>NC_047024.1:38515080-39223341 GCF_902652985.1 Pecten maximus
TCCAGTATTGGGTCAGTACATTGGGTGTTGACCAGTGACCTGGGTATAAGTCAGCTGTAGGAGGTGTCCAGTATTGGGTCAGTACATTAGGTGATGACCAATGACCTGTGTATAAGTCAGCTGTAGGTGGTGTCCAGTATTGGGTCAGTATTTGGGTGATGACCTGTGACCTGGGTATAAGTCAGCTGTAGGTGGTGTCCAGTATTGGGTCAGTACATTGGGTGTTGACCAGTGACCTGGGTATAAGTCAGCTGTAGGAGGTGTCCAGTATTGGGTCAGTACATTGGGTGATGACCAGTGACCTGGGTATAAGTCAGCTGTAGGAGGTGTCCAGTATTGGGTCAGTACATTGGGTGATGACCAGTGACCTGGGTATAAGTCAGCTGTAGGAGGTGTCCAGTATTGGGTCAGTACATTGGGTGATGACCAATGACCTGGGTATAAGTCAGCTGTAGGAGGTGTCCAGTATTGGGTCAGTACATTGGGTGTTGACCAGTGACCTGGGTATAAGTCAGCTGTAGGAGGTGTCCAGTATTGGGTCAGTATTTGGGTGATGACCTGTGACCTGGGTATATAAGAGGCCACATCTATATTGAGGTGGTGCTAATTACCTCTTCACTTGTAGACACTGCATCAACAAACAAACCAATACCACCTGTTTGTTCTGTGGAGTATACATGTGTTGGTACAGTTTCAATCTAATACACATCACAGACAGATGTACCTCAGCTTCACCCTAGATCTAAACAATGAAATCTGCTGTACACCAATGGTCAGTACAAGAGAATTAAATGTCCTTAATACTTTGCCTAAAAGACAGGTAACATGTATCTCTAGACCTGCCAGTGTCTAGAATATTAAAATCATAAATACAACTGAGCTTGATAATTTTAGTTTCTATGATATATCTGACTCTAGTTTAAAGTTTCAAACAAGGGGCAGATAATCTAGCATTGGGATCTCAGGGGCTGGCGGTCACAGTCTGATGTATTCCAGCTTGATTGACCTATATTGTAAATACCTTTGATTTATCTAGTTAATGGCAACAGAAAATAATGAAAATATTATGAATAGGAATGTTAAACCAATATCTTTCAGTGTGCAAAGTTTGGCTAAAATTGAACAATAATCAACAAATTCAAGAAAATTCATCAAACACAAGTTTATGCTGTAAGATTGTATGGTAGAATTTTGCAAACTCACTTTTTACACATCTTTAGTTGTACATAGGATAAGGCCCGTCATTGATGTCAAGTTACCAAAGATTTCTTTACAAGCATCTCGGGTTAACTAAAAACCATAAGTACCAAGGATTTTCTCAAAGCTTCTAAAACATTGATGGCCGATTTAATCCTTATATTTACAAAACATGTCACATAAAATCCTGCAAAACTTGGAAGGAGACACCTTATTTGGTCCAGTACAAAGATAGGACCCAGAATGTTAGCCTAACCTGAGGATTTGCTGGGGAGGTATATTACAGATGGCAGCAACAAGTGGTTGTAAGTAAAACAAGCAGATCTGAAGATGTGTAGATTTGGGCACCTCTCCTGTGTACACATAGCTGGTCCCGGAGATTCTCTACCAAACCTTTCACAACAAACACCAAGTACTCTGCTAGAAAATAATCATGAGAGGAGGCACCGATGTCGGCACCGATGTCCGTGAACTTGTCACCTCTATCTTATTACTTGGAGTTCTTTGTGGCCAAGAGGCACCTACTCGAGTCCCTGTCACTGTTTACAGCTCAGTCTATTAAGATTATAGGTATTACAAAGGGACCTTTACTTAGCCAGGATATCAGTCCTATCAGAGAAGTACTCAAGGGGAACTCAATAATGATGGCCTGGGAGAAGATTCCTATCAGATGTAGGTATGAGGATTATGGACGGTTTACAGCCATGGATAGCATTTCTGTAACCATAATAAGGATCGACTCTTTTTTTCTCACCCGTTGCTTTGGTTTTTGGTAAAATCTGACAACAAATGAATGACATTATCATAACACATAATGGGCAATTGTCTTTCAAGCATCCATGTGTTCATATTATCTTCTATTGATACATGATAACACTTCAACAAATATTTACAGACCTGCTGTACTTGTTTAGATCTTTAACATTTGACAAAAGTGAAATCACATCAACTATCTCCAACAACTAACATTTTGGTTAAGTGTGATACATTGTGTATACAGCTCATGTACATCATACAGATACTGGGAGATAACCATAACATACTAAGTACACTCTAACATAATTAGTAAAATCTAAATCTCAGTTCCTAATGAATGACCTTGACAGGTCAATGATACAATGGGAACACTCAATGAACAATGGCCTTGACAACCACATCTTTACAACAAAGTTAACACTGTGACCTTGACAACCACATCTTTACAATAAATTTAACACTGTGACCTTGACAATCACATCTTTACAATAAATTTAACACTGTGACCTTGCCAATCACATCTTTACAATAAAGTTTACTCTGTGACCTTAACAATCACATCTTTACAATAAAGTTTACACTGTGACCTTGACAATCACATTCTTTACAATAAAGTTTATATTGTGACCATTACAAGCACATCTTTGTGATAAAGTTTGCACTACGACCTTGACAACATATCAATTGAAACCCAAATAATAGCACCACAGCAACAGAAACCTTAAAATGTTGTTATAGTGTTGTAATAACAGAAACGTCAAAAGGTAGTGTCATAGTAATAGAAACGTCAAAAGGTAATGTCATAGTAACAAAAACTTCCAAATGTAGTGTCATAGTAACAGAAACCTCAAAATGTAGTGTCATAGTAACAGAAACCTCAAAATGTAATGTCATAGTAACAGAAACCTCAAAATGTAGTGTCATAGTAACAGAAACCTCAAAATGTAGTGTCATAGTAACAGAAACCTCAAAATGTAATGTCATAGTAACAGAAACCTCAAAATGTAGTGTCATAGTAACAGAAACCTAAAAATGTAGTGTCATAGTAACAGAAATCTCAAAATGTAGTGTCATAGTAACAGAAACCTCAAAATGTAATGTCATAGTAACAGAAACCTCAAAATGTAGTGTCATAGTAACAGAAACCTAAAAATGTAGTGTCATAGTAACAGAAACCTCAAAATGTAGTGTCATAGTAACAGAAACCTCAAAATGAAGTGTCATAGTAAAAGAAGTTCAAAGGACCATATCCTAGTAACAGGAAAGTTATTCTCAAACAGATTTCATGGAAACAAAATTCATGCCAGCACATCCATAACAGATCCATCAAAGTAGTATTTCAATATCAAAACTCTGTTGTAATGCATACCAATGACAATTTGAACCTAAATTCTGGAAGGCAGTAATGTAGCTGTCTGACAGAATTATGATCCGACTGTGATCAAATGATTACACAAATGCCTCATTACCATGACAACAGTAATTTGACAAAACCTTGGAGACATTCTACTGGTAAACTATACAATGCTGCATCAGTACAAATTGATTCTAAGAGTCTGGTATTTAGTACACTTGTCTGTTTAGTCTTTCTGTAGGTATCATAGGAATAGACATTAAGTACAGAAAGTCTAATGAGCCCATTTCAAGAGTGTAAACATGCTGTATCTTAATTAACAGTAAAAGCACAATCAAAATGCAGCCCATGAATTATCATCAAGGACCAACGGACAGGTTTGAACTTTTATACATCTGTGTATGACAGTTGAAACACATTCACATCTTTTGTTTTACTTTATGACCAATTTTATTGCGACCATTCCAATTTTTATCTTTGAGAAGTATAAATAAGCAAAACTTAAAGGCCTTAGCTATCCTTTAGAAAAAAAAGATGAACTAAGTAAGTGTGAAAATTTACACTTTACTGATGAACAGATATAATCTTACCAGGCTACTAACACAACCTTTGTATGTAGGTCCAATTATATGGTGATAAATTCTGTAATGTGTTGATGTCAAGGGAGACTACTCCGCTCTCAAATGCTACGAAATGAAAACCATCCAAACTGTTTTTTATTCATATAGCAATAAACTAGTTAAAATACCAAAGTAAAATAAAAAGTTGGAAGTTGAGGTTTCCTTCTCACAGTGATCTGTTTGTCTATATGTAGTTAACAAACAACTATGGAAGCATCAGCCAATCAGCATGGAGAACACAATTAAAGCAGTGCCTGAAACCTTATGAAATATTAATTTATCATAAAAATTGGCCTTAACTGACATGAAGTTATTTAAGCTATTCACCATGATTTACTAGAAGATGTGCAACTTCACTCAAACTGTACATACTAATATATATTTCATCTGTAATAATTCCAGGAAGACAACACTCTAATTAAGGATTTAAAGATAATACATGTGTTTCTACTAACATGCCAGAAACAATAGGCTACACAAATATAGGTATATAGGTTGAGAAATATTCTTATCTTTTAATTATTTTATCTCTGGTCATATAGACAGGGAATCTTGGCTTGGAAAGTCCTTCCTAGAAAATGGCCACAAATATATAGGGTCAGTAGCGGAACCATAGGTATTTTTTGGCCTGATTACATATTACGGACAATAATATAGTATTGCTGCTGAATTACAATAGACATGGGTGGGCATATTACTCAGCATGTGATTATTATTGGATAAGTATGGTAGGTAGGAAATACAGGATGGAAAATAACGACTGACAGACTCTTACTATACACGGCACACAGGACGTCTTCACACCTTCTGGAATTTCCCTTCTGCTCAATAGAAACATTAGACTGAGAAGCTGGGAGTCGTTGGTTTGATCCCATGTGGAAGTAAGCTATGTAATCTCATACAGGTTGGACATATCAGCATAAAGTTATTAGCTCCAGTATCTATCCAACATGTCTGTAAACAGCTATTCTGTCAATATGTCCTATCTTGTTGCCATTATGAAGGAACTAATGATGCAAAATATCTGACGTTTCATGAAAGCCCACACCGAAATAAAGTACAAAAAAAGTATGGGAAAAAAGTACTAAAAAAGCATAGAAAAAGTATGCTTTTTTTGACTCAATTTGGAACCGATATTCCAACACGGTTCCAAATTGAGTCAAAAAAAGTACTAAAGTACAAAAAAAGTCTAACAAAAGTATACCTTTAGTACATTTTATTGTTTTCATTAAGTACAGAAAAAGCACAAATATAGTACAGAAAAAGTACATTAAAAGTACAATAATAGTATAAAGTGCACAGGGACAAATTGATGGTGTACTTTTTTTGTGCTTTTATACTTTTTTAGTACTTTTACAGGTAAGTCCATAAAGTACAAAAAAAGTACAAAAGTACAAAAAAAGTATGCAAATGGTACAGAAAAAGCAGAAAATTAGTACTGAAAAAGTAGGAAAAAAGTACCAATAAGGTAGGAAATTAGTACTGGAAAAGTAGGAAAAAAGTACTAGAAAAGTAGGAAAATGGTATTGAAAAGAAGGAAATTAGGACTGAAAAAGTAGGAAAAAAGTACCAATAAAGTAGGAAATTAGTACTGAAAAAGTAGTGGAAAAGTAGGAAAAAAGTACTAGAAAAGTAGGAAAATAGTACTAAAAAAGTAGGAAATTTGTACTGAAAAAGTATAAAAAAAGTACTGAAAAAGTAGGAAAAAATTACCAAAAAAAGGGACTTAATTTAATGGTGTAGGAAATTAGTTCTGAAAATATAGGAGATAAGCTTAAATGAGAATACTGCATGCTTAAACAATACATACATCAGTCCCATTCCTAAGAGAAATGCACAATTGTATCAAGTGAAAACAAACATTGAAATACAAGATTAGTTATCCAATCACAATTCCACTGAGTATAATTTCATGCCATAGCAAAGTCTTGATCTAATAAGCTCGAAATTTGTTTAAGGGTGAGGTTAAGGATTTACAGATGGACATCTATGTATAAGGGCAATAACTTTTGATAAATTATTCTAATATTTTTTTCAAGCAGGAAAACACAATTTTATATCATGTGTATGTAGGAGATCCAGACAAAAAAAATATACTATTCTAAATAAAAAGGGCAATAACATTTGTAAAAATTGTCGAATCATAATTCCTCTTGAGGAAACACAACAAAAAAATGTAAATAAAAAACAATGCATAAATGCATACTGAATACAATGAAGTATGGTATACGCATAATGTTGCTTGCTTAAACTGGTCAAATCCAAGTAAGTGTGAATTCGAAAAATAAAATGTCTGATTCTCTTCATTCCTTTTTTGCTTTATGCGAATCATTGCCCTCAATTCGGACCACAATGCAATATCTTTAAGCTTTCCGTCACTTCAGAATGTACTGCATAATCTGTTGGAAGAAAGAGAAAATTTTAAAATATTTTTTATATCAAAACTTAGAATAATTGTGAAGATTTGTTTAATATAAAAATGTAGATAATTTTCCTTATATATGCACCTGATCACTTTACTGTCATTTATTACATGCATGTCTGCTTGGAAGTCTTTTTATCAAGAAAAGCTAGCCACAGGTATAAAAGTTTAAAGCTACAACATAAAACTTTTAATTATAAGGATAAGTACTTTAATAAAAATCAAGCTACTCCAGAATTCTCTGACAGTTTGTTTCATCTTAAATAATGCAACTAACTATCAAAATACTCCAAAACACAGATTTTTTTTATTCAATCATTTCTTGAGATCATTTTTTTGTGAATTGATCATGATCATGGCATACAACAAATTTTCAATGGATTTTATTGACTTCGTTTTTGAATGTATTTTCTTCAAATTCCATATACTATAGTAGACAATTATTAGCTCATTTACCGATATTTTTACATATATTCCCTAAAATAGATATATACACATGTTGCCCGAAATGTGACGTTACTTTCGTTCTTATATTCTAACTTAAAAATGTCATTGCTATTTTTTTTTTTTTTAATTTTATGCAATATCTCTTGAAATCAACTACAAAAAATTCTGTAAATATTATCAGATGAATAAGCAAATAATTCTTTACATGTAAGTGAAATTTCAATAAATTCCATTGAAAAACGAAGTCATTAAAATTAATTGGAAATTTGTCAAAATGCATGAAATATGTAGTAAAGATATTACGAATTTACCGTTACGTGACAGAAATAAAAATGCAATATAACTACGTCGAAGTTCGTCAATAAAGAAATAAAATTCTTCTTGTTCTCAATATTTGGGTGCTATCAATCAGGATGCTTATAAAATCCCAGGCGTATGGTAGCATAAATCTGTAAATTGAATACTTACGATTGAAACACACGTGGATCTAGCAGTTCTTTGTTAATTAAACTCGGGCCGTGTAAACTGTAATCGGTGATGAATTCATTATGAAAACCCTGAAACACGAAGTAATCAAGTATTAATATTAACATGTGTAGGCCGCTATTCACCTATATAATGTGAAACGATGTAGGAACGTGCAGAAGACGAAATAGATTTAAATAATAAAATTGTAAACTTACCTGGTCGCGATATCTGTGATATTTTCGGGTGAAAATGAGCATTTGTCGCCAAAAACAACAAGAAAGCTGATATTCTTTGGCCACTTACTGACAGATAGTCGATCTTCTTCAGTTAGGCAATAAAATGAATTTCGTTTTTAGGCTATTCTATATCAAAATCGTGTTTGTTTATGTTTCTTCCGTAGATAAACATCCGGTGAAATTCAAACATGGCTATCAGACTTCCCGCTAAAATCTCGCTGTTTGTTGCATCATGGGATAAAAAAAAAGTTTTGTCGGAGATCTACTGTATCGATTTCATTCTTTTATTACTTGTTTTTTTTATATTCTACTTCCTTAACCTCTATTGTTTCATACTTTTGGTATTACTACTTCAGCATTTAAAGCTTGCACATTGCACAAAAAGATCGCACGAAGCGAACTCGTCAAATCTCGGTAGATTCCGTAAACCGAAGTAAACAAACGAGATCACGGCCCCGAGGTCATAGGTGAACCGACCGATGGTAATCTGACACAGGTATAAGCCTGGTCAGTACCTGTTATGTAATCCGGATGTTTAGTTTAAATGAGGGTAGGCACCTGTGATCTGATCGTAGTGAAAGGCAGTCAAGCTTGACAATATAAATTGTTATAATTAACGCCGCAGGCATAAGACTTAGTCTAAGAGGGGCAATATGTGTACAGGTGAGACGGGAGGTACACAGGTAACTCCAATAAACAATAAAGCTAGGTATGATTTGCCATTACAGTCGACTGTCGCTTATATTAATTAACACCACGGGTGAAATTAACTTTCGGTACGACGTTAAGCATATATCCTGATCGCTTTGTTAGCTTAACACACAGGTTTCAAGATTTAGTTTAAAACAGTTGAAATATTTTTGATCGATCTTGGTGTTGCAGTTATTCAAGCCGTCTACTATATCAATTAAAATATTTATGATAGATCTTGGTATTGATCTTGATTTTTGTATACAATAGAGTATTTTATTTGTACACACAACACTCCTACGAGATCATTCTACAACAGATTAGAGTACAGCTACATTGTGTCGTTGTCCGAATTATCGTACGATCTTGCTAAATAAATATCAGACAAATTAAAGTTTTCTTTTTGTGTTCACTTTCACCATTTCAATGAATGCGATGAAATTCTGATTAAATACCGGAATATTGTTCCTTGATCATGCCTGTTTGTTGTCAGTCAAGCCATATCGAGATCGAGATCATCACAGCGCTTGACTTCAATATACGTTTTACAAAGAAGCGTCCGAGTGACTATATCAGTATTACACATGTTTATATGAGGGGTGCGACGAATCACCGAAACGGACCGAAACGGACCGAATCGGACCGAAACGGACCGAATCGGACCGAAACGGACCGAATCGGACCGAAACGGAACCGAAACGGATCTATCAATAGGGATGAATAGCCAATAAATGTCATTTTATAAGAATGAAATACCTCTTATATTATTTATAATCAAACTGGAACGGGAATAAAAGTATACTTTGCGTTTTCATATATATATATATATATTGTAACCATATAAATTACTTTGCGACCTCGTGCACATTAATCGTCAGAACTTGATGATTATGACCAGCAACATTTTGTTCAATTTATTTGATATTCATAATGTAATTTTCTATCATAACTTCTTACTAATTTACTAACAGAAACAAGAATGTAGGTTGGGTGTTCATGTTGTGCTAATCTATCTTGCTACCATATCCCTTAATACCAATATGATTCTTTATCAAACTCCTGTCTTCATGTTCATTAATCGTTAAGAAATTATGATTATATAAATAATAGCATTCATTGCTGGCGACAATAGTGCAACTGTCTTTTCATATTTATTTTTTTGTAGCGAGAAAATAGAAATGTAGTGTAAAAAAACACGGTACACGCTGTTAAACAAATGGTTATTTGTAGATCATTATTGACATAATGAAACAGAACAGTTACAGTATAAAACATTTCTGTTGGCCGTATCAGTTTTGTTTGATACATAATGGAAAGAAGACAAAGAAAGCAACTCAAAAGTGTAACGTTTTAATATAAAAAGTCAACAAAAATGCAACAATATAAATATGGTATGAATAGTGTATACAAAAAACATGTACATGTATCTAAAATTTATAAAAAATGTATAACATAATTATGTATAAATAAATAAAATTGTAAATATTGGAATTTGTATATATGTACATGTTGTGAAAGCATCAGCTACACATTGCGTGCACCCAGGGCTTGGGATCGCGGACCCTGCTTTCTTAAGCCCCATTTTATTTTATTTATTGCATTAATTAATTATTGTTTTATATTAAGACATTTAAAATCTAGGCTATATAAATTACACATATATTTGAAATATCAATAATTGAGATATGATGTGTGCGTGACTATTTTTTTCAAAATAACTTTAAAAAAATTGCACAGACCATGTACTGTATAACAGTGCAAATGACGATATGAGAATTAGTTTACAATTACTCGGTGTATGGAAAAATACTTGTAATGCTATGGTTTATTTAGAGCTAGGTAGATATCCATTGACATTATTAAGGAAATGAAGAATTTTTAAATATTGGATAAAAGAAATAAACACTGATAATTGTATTTTAAGATCATGTTATAAAGACATGTTAGAGCATAATAACAAATGGGTATTAAATATCAAGAACGAATTATATATAATAGGCCTAGGCTATATATGGCAAACAGAAAATATTGACAATATTTCTTACATCGTGTGTTTTGTCTGATGTCAATGTTATGTAAAATTTATATATTACAATGTATGTACATGTATATGATACTGATGAATCGGAAATCAATAAAGAACTTGAACATTAGTGTAGGTATTGTTGCACAATAGATCAAAACACAGATCTTTCACTGTAAAACAGTGCACCTGACGAGGTGAGAAGCTGTGAATTTTTCTAAAGAATCGGAAATCAATAAAGAACTTGAACATTAGTGTAGGTATTGTTGCACAATAGATCAAAACACAGATCTTTCACTGTAAAACAGTGCACCTGACGAGGTGAGAAGCTGTGAATTTTTCTAAAGAATCGGAAATCAATAAAGAACTTGAACATTAGTGTAGGTATTGTTGCACAATAGATCAAAACACAGATCTTTCACTGTAAAACAGTGCACCTGACGAGGTGAGAAGCTGTGAATTTTTCTAAAGAATCGGAAATCAATAAAGAACTTGAACATTAGTGTAGGTATTGTTGCACAATAGATCAAAACACAGATCTTTCACTGTAAAACAGTGCACCTGACGAGGTGAGAAGCTGCGAGTGTTTCTACGGGTACTGAGTTCTCATTTTCTTTTGAGCTACTGTCACTGTCCGTTCTGTCTTGTGTCGTTTTCTTTGTCCCGGTTTTTTCCCCAGTGTTTTAGGTAGTCTACACTTCAATTGTCCGTCTGTAGATGTTGCTACCCCCTCCCTCATCAGACCGCGCTTGACTTTGTTTACCAGTCTGTCTTTCTGGTCAGCGGTCAGTGATGCCCATCTAATTTTGTCTGTCCTGTATCGTCCTAACTGTTCAGTCAGTCTATACTGTCCCGTACACATGATGGCTCTCCTGAGATCTTTGTATTGCACTTGTATCAGAGAATGTACAGATTCTACAAAATCAACTAACGGCTTTGACTTCCAATCTACTAAATGTTTCAAAATATGGTTAATTGATTCACAATTATTGTTTGTCCATTGCTTTGATATGTTGCCTAATCGTTGAGGTTCATTGACTTTTTCTTTTAAGAGAGGTTTTAGTCTATTTTCAAAGTAATTAACGAAATCAGGAGAGACCGACTGGCACATAGTCTGGAGTTCGTCACTCCTTTCGTCAAACGTGATCGAGTCGTCAGCGTCCGTCACACCATCATGTCCGAAAATGTCGTTTAACAGTCGGCTACGGTCACTTTTGTTTATTCCTAAATTTGTCATTTTGTCCAAAGTATTCTGACGTAAATGCCGGGTACAAAGCACGTGAGTCGAGTCTGAGAATATGTTCGTTATAGCTTTTTTCATGGCCTGTTCGTCATCTGTCCCAATCACTAATTTACTAAGGTCAGTACCTGTCAGTTTGATTTTCAGATGTGAAAAAAAAGCACTGTACGTCTCAAAGTCGCTGCTGTCATGGATGAACATAGGTCCGAAAAAGAGCGGTGGTTCACCGGTGTTTGGTTTTTCTAATGATAAATGTTTAAAACAAGACGCTGTCACGTGCATGTCACACAAGTTAAATGTCTTGTCAAAACCCCATACAGTTTGCCCTGAACAGCACAAATTCTTAATGTCTGTCAGTTGTTCGTCCGTATACAGTATGACTGATGGGGTCTTACCGTGGTCATGTAGTACCTGTCGTACCAAAGGATGTCCTTCACGAACCATGTCCTGCAAGTGTACAAAGTGGTCAGCGATATTTTGTCGGTTTGTGAACTGTCCGTTAGTCTTTCTCTCTTTCACTTTGTCATTCCGTTTCTTGTCCCTAACCTGTCTAGGATTACTTGGTCCTGTCGTGTCGTCATATTTCAGGTTCAACTTTCGGTAAACGTCCAACGGTTTCATAGTCTTGCCTAACTCACCCATTTCTGTCATGACATGATCGTCAGTCCTAACAAACCCGTCAGTCTGTTGCGAGTTGCCATGCGGCAATAATCCCGGAAACTTCCCCAAGTATTCGACTACAGCACAGTCTTTGTCGGATTGTCCCAATGAGCCTACCCATGTCACCCTTTTCTTATATGTCTTGTCTGCTTTCAGTGTGGTGTAATATCTTTGTAATATTACAATCAAATCTTCAGGAGGGCTAGGTTCTATGGGTATGTACTGTCGCTCTTTGTTCACAACCTTCTCTGTACAATAAACCCCCTTTCTAACAAAGATCTTTTTGAGTGACCCCGATTCTGTCTTTATGTATGTCGTCTTTGGAGAGGCTCCAGTCTTGGTATCCCACACCCCACAGTCGTCTGCAAAACTACTCTTAACATTTTTGTCTCTTTTCAGTTTATTTGCCCTGTTGTTAATAACGAAATATTTGTTTTCCTTAACACCCTTTGGTATCTTGTCTAATGAACAGTCACCCTGTAATAGTAATGAATAAACTGCGTCGGTATCTAGAAATGCGTCGTCTAAGTCACCACAGTTTGTTTCAGTCTCAGTGACAGCGTCAGTAACGTTTGCAGACTTTATGTCAGTTGTGAGAATTTCTTCAGAGATGTCATGTTTGTCTGTGTCGGCCATTGAGTCATTGTCACTGTCAAAGTCAGAACTTAGTACGTCATATCTGTTCTCAGTAACATAGCTTGTTTGTGTAGCTGTTGGTGAATTGGTTTTTGTTTGGTGTTGTATATCAGGTATGCATGTTGGAGTTGAAGCGTGTTCAAAAGGAGAAAAATCCCTAACCATGGTATCTGGCGCTATGAATGTACGTGGACTTGGTAACAGTGGGACAAAATGATTTGGTGTCCATATTCTACCCTGTCTTGGAGGATTGAGGTTTGTCCACAGAATCTTGATAGGATTACCACTTTGATATTCCGTTTGTGCTAGTGTAGTGTTCAGCTGAACAAAAGCTAAGTCTTTAACTCCATTCACGCAGGGGTAGACAGACTTGATGGGTACCCTGATTACATTTGATAGTGCTGCCATCGTCCATATACTAGAATAGCCATTCCCTACACCAGCACAGTTGAGGCACGACTCGTCGTAGTCCGGCGAAAGAAGACTAAAAGGAAAGAGCTGAATGGAACTAATGATGCAAAATATCTGACGTTTCATGAAAGTCCATCAATATTTAGAAAGTTCTCTGATCTTCATTATCTGATATGTGCATCCATCATTCAGAATAAAGATTTATTCATCAGTACACTCATGTAAGTAACTAGTAAGGTGTATGTGTCTGGCAGATAATATGGGCGTATGAGATAAAAAAAAACCAAGCATACTAGGTATTCTCCCTCCCCTCATATTCATATAATTACCCATGTCCCTCATATTTATATCATTACCCATGTCCCTCATATCTATATCATTACCCATGTCCCTCATATTCATATCATTACCCGTGCCCCTCATATTCATATCATTACCAAGTGTCTCTCAAATTCATATCATTACCCAACAATGTGTTGCTGTTATTTTTCTAATGATACAAATTCGTGCATAGTAGGCACAAAGTTAATTAAAGTAAAAGTTGTGGAAAATCTATGAAACAAAAACTGCTACTTTCTATTTGCTATGGTAATTTCATTAAATTGTAAAAAGACAGGAGTAAAATAGTATTAGCCTGTAATGTGATGGTATCCGCCAGTACCATTATCAGTCCGTCCACAAAGAACAGATGGAGGGAGGCTGTACGTTCATTACACACCTTCAGGCAATTTGATCTGATCTAATATGACATTTTCAATTTATTTCTTGAAAAAGAGTGATTTGGTAAGTAGAACCTTCTACAATGTATTATAATTGTATTGACAGTCAGAGACTGCATGCACACAAAGTTAAGCTTCCGTCATTGATTTTCTACAGCCTTTCAGTAATTAGCTACCGAAAAAACCACTCTAACGGAGAAATTGTATGCAGTAAGCCAACTCCTAGTGAATAAATCAACGGAAAACTTGTAGAAAAAATACACAGCACTGAAAATTGAACTTGTGATGAAAATGAGAAATGATTTTAAGAATAAAACAACTTTATCATTTTTCTAATTAATGTTAGAGATGTTGATTTTTTACTCAGGATATTAAAACATGGATGTTGAATGACCTTTCTCCATATTGTACATACTGTATAAGAGGTACATATCTTGTGGATGTAGTTATGACATATTCTGAATGTAAACATTAAAAATGAAAATATAATGTCAGAAATAAGCAGGAGTTATGTCCCTTTGAAATGAATGCTGCATGGCTTTACACAAGCAGACTGACAACATATGATATATCACTCAGATTGTGGTCTAGGTAATGATATATAGTACATGGTAATAAAAAAAAAAAAAAAAAAGTACATGGTAATAATTAATCCTATTTATTCGTCGAATATAAATCACACACAACATATATTTCACATTAGTGATGTCACACGTCATGGCTATTTCGTACAGTCTTCAGGGTACTGATTTTGATCTCGCTCTACAAATCATGTTTATATCCATGTGTCTTGTCAGAGAAAGGATAAACATTGGATTAGAGAAATTTCATGTTCAATTTCGAACTCCATGCTTTTTTCAATTCCATAATGCCTTCCAATGTTAAACTATGTTTTATTGCTGTGTCCAACTCTATTGCCGTCATGTTGGTTCAGTAACCCAAGCAACAGTTAATTTGATTGGTCAAATGTTCAAAGTTTTTTGGAAGATGATTGGCTAACACAATATCATAACTTGCTGTAATATTGACCTCAGACATGACTCCCAGGGCAGTGTTGTCAGATGTTCATACAGCATTAAATTTTACATCAAATTTTAATTAGATTGTGAGTTATACAATACGACAAATGAAACACAACAGAACCATCCTGAGACTGGGATTCATTCCTTGGACCTCTTTATGGTGTTCTAACGCACAGATTGTGAATGTCCTTGTCTCTGTTGTCTCCCTTTTAATCCCTCTATACACCTCCGGTTTTTTTTTCTCTAAATATTTCCTCTCAAAGATATTTGTAACACCATTTATTTATAACAGCGTTTACAACCCAGTTTCAGTTTATCCCTTTCCAAGTGCACAACCTACTTGAAACATTACAGTTGGCTAGACACCAATATCGCAGATTACAAAGAGTCATGAAGAGTGTGATTTGAGCCCTTTGAATTTCGGATGGAAGCTTAACGGTAACCAATAATGTTACCTGATCGTTAGAACTTATCCTGCCCTCTCCCACTACAAATTATTCATCAAGAGTTAATTTGACAATATGAAAGTATTAATCAGCATTTAATAACTGACAAAATCAATGATCAAACACCCGGATACAATTATACAGATATGAACTGTACATATCGGTAATACAACATCGGTGTTAATATTACGAAAAAAAAAAAAAATGTATGAAATAAGAAAGAAGTCCTACCTCGGGGGCCCACAACCTCCACGACAGGAGTGACTGTGTACTCCGTAGGGACACATTCCTTCCAGTGGTTTGATAGCTGTTTTAACTTTTTTGACATTTTATCTTAAGTGATATTCTCTCCTTTAAACATTTAGTGGCAAGTCCAAACAAAAGTTTAAGGTAATATATCCAATTGGTTTAGTTCAGTATCCAAATGGTGACGTCATGTATCCAGTTCATGAGGCTTTGTTGAAGTATCTGACTAGTTAAGTTAGGCATCCGTCACAGTTTTCATCCATCTTAGTAAGTCAAGCATCAGTTGTGTAAAATATGAATTGGAATCACAGAAAAGCTATTTCAATCACAGATATAAGCTATTGGAAATCACAGATATAAGTTATTGGAAATCACAGATGGATTTTTAAAACTACAGATAAACTCCACAGGTCACCATCAGGAGCACAACTGGTTCGGTACACCAAAATAGGTAGGAGCTGGTGTAAGCCATTTCAGAGTACAGTATGATTTCTTTTTGACACAACTCATTATTATAAACTTTTGAATATATAGTTCAAATTTTCTAATTTTAAATCATACATCAACTGCAACTGAGGAAAGAGAAAACAATAGAAATGACAATGATCAGCTGATTAGATAAGAAATATCTATATAGAGCATCTGTCCGAGAGCAGTATGGCTGCACAAATAGATAACCCTGATAAAAAGAACACGTATCACAATGACAACACTAACCCAGACACTGATGGATTCTGATATTGTTTACTCATTCCTGTACATTATACAAATTCCACATCACTTGGAGAAAATCCTACGCAACATATATGTGAGGACGGCTCTCAATATCTTATCACACTATAGGGAACATGTATCGCCATCCTTTCCAGTCCAGCTGACAATAACGATCACTTTACCATGGTCACAGTTTCTCAACCAAACATTCCAGTAAATACTGAATCACAACAAAACATGTATAGATAAAGGTCTGTTGTAGGTGGAGTCACACTGTATAATCCCTTATTGTTCTACTTCACTGTACACTGTCTAATCACCAATCACTTATATTTATATAATTCCCTATTGCTATTTTTGAAACCTGAAGTCATACACAAGAATTTTGTTACTCAAGACTTCACCAGCGGTACCAGTCAATACAGGAACACATCCAGGGTAAGCGACGAAATGTTGAAGATGCACTAAGACTATCCCAGCACTTAATCATCATGCATGTTATACACGGTTATGTACCACAGAATATATTCCAATACAGAAAATATTTCAAGAAAGAAAATGTTCCAATACAGAAAATATTCCAATATCACACGTATAGAGCTGTTAGATATCCAAGAACGATACAGGCTTAGATGAATTACAACAAATCTAAAACTCAGTAAACATGAATTCCTGGGGGAATCGCCATTACATAATACTCACGTTGCTTTTCCCCCAATGCACTGTCACATTAAATCTGATTTATGATTTCTGTGTTGGTAAAATAGGCCCACAGATTTGAGAACTAACCAATAAGTTGCTTTAAAGCAGTGATGAGTGCCGATTCCAGGGAGGTATATATAGCCATCCCTATATCACTACAGCTCGGTATTCCAGATCCAGAGAGCATTTGTTGGCAAAAACTATGACAGAATTTTGACACATGTACTCTTAACACAGCATGTTACTGGTAATGAATTCCATGTGCATGATACCCCCAGGTAGATAGTACATATTGTATATACCTGTACAGAACCACAGACAGAATTAGAGTCGGAGGAAGGATCTAGATTACTCCCTCGTGGAACCTGTGTAATTGTAGGGTTGTTGAAACATCATGGAGACTGCCCTGTGTTCTCTGTAATGTCTTCTCTCACCTACAGACAGATGTATCTCACCACTCCATAATGATGATCAGTCCTGCCACATGTTAATAGATACACCTCCGTACTATCGAGGTGCAGCATTGTCTGCGAGTCCCTGAGATACAGTCACTGTGAAGTATCCCTGCCTGCCTGATCGCCACTCGCCTGTGTCTCTTTTTTCCAAAGAAATCATTACTCAAGGTATCCCCCATCTTGGCAGACATCCCTGAGTCGATACTGGGGCTAGATAATTTTGTATTTACCCGCTAATATAAGATAAAATTGCTATCTGATCTGCCAATAACTGATGTAAAAGTAGACTTGTCAAGGAAAAAAACTTGTCTTTTCATAGTTTTTCCTGAAGAAGTTCATAAGAATGTCTAGAAATATTTCAAGGCAACTTTGATAACAAGCACCCTCCAGAGTTAAAAAATGGTTATGAACACATTCTTCCTATGACTGCAAAAGTAAACTATTAGTCAGTTAAACAAACATTGAGATGAAAACACTTTGCTTTAAATTGGACATCTTATAAAATTGAAGACAAGAAAGATAATGTTTTATTTACATCATTAAAAAAATGTTCAAATAAGCAAAAAAATATTTCAACATTTTATGTACATAATGTCTTTATCTGACAATAAAGCCGGCATGTCTGGTAATAAGCCCTGGATGTCTGTTGATAAGTCCACATCTGGTAATAAGCCCAGGCCTGGTAATAAACCCATGTATTGTAATAAGCTGACATCTGGTAATAAGCCCATGCCTGGTAATAAGCCTGTGTATTGTAATAAGCTCACATCTGGCAATAAGTCCACATCTAGTAATAAGCCATGAAGGCCTGGTTATAAACCCACATTGATAATAAGCCCTGGATGTCTGGTAATAAGCCCTGAATATTTGTTAATAAGCCCTGCACATCTGGTAATAAGCCCAGGCCTGGTAATAAGCCCATGTCTTGTAATAAGCTCACATCTGGAAATAACCCTTATTTGACAATAAGTCCACATCTAGTAATAAGCCCTGAAGGCCTGGTACTAAACTCACATTTAAAATAAGCCCTGGATGTCAGGTAATAAGCCTATACCAGGTAATAAGCCTATCCATAGCTATTGTAGTTAAGTAATAATGTTTACATATTCAATATTATTTCACTGTCCTGAAATAAACCTTGATTATTGATGTATACATTTTGTTTACAATTAAATCATTTCATTGTGACTGAAGGAACAAGTTGAAGCAAAAGTTTATGATCTTTCAATGGGAATGGAAAACAAGCTTCTAACCCTTGTATTAACTTCTCTCCCAAGCTGTATACTTATAAATCCTTTCCTCACATGTATGTTAATAGAGACTTAACATCTTCTACCCCTATCGGAACTCAGAATGAGTAAGTCTGATGCTTGCCTCTCTTAATTTTAAATGAAATTAATGGTCTCCTATATAGAAATCTGAATTTAAAAACTTGGTTTATAGAAGCAGTACAGAATTGAGAACACCAATATGTCTGTTCCATTAAATCAACATCAGAGAAGCTTGTTCATCCCGTTCTCATTCTCTAAATGTCGGACAAAGCTTTCTTTGTACCTACACTGTGTTCTTGCTCCATGCCAAGAGCCTGATACAAGCTACAGCCCTCTCGCCTATCAGATGTAGTGGAATGATGTTTTGACAGCTTTTTATCTGTTTCCTAAGATAGGACCTAAAATTTTGGCTAAGAAAAACCTACTCCACAATCTGCAAGCGAAAAAAAACCCCACTTTCAATATCACCAAACCTTGTCATCCTCCAGATCTGTTCAATACATCCAACACATACCTACTAAAATATATATCTCAAGACAGTTATAAATAACATTCCAAACAAGCAGTTATCTCAATGTTATTTGTATCTAAGTTACCTGTATGTTATGTATATGCTAAGCTGGCATAAACTAAAACTTCTACATAAATGATCATACTAGAGAAAATTTCCTCAGCTTAGATACCAGGAACAAGAGATCCCAGAGTGATCGTGGCAACAACCATGATCAATATTTATCAGTCCTATGAATGACTTAACTTTTCTCTACTTACTCCTTCTTTCCCTTTCCCCCCTTAATTATTTGATAACAAGTGAGCCCTTCATATGAAAGTAATGAAAGATCTGAGAACTTTCAGGGAAATATCAATACCCGACAAATTCCAAGATGGCCACCTGTCAGCCATTTTGTTTTCAAACCAGACTCAAATTCAGTGGAAAAAGTAGGGATTAAGGAAAACCTCTATATTAAGTTTCAGAAATATCCTTCCAGTACTAAACATCAACTGTCAAACCATAGTCCTGTCTACCTTACCAATAGTCCTGACAACCTTACCAACAGTCCTGTCAATCTTACCAATAGTCCTGTCAACCTTACCAATAGTCCTGTCAACCTTACCAATAGTCCTGTCAACCTTACCAATAGTCCTGTCTACCTTACCAATAGTCCTGTCAACCTTACCAATAGTCCTGTCTACCTTACCAATAGTCCTGTCAACCTTACCAATAGTCCTGTCAACCTTACCAATAGTCCTGTCTACCTTACCAACAGTCCTGTCTATCTTACCAATAGTCCTGTCAACCTTACCAACAGTCCTATAGTCCTGTCAACCTTACCAACAGTCCTGTCTACCTTACCAACAGTCCTGTCTACCTTACCAATAGTCCTGTCAACCTTACCAACAGTCCTATAGTCCTGTCAACCTTACCAACAGTCCTGTCAAGGTTACCAATAGTCCTGTCAACCTTACCAATAGTCCTGTCAACCTTACCAACAGTCCTGTCAACCTTACCAATAGTCCTGTCAACCTTACCAACAGTCCTGTCAACCTTACCAACAGTCCTGTCAACCTTACCAATAGTCCTGTCAACCTTACCAATAGTCCTGTCAACCTTACCAACAGTCCTGTCAACCTTACCAATAGTCCTGTCTACCTTACCAATAGTCCTGTCAACCTTACCAACAGTCCTGTCAAGGTTACCAATAGTCCTGTCAACCTTACCAATAGTCCTGTCAACCTTACCAATAGTCCTGTCAACCTTACCAATAGTCCTGTCAACCTTACCAATAGTCCTGTCAACCTTACCAATAGTCCTGTCAACCTTACCAACACTCCTGTCAAACTTACCAATAGTTCTGTCAAACAAAATTCCTGTCAAATCATTGTCCTGTCAAACAATTGCCCTGTCATTTAACAAGAGTCCTTTCATTAAACGAAAACCCTGACAAACCATAATCCTGTTAAACAAGTCCTATCCTCAACCCACAGAACTCCTATCCCAAGTCATTGTCCTGTCAAACCATTGCCCTGTCAAACCACTGTCCTGTTATTGAACAATTTATTTTTCACTAAACCACTGTCCTGTCAAACTGTTGTCCTCTCAAATCATTGCCCTGTCAAACCATTGTCCTGTCAAATCATAGCCAGGTCAAACCATTGCCCTGTCATTAAACCATAATCATCCTTTAAGCCATAGTCCTGTCATTTATAGCATAATCCTGTCAAACCACTGCTCTGTCAAGCCATTGCCCTGTCAAACTATTGTCCTTTAAAACCATAGTCCTGTCAAACTATTGTCCTTTAAAACCATTGTCCTTTCAAACCATTGCCCTGTCAAACTATTGTTCTTTAAAACCAAACCATTGCCCTGTCAAACTATTGTCCTTTAAAACCATAGTCCTGTCAAACCATAGTCCAGTCAAACCATTGTCCTGTCAAACCATTGTCCTGTCAAACCATTGTCCTGTCAAACCATTGTCCTGTCAATTTATTGTTCATTCAAACCATAGTCCTGTCAAACCATAGTCCTGTCAAACCATAGTCCAGTCAAACCATAGTCCTGTCAAACCATAGTCCAGTCAAACCATAGTCCTGTCAAACCATAGTCCAGTCAAACCATTGTCCTTTCAAACCATTGCCCTGTCAAACTATTGTCCTTTAAAACCATAGTCCTGTCAAACCATAGTCCAGTCAAACCATTGTCCTGTCAAACCATTGTCCTGTCAAACCATTGTCCTGTCAAACCATTGTCCTGTCAATTTATTGTCCATTCAAACCATTGTCCTGTCAAACCATAGTCCTGTCAAACCATAGTCCAGTCAAACCATAGTCCAGTCAAACCATAGTCCTGTCAAACCATTGTCCTGTCAAACCATAGTCCTGTCAAACCATAGTCCTGTCAAACCATAGTCCAGTCAAACCATAGTCCTGTCAAACCATAGTCCAGTCAAACCATTGTCCAGTCAAACCATAGTCCTGTCAAACCATAGTCCAGTCAAACCATAGTCCAGTCAAACCATTGTCCTGTCAAACCATAGTCCTGTCAAACCATAGTCCTGTCAAACCATAGTCCAGTCAAACCATAGTCCAGTCAAACCATAGTCCTGTCAAACCATAGTCCAGTCAAACCATAGTCCTGTCAAACCATAGTCCAGTCAAACCATTGTCCTGTCAAACCATAGTCCAGTCAAACCATTGTCCAGTCAAACCATAGTCCAGTCAAACCATTGTCCTGTCAATTTATTGTCCATTCAAACCATTGTCCTGTCAAACCATAGTCCTGTCAAACCATTGTCCTGTCAAACTTTTGTCCTGTCAAACCATTGTCCTGTCAAACTATTGTCCTGTCATTAAACTATCATCATCCTGTAAAGCCATAGTCCTGTCAACTGTCAACTGAATTTTTTATCATTGCTCCTTTCTTTTCCAGTTTTAAAATACAGAAATTGCAACGACCTTGCCAAGGTCAAAAACTTTTATCAGACTAAAAAGTACTCAATTTCTAAACTCTAAAATATGCAGACAGATTCTGGTAACATTCACCCAACACTTAGCACCTATCTCCAGTACAGGCAAATGCAATGTGAATTCTCAAGTAATCAGTTCAGCCCACTTGTCATAAGTATGGTTATGCTTGAAGACATTCGATGCGTTGTAGTAGACAATTTAGATGTTCATTTTGTTGTTATGTAACTTCGGAAATTGTGTCCAGATCTGGGCTAGAGAGGAATGGCTATTTAGACAACATTGAAATATACAATGTACACAAATGTGAAGCATTGTCAGCTTGTTAAATCTGAATTTTTTCCTTCAATTATTTGAAGCTTTCTTAGATTTGAATTAAATCATTGATCCTATAATATTCATTGTATCAGTAATACCCATATCCAGTAACACATTATTCAGCAATTGTATCTTAATCTAGAAATTCATATTTGTGGAAAATATGTACAAGTACAGTAAAAAGACAAAAGATACGTAAACACTGAAAAGTTAAAATCACAATTATCTAAATACCTGGTATATGTTTTAATTATTCTTTGAGTGATGCAGGTATACTCAAATATCTAAGATTTCCTCAAAGGTATATTCATTAAAAGGTGATAGTCAATGTAACCTAGTTTCTAATGCACTTCACACAAATTCACCAATACTTCTGATTTCATCAAGAATTCTTCCATGGTTTAAAATAACCAGTAACTCAGAGAGTTTGGAGAGAAAGTTAACTTGTTTTTTTACCCTTCTCCAGAGATGAATGTCACAGTGACCTATAAATAAGTATACTGCATACTGGTAAATTTGTTGGCTGATGATGGCAATATTGTGTTGATGTTTTGGCATGTTGCCCCAAAGCAAAATTTAAAGATAAAATGTTGTCTTGTTGCATTTTCAAACTGCGACAAGGCACCAACACCTCAAACGCGAAAGTGCTAACATGTGAAAGCGCCAACATGTGAAAGCGACATTTTTCTATGCTAACATGACATATATTTCACCGCGCCAACATGCCAAAGTGCCAAAACACACCATTTCACCGTGACAACATGCCAAAGTGCCAAAACACACCATTTCACCGCGACAACCACCATAGGTACCAGTGTACTACTATACTTCAGATTCATTCAAGATATATTCTTAATATCTTAAACTGTTTAATAAATATAGACAGTTATTTCACTACATTGACATTTGCTTGGGCTTCTTCAACCTTGAGCAATATTAACTTTGACTTATCAAAGTAGGGGATTGGCTAATTGTAGGGTGAGTATTCGTTAGCAATATCATACAAGAGTGTGCTAGATATTATACACGGGCTTAGACCAGGTATACACTTATTGCCTAAAATTAAGCAGAGAATCAATGATGGGATGAGAATTTAATGTATTAAATATGCAGCTTGGTAAAAATTTAAGGGGGATGAAAATTATATGTGACACCAGGCATGGGATTATTGTCGGAAGGATAAGGTGATTACATGTTGTAAGCTTTTATCATCTTTTACAAAAACAATTACATTTTGAAACTTAGGAGTACAGAATTTTACAGTTTATCAGCATGAACTGATAAGCTTTAATGATTGTAGGGTTATAAGAAGCTGTAATCATGTACTAGTACAAGTAATAGTATTACCCTGGGACAGGATATAAGATGTTCATCAAAATAACAACACACCAGACTCTATCCAGTTACGAAGGTGGAGTCGATCATGATTCAGTTATATTTACTACATGGTCTATTGATGGTAATTTGAACTGTTTATATATGACCATCAATTTACAGTTTAAGAGAGAAATTTTACAGACTGCCCAGTACAAAATGTCCAATGACCCAAGATGACCAATACATACGCCCACAGGGTAGTTACTGTCACTGACCGTTGTTGTGAGTACTGTAAGCGTACCAAACTGTAATGGATCGTAGATCTGTGCAATGTACAGCATAACAACCGAAGTTTGTTAGGACTAGATATTCTGGGAGTTTCATAAGCTGATCAATGCCATATGGTTTAATAACAAGGACCATCACCATACCATAATACATAAATATCATTATGTCTGGTTCTTTCTACTTTGGGTAAATAACATTTAATCACCACTTCACGTATGTAAAAAGCTTTACTATCTATTTAAGAATGCATTTGATTGAAATGGAATTCAGACATTTCCGTTTCTTCGTTCGTCAATAGTGTGACAATGATGGCATAGCTTTATTCAAGTTTCCAATTGAGATTTGAAAAAAATATACATGTGTATACAAAGTTTGAGTATTCAGAAGTTGTTTCTGAGATATCCCCTGCACTTAGCAATAAGAATAAGAGGATACAGCATATTGACCTTTTCCCACATGCTTGTAATGTAAGTTGTCCCACACAATTCACTGCATGCTTCTAATGTAAGTTGTCCCACACAAATTCCCCACATGCTTCTAATGCAGGTTGTCCCACACAACTTCCCCGCGTGCTTCTATTTAAGCATCTTCGCTAACCAAGGGTTACTCTACGCTAAGCTCCATTTCACCCTTGGCTTCGTTCATTTCATATTTGACGCCTCCCGCTATCGCCACCTAGCGAGCGCAAGGTTTACCTCCCCTTACAGCAAGTTTCCGTTAGCCAATCAAATCGCTTGTACTATCTTGCATCACTTTGCAAAAATGGCTGCGGTCATAGACGACTCACTTCGACAGAATCTGTGCGATATTTTCAAAATACATGAACTGAGACCACACCAAAACCGTGCAATTCAAGCTCTTAGTGAAGGAAAGGATGTGTTTATAGGTACCAGAACAGGAAGCGGCAAGTCGCTTGCATATGAATGCTATCCACTCGTCTCCAAAGGCGCTATTGTGCTAGTCATTGCTCCGTTAGTGAACATTATGTCAGAGCAATGCAAACGGTTGATTGACCATGGATTCAAGGCAACTTATATAGGCAAAGACCACCATGATGATGAGAGAATCGCAGAAGGGTATTATGATTTCGTGTTTGGAAGCCCAGAATGTTTTTTAGATGACACAAAGTGGCGCAACATGCTCAAATCGAGTGTTTACCAAGAGAGACTAAAACTGATTGTTGTTGATGAGGCCCATACCATGATACAATGGTAAGTGTTAGTATATAATATGTAGTATAATGCAAACACCTGCATACAAATTATATGGGTGTTGATAATTATTTAATTAGTTGATATCACTGCAAACAAGTGAGCTTGCAATTGAGTCAGTATATCTAAAAGTACTAACTACAATTTAGTGTGTAACTACAAGTACTAACTAATTAATAAGTAACAATACATGTACATGATGTACATGTGTCTCTATTATATTTCAGTAACATAATACTGCTTAATATGTAATGTTATTTTTTTGTAATGGTTAGGTAATGTTTTGTTGATGAGTGAAATATCAATAATCTTATAATAAACAATAAATTATGCAATGACTTAAATGAAGGCCTATTAAAATTTTGTGGAGAAATTTTAATTGTTAACATATGCATTTAATTAAACAAAACTTAATTAAAAAATTGGTTAAGAAGTAACAACTTAAATTGACTGTTATTTGCAATTAAAACAAGGTGTTAACAAGACGATGTTAAACCTGAACTCTTTCACTCATTCCTGCAACGAAATTGAAATTGCAAATCATATCTAACAATTTTCATAAATTTTCAGGGGTGAGAGTTTGAAAGGAGAGGATCCGTTCAGGGTGTGTTTTTCAAGGATTGGAGAACTTCGTTCTTTATGCAAAAAAGCTCAAGTCTTAGCACTAACAGCAACTTCTGGTCCAACACAGAGGAGGAAAATCATGAAGACCCTTTGTTTCCTACCCAATAATGATGTGATTGTTGAATCGCCCGACAGAAATAACATCAAGATCACTACCATGTGTATTCCAGTTACTCATGACTTGGAAGACACTTTCCGATTCTTACTGAATGATCTTGCAAGATTAAAGGAAAATTTACCAAGGCATGTGATCTTTTGTGAAACAATTGTAAATGTTTCAAAGGTTTATTCAATCTTTGTAAAACATTTCGGTCAGGCATGCGAAATGATAAACATGTATCATAGCAAAACAACAGAGAAAGTAAAAGAAAAAATAAGAAATGATTTGGCAGTAGATGGGAAAATTCGTATTCTGATATGCACAAATTCAGCTGGAATGGGTGTGAACTTTTATGGTTTAAACAACATCATTCACTACGGATTGCCACGAGAGATGGACACTTTTGTTCAACAGATGGGTCGAGCTGGACGAGATGGCAATTTTGCACATGAACTTGTTTTGTACACTGCCCACAAGAAACATTTAAGTCGCGTTGAAGATGACCTCGTGAAACTTGTGAAGGATGAGTCCCAGTGTAGACACTATGGCTTATGCCATGCCTATGCGACAAATCATGAACAAATTGAACCAAAACACAATTGTTGTGATGTGTGCCAGAAAATTTGTAAGTGTAGTGAAAGTGTTTGTCCGCGCCAACATGCAGTATTTGATCTGGAACACACTGATGGTGACAGTACCTGTAGTGATGTCATGAAACGGTTGGTGTCTGATGAAGAGAGAAAGTTTTTGAGAGATAAGCTCTTTGCATTTAAGTTTTCCCTTTGTACACCTTCTCAACCAGAGCTTATTCATGGACTCACAAAGTTATTGAGGATATTGTGCAAAATTGTGACATTGTATTCACATCAGCTGATATACTCAGTTCATTTGCAATATGGTCATGTGATGTAGCAGTTCAGATTTTTGATATAATTTCTGAAGTGTTTGGTGAAACAGAAATGCTGGAAATGCCTTTGACAAGTGACAGTGAGGAAGAATCAGAGGACAAATGAATTTGTTTCTATAGAAAGATATGTGACTGAAATGAAAATTTTTTTTTGTCAATTCCATCTCAGATTTTGAGGCAATTTTTTGCATCACAAGAAATATTACTGATTCTATATTTTGATATATATATATATAACAATATTAAATCAGCAAATTAAAAAAACTTGCAAGGGCTAAACATTGCTTCCTGAGATTTTTAGCTATGATACACAGTACACAAACAATTGTATGCCAGTATATATGTAAATGTTAAGAAAAGTAAATATAATATTAATGTTTCATATTTGTGTCTTTATTATCTTTATAAACATATACATATCCCTAACAGCATACACAGAAAAGTACGATGTAGACATGTTGTGTATTTTGGATCTAGAGCGAAGATCAGGTTACCAAATGCACATGCATACGTTTGTAATCACAAATCAAACAATTTCATATGACAAACGTTCCTTTCCTTTGGAAATCCAATCATGAAGTTCATTGATTCTGACACTGGAGTAAATATCAGCAAACTTTGGGAAAGCATTATACTCTCTTCCATTTATATTGTCCATCACATTTGCTGACTGAAGTTCTTTGACCATCGCAACAATGTCATTCAGTTTCGACACCTCCGGTCTCTTACTACCGGATACTTTCATATGGCATTCATGCTGTATGTTTTCCTTGATTTCATGTTGCACTTGAGTGGTAAGTGCTGCTCTTCGTGCACTTGCGTAAGTACAGTTTGCTCCTTGGTCGTGAATTTTTTTTTTTATTTTCTGTACTTGAATCTCGACGAGGTTATCGTTTGGAATATTGTGTCCTATGCCACCGTGTAAATTTGACGTACAGTTCCATTTGTACTCGTATGACATACGGGGAGAGAGCAATGCGACTATATATGCTAAGAATCGAAATAGCCACAGCTGATATTTGGTGTGCCTGCCGACATGGGAAAGGAGCAACTGAAATTTTGCATTTTCAGTTATTCTGTCACCATCTGCCATCTTGTATGCGTCGTTTGTATCTCTGAGTAAAAGAGCACATGTACACTTCATAAAAGATCCCCTGTACAGTGCAATACAATCTTGCATAGAGGATTGTGGGTCAGCTACTTCTTTTACCCAATTATGATTAGCTTGTAAATGTCGTGTCAAATGTCCTGTTGTCTTGTATCTTTTTCTGCAATAACAACAATTGTATTTTTCTTCCTCCTTGTTATACATGTTTGCAATTGCATTTTTCTTGAGATCAAGTTCTGCAGACCTCTGCTGAATATTGTCCAATTCTACAAATAAATGCAAACAGTTTATTACATCATTTTTTTTATTTCAATGTAAACAAGAGGCCAAGAGAGCCTGCATCACTCACCTGGATATTTCAGTAATTATTGCTAAATGATTTAAGATATATTTAAATATTTTCCCATTTTAAATGCCTCTCCCAGCAATGGTTCAAAGTACAAATTGACTAAATCCTGTCATTCTTGAAAGTTTTGCTATAATTTCTTTTTTCACACCCCAAGAGTGTCACGTCCTTCATTTATGCAATATACAACATTGCCAAATAATCTTCAGACCAAATTTTATCAAAATCCATTTAGTTTTTGGGACAAGTAGTGTTTAAAAAGATATACTTTTTGGGCAAGGTGAGGATAAACATTGTTACCGGGTTAATAATAATATTAAAAAAAGAGGACAATAACTCTGTAAGTTAATGTCAAATGATTTCCATTTTAAAACTCATTTAGATCTTGTGGATATATTGCATACAGAATTTCATCAAACTCTGTTCACATTTCAAACTTGGTTGATATTTACTCTACTTATTGAGTTCACAAGGTAATTGTTGATAGACAGACGGATGCCGGAGGCCATTGTATGGCATAAATTCACTTGGTCCTTTGAACCAGGTGAATTAAAAAATATTTACCAGTTTTAATTTCTTAAACAGTAATTTACACTCAATTATTGTTACAATAAATCAATATATGTTTTTAATGTATTTTTAAGATTGGCTGTATGATTAACACCAGTTATAAGTTGTTTTGGCAATATATTATCACGTTATAAACCATAGATGAAGTCTGGATCTGTGTATGTCACAAAAAGTTTACATGTAACATAATCAGTATTATTGCAGCTTGCATTAAAAATGGGTGTCAATATGTACTAACTTATGACAGTACGAACTTATGAGAGACATAAAAATACTTGAGAAAATTAAACCACTTGCCATCAACACATTTGATATATTTATCAAGTATTTCTTCGGCAATAGTGTGGATAAACTGGTATCTCTGTTCATCTCCAAGTGCATCAAAAAGTACTTGTTTCCTTGTGGGATCTGATTCCATTTCAGCCATGTCAAGTAAATGCATACATGCTGCAACTATATATGCATCAAGGGTGTCTTCTACAAAGGAGTAGTGTGCCCTGAAAATTCCAAAGCAGTGTATACATGTATGTGTGAAATTCATACATATACGATAAACTATAGAGTTAAAGATAGTCTTTGTAGATACCTGTAGGTTATTAGCTTAAGCCTTGTAATACAAATATATGTTTTTAAACAAAATTACCAATATGCATGTGACACTATAGTACATATTTCACCATTTTGTTGAAGCAGAGCTGTTCCTGGGACCTCTAATTCATTTCTTGTATCAATATATAATTACAAATGTATTGTGTAACAAATGCATTTCTACTTAATATAAATTTTTACCTGTATTTTTCAATCACCTGATCAGGACCCTGGATATCTACGCGTCCAATGATGTTTCTCAAATTTGCTAGAGTACCCTGGTCTGTCGCTGACTTTATCTTGTAGAATCTTTGATAAATGAACTGAATTGAAAGATAAAACAAAAAAAGATTAAATTGTAATCTATACATCTTTGTCATCAATGTGGAAAATACACAAACACATGAATACAATACACATTATTTGAAACTTATCAAAATACTGTATAAGTATATATTATACATTTGTATTTATTTTAATTCAAAACAGATTTAAAAGTTATAAGTTAGGACTGATGTGATAGTCAAGATTCATAAATATATTGATAAATGTGGACATTTTCACTGAGAGATAATTTTTTTGTACATCTTTTTACTGTTTCAGTTTGTTTTTAACAGTATAAAGTTTCATGGAAAAAAACACACACACAAAAAGAACTCCATTCTAACAAAACTGAGACCTTCCCTGTTATAAGATATATATCACTTGCAGCTTTTAAAATAACCAAAAATACATTTGTAATAAATATATATTACATACTGTATGTACCCATCCCAGTATGATTTTTGAATTTTTCATAACAGGGAAAGTGAATTTTGCAACTAATGTAATATACTACAATTCAGATTTTACAAAAGCTTAAAGAGGCTAGTACTTCTCACTCAAGTTTAAAGAACTGAAACAAAGTATAACACTTTATGTGGATGTAATTAGTTAGACCCCCTTGGCTGAAAGACATTCTATAAAAGATAATAACAATCAATGTCAATTTATCTGTGAACTTTTTTAACTTAAAATTACCACATGACTCAAATGAGCATATTAAGCCTCTTGGACCTCTTGTAAATTAAAGCCCTTTATGGCAAAAACTGCACAAATGTACAGTATTTTAACAAATTAACTTTAAGTTCTATCTATTTTCTAACAAAAGTGAATAACTGAAACAATATTAGTTAACTATTATAAACTGACACTAAGTTAATTCCTAGAAAAAATAACACATGCCTTTTCATAACAGAACAGAATCAATTGCTATGAACTCTGATACCAATAGCAGGTTCATCATCCTATGTAGGCCATCAGGTCTGTGAATGACACCTGCCAGTCTTTCATAATCTGTTGGACTGTTCAACATGGCTAACTGAGCTGAATAAGCTCGCTCATTGGTTAAGACATCACCACCAAATACTTTTCTTTGGATGACTGTTGGATTTTCGTCTTTGGTATGTGGCACATACTTCTCATGTACATGCTCCAATATGGAAATCATGTCCTCGGACTTATTTTCACTTTTATCAAGTAAGTCAAGAATAGAATAATCTGACTTTTTTGACGTTTCTTTAATATGAGGGTTAGACAGCCACTTTGGAAGACAATCACTGTATTTTTTGAAACAGACTAAGTATTTCGCCATTACCTTCATTATATGGTAAATGAAGTGTTCGTCCAATGTTTTGCATTCTGTTGTGTTTGGTACAAATTTGCTGTTTTCAATGCCCATTATATCCGATATTGGACCACTGTCATCTAAAGTAGTGTTCAGAACTCTTTTCTCAACACCAACTAAAAGGAACCAATGCCAGCTTTGCCTCTTCCTGTCTTTGGTCATCTGTGATGGACTACGCGTTATATCGATATTGTCTCCAATAATTTCAGAACATTTAAGTTCATCTCTTAACATACCTGAGGGAGCTTCAAGTTCTTCCTTCTCCTCCATCATCAACGCCTTGGTATGGACTAACTGTCTCTCCACCAGTTCCTTCTTTGTTCTGGTCATTGCAGATGTAGACACACACATTCCAAGTTTGTTGAGAATAGAAATGGTCTTAAATGAAAGAAAAATATAACTTCATTTCTTCAGTAACATTGTACAAGTACATATAAGTATTTTAACATAACAGCAGTATTCAATTAGAAAACCAGTGTGAATGCAGATGAAAAAGTGATTTTAGCAAAACCAATAAAATAGCATAAATATAAATGCTATTATCAATAATGTCTTTGTTTTAATTTTTTTTCTTCTAACAAACCCTTAATATTGTACAGTTAATGTGTGGGACCTAGTGATGGTTGAAAAAGATTCCTTAAGTTGCTAAAAAAGAAGAGTCTATGGCAGCCATCTTGGATTTCAGAATTTGCCAAAAAACTTTGTGTATTCTTTTGATTTTTAGTTTGAAGTTTTTCTGTCTTGCTATTATGATTATTTCTTTATAAATGATAAAATTAAACATTGAAAACACTGACTCTGCAAAATGATGGGCAAATATTAACTAAAGTAACATACTTCAGTCATTGGCATGGATGAGTGAAAATTACAGGTAGTACAATCTTCAGTGGCATATATGTATATATCTGCCTGAAATTATGTACGGCAACACTTAATGTACAAAAGTTCCTCATGTTTATAACAAACCTCATCAGTAGCTCCACTATGGTCCAAAATTTGGCTGATAACATGTTGAAAAGCAGTCATGTGTTTATTATGAAACTTCAATGAAATCGCAGAGACAACAGCTGTTCCAATGGCAGAGTCTTTCACAATCGTTGAGATACATTCATGAAAAAAGGGTGCCCAAATCTTGATTTCTGTATTAAGATTTGCAAATTTGAATGTTCCTAAACTTTTGCTATCATTTCTTCTTAGCACTGACATGTTCAGGGTCGATGTTAATTTGGTTCTTTCATTTCTTATCTCTTTCAAGACTCTTTTGGTAACAGCTTCCTTCAATGTAGACTCCATTATGATTTTAGCAGTTCTGTCCTTTGAATTATGCATTGCTATATTTTTGATAATTTGCTTTGACTTTCCATCCTGAACCACTTTTGCTCTTATCTTTGAGTCTTTTTTTGTTCTAAACATGACCTGAAACAAAATAAGAAATGCATATCTATGAGATTAAAAAAGTGTGGCAGAATGTTCCATGTACAAAACAATACCCATGTATGTATTGTATGGTAACAAAATTTGAAATATAGATATAATGATTATAAATCTATTTTATCTAATTAAATTTACATGTGTATATACATGTGCATGACTGTTTATACATGCACACATGTATTTTCATGCTCAATATGTATATACATGTATGTGCATGACTACTGTACATATATGTATACATGACTGTATATACATATTATTCATGACTGCAGAGACATATATACAGAGTATACATACATATATGTCTATGATGAATGTATATACATGTACATATGAGTACACATTTACATATTGTACATCACTGTGTATCCTTGACTGTATAAACGTGTGCATGGCCGTGAATATGTACATGCATTTTATATTTGTACCGTTTAAATAGTAGATTTTAATAGTAAATTTACGCAGTGAACCAAAAATGTTCAATCCTCAAGTTTTTTGACAGATTAGAATAATACATCTGACTATTAATATTAGTTATCTACTTTACCTTCACTTTGTTTGGAGAAAATGATGTCTTTAACTTCACTCTTGACTCAGGCATATTGTCTGCTATTGCCGTCGAACCCGATGCATGGACCATGACCATTTGCTTGGGAGTATCACTAGTACTTATGGAAGTCATGTCAGGTGTCGTGCGTGTCTTAGTAGGGGTCTTAAACAACGCTTTTTTTGTTTTTCTTGGTGTTGGCGAATGTAACATAACTCGTTTTTTGTGACTGCGTACTGGTGTTACAGGTGGTTTTTGTATTTGCCTGGCATTTTTAAGTTTTTCCTTCAAAGCCGAGATGATAGTTATTTTTTCAGATCTCAAAGCATCCAGCTTGTGCATTAGATCGTAATCGATTTTGTGCAGTTTATTCAACTTATTGAAGCAAAACCCGCATACAAATCTCGATAAACCGTCGTTTGGTTTAGCGACATAGCTTAGTACCTGTGACAGCTGGTCAAAAACCCCAAATGTATCACCAAATACCGTCCGTCTTTGCTTTTTAGTCAATATTTCCCCACAAACGCGACAGTCGTCGATGGGTGCAGCCATGTTTGTTATGATTTTTGGCCTGTGCTGTATTCCGCGTTATGATTGGTGCATGCAAAATGCTGTGCATCCAATCAAAACGTGCAGCGGGAGGCGTCAAATATGAAATGAACGAAGCCAAGGGTGAAATGGAGCTTAGCGTAGAGTAACCCTTGGTTAGCGAAGATGCTATTTAAGTTGTCCCACACAAATTCCCCACATGCTTCTAATGCAGATTGTCCCACACAACTTCTCCACATGCTTCTATAATGTAGGTTGTCCCATACAACTTCCCCACATGCTTCTATAATGTAGGTTGTCCCATACAACTTCCCCATATGCTTCTAATGCAAGTTGTCCCACACAAATTCCCCACATGCTTCTGTAAGTTGTCCCACACAACTTCCCTGCATGCTCCTAATGCAGGCTGTCCCACACAAATTCCCCACATGCTTCTAATGCAGGTTGTCCCACACAAATTCCCCACATGCTTCTAATGCAGGTTGTCCCACACAAATTCCCCACATGCTTCTAATGCAGGTTGTCCCACACAACTTCCCAACATGCTTCTAATGCAAGTTGTCCCACACAAATTCCCCACATGCTCCTAATGCAGGATGTCCCACACAAATTCCCCACATGCTTCTCATGCAGGTTGTCCCACACAACTTCCCTGCATGCTTCTAATGTAAGTTGTCCCACACAAATTACCCGCATGCTTCTAATGTAAGTTGTCCCACGTACACAACATCCCCACATGCTTCTAATATAAGTTTTCCCACACAAATTCCCCACATGCTTCTAATATAAGTTGTCCCACACAAATTCCCCACATGCTTCTAATGTAAGTTTTCCCACACAAATTCCCCACATGCTTCTAATGCAAGTTGTTTCATGCAAGTCTTGCATCACAGTTGAACCAGAGGTATTAGGTTTACTATTTATGCAAAATTTAAATTTATATTATTTTCAGCCATTCTGTAGCACTTGGATTTATCAAATGTTTATGGTTGCAGTCTGATACTGGTACAGACAAGTGAATTATACTGCCATTTGATCAAATAGGCCCAGAGTTCTTTGACAGCTAAACTTTACCTGGGTACTGACCAACAAATGTATTGGATTCTTTTCCAAATAAAGTTGTTGTGTCTAATTGTTGTATGCATATTCAATGATCATTATAGTTTTAGATTAATCAGTATGAATATGTCTGCTTATTTTTGTATCAGACAGGTTCATGATTGACAATAACAATGTTATTTCACTTAAATGTCTTTTGTTCAAGTCACATTACACTGTAAACTGTAGTGATTCTTCAAAGATACATTTTTATCATTTTTTATTTTGTCAAGTGTAAAGCTCGTATTTTTAAGCAAACATCTAAGGGAAATCATTTCACAGAAACAGAACAAAAACATAAAAATATTCTATTGTGCTGTACACTGAGTACTGGGATCCCAACATAAACACTTACTTTACATTAAATTTTCATTTTACAAAGTAAAATTGACATTTTAAAATTTTAAAACTGCCACTTTAGAATTAGTTATCAATACAGGTAATCTGGCATATACACATTATAATGTCATAAACATAATATACATTAGTTAACAATGATTATTGAAATAAAGCCCCAGGTACATATTTGTATGGAGAATGCTTGGAATTTTCTCCCTACATTTATAAATAGACTTTACATGAAAGTTATTATCTAGTTTTATTCATTTACCTGTAGCATGACATCACACCAGCCTATTTGTTTAGATCAGAGTTAACTTCTGATAGTATTATGTGGGAATGTACAGGGAGAGATAAAACTAACATATCTGTGTCGCCCATCACTGTCTAAATAGAGTGACCCTTAATTATAAATCTGTTAACTTGTCTGGGGGGAAAACAACATGTGAGGTTAACAAAGGAAAGGATCTGAAACCTAAAAAACAGTTTTAAATGTACTATGAGACAGTTGATATTTATATCATAATGATGTACTGAAAAAGAATATCTTGACACTTAATTTATTCAAACATTTCAACTAAAATGGCTTTTTTTTTTAACCTATCTCAACATTTATAACATTTACAACTAATCGAAAAAATTCTAACTAAAGGTAAAATTAATGACAGATACCATTAAGTCTTTGATTTCTTAAATATTCACTAGTTCAAATAGTGAGATTTATCGATATATAGAGAATACATGGTCAGTGTCTTAAAATATAAGCTGTATTTTGGCGAGGGTAAAGAAAGACAAAAGTGGCGAGCCACTTTTGTCTTTCTGTCCCGGGCCAAAAATACAGCTTATATTTTAAGACACTGACCATGTATTCTATTTATCCTGCAACAGTCATAAAAATAATCATCAAAAATAATCATTTTGAAGTGAAACGGTGTCAAAAATGACAAAATATGTTCGCCTTTTAAACGTAGTTTCACTTTGAAGTAGGTCAGTCGAACTGACGCACGTGCTAAGATTCCAAAATACAGCTGTTTTCCGTCACTGCCGTATACAGCAAAAATATATACGGTGGGTGTATTCCGACAATGCGGTGGCAGTTGCAGGATAAATGTATATATAAGACTTGAAATATGTTGTAAAATAGATCAACACATGCAGTCTAATTGTAAAATGCAAATAGTTTCATTTGTGACAAAATCAGCCCCTATTGTTTCAGCTGAAGGAATGAATATTACAGTACTTATACATCAGAGAAAACAATTCTATTGAAAACACAGCAATAGACAACTGTGCAAAAAGTTTGGTAGAGTTCTGGGACATGCCTTACTGTCGAAATAAGTCAAAAACACTTCATCTATTATAGCCGAACTACCCAGCAAGACAATGTTATGGTCATCTCTTATTGATTTCTATTGAAAGTTTTTTCCTTTCTGTTTGGCATCAGATAGCCTATACACTTCAAGACTGGGAGAGTTATCTCCCCTTCTGTACTAGACAGTATTTTCAGAAGCAGAGTGTTGGCATTAAGTTAACAAATTCATAGACCTTCCCTGGGCGTATAGTCCATGTTTCACTGTCTGAAATATCAATACTGATATTGGTAAGTGTTTTATCTGAAAATGACATTTGAACTACAGATAAACCTGCACAACATAAATCACAAATTGTATATAAACACTGGAAGATAAGATAAAAGTGACGATAACATTCTGCCATACCATCTTTATTTTTAACATTTTAACTTGATGCCCTCATGCCCTCTTCATACACAACATACTTTTTCATATATGTACCAGGGGATCAAGTGAGATCGTTTTGTAAGCGATTATGAATCCCCAAAAATCTCTCAATAATACTACCAAATGATAAAAGGCCAAATCACACCAGGTAATATTTATAAATAATATATATATATACTTGTATATATGGGGCAAAGTTATCTCTGCCTAATCCAGACTCTTTCTATTCTGCTGTCACTGAGTCAAACAACTAAATTCTTTTCACATATAATAAGAATGTTGCCTTGTTATTCAAAATAATTATTACAGTGCATGTGTGTCAGATACATCAATTGTACAATCTGCTTAAATATCCAAGCGAGACTTCCTCTTGAGGGCCCCATGATTGCGCAATACCCAAATAAGGAAATAGAGGATGATATTAATGACTCAATTGCTAAACTTTAAATTAAGGGTATTTCTTCTGAATGGGAAATTACACTTCTTGATAGTGTCTGACCTGTTTATCCTGGTTCAGACACAGATGAAGTCATGATGTCAAAATCGAAAATGAAAATGAGATGAACTGGACTACCAAGTATGTGTGATATCGATTACTGAACTCATTGATAAAATGTCAAAAAAAAAAAAAAAAACTGTTATCTACCTCATTTGGATGAACGAAAAAGAATGACAGGGGACTCGATCATTAAGATGAAGTTCTATTCAAAAGAGTCATTTTAAATTTAAAATCTTAAAGATTTTTGTATCTATCTTGCATCAAGAAATAACTAGTTAAATTCACATATATACAATGATATGCAGTGTCATGATTTGTATGTATACATTAATTACTTACATAATACAACTATATTATAATTATATTGTATTAAAATAAAAGTATAATCTCTACATTATCCAAAGCCTTCTACAAACTGAGCCCTCTACAAACCGGCCAAATCATATAGTAGTCGGAAGTCCTAATGGAGTCTTGTCTAAACTGTCCACAAACTGGCCAAATTATGTAGTCCTAATGGAGTCAGGTTAAGACATAGTCCACAGTACTTGGAAACTGTAACAGTCAGAATCCATTATGGACAGGATTAAGGGATGGACAGATATCAGTACTAACAACATCAAAAAGTAGTTACATACTGGATACAAATATACTCGGGTGTGTGGGTGATCGGGCTACCTGACTGTTAACTTCATGAATTACAGGTTAGCATTCGCCATATATAGAGATATATATTCATAGCGGATTTCAATGACTGTGGGTATATTCTGACCCCAGATTTGTTTTTGCTTTGATTATAGCCCGTTGATACCTGGTTGTTATTTACGGCCGACCAACACTGTTAAGACTGACAAAGAAACACATGAAACTGGAAAACTAAAATGGTTAAAATTCCCCTTTATATAAAAATGGTAAGAATTATAGCAATAATCATTTCAAATAAATTGCGTACAAATTGATTACATAATGATAAAGGTCCTCCTGGTTTTGGTATAAAATGTAGATCATGTTGATGAAGTATCCCATGGAATTTAAGCGTAAACTGCTGATGGTATAATCATACAAAAACTTTGATTTTAGCTAAGATTGTATATCACTTCACGTCAATCCTGCATGAATATTTCAAAACTGTTTCATTGGGCAGTGACATTGAAACAAGCAAAAACATGCACAATTCTATAAAAAGAAAATTGTCTTACTCACCAATATTTTGGACTTTAGATACTGATATCCAAGGTTTACACACCATCCAAAACAAAGGCACATGGAGACTGTTGTGGTGTGAAGCCCAGGCCTCAACTCAGTTGCTTCCTGAACTGGCAAATTTACATGTTTAGTCAACTTAACAGTATTGCACTTCAGAGACATTTAATGATTTTTGTCTGAACAGTTCAATTCATAAAAGCAGCGATGTTTTACTTTAGTGTGTTTATCTGATTATGATTAATTTCAATTCTAAATCCAACATAAAATAACTCTGCTTGTCTGAATGCTTTACCTCTAACTTTGAAGCTGGCAATAATGTGTTTTTTCCACACATTTCAGCTGAGCTAGCAATGCAGGGATTTTCCTTCATCTTCTGCTACAGTGAGTGATGTCTGGTTTCCATTACAAATTGCTGAGATGTCTGGTTTGAAAATTAAAAGAATATATTTATATTTTAGATCATTTACATAACATTATATAAGTACATGTATTGCAAAAATTCCCTGTTACATCTTTCACATAAAGATTGAGTGTTATTTTTGTTCATACTAATTTTTCAGTTTGATTATATTGAAACTTATTATTTTGATAACAGATTTGAAGCTTCTTGTGAGAACTGAAATATACTTGTTTTGTCTGTGCAAATCAATAAAGGGCAATAACTCTGTATATTATAGGACACAGGATTCCATTTAAGAATGAGATATTTTGCTGTCCCAAAAGAACTCAAATACAAATAAAGCAATTTATTACTTTCCTCGTGTATAGTCCATCTCTAATGTGTGGCAAAGCTTGATATGGCCTACAACTCACATTTAGGCCTGTACTTTAACTTCTGTGTTAATTAACATGTCTCTAAGATTGTGTCTTGTGATTTACCCATATAGCTAGATGATTGCTGTTGTAGCACTCACCCTGCCCATATACTGACCAATCAAAATATGTGTAATCTATGTCAGTTATTGCAATTGTAATATAAAAATGAATGTCAGTTAACAAAGGGCCATAACTCTGTATTAGTGCTGCAACAGTAATCTGTGGGATAATATATATTGCGATGTAAACGGCACGGTTCCGTTCACAATATTTTTTCTCACATCACAGTACGTCCCCGGTTTTCAGGATCAGGCCATTTCTGGTTTTCTGCATAATAATAAGTATCGCCCAAAACTGGCAAGACAGTAGAAGCTCTTTTGTCGATTGATTGTTTAGAATTGAGAGAATCGCCTGCTTCATTTTAATCACATATTTGGAAACATGTTGGGTTCTATGTAACTGAAACAGATGTTTGGTATCCTTTATCATCACTTTTGAGGAATACTAAACCATAGAAAGTTTTCTTTGATTTCATTTTATTAATAATTGGCTAAATAGATGCATGGTGATATGTATGGTGAGACAAGTATTGCGATACATATATTGTATCGTGAAGAAAGCGTAATATTGCAACACTACTCTGTATTTAGTAGGGTCTAAGCACTGGTTTCAGTATGTGACATGTGTCCATCATTAAACAGTACTTACAAATTAAATATCATACTAAACATTTGCATGTGACAGTGTATGAAATATGTCTAAGTAAGAAGTAATAGCAATTCAATAATGCATTGCGAAAATGACTTAATCCTCTTCAATAGTACTGGTTGGTAAGAACAATATCAGTAATGAATTTATCTTTTAATTAGTGAACATGAATGACAGGTACCAGCATCTGTCCCGGAGACATTATACCTGGTGCAGGGAACTGGCCTGAAAATTAAATTATGGTTTATAATAGTCAAGCTTGAGTTAATGAGTAGATTCTAGATATATGTGTGTGAATCATAGTGCTCAGCTAGCAGTAAGATAGATATCTTCAACAGGCCCAAAGTGAAGCAAGCATTATCTCCATATAATATGTAGGAAGCTACTTCCCCTATCAAGAACATGACTAAGTGGATGTTTATTTTTCCTACAGGATCCTGTTGTGGCTGTAAAAACATACTCATGTTCTAGACTGTAATAAAACTTAAGGTGTCACTAGCTTAAAACACACACAAACATATAGTGTAAATTATTCATTCAGTGAATTCTAATCCCTGAATTAAGTATCAAGATGAATCCGACACATTTTGCACATGTCCCTGTGTTACACACATGTATTCAGAACCTCTAAACAGATAAATGTGCCACACCTGTAATCACATACTGATGTACACTGGTCCCTGTGTCACACACCTGTAATTTGACACATACTGATGTGCACTGGTCCCTGTGTCACACACCTGTAATCACATACTGATGTGCACTGGTCCCTGTGTCACACACCTGTAATTTGACACATACTGATGTGCACTGGTCCCTGTGTCACACACCTGTAATTTGACACATACTGATGTGCACTGGTCCCTGTGTCACACACCTGTAATCACATACTGATGTGCACTGGTCCCTGTGTCACACACCTGTAATTTGACACATACTGATGTGCACTGGTCCCTGTGTCACACACCTGTAATTTGACACATACTGATGTGTACTGGTCCCTGTGTCGCACACCTGTAGTCACATACTGATGTGCACTGGTCACTGTGTCATACAACTGTAATCACATACTGATGTGCACTGGTCCTTTTGTCAAACATCTGTAGTCACATACTGATTTGCACTGGTCCTTGTGTCACACACTTTTAATCACATACTGATGTGCGCAGAGGTCCCTATGTCACATCCTGTAGTCAGGCACTGTGCACAGGTCTGTGTCAACTAATTGTACCTGAAATCACACTGTTCGCTAGTCCATATTTCACATTTGTAATCACATGATGTTTACAGGTCCCTGTGTCACACGAGTCACACCTGCAGTCACGTAGTTGCATTAGATCCTTGTGTCACTGTCACACCCGATAGCCTAATCACGCATTGTGCACAGGAAGCTTATGCGTCATAACTGCACCGTCTGCTCCCGTAAATAAAACCTTCAATCAATTATTTTCTCCGTTTACCTGTAATTTGTAATGCATATTTTATTGCGTTTTCACGGCTTTCTAAGTTTACGTTTCATCAAATGAAGTCATACCTACCCGCCATGGTACACAATTTTCTGTTCGGATTGTAACGGAATTTATTACAGCGAGTATGAAAATTCACGATATGTTCCGAATTTAAAACGGCGCGCGCAGGATTGAATTTACTTCCGTTCTCATTTTTAGCGCACATGTCAGAAAATTTGAAATAGACGTTTCACAGAATCAGGCCCTGTTGTAACGAAGACAATGCATTCCCCTAGTGTTGAAACACATGGTAATATACATTTATCGACATGGAGTCAACTTCGAATTCCAATTGCTTTGAAGCAGAATTTGAGCACACCTGTTATTTTACTGACGATGGCTGTCGGTTTCGTTTTAGAATTCGAACTATTTTAGATAAGTTTTTGTAGTAATAACACTCGCATACATGTACCATTGGTAATGAGACCTTACTCAAGTTACTGGACTGATAAGTTAGACAAGTGCCTACACTACTGCTCATTGTCAGTTTAGCTGGGCACAGAAATGGGTTTTTGTTTTGTTTGTATACTTTGGATTGGGCGTTAGGTCTATAGACTAGTTTGATTAAATTTCATTCAACAGAACAATTGTAAAGTAATACCATTACAGTACATCATGATGTATTTATATATAACTTGTATATGTAATTACTCCATAACACTGCTTGCTATAAGCATATAGACACTGGTTTTAGAGAAAGAAAGAGACGGAGAGCCAGCTAGGAAGTCTCACAAGGACTTTACGTCTGACTGACGAACAATAGAAAACCACTAAGTTATATTTATAAAAGAATACAGCAAACTACATATGCACAATTCCTGTTTAAAGTTACTCGGAACACTTCTGATTATCTAACTATATATGTTCCAAATGCACGTGTAAACAACAAACAATGCATGATAAAAGGTGGTTGGCAATAAGTCATAAATATAAAATGTTAAGTTTGAAAATAATCTCCATGCACACTTTTACATTTCTTTATTTGCAGGACCCGGAGGGTACAATTCTGGACCATTTGGTATGGAGCCTATGATGATGGGATCACCAGGAAGTCCTACTAGCCCCACAGGGGCTCACCAGTCTCAGTTCCTACCTAGCTTTCTCCTCGGGGACCAGACACCTCACTCTGTATCAGTAATTATCATAAACCACCCACTTAGTAACTTTATCTCGGTTTTTCTTTGAGTACATATGAGACCTTTTGTCTCTAGGACAAGATATCTCCTGACATTATAATATAATTAAGTCCAGAACAGATTTAGTTCATATCCAGCAATTCACTCCATAATATCATAGCATCAAGCTTTACACACACTTATATTTTGATGATCATCAGTCAAGGTTTAAAGGTGGAAGCTTTAAGGTCACATTAAATTTGACTACATTTGAAAAATTGCTACAGGTTGGTAAACATATGTATCAATGTATTTCATCAATTTATAATGAACTTTATATAATACACTGGAAGACAATGGCCTTTGACTGTGATGACATGGAACTTACGGGGGTTACCATATGTTTTTATAGCCTGGGCCAAGGATTTGGTCAGCAGCCAGTCCCAGCCCACCCAAGTCTGCCTCCAGAGCTGGTCTCATGTCCAGTAGCTTCAACACACCAGGAATGAGGTTTGTCTCTATAGTGAAAATAATTTGAGGTCATGATCACCGAGTCACTGAATAGTGAAAGTTATCCTTGTAATACCAGTGAAATGAGCAATATCCAAAACGTTATATATTTTGATGGAGACACTTATAAAGTTTCTTCTTTCATTCCTCCTAATAATCCTGTTAGTCATGCATTCAAATACTCTCTAATTGTTGTACAGAGGAGCCCACTTCTTTGCATATCGGTTATTTGAATATCCCGCTTATTTGCATAAAATTCTCAGGTCCCGATTTTTTTCTTCTTTATCTTTGTATTTCAATCCCGTGTATTTGCATTGACTAAAACACCGACTCCCGCTTATATGCAAATTCCAAAAAATCGAAAAATTTTAATTGATTTTAGGGTATTTTTGTGATTTTCCCGTAATAAAAGTTTTATGAAATGTGTTTTAACTTACATTATTGATTCGACACGATGTACAACGTTATCTTATCATTGGTTCACACTTCGTCATTACAGGTTACGTTCGATGCATCGATATCGACATTGTTATTATTTAGACCATATCAGTAGCAATGTGCAGAAGAATTACTAAATAAAATATCTATATGCCTCATCTTTTGATGAGATTTGTTTATTTATTATAGCATCGATCCAAACCTCTGTTCTGTGCACTTGAACACTCGCTGAGGCAGGTTGCGATTGCCATGATTGTTTTCTTGGCGCGTTGCATTGTGGGGGCATATGTGTAATGAACGACAACTCTTTCTGTGTGTGCGCAATTTTCCAAAACAAACCCAAACGACAATACACATGTCACGGTCATTTAAGACAGTCTATTGCTTCAGCAGTTCATCATCTATGATCAAACAACTAATATACTCATAGCAGGAACACAACGCATCTCGAGACGATAATGAATGTTAATTGAAACGATGACATTGTACATCGTAGTGCCAACCCACGCGTGTATGACCGATATCGGACCCAGAGACTCGGAGTGACAAGTAGTAAACGATGAAGTGTATGCAAATATTTGTACATTTACAAAGAATAACAATCCATGTATTTCGTATTTGCTCTTATATTTTAAATAATGTATTTTTTTTTAAATATATTTTTAATGCAAATAACGTAAACAATCATATAGCGCCCATTTTGAGTATCTACCTGACGATCTACATGTGTATAAGAGGGGCCAAAACCCAACTCCGCCTATACGAATACTCCGGTTATTTGCATATTTTGTCATGGAAAAAGGGCTATGCAAATAAGCGGGTTGCTCTGTATATTGATTTTAAATTTACACTGCCAGAACAGGTGTCCTCGGTAAGTTTTAGGTGATCTGATGAAATTGAGTCAATAAGCAGGTTGAATATTGTTATATTTTGATATAATCTATACATAAATATGACTGAAAGAGCAGTTATCCGATATAATAAAGGTCAAATAATTGTGTAAAGGTTTTATTTGATAGAAATCATAAAAATGATTTGATGAAAAATAGTATCACACTCTGATTTAGTCTGAATTTTGCTGACATTTGGATTAATTCTATAACATTGCCACAATCTATAAGAAATAACAGTTAAAATTTTTGTCATATAATTATAAGATATTCAGTTTTCAGATTGTTTTTATGAAAATCTTCATCATAGATTTTCAGATATTGTTTTTATAGCAAAACCTTAACAACACAAAAGATAAATAATTATTGCAGTTACAATCTTGTTAATCTTATTTATTTTTGTCAATTTTAGCCGAGGAGAGGTACTTAGACCGAAGGAGAAAGTTGGTGCACCACCCACAAAGAGCTTAATGAGTCATACTAGCCCGATTGGGAACACGTCCACAGCTTTTGGGACACCAAATATTCATCAGGTTTGTTGACAGAATCTTGTCTGTAGGTCCAACTTTCTGTTGTCTTGAATTTTCTAGTCTGTTTGAATGAGCATCTGTTGAGATAAGAATGTTGATTTAACGTTAAACAACTATGAAATATGAAAATATCTAGAATTAAAGATAGTTATTTTGCTGTATTCTCATAAATATCCTCATCATTAAGGACTGTGCGTCATTCTGTGTACCTTTGATAGGCACTGAAACAGAAATGTGTTTTGAGGTGTTTCCCACATTTCAATCCTTCATTCCATTGATACACTACCAAAGACAATATCCTCCCACCCCTTTTTCCAAAACAATGACAAATGTTTAATGACAACTCAGAACAGTCATATTTCTTAATACAATAAGTGACTGAAATTTAAAAACAATTAAAGAAAATATATTTTTGACAGGTGTCTCGGTCAATGCACACTCCGGGGTCCATGCCCAGTACACCAGCACCACCTATGACAGGTAAGGGCAGGCTTTGGAAGTCTGATGACTTTGCCGTATTGCATACACATCTCTGTAGTTTTCCTTTGATAGAGATTGGAAAGTTTCTTTTTCAATATTAACAATAATATCAAAAGCAGCATTTTCCTCTGACTGTGATTACTGTTTCTTACATTTTCATCATTTACTCTTGATTAGGCTTCTGTATGGTTTTGTATTTATTTAACTAATGGCCCATAGTGTCTTTGACAAATTATTTTTTCATTGATAAAGGTGTAAATGACTATGCTCCTAGTAGCAGTGACGTCCAGTTTTTCGAAAACAGCTTCAAAAGATTAAAGCCATATATAAAGAGTTGAGATGTTTTTATTAACCTGATATAAATCTTATAATATGATGGCATTATGCAAAAGATAAACTGTATAATAAAGTTAAATAGAATATTAATCATATTGATATAAGGAAGATAAAAACTTTGAAAGCACTCGCTAAAAACAGACAAAAACTTTGAAAGCACTCACTAGAAACAGACACTCTGAAAAAGGTGATTGATTCTTTTTTTGACATATGATGATGGACTATTTACAGGATTGTCACAGAGTTTATCAGAGAGTTTGGCCCAAGAACAGATGGCAGGTGGGAGGATTCCTATATCACCGGCACAGCTCGACCCATTCTACACTCAAGGGTAGGCGTATAGGTATACTGTGATAGGATAATTCGAACACAACTTCTCCAAGTCAGGAACAGGACAGCAACCTGATAAACATACCAAAACGTGTATTAAAGGCAACAAGTGTGGCAATCCCCTGTAGGATATAGGTTTGGCTTCCAATACCCGCTTCTAGTCCGGAACATGAAAACAACTAAGAAATCTAAAGAACCTATTGTAATATAACGGGTCAATATTTAAAAGTATGTAAAAGACTGGGACTCTGTAATAGAAGTATTGGGGGGTGGCAGAGGTACTCTGTAATAGAAGTATTGGCGTGTGACAGAGGGACTCTGTAATAGAAGTATTGGGGTGTGGCAGAGGGACTCTGTAATAGAAGTATTGGGGTGTGACAGAGGGACTCTGTAATAGAAGTATTGGGGTATGACAGAGGGACTCTGTAATAGAAGTATTGGGGTGTAACAGAGGGACTCTGTAATAGAAGTATTGGGGTGTGACAGAGGGACTCCGTAATAGAAGTATTGGCGTGTGACAGAGGGACTCTGTAATAGAAGTATTGGCGTGTGACAGAGGGACTCTGTAATAGAAGTATTGGGGTGTGGCAGAGGGACTCTGTAATAGAAGTATTGGGGTGTGACAGAGGGACTCTGTAATAGAAGTATTGGCGTGTGACAGAGGGACTCTGTAATAGAAGTATTGGGGGCTGGCAGAGAGACTCTGTAATAGAAGTATTGGGGTGTGGCAGAGGGACTCCGTAATAGAAGTATTGGCGTGTGGCAGAGGGACTCCGTAATAGAAGTATTGGGGGCTGGCAGAGAGACTCTGTAATAGAAGTATTGGGGTGTGGCAGAGGGACTCTGTAATAGAAGTATTGGGGTGTGACAGAGGGACTCAGTGATAGAAGTATTGGGGTGTGGCAGAGGGACTCTGTAATAGAAGTATTGGCGTGTGGCAGAGGGACTCTGTAATAGAAGTATTGGGGTGTGGCAGAGGGACTCTGTAATAGAAGTATTGGCGTGTGGGACTCTGTAATAGAAGTATTGGGGTGTGGCAGAGGGACTCTGTAATAGAAGTATTGGGGTGTGGCAGAGGGACTCTGTAATAGAAGTATTGGTGTGTGGCAGAGGGACTCCGTAATAGAAGTATTGGGGGCTGGCAGAGAGACTCTGTAATAGAAGTATTGGGGTGTGGCAGAGGGACTCCGTAATAGAAGTATTGGGGTGTGGCAGAGGGACTCTGTAATAGAAGTATTGGGGTGTGGCAGAGGGACTCCGTAATAGAAGTATTGGGGTGTGGCAGAGGGACTCTGTAATAGAAGTATTGGCGTGTGGCAGAGGGACTCTGTAATAGACGTATTTGGGTGTGACAGAGGGACTCTGTAATAGAAGTATTGGCGTGTGACAGAGGGACTCTGTAATAGAAGTATTGGGGTGTGGCAGAGGGACTCTGTAATAGAAGTATTGGGGGGTGGCAGAGGGACTCTGTAATAGAAGTATTGGCGTGTGGCAGAGGGACTCTGTAATAGAAGTATTGGGGGGTGGCAGAGGGACTCCGTAATAGAAGTACAGTCAAACCTGTCTATAGCGACCGCCCAAGGGGAGGCAGAAAAACAGTCACTATAGACAGGTTGCCTTTATAGACAGGTCAAAATTATTGCACAAACCAATTTACTTAAACCTGCCATAAACAAATTGTCATTGAACAGGGCATTCAGAAGACCAGTCAAAAGTTAAATAAATGCATAAACTTTATAAATCTGAAGGGTTTAATATTTAATGATTTGTGGACCCAAACACAAAATATAACTCAAAATGGTCTTATGGATAATTTTTTTGAATATTTTGTTCTGAAATAATGCTATGTGTATCTATCAAATTATCTCCCTTTCTTTCATAAATAAAGAAAAAGAATACACAATAATTAATAAATTAATTATATTTGTGTTACTACTAATCATTTTGTGTTATAGTCTTACTTCTTAAAACCAAAATATTTTTTTTCTGACCCAAATTGAAATCCGGATATTTGTGTCAGTTAACGACTTTTTATTAGTATTGACTAATTAAAGATGGCGGCAGTACAAACGCTAGTACCGACAGCTACGATTAAGAAAGGCATTATTGGCTTTCATGTGAGTAAATCTTGTTGACAGATATGACCAGTGTTTGTTATTGAATTGATGTATCCTAGTTGTAATCACAAAATTAACTGACCCTGTCAAATGAAGCCACCTGTGCACAGTTGTAATGGAATACCGACATGACCCGACTCCTCTCTTACCAAGCCCCAGGCCAGGGCAGCTACAGTAATTATAGGCTAACTAGGTGGTAGGGGTCTTTTGTTTATATACTCAGGCCAGGGTTGTGGTGGTCCTTTGTTTGTATAATCAAGCCAGGGTCGATGTGTCTGAATTTTCCGGGATTTTATGAGGGATGACTGCCGAGAGCAGAAGATGGCTGACAGAAATCGGTCGCTATAGAAAACAAATTAGCGACCACCGTTCCGAAATCACCGGTCGTTAGCCACATTAGACAGGTAGTCGCTATACAGAGGGTCGTTATATAGTGAAATCTCACGGGGAATCTTAAAACCGGTCGTTATAGACAGGCAGTCGTTATATACAGGGGGTCGTTAGAGCAGGTTTGACTGTATTGGGGTATGACAGAGGGACTGCATAATAGATGTATGGGGTGTGGCCGTGGGACTGCGTAATAGAAGTATTGGGTGTGGCTAAGGGACTTGGCAATTACTGTCTACACCGAAGTGGTGGTAGGTCATGGATAGTAAGGACAGTGGGGGAGTGGAAGTGGCCATCTGAAGTGTCTATGATAAGAATTTTTGCTTTTTTCAAATAAGAATAACAATATCTGCAACAATTTTTGTTATTTGCAGGGAATCATTAACATCTGAGGACATTTTGGATGAGACATGGGTGACAGTTTTTGGGTAAGTGCTCTAATCCAGTTTTGGATGAGACATGGGTGACAGTTTTTGGGTAAGTGCTCTAATCCAGTTTTGGATGAGACATGGGTGACAGTTTTTGGGTAAGTGCTCTTATCCAGTTTTGGATGAGACATGGGTGACAGTTTTTGGGTAAGTGCTCTTATCCAGTTTTGGATGAGACATGGGTGACAGTTTTTGGGTAAGTGCTCTTATCCAGTTTTGGATGAGACATGGGTGACAGTTTTTGGGTAAGTGCTCTTATCCAGTTTTGGATGAGACATGGGTGACAGTTTTTGGGTGAGTGCTCTAATCCAGTTTTGGATGAGACATGGGTGACAGTTTTTGGGTAAGTGCTCTTATCCAGTTTTGGATGAGACATGGGTGACAGTTTTTGGGTAAGTGCTCTTATCCAGTTTTGGATGAGACATGGGTGACTGTTTTTGGGTAAGTGCTCTTATCCAGTTTTGTTTTGTACATTTCCTTTGATATTAAATGAAAATTGACATTTAACGAAATGATTTTAATTTTCAAAGCTTAATTCATACATTGTGCTGTATTCTATTTATAAGTTTAAGTCATAAAGAAAAAAGTGCATGTTCGATTATCTGTCGTAGCGGCCATATGTCACTGGGGATCGGTTAGTCTTCTGTGAAATATTTTCTACAAAAGTTAAGACATTGATGGGGGAGGGGGGGATAAACAGTCTAAAATGCTGGCATGTATTAAATCTGTGATAACTTTGTTGGCTTGAAAGGTTTCCACCAGCTGCAGCTTCCTACATCCTTCAGCAGTTCTCTCAGTATGGCAACATAGTGAAACATGTGGTGAGTATGAGTTATCTCCCTTCGTACTACAAACCTAATCGGGACGACAAAATCTGTCGGACTTTGATAACTCCAGCTTACTCTTAATTATCAGACAGCTGGTGGCCTAATGTATTAAGATCCATACTCCAATGTTGATTTGGTGAGAGTTCTAAGGTCTGATTCTGATTCATAACACCTATTATTTCTACACTTTTTAACGTCGGGGACCTTTCAGGGCCTTTGGACCTTTGGTTTTATAACAGGCTTTGTTCAGGATCCTTTAAATGTCAAGTATAAGTGTAATAGAGGTATTCTTCACTGGATCATTACAAATGATGAAGTCGGAGCAAAGTATATAGTTGTCATCTAAAAGGTTGGGGAGGGGAGATATGTATACTATATACATGTACCATTGAGCTCTGTCTGAGATAAAAGGTTAAATATTCTGTGTTATACCCTCAGTGTTGATACTAAGTCAGGAGAAATGCATCTATTTTCTCTAATTAAAGCAGACTCTGTGTTCTTCATGAGGTTGTAAGAATGATACCTTGATAAATACCTGATAAAATTTTAAATGCCTATGATAGCTATTCAGATGTTGATAAAGAATTTATGTATGTTTTATGAATTTCAGGTGGCATCTGAAGGTAACTGGATGCACCTCCACTATCAGTCCAAACTGCAGGCAAAGAAAGCACTGAGTAAAAATGGGAAGGTGTTTGGGGGATGTATGATGGTCGGCGCTACGCCCTGTATAGAAAAGGTAAGTATAAAAATGGGAAGGTGTTTGGGGGATGTATGATGGTCGGGCGCTACACCCTGTATAGAAAAGGTAAGTATAAAAATGGGAAGGTGTTTGGGGGATGTATGATGGTCGGGGCTACGCCCTGTATAGAAAAGGTAAGTATAAAAATGGGAAGGTGTTTGGGGGATGTATGATGGTCGGGGCTACGCCCTGTATAGAAAAGGTAAGTGTAAAAATGGGAAGGTGTTTGGGGGATGTATGATGGTCGGGGCTAGGCCTTGTATAGGAAAGGTAAATGTAAAAATATGAAGGTCGGCGCTACGCCCTGTATAGAAAAGGTAAGTGTAAAAATAGGAAGGTGTTCGGGGGATGTATGATGGTCAGCGATACGCCATGTGTTGAAAAAAATAAATTTAAGAATGGGAAAAGACTTCAATCAATAGTGCTGGCACAGTAATTAGAATCGTTTGGTAAAGCTGTGATCTTTAAATACATTAGTGATTTCTTAAAACCATATTTTGTTTTTCAATTTTAATCCATCCAAAAACCATTATTATTAAAATCTGAAGAATAAGTCTATAATTTTGTACATTATTTATGGTGCTTTTCAAAAATCTTTCTATCTAAAAATATTATAAATTATGGATGAAATTATAAGCCATCCGAAAAATTCTACACAAAAAAAGCCATAGCCATTGAGGACATAGAATATTGTGACCTCGAATAACATTGTCAGTACGGTTTTACACTACAAGTTACATGGTGACCCAGTTGTGCATACAATGTTGTCATGGCAATAAACAATCTCTCCCCAGGGTGTGATGGAGGAAGAGAAGGAGAATAACAGTCTTATCCATCCTGTCCTTGGTACTCCAGGAGGCAACGCCACATTCCACACCCCAGGAGGCAACACTCGCAACACCCCCATCAGGCCCCTCACTGCAGCCTACAGAACAGCCCGCAGTGAAAATGAGGTGAGTTGTGACTGGCCAATAATTTTAAAATGTTTGATTAACTCAACATAGTGAAACGATAAACCATTTTTGTTTGTTTTCAAAATATTTGTTGTTGTTGTGATGTATGTAAATTTTTTTAAATGTGTGTAATTTTCAGTTAACATAAGTATCAACTGAAATTGTTCATACATGTTGTATTCTGTCTGGTTTAGGTGGTGAATAATGGTCAAGCTCCTCAGAAGAATAATACATTTGTTTCCAAGGCGATGGAATATATGTTTGGATGGTGACACATGCTGTTACATTAGGGAGTTTGATTGGATGGTGATGCATGCTGTTATAACAGGGAGTGTGCAATCTACGACAGTGCTTATCATACGAGGGATGGACTAGTGACCAGTCTGGGGGACAGTGGTGTGGGTAATTTATATGTGAGAATGGCGATATGGAGACATTTGTTGTTAATTCGTGAAGTGTGAGATTATGTTGAGTTTTGGACAGACTGAACTGAGAAGCTTACCGGTGAAGGCCTTCGTTTCCTGCTCACAGAGAGAAATGACAAATAAGGCTCCATCATCTCTTTGGTCAAGTAACTCTGCTGTTAAAATGAATTGTTGGTTAGACCCTGTTTCCTCACAAACCAGACAGGCAAATCAGGCAATCTGTTACCATGTTGAAAGAGTGACATGACAGGTTGATTAAGTTACTCTGATCATACAAGGAATTGTAGCTCAGAACTGGTATTCTGCTTGTGGAAGGAGATGACGGCTCAACCTAAAATCTTTCTTCGTGGAAGGAGTTGACAGTTCTGTTGAAGGAGTTGACAGCTCGACTCAGAAACTCTGTTTGTGGAAGGAGTTGGTTGCTCGACTCAGAAACTCTGTTTAAGGAGTTGGAGGCTTATCCCAGAATCTTCGTTGTGGAAGGAGTTGACAGTTCTGTTGAAGGAGTTGACAGCTCGACTCAGAAACTCTGTTTATGGAAGGAGTTGGTTGCTCGACTCAGAAACTCTGTTTAAGGAGTTGGAGGCTTATCCCAGAATCTTTGTTGTGGAAGGAGTTGGAGGCTCAACTCAGAAACTCTGTTTGTGGAAGGAGTTTGTGGTTTGACTCAAACCCTTTGTTCGTGGACAGAGTTGACAGCTAGACCTAGAAACTTCGTATTTGGAAAGAGTTGACAGCCCAGCCCATTTATCATCAAAGGAGCTGAGAGCTTGGCCCAACTGCACAGTAGAAATGTTGTTTTTTTTGCCAGCATTAGTGAAAATTTATTGGGGTGGGGATTCAATTGTTTATAGTTTTTTAGATATCTTAATATAGATAACTAAATGTGATACTCTCAGACAATGGAGGCTGTCAGGCTCCACATTTCAATCAGTGTACGAAATCAAAAACTTATCATACATTTCTATGAACTATTACAGGCTCATATTGGTGTCAATGTTGTCTTGTAGGAATTTGTTAAACTGCACCAAAAGATTACGTTAGCTTCTTTTATTTCTTATTATACAAACAGCGTAAGAAACAAAATCTGTGACAATTATTCTATTTTTATTTGAATTGGTTAAGCATTGGACCAATGAAAAGAGGGCACTTCACAGCACCCTGTGTACTGGCGAAGAGAATATCGATAAATGCAGAATGACTTGTATTTACGGCCGTTCTAGATCAATGTAAAGGCCGTTTATCTACGACAGGCCTAGAATTCATCTAGATATAGGTATTCAATAGCCTCCTACTCAAGATCATGTACATGTACCACAAAGAGTGTGTACCACAAAGAGTGTGTACCACAAAGATCATGTACCACAAAGATCATGTACCACAAAGAGTGAAGTTTGGACAGAAGATACAATTTATATTTCTATAACTGAAATAAAAAGATGATTGTAAAGGATTTCATAGCATTGATAATTAAGAGAATTGATTAAGGAGTTGAAGCATCTGCTATGAGGATAAAAACTACATAAAATGTCTGTTTTTTCTGATGGTGCAGTTGTTTTACCCTATAAACATTGATGAGATGTTGGGTATATATAAGACTGTCTCTGTGATATATTGTGTGTAGACTTGGATACCTGTTGTGAATGAGAATCGGTTCAGTGACCATAGTTTGGCCAATACATTTTTATTGTAAACATCTAATTCTGAGATGTTTTATTCACACTATATATGGTTAGTAAACTCTATAATTATTCATTCTTCCATCATATGTTACCTTCTGTTACTTACGATAAAACTCCTTTCGGTATGAAAAGTTTTTACTATAGACAGAACTTACACTGGTATAAAGTTTGTCAGTATTTGTAGGTATATGTGTATATTAGTGAATTACGTAAACACGAGACACATTTGTCTTTAACAATTGTTACATTGATTGTATTAAAGAGTTGAACATTAAATACATAATATATTAATGGTCATTTGCTGTAAACCGAAAGCAAGTCTCGAGCTCATGTTTGTTAACTTAAGAATCTTCCCCCTTGTGATCACATTTACTCCCATCATTCACAGATTTGACCCCCATTTGACCTGTTGATGATATCTCCATCACCACCTAGTGTATGACATCTGTCTACCCCTAGGGTACGGTAGATAGCATGTCGCGATATTAATACGATGATGTCACAGTAACGATACAATGATGTCACAGTAACAATACAATGATGTCATGGTACCAATACAATGATGTCACGGTAACAACACAATGATGTCAATACAATGATGCCACGGTAATGATACAATGAGGTCACAGTATTAATATAATGATGTCACAGTAACAATACAACAACATCACAGTAACAATACAATGACGTCACGGTATCAATACAATGATGTCATGGTAACAATACAATATTAAAGGTCACAGTAACAATACAATGATGTCACGGTAACAATACAATGATGTCATGGTAAAAATACAATGATGTCACGGTAATGATACAATGATGTCACGGTAACAATATAATGATGTCACGGTAACAATATAATGATGTCACGGTAACAATATAATGATGTCACGGTAACAATATAATGACGTCACAGTAACAATACAATGATGTCATGGTAACAATATTTATGTGAGGTCAACAATGTGTTACATTGCAATATTAGTTTTTTGTTGTATTTGAACAACTGGATCCTGCCTGAATAAAATAGAATGATGGGAGAAAAATAATCCTCCCTTACCTTGAGAACTTGACAGAGCCTCGAGTTAAACAACCAGGAATATCAGCCTCAGGTTCGAGATTTCTCCGTCAAGGTTAGTCTCACTTCACAGGAGGCAGAGATTCTGTTAACCATTTTAAAGATGTAAAAGTCTAACAGAAACAATTGTTATTGGATAGGCTAGGGCCTGTATATATGATTCTCTTAGTTAAGAGAGTTCCTTGAAGTTCAAGGTCACCTTCAGTATTGGAATAATAGGTGTTACTAGACATTACATAATTATGTGGTGTATGTTGTATATCATGTATAAATGACAGGTTTATTTGATTGTCTATGGATCATTACATATTTTAGAAATTAACCTGAATTTAATATCTGGTGTATAAGGATGCAGTGTGGAACTATGTTGGTTCATTAACGGATGGCTTGTGTTATTGAGGAAACCATTTGGTTCCTTACATGCAATGTTGTTTCAACAAATCTTCATTTCTGCTCATAACATTTAATTCTAATTCATTTAATGGATTATTGAATTCTAATTCATTGAATACAAAAAATAATGGATTTCAGAAAATATATGGTACATTCACAAAACATGTACAGTTGAAAAGTACACTAACAGATGAATGCAGATTGCTTATATGTACATTAAAATTGTTTTTAAATGATTTGTTTAAATGGTATTTTGTATAAATGTGAACACATATAGATATATATACATGAAATAAAAGTTTCTATTTTTAACAAAAAGTCTCGTGGCATTTTCTATTCCATCATTTTCATATGATGGGCTCTTTGAATCTTCATCATTTTCATATTGTGGGCTCTTTGAATCTTCATCATTTTCATATAATGGGCTCTTTGAATCTTCATCATTTTCATATTGTGGGCTCTGTGCCTCTTCCTTTGTTCATCGCCTGTCCTTAGAGAACGGTTGTATCTTCTCAAAGAAGTACAATGTGGATCCTTGTTAAATATATTTAGGTTTCCTCTGGTCTCCAAGTTTAATCATCAGAATAAGTAGATGGTGGCTGATAAATTGACAGCTTGTATTTTAACATTTGAAAATAATTATTATTTCTCGGAAAGTAATGGAAGATGGTTATCAAATTCATGTGTTTTTATATATTGATAAATTGATTGGTGTGTTAATATTTTAATGTATCGCCTCCTGATGATTCATTTACTGTTGAGTCGTATACATAGAGAATGTCTTTATAGAATGAAGTAATTTATCCATTAACATCCCATATGCTACCCTACCGATGAGTCACTGAAGAGGTGGAGGTTCAATTTGGAACGGCCATGATGTTCATCTTAACAGATATTTCAGACCTTTTCAGACATAACTGGTATATTATTACATGACTTTATATCTTGTCTATATTTTTAAAGTAGTTTTCATCAAGATATATTTGTTTAGAGCTTTAACACTTCCTCAATATGTGATACACTATAGTCATTTATTTTAGTGTGTAGTTAAAAAAAAAAAACATGAAATGGTACTTATGTCAGTTTGAGGATTCTGTATGACATAGGATCTGTGTTGTAGGATATCTGATCAGGAGGACCCTAACATTCTTTTGTATTATTTGTGTGTCAAGGCTTACGAGGTTTATACTTTGGGACTGTTTAGCGTGACCTCTATGTACCCCCATGACACTGGAACTCTACACTAATCCTCCTAGTTGGAACATGTTCAAACTCTGCCATGCTACATTACCCAATAAAACATCTGCAGTCTGACCCACTGCCTTTGGTTATAAGTATTTCTCCATATATAGGCACATCTCACAACAAATGAAAATAGGATTTCTCCATCTGTAGTCTGACCCAATGCCTTTGGTTATAAGTATTTATAAGGCACATTTCACAACATATGAAAATAGGATTTCTCCATCTACTGCCTTCAGTCATAAATATTTTTTCATATCAGATGGTTTTTTCATTCTACATTATAATCATAGTTTCTAAAGCGGTGTTTTGATTGAACATTTCATGGTACATTAATGATTTTATACATCTTGATACACGAACTTGTCACTAATTGGCATTTGAGTGTATACCGTTCTGTTGTGCAGAGCAAAAGTTATCTCCCTTCTTACAGGGTATTGACAGGCCTAGGTTTCCCAGTGAATTTCACATACTTTAGGTTTTATATTTCAGGCAGATAAGAATCTTGATATTTAACCACAAAATCCATCATTGATTTTATGGTTGCCATCCATAAAGTGACTTTTCTGTACCATTTGAATATAACCATTTTAGACAGCGTATCATCCTCCTTAAATCCTCCAGAAGTACCCTGTTCCCTGCGGTGGGGCACAAAGGGGCCGCTGTTGCTCCAATGAATCGCCCAGTAATGTGAAAATCTTTCATGTTTTTATACCTTTGTACATCGCAGTGTAACAATACACGGAACAACCTATCTAGGTCGGCACTCGTATTATGATTCAGGTAGATTCATATGGTATAAATATATATCTTTATCCGGTGATACCATATACACCTCCCTGGTATTTTTACCTGTGTACATTAATATCTATATATGTATGCTTGTTCATATCATGCGATCAATCTTTTGTGATGATATGAATGTAGAACTTCATAATCGGTGAATTACCAAGTTAATTAGCCACATCCAGGTAATTTGGATGCTGGAACGACCACACAACTTGTATCCAGGGATATTTCTGACTTTCTGGGAAGAAGATTTAAATATAGATTACTAATTCTAAACACATGTACAGCAGGTCATTTCTATGCATGTACATACAATTAACTTGTGTTGTACGATCACCTGTCTAAAGCAGACTTCCAGCTAGACTTCCTTGTGTAATGTATGTAAATCGGACATGTGCAATCTGTAAACCAATCGGGGAAAACCTGGTCCCTGTGGAGTTTGGTTGGTTTTATTGTAAGTCAGTGTTATATTTGTGCAGTATCCATTTAATTTAAAAGTAGCATGCACTAAAATGGGCTCTCCTATAGGATATGATGGAGGAGGGGCAAAAAGTTACCAGGTAAATACCCACATGGCATCTTTTTTTCGAGATGGTGTCTTATGACTCTTATATCATCAAGATATGCTACGTGATACCCTGGTAAGCTTATAGGAACATTCAGATATCAGTAAAAGACAACAAACAAACAAGATAACAATTAATTATTGTTTTATATAAATACAAATTATTTATATATATATATATATCATAGGAACAAATATATAATGTAAACGTAAACTGTATACAAATAATAATATGTTATAGTAGTACAGAGAGAAAGATTTCCCATCAATATGAGAAAGTATGCTTTATAAACATGTATGTCACAGATACCCTCATAACAACTTTTCGTTATAATCAAGTTTGCTTTCAAAGTTTTATAAAAACTTTTTGTTATAATAAATTTCACTTTCCAAGTTTTGCGCAAGTTTTCGATATAATGAAGTTCACTTTCCAAGTTTTATGACAACTTTTCAGATAATGAAGTTCACTTTCCCAGTTTTATGACAACTTTTCAGTAAAACCTGCCCTAATCATACTCTATCATTACATGCAGGTGTATCTGTGTGATCACAGAAAGAAAACACATTTTAAGTTAATATTCAGCTTATTGTTATATATTTATATTATCTATGATCTGACTTCAGCGATTTCAGATCTGATCTGATATGTAAATATGCACATTTTATAATGAAATTAAAACATGATTTCCCTTTAATTTCAAAACTATTGTTAAAGAGAAATATTGGAGATGAACCCCAGCAATCTGCATGGCTATAAACAATGCACCTCCCCAGAGCTCTGGTCTCAGAAGAAAATTTCAGAATGTTAATGTTCCAAAATGTATATGATTTAATCAGAATCTAGTGGATGGGGGAATGATTTAGCAAATCAGGACGAAATCTAATATTCTCTCTTGTTCTCTTTCGTTCAATTAATTTTCTTACACTCAGTAATGGAAGACTTTAATTCTCAAAGGACACTTTGGCTGTTTATAAACATGGATGTTAACAGTTTCCCTGGTTAAATGAAGCACTTGTGACATTAACTACTTATTATAGAATTTTCTTTCATTACATACAACACATTCATTAAAACTTTGTTCTCCACTCATTTTGTCTATAACTTAATCCCATGTTCACAATGTTATACAAGATTTTACAATATCTGCACATTATGTTTTATCTAACATGTATTTATTTTAAAATTTAAATCAATTATTTTGAAGTACATTTTATCATATATAGATGATATTAGTCTAGGTATATTCATTTATTTTAACAAGGACAAATATTACACTTTAACCTTTATATAATTTTGTAATATTTTTCTGATGTAGACATGATCCAGACCGGAACTGAGGCTATATACTTTCCTAGGTTCTAAAAAAATCTATGCTTGTTGTTATTGTCATTATGATCCTCAAACAAATGGATCACAGCACACAAAACTCCCACTTAGAACATAACCGAACAAAAGCGTGCCTGTATCTAAACTGGTACAGCTTTACACATCAATGGCAAGTTAATATCATTTGCATAGAATACACATTGTATATCTATATATCACAGATTTTCATAATGTGGGATTATGTTTACCATACGACCTAATTGACATGCTTTTAAGTTTATGTTAATTTACTGAAATATATGCAAAATTTTAATTTTGAGATTCAGAATGAAATACATAATTACAGGAAAAGAATCGCCCATTATAAACTAGTTTGTTAAGTCACAATGTATACATACAAAGTTAACAAAAATATCACAAAGTCATGATGTAAGTCTGAAAACCTGACTTTCTTGTTAAACAACAATCTATTGATATTTACCCCAGTCATCTTGAATTATTGGAGATTTAAGAGTATTCAAGCGTAAATCAAACAAAATATTTTTTTAAGAAATGTTCTGTTTACATCATCCCTGCCTTACTGGAAGAGATAGATAATTATATTTCTAAAGGTGACGGTTTCAGGATCCTAAAATTTGTTTTCCAATCTTGTGAATCCACATGATTTGTCTCATTGTGGCAGGTGAATTTCCCTCTGTAAATATCACTCTGGTAATTTTGTGTATTTAGTAATCTTACTAAACCTGGAAAACCTTCACCATTAAATCTTCAGCGAAATATCCAGTCCATAGTTTCATCAATGTTCCTTAACTTCAGGAAATTTGAAAAAAAATGAAACTATATATAAGGAACTTTCCATAACTAAGATTTTTCCCCCTTAAATCCAATAATATGGAAAATTTTAAGGGATTTTCCTTACCTGGGCACATTAAGGTATACTGATCATCAAAGAGGTCCTTTATCGTAGTCAGATGAACATTTTGTTTTCAATAACTAGTTCTAACCTTGTCATCCCTTTCTAACTTTTCATTCTGGGGAAACTGTAATACAAATCACAAAAACAAGTGTTTACAGTGACCCCTATCTGAAAAAATTGCAACTAATTTGACCTATGTATAGCTTTATGTGGTAAAGTGATCAAATTTGATCAAAAACAACTGGAGTCTCCTACAGGTAAATCTGACTCGAAAAACTGGAGTCTCCAACCACATAACTCGGAAACATGTGACCAATGTGTGTTTTCAAAAATGATTCTTGATGTATACGACACATTTGGTAGATCTCTCTCGGTTTTTAAGTTTCCTGCTAGCCAGTATACCTTATGATACAAATCTTTCTCTTACGAAGTCTTGATTTACATCTGAGTCAGTTCTATATCAGATGGAATCTCATGTCAGATCCTGTACGAAAAAAACTTCCCGAAATATGTTCGCTAGCGAGAAACACCATGTACAAGTATTATAACTTATCAAACACTCCATTTTCTTTCGAGGTAAACTTGTTCTGTGTACATTAATATAACCATGTGGACCAAAAATGAATGTTTTACACAAACATCAGATTTTCTGCAAGAACTGAAAAATCGAAACCATTATCAGAATAATTCTGATATCACCTAGAAAATATTTTCAGTAAGATGTTATCACAAGTGTTCAATTCTTTTAGACAATACTTATACGGATACGTTTTATAGTATCTTAAAGGTCTGTTTGTTATCTTACGTTAATTAACAAGTCAGTGAATATGCAATATCATCAAGTTAAGAATTAAGGTATTAAACTGTAATTGAAATTTAAAACCCAGTTAATGTGTCTATAATAGTTAGCCCGTTACATGTTCTTCAATTTTCATACCGTAATTTGACTGGTATATTTCACTATGAATCCACAACAAATTTCCAATAAATCTCAAAGCTGCTGTTTCTAAAGAAAAATATATATGAATCTGGTTAAAAATACAGAAAATTCTATAAACCGTCACAAACAGGTAACACTACAACAGGTTATCAAGTACTGTAATATATAACATCAGAAACATCATCCGAGTAACAAAACAATGAGGACTGAAAAATGATTATAGTAAGGGACGTGAGAGACAAGTTATACCATTATTGCCAATATGTTTGTATAAGACATGGCTACATCTTACACTACATGTACCTAAACTGTTTACTGTCAGAGTTAAATAATCTATGTAAAAAATAATAATTTCTAACGATGATAGATAAATAGGTCTATTAAGAATGTGTGATAAATTAGGAATACAAAACAAAATGTGAGGTTAATGACACCATGAATGCACTTTCTTTTAATGATCGTGATGATGACAGACACAGCTATAAACTTAATAATGAACTTCTAATAGATCTCTAATTAGCTGTCTATAGGTTTATACTTAACCAGTAAATTACCTGTATAGTTACAGTATTATAATTATTTTCAGAAATTTCCATTTTTCATTTACATTGGAAAAAAAATGACCTTTCTGATTAATGCCAGATTAAGTTAATAATGGCACTGGTGCCTGACTCGTTTTATAAAATAATAACATATAAGAGTACATATAAAATCTCATTTATATGTACTCTTATATGTCATTATTTTAAAAAACGAGTCAGGCACCTGTGATACCGGTAAGTCTTGGTATGCTGTGTTTCATTAAATTAGATCTGGTTTTACTCAGATTGTGATGCGGTATTTGTAAATATGGAGTCAACAAATGATATTTGCTACTTATTTACATGTTTGCTGACAAACTATAATGAGAAAGGTTATATATATTTGGCCGAGATGATATCTGTATTTTGACAGTGTGTGATATAGACAATCACTTCTATACAACTTTATTAAAGTCAATATTTTTTCATCGTGCTTTCCAAAAAATATGGAAGTTTACACCAGAATCTTTGTACAAAAAGTAATAACTGAAATTAATTAACCTCTTTCATATACAGGGTGTTGTAATTTCTCTCATACATACAACTACAAACTAACTATTCATTTTATAACAGAGTCTGCCAACTCGTCAACAAGCTCCCTAAACCCAATACTGTCTGCCATTGTCAACATTTCTGGCACTATAATTCCAAGCAGAATGACGATCATTTTCTTCACACTCAAAAACATCTGTTTCTAGCACCTGGAATTAAATTCTCTTGGGTTCACTGTCAATGTGGCAGTCCTTTGTTCCCCACATTTGACAGGCTTGTGTCAAGACACTCATGAACACAGTAGAGTAGATGTGTAAACTTAACATGGAACATTTCATAGAATATTTCTGTACATCCTCAAATATAATATCCATGAACCTTTCAACATATCCAATGAAATGATTCCTGCAGGCACCAGCTATACAGCTTAATCCACAGTATATAAATGGTCAATACCATATACAATGTGTATTGTATTTTGTAACATTTCCATAAATCACCACTCACACAGCGAATTTCTTCTCAAACATGCATTCCATAAGTCCAGACAAAATTGTGCCATTTACTGTCTTTTTACGGAATCTTTCCCATAACCTTCTGTTGAAATACCATCCGTAGCAAAATACATGGACCTCCGTGGTGTGTAAGTGTCCTACATAGAGAATCACCATGCAGCTTGGTATTCATGTTGAATTTCATGGATTATCTCCCCTGAATAGAAATTTCATTGTTTACCTCCCCTGATTGGGTTGTGGTCAGTTTGTGACTAGGTCTGTTAAACGCGAGCAGGTCATTCTGCTAGGTTTTCCACAGGGGCTGACCACTCACCAATGGTCACTTTGGGATGGAGAGGTTCCTGAATAGTCAGTTTATGTACAAAACAACCGAGGACATAGATCACCTCTCAGCACTTGTCTCACTCCCGGGCTGGGAACTGTAAAAAACAACATGGACAATCAGGAATATACGTGAAAGTACAATACGACAAATTTCTATTGACATAATTATATTAACAATATAGTCTTTTTTTATTCTTATACAAGAGATCCTAATAGGTTTACTTCTTAACTCTGAAATATTTACAGACGACTTCAGGAACTGAGACAATTCAACATTTTAAATATAGTTGGTAAGATAATTTTAATAGTTTTGCGCTGGAGTCTTTATTGAAACTGATGAACTATTCAGAATCTATTCTATCTATCAATTCAAATGTAAAGCAGAAAACTAATTAACATAACTGTATGTTGTTGCATACAGACTTAATTTACTGGTCTCCACTTAACCCTAACAAAAGAATTTGGGTACCATCTGGGACGAAAGATCTCAAATGAAGATCAGAAATGGATCTTAATGAAGTTTCATGTTCAGTTGGAATTTTAACAAAGGTCAGTGTTTCTTATGTTCATTACCAATCCAAACAAATGTCTGTGGTCAGTACCGATCCTTATAAAGGTCAAGGTGGTCAGTAGACCTTATAAAGGTCTAGCTGGTCAGTACTGACCCTTATAAAGGTCTAGGTGGTCAGTACTGACCTTATAAAGGTCTAGGTGGTCAGTACTGACATTTATAAAGGTCTAGGTGGTCAGTACTGACCTTATAAAGGTCTAGGTGGTCAGTACTGACCTTATAAAGGTCTAGGTGGTCAGTATCGATCCTCATAAAGGTCTAGGTGGTCAGTACTGACCTTATAAAGGTCTAGGTGGTCAGTACCGATCCTTATAAAGGACAAGGTGGTCGGTACCGATCCTTATAAAGGTCAAGGTGGTCAGTACTGACCTTATAAAGGTCAAGGTGGTCAGTACTATCCTTATAAAGGTCTAGGTGGTCAGTACTGAGGTCTAGGTGGTCAGTATCGATCCTTATAAAGGTCTAGGTGGTCAGTACTGACCTTATAAAGGTCTAGGTGGTCAGTACTGACCTTATAAAGGTCTAGGTGGTCAGTATCGATCCTAATAAAGGTCTAGGTGGTCAATACTGACCTTATAAAGGTCTAGGTGGTCAGTACTGATCCTTATAAAGGTCTAGGTGGTCAGTACTGATCCTTATAAAGGTCTAGGTGGTCAGTACTGACATTTATAAAGGTCTAGGTGGTCAGTACTGACATTTATAAAGGTCTAGGTGGTCAGTACTGACCTTATAAAGGTCTAGGTGGTCAGTACTGACATTTATAAAGGTCTAGGTGGTCAGTACTGACCTTATAAAGGTCTAGGTGGTCAGTACTGACCTTATAAAGGTCTAGGTGGTCAGTACTGACATTTATAAAGGTCTAGGTGGTCAGTACTGACATTTATAAAGGTCTAGGTGGTCAGTACTGACCTTATAAAGGTCTAGGTGGTCAGTACTGACCTTATAAAGGTCTAGGTGGTCAGTACTGACATTTATAAAGGTCTAGGTGGTCAGTACTGACCTTATAAAGGTCTAGGTGGTCAGTACTGACATTTATAAAGGTCTAGGTGGTCAGTACTGACATTTATAAAGGTCTAGGTGGTCAGTACTGACCTTATAAAGGTCTAGGTGGTCAGTACTGACATTTATAAAGGTCTAGGTGGTCAGTACTGACATTTATAAAGGTCTAGGTGGTCAGTACTGACATTTATAAAGGTCTAGGTGGTCAGTACTGATCCTTATAAAGGTCTAGGTGGTCAGTACTGACATTTATAAAGGTCTTGGTGGTCAGTACTGACCTTATAAAGGTCTAGGTGGTCAGTACTGACCTTATAAAGGTCTAGGTGGTCAGTACTGACATTTATAAAGGTCTTGGTGGTCAGTACTGACCTTATAAAGGTCTAGGTGGTCAGTACTGACCTTATAAAGGTCTAGGTGGTCAGTACTGACATTTATAAAGGTCTAGGTGGTCAGTACTGATCCTTATAAAGGTCTAGGTGGTCAGTACTGACATTTATAAAGGTCTAGGTGGTCAGTACTGACATTTATTAAGGTCTTGGTGGTCAGTACTGACCTTATAAAGGTCTAGGTGGTCAGTACTGACCTTATAAAGGTCTAGGTGGTCAGTACTGACATTTATAAAGGTCTTGGTGGTCAGTACTGACCTTATAAAGGTCTAGGTGGTCAGTACTGACCTTATAAAGGTCTAGGTGGTCAGTACTGACATTTATAAAGGTCTAGGTGGTCAGTACTGATCCTTATAAAGGTCTAGGTGGTCAGTACTGACATTTATAAAGGTCTAGGTGGTCAGTACTGACATTTATTAAGGTCTTGGTGGTCAGTACTGACCTTATAAAGGTCTAGGTGGTCAGTACTGACCTTATAAAGGTCTAGGTGGTCAGTACTGACATTTATAAAGGTCTTGGTGGTCAGTACTGACCTTATAAAGGTCTAGGTGGTCAGTACTGACCTTATAAAGGTCTAGGTGGTCAGTACTGACATTTATAAAGGTCTAGGTGGTCAGTACTGATCCTTATAAAGGTCTAGGTGGTCAGTACTGATCCTTATAAAGGTCTAGGTGGTCAGTACTGATCCTTATAAAGGTCTAGGTGGTCAGTACTGATCCTTATAAAGGTCTAGGTGGTCAGTACTGACCTTATAAAGGTCTAGGTGGTCAGTACTGACATTTATAAAGGTCTAGGTGGTCAGTACTGATCCTTATAAAGGTCTAGGTGGTCAGTACTGACATTTATAAAGGTCTTGGTGGTCAGTACTGACCTTATAAAGGTCTAGGTGGTCAGTACTGACATTTATAAAGGTCTTGGTGGTCAGTACTGACCTTATAAAGGTCTTGGTGGTCAGTACTGACATTTATAAAGGTCTTGGTGGTCAGTACTGACCTTATAAAGGTCTAGGTGGTCAGTACTGACATTTATAAAGGTCTTGGTGGTCAGTACTGACCTTATAAAGGTCAAGGTGGTCAGTACTGACCTTATAAAGGTCTAGGTGGTCAGTACTGACCTTATAAAGGTCTAGGTGGTCAGTACTGACATTTATAAAGGTCTAGGTGGTCAGTACTGACATTTATAAAGGTCTAGGTGGTCAGTACTGACCTTATAAAGGTCTAGGTGGTCAGTACTGACCTTATAAAGGTCTAGGTGGTCAGTACTGACCTTATAAAGGTCTAGGTGGTCAGTACTGACCTTATAAAGGTCTAGGTGGTCAGTACTGACCTTATAAAGGTCTAGGTGGTCAGTACTGACCTTATAAAGGTCTAGGTGGTCAGTACTGACATTTATAAAGGTCTTGGTGGTCAGTACTGACCTTATAAAGGTCTTGGTGGTCAGTACTGACCTTATAAAGGTCTTGGTGGTCAGTACTGACCTTATAAAGGTCTAGGTGGTCAGTACTGATCCTTATAAAGGTCTAGGTGGTCAGTACTGACATTTATAAAGGTCTAGGTGGTCAGTACTGATCCTTATAAAGGTCTAGGTGGTCAGTACTGACATTTATAAAGGTCTAGGTGGTCAGTACTGATCCTTATAAAGGTCTAGGTGGTCAGTACTGACATTTATAAAGGTCTAGGTGGTCAGTACTGATCCTTATAAAGGTCTAGGTGGTCAGTACAGATCCTAAGCAAGGTTTATATGTTACGTAGGGATCCTTTACAGAGGTTTATTTGGTCAGAATGGATTTTAAATGAAGTTAAATGTTATAAAGGTTAAGTTGACTGAGAGGAAAAACCTGTATACATATATTACAACAAATGTACATCTTTATTGATAATGAAAATTGGAGGAAAAAATCACCAGAATTTTACTACTATTATAGTCCATTATTACAGAGATAAAACAAACACCCAGGATATATACGGTGTAAACACCTACATGTGCTTTGTTAAACGTAATTAAACATTTTATAATTTTAAAATTCCAGTTACAGTGACACATTCATTTGACAAATGACATTTTAAACTAATATCAATATTTCATTTGTGATAACATATAGATTGTACTGATGTAAGTCTTTGTGACAAAAATCATTGGTGAAACAATTGAAAAATTCTTACATTCTATGTTACATTTTAGGGGGGGGGGGGGGGGGGGGGGGGAAAGCCAATTAAATTCTTTTTAGATATATCACTGATAAAAGAATTGTTGAAAAAACATGCATGAACACACAAATTCTGGCCTAGAATGTCACCAGATCTTATCGTCTATACCCAGTACAGGCAACTCCTCGAGACTCTCCCGAGAAGTACGGTAAGGAGAGGCTAAAACACCTAAACAGCTTCAGATGACATTCTATACAACAATTACAGGTACACCCTCACAGACAGGTAGACTAACGAGTTTTTCCTCAACCACTTTCAGAAATATTTAGTTTATTTTTAGCTGCATAGAATTTTTAATATGCAATAATGTATTACCTTATACAGCATGGCAAACAGTGTAGATAAAAATACATACAAATTTCTCTTAAATGACATTTGATTATTTACTAGATCACTGTAGCAAAAAGACTTTTTGTAGACAGGTTTTAGACAAGAATTTTATCACGTGCACTTCTGTTCTACAAGTTTACACTGGCCTACTTCAGGGGACAACAACAACTACAAAATATTAGATTCAGAAATTGAATGGGAGTAAGGTGTGCATTACTATAGAACAAGATTTTCTACAGGTTTTATGTCATCAATGTGTGAATTTGTCCCTCTTTAACACTGACATATACACATAGGATGGGTAGTTATACAAACTTAAATATAATCAAAACAAACTTCATGTTCTTAAATCTGTAATAAACCAAGGAAATGCAAAGAAACACAAAAATCTGGGTCTTCATTGTATTTCCAGAATGTGCTATCTCAGCTGATGGTAAATTTTTTATCAAAACATCTGACTACATATTAAAAATTTCCATTTTTTCCTTATTATCTGATTCATAATCAAAGTTGTCGGAAGAAATATAGCTTGCCGAGTGCGTTGAAATTCAAATTAAGAATTTTTTTAAAGTAGGTCAAAGGTCATGGTCAAGGTCATCAGGTCTGCAAATGTACATGTAGTACCAATGTAAAGCTCTTGTCACAAGGAAAACGTATGTCAAATACAAAAGCCCTATCTCGTATGGTTGACATACAGTGGCCAAGGTTAAAGTTTTTGAAAGTAGGTCACAATCAAAGTCAGCCTTAGCTTTCAGCAAAAGAAATCTTCTTGTTAATTACCCATGCTGTATCCTTATTAGTATTGACACAACAATTTTTTTAAAACTTCAACATAGCTGTCAACAGATGATGTCGAGGGGGTATATAGTATATCTCCCCTAGACTTTGTCCTGATGAGCTAAAAAAGCGTTCTCTACAGAAGTCTAACGGGGGGAGGGGGGGATATATAGCATAACACCCCCCCACCCCCCCACCCACCCCCACCCCCTTGACTTAATGCCAGAGAGCTAAAAAAGCTTTCTCTACAGAAGTCCAACGGGGAGATGGGGGGTATATAGCACATCTCCCCTGGACTTTATCCCAATTTCGAGCTAAAAGAGCATTCTCTATAGAAGTACAACACGGACATGTAGTGTAAAGATCATGCTAACCAGTAATTGGAACAGAAGTGAACAAAGTCACTGGATATTTGACGTAAGTACATACCCGAGCTGGTAGATAAATAGGGGTTATGGTGACGTACATGTACCTATTAACTTTTCGGTACAATGATTTTAGGGAATAGGGTCCCTATACACGCAGACGAATGGGTAAATTGATGACGTTATGTGGATTTAGGGGAATGTGGGTCTGGTACACTACTTCAAAGCATGATAGGTATATTTTTATGGTTATAATTTGGATTTTCTATTTATCAAAAATGTGGAAATTTTTATATGAATTGTTCACAGAAAAACCCATATAAAATCAACATAACATATGTGAGATAATGTTTATCAATTACCGTATTCATCATGCCCCCAAAAATTGCACATTTCTCGTTGTGCTGCTTATCTGCTATTGCCAATGTTAAGTCTGTTACCCAAAGTCTGAACCAACAAAATTAGGAAAGCAATCTATCTTTTATTTTAATCCTGATTTCATTGGAAACTTCTCCTTGCAAAAGGATTTATTAAACACATCCCACTTGTGTTTTATGTAATTACATATTGTGCTGATTAGATCAAATAGGCTATCATGACGCCAACACTGTTATGATACAAACACTAACATGATACCAAAACTAATATATGATGCCAACAAAATTCAGTCAATTTAAAGGAGTTAAAAGTGCATTTTTGAATACTTGATGAAGAACAGGAATATTACAGAAATTATAAAGTCTAGAAAAAAAAAAATTCTGTCAGTAAAACTGTCAAGCTGACTAATCATGATTAGTTATGACAGGCATAGACGATTGTATTTCACCAGGTAGAGAATTTTCAAGCACTCCTTTGCCCTCTCACCCCTTCAATACACAACCCAGCTAAATGCTTGTGTGCCCTTCAATTTTTGCCATTCCCTGATTTTAACAAGGGTCTAGTTTCCGACTGAACAAAGGTATCATTTGCCCCGATCAGGAAGGATGTCGTGTGGTAAATACAACATGCACATTAATATTTAATTTTGTAAAGTAAATGGAGTGTCCATTTAAATGTAACGCTTGTTATTTAAACCTGCTCCTTTTCTACAGGTACGTAGCTCTCACACTGACAACTAATACGTTGGATCGTGTGAAAGCTTGATAGGCATGGATACTTTTTACTTATAAAATTACTTCAAATTAAAGTTAATTTCGACATGGATGAGGTTATCTTTAGACAAACACAAATTATATAAAATAATTGAATAGGTTTAAAAGTACTTTAAAATTGAAATGTCTTTATTTTATTTACTACTTAATAGAATCTACACACATATTGAATAATTTTCACTCAAATCTAAATTTTCTGTTTTAAAGTACTACATGTTTAGACATATTTACTGATGATCATAACTCAAGTTTGGACAATGGTCAATGGTCTTGTCAATTTTAGACTTAGGATTTGGACAACTGTCGAAAGTCTTGCTTATGTTAGACTTAGATTCGGACAATGGTCAAAAGTCTTGTCAATCTTAGATTTAAGGTTGGGCAATGGTCAATGGTGTTGTCAATCTTAGATTTAATGTTTGGACAATGGTCAAAAGTCTTGTCAATTCTAGATTTAAGGTTGGACAATGGTCAATGGTTTTGTCAATCTTAGATTTAATGTTTGGACAACAGTCAACAGTTTTGTAAATCTCACACTTGTAGAGTTGGCTGATGATGGACTCTACATATAAACTTTTTCACACGCCCCTTTTTCTTTGGTGTAGTGTAATCAATACCCAGCTAAGGCTTTACACTACACAAAGCTCCAAATGAAGGTCATCTTAAACCTCAAAAAAACATAAACATGATTCACCTTTCAAGGTCAAGCTAAAATCTGTTGTCAAAAGCTTGTGTTTTTTGGAGGACATTTAGTTGTAATTTATTCCTAAAATATCCCCAAACAGACCTTACAAATAGAACAAATGGCCTGTATCTCACACTATAGCTATGGAAAACACAATATCACTTTGACTTCCGGGGAAACTCAATAGACTTACATCCTTTATTCATGAAGTTTTACAGCCCACTGTGTTAATAGTTAAAGAACAATTCTGAAAAAATTAACTTTTAAACATTTTGAAACTTGCTTTATACATTATGATAATCTATTGTTAGATGTAAAGGTCATATGTCAGGGGAATACAGAGTTTATTTATGGGGACTGGTAATATTGTCAACATCTCAATATAGAATGCAGTCTTTTTGTACAGGTGACATTATTTATTAATTAGTGTACCATTAGTCATACTACAATATAGGTACGCAATGGTTCTTGGGGGATTTTTTCCTCTTGGAGATTTTTCTGTATGAGGTACAATGTTTATGAGCTAACAATATCTCAGATGTAACATTGATTTCGGGTAAAAATGCAGATAAGAGAAAAATTTTAAATGAGACGACTGAAGCAAGGTTACTACTTTTAGACTAAACTCACAATGATGAAAGAATGGATAGCTGTATAAGTAACAATGTATCATCAAATTACAATATCCCGAACCGGATAATTAACTGTTACGTAGTATATAACACATACCTGACCGAGGAGAAGCTTGTCTGTCTGTTACAGCCTCGCTGGTTATGCAACCCGCTCACAGAGATCTTGGTCCGATGGCCCCCATCACCACCAAACCCGCTAATAATGGTGGGACCTTCATTGGTCGTTGCAGCAGCTGCTGAGGCCAAGGCAGCGTTCTGTGGCGATAGACCATCAGATGTATCCGACTCATCATCGTTAACCATAATGTTTGTCCTTATCTGACCACCACTATGAGTGGACACACGAGGCCCACTGACCGTTACAGAGTTTGAACTAACTGTCATACCACCAGACGATTGCACTATTTGAGGTGTGGGTACAACAGTTGCCTTGGAGGCAGGCTGTTTGGTAGGACCGACCCAGTTATTGAACACTTGGTTCCTGTCACTATCTAAATACTCCTGAGAGGAAGTTTTGAAATATTTAGCACTGTCCTGGTGCCCAAGCATGTGAAGTAGACCACCACCTTGCATTCTGTCAAACCCACCCTGATTGGCCAGGTTGACACTGTTTAACATGAAGGCATACTGTTGCTGTGGGTTTGGTGCAGAACCCTGCATGCCCATCATTCTCATGTACTGCGAAAAATCCTCCAGGGACATGTTGGGCATACCCGAGTACATTGGGGCCGAAAACATGGGCTGTGAGCCAAAAGGTATGTTGAAGCCCGACTGTGGAAGGTTTGACTGGGATAGTAGCTGGGAATAGTCCACGGAAGCATTGTAGCCCTGTTGGAACCCAGCTGGAGGGGGTAGGGGTGGGGCAGATAAGATACCCATCTGTTGTTGTTGCAGCAACTGCTGCTGTATTTGAGCTTGTGTTTCAAGCCTTTGGAGTCGTTCCCGAGCTTCCATTTCACGCACTCTTTCCATCTCCTTTTCCTTCACCTCCCCCTTGAGTCGCTCTTCCTCACGCTTTCCTTCCTCCCTTTTAACTTCCTCCTTCAGCATCTCCTCTCGTTTTAGCCTTTCCTTCTTACGCACCGTGTCATCAAATGTAAATTTTTTCTTTTTCTGGTAAATTTTTGGTGCATGACCTTCAAATTCACCAGTATTTTTTCTGTCCTTTCCTGTTGAAACATTTTCATATTCTGGAAGGACAACGATCTGACCTTTCTTGCCAATATAAGCAACACCAGCTCGCTTCATCTGATGTATCTCTTCTTTTTCACTGTCCTCATCTTCATCTGTTTGATCCACCTCTGGTCCAAAATTCACACGCATCTTTCCATAATCCTCATCATCAGAAGAATCAGAGTTATGGTCACTGAAGCCGTGAGGTACCATATATTTTAATGCCTGCTCCGATTCCAAATTCTGATTCATGCCCTGTGGAGCCGAAACAGAACTCCTCAGCTTCCAATTAGGTGGAGGAGGTGGTGGTTCATTCATTACCTCTAAGTCTTCAGATTTTTGTCTGTTAAGGATCTTTCCCCCGGCTTTGCTGATGGATCCAAATGCATTTCTGACACTTTTATGAACAGTTTTTTTGAATCTCTTGATGCTATCATACTTTCTCCGATCATCAGTTCCCATTTCTGAGTTTCGTTTTGTGTATTTGTTCTCCTTGCCCTTGCCCTTCTTTTCTTTAATCTTGAGATCATTGACCTTGTTTGGTACAATGGTAGACTTGAAGCCCTGAACATACCCACGTGATGTCACCATTTGATCTTTATCAGAGAGATTGTCATCCGAGTCTAGATCATCACATGGTGTCCAGTCTTCTCGTGTGTATATACTAGAGTTCCGAACATCATTCACCTCGTCCACCTCCTCATCCTCAGGTTCGGACTCCGGAGGACGCTGGCGGGAATTCTTAGCCAGAGAACCATTACTCTCAATAACTTTACTTTCCTTTTTCTTGGACTTTTTCTCAAACCTTGGTTTTGAATATTCATTTGTATCTAAGTCAAGTGTGAGAACTTCTTTCGGCTTTTTGACATTATTACTCTCTTGCTTCTTCATCACAAGTTTGTCTGACGTGAACACATTTTGTTTTCCAGTCTCCTTTTCTACTACTTTACCGGTTACTGGTACATTGTTTTCCTCCTCACGTTTCTTCTTCATCAACTCGTCGATACTCATCTCCGTCTTGCTCCTCTTTTCGCGGTCAGATGCAGCCTTAGCCAGCTGCTCTCTGAACACCTCAGCAGGATCCTTGGGCTTCTCTTTCACTTTTGTAGATTTCTTGACAATTTTAGTGGCCTTTGCTTGTGCAGCAATCTTAATGTCATGCTGTAATAAGGAGCTTAGGCGTCGCATTGCACTGTCCGCAGAACTGGATGAGGATGTTGTGGAAGGCTTTCTTTCCAATGTTGTCCCTGGTGTGGAGTTGGGGGTAGGAGCACTCATTTCTGGGGGAGGAGGGGGAGGAGGTACCTTTAACCCCTCCTCAACAGCATCCTGTTTCTGTAGAGGAGGTTTGACACTGCCACTCAAAAAGACTAAATTAGGTTCAGTGTCCTTGGAAGCACCAGTTGTGTTTGACTTTTCATGATCAGCTGCCTTTTCTTTCATTGCAACCAACTCTTTCTCTGCAGCTTTCTGCTTTATTTTTTCCTCCTCTGCCTTTATCGCCTTTTCTCGCTCTTCCTCAGCTACTCGTTGCTTTTCTTTTTCATTTTCTTCGGACATCTGTCTTCTTGCTGCCTTCTTCTCTGCCAGTCTCTGTATCTCCAGCAGCAGAGGGTCCTCCTGGCGTATTGGGGCCACAATAGGGGGAACCCTCTGACTGTTTGTTCGTGATGGTGGTTTTCTCTCCTTCATTTGCCTATCATTGTTTTCTGTTCCATTACTGTCTACATATTCAACATTGTTGGACCTAGGCTTGGGATAGGACTTGCTGGTTTTAAGAATGCCCTGCAGAGGTGGAGGAGGAGGAATAGAGATGTCCTCCATGTCATAATCAGCTGGGGGTTCAAATTGTACCGAATAACCCCGATTGTAAACAGGAGGCGGATTAGCTGGCCGTTTGGGTACTTGCTGGGACATCGATCGGATTGGTCCTCGTGGAGTTGAGGGGGCAGATTTAGAGGTAACTGGAGCAGGAGGGGCAGGAGGGCGATTCACAGGAGGAGCTGGTGCTCTTTGTTTCTTCTTTCGTCCATCTAGAGCATCCATACTCTTTGTGGACTTGGCTGAATTAGACCGAACCAAGTTAGTGACGGGGCGACTGGTGTGTTCAGATAGATCATTACTGAGATCTTCTATCCGTTTACCAGTTTTTTGTTCTATCATTGATAGAGTCTTATTGCGCCTAGCCTCTGCCAACTGGGCGTAGGTCATGTTAAGTGACGAGTCCATTTCAAATGTACTCCTGACTGGGATAGACACCTGAGGACATGATGTAGACATTGAATCTAGCTTTCCGCGCAATTCCAGGCTTTCTTTTGATTCTTCCTCAATGGTGTTCTCTCGACTGTACAGACTAGATGTTGCTGACTGTTGGCGTCGATGAACTTTGTACTTCCTTGCAGGATCAAAAGAAACACTTTGTGTTCGTCCAGATGAACTACTGTCACTAGCTACACTTCCCGTTTCAGAATGAGCCATTTTGCCATTAGGAATACTGCCATTACTATGCGGCATTTTCCCATTACTCAGTTCATGGTCCATCACATGGTTAGTTTCCAGACTATCGTTGTCGTCATCGTCGTCATCGTCGTATGCGTAGATATCTTTGTAGTTTGGAATGATCTTACTCATTTCCTGAGACACTGGGCGTAGCTGGTGCTTTGTTGGTAGCACTGCAGGGAGTACTTTGTTTACAGGGTTGTTGTAACTGGGTCCCTTAGGGCCAAGATCACTGACCGGTCGGGCACTAGGTGGAGCTGTAGGCCGTGAAGGTGGTCGCCGCACCACTGGCTCCCTACTGGCCGTCTGAGACTGTTGTTGGCCCATCCTGGTACCTCAAGTCTGAAAAAGATGTAAAGAAATGTTTAATATCTATTAATGTTTATTAGCAAATAATGCTGGTTCAATCAAAATTTATTTCAAAATTCATAATGCTATTAGGACTGACAATTGGAAAGGTCGATCATGAGATTGTTTTGTTTGGTCATCAGTTTCATGTTCAATACATGTACAAACATAAATAAATATTTTTCCAGATAATAAAATTTTTTAAATGAAATGACTAAAACCTCAGTCCTTGGAATGGAGACAGAGTTTTATGTTCCCTAATGAACTGACTGAGGACAGACAGTGGGACCATGGGAATGAGGGGGGCAGGTTGTGTCAGTTTGAACTTTCTGACAAATTTAACTCTTATCTGTCACGCCAAATAGTGTCAATTGTATAAAATAAACAAAAGCAGGTTTTAGTTTGCGTGTCATCCAGCCTTTCTTTTGGAGAATCTCAGGTGTTTGAAGTGGAACATGAGCTCTACGTCTATATATATCTAGTCATTCAGTGTAATTCATAGGACAAAATAAGGAACACATTAATACAATTAATACAACAGGGGCTTTCATGGCATTGTTAATTACTGTTGCCATTGTAAAAACCCTAAAGATAAAAAAAAACAAAAAAAACTCAATATCATTATTTTCTAACAATTTTATTTTTCATTCTTGAAATTTCTCTGAAATTTAGTTCTGTATACTTAAAGAGTTGAGAGCAGTTTTAATTTCAAATCTTTATCTAATAACAGCTTAGCTCCTTAACATGGCAATATGAACACCAGCTTCTAAATGTCAGGACCAAACACTCACTCTGAAGTGTTGAATCTAACACATTATCATCTAATTACAATGTTCAGACACATTAAGGACATCTCTTTTTAAATGGAGTTGTTCCTGAGTTAGAATCCCTATGAAAGGACAATAGAGATCACCAGTGTTGGGACTGAAGTACCAGGTAGTCTGATCTATATAAAGTAAACCACACCTAAATACATCAGTATCGGTTTTATGCTTTGAAAGCTTTTCATTATTTCCTATCACTTCAAACGCATGAGAGATAAGATTTACAGAGATTAGTGTCTCTACCTATTCTCCACAGCACCAATTAAATGATGTTTATACCAGACCCCCTCTGTCACACAAACCTACCAACCATGTTTGTACAGTAACATCATGTTTAAGATTAAGATTATATCCCACGGAAAATAAAAATAAAATAAATCCATTCATGAATATATCTCACTGAGTATGGATTGTGAAGTCTGATTTGAATATTCTTAACTTATAAATATTGCAATGTTATAGAGGTGGTTTAAGTTTGTTCTCAAATTTAAAAAAGGAGTTAAATAAAAAAGAATAATGACAAAACTATTTTATAGTACGTATTCTGTTGGTACATATATCTTTGCTCACTTTAAACTTTTAAACCCTCGTTTTTTATTAGTTACCCTAATATACTAACCCCCCCCCCCCCCCTACTACCACCAAACTTGTACAGTAAGGGAATATGTATAACAATGACTTACATCTATCATTTATTTATATTTGTAAGTTTTCCTTCTACACTTTGAACGAAAAAATGAACTTAACTTAAATTTCGAGAAGACAATGGTTGATTTATCGTCTGGACTGTTTTTTCTTTTCAATATACCTCTTATCTCTCAGTAGACGGCATTATAGTCCTCCTTTATCAAATAATTCCTTGGACAATGAAACTCAGTCAGAGAAAAGACGTTTTAGTTTCCACAAGTTTAATAGAATTTTTCAATAAAGTCTACATAAAGACTTATTGATAACAATATGCATGTGTGGTTTGTGATAGGTCCATAATTCCTTGACATAGTTTTGACTCGAGAGACTAGCACACCATTCAGATTGTCGGGTCATTCCGGTAAACCTGTCAGCATTTCTATCTTGCTATACATCAATGACTTCTAAATTTTTCTTTCAAAGTTTTGCTATTTAAATCTGCCAGTTTCCTATTTAATTTAAGGCTTTTAAGTTGAAGGCCTTGAAACTTAATACATATAAACCTGTTTGTATTAATTTTTACATGTTAGTCAATCATCTACATTGACGATATGAAAAGTGCTTACACAGCAGAAGGTCCAAACTTCTTGTCCATAGAATGTTAATCCATATACAATGTACAGGGTAAACTGAACTTTAGCTTGTTGGTGTAAAATGTGTATTCACAAATGGTACATCTATGATAAAATCATGATTTTTGTTGTATCTGACCAGAGTTTCATCAATATTCCTTAATCAACTTAAGAATATTACTTAACTTAAAATCTTATTTGAAAACATTAACGAATTTAAAGAGATTTCTTTACAATTTTCCCCTTAAACAAATAATGTTTTCATCTGCAAAATTCAAAGTTAAAGAATTTCTGTAAAGTAAAGGAACATTAACAAAACCTTTGAGCCAGATTACAATATATTATTATATTATTCTGTGAGATTAGAGAGGTCCGTTGTTATGACATTTTTACACTGTATTTAACAAGCTCAATGACAGTGCCTTCAGTCAAAGTTACTACCTTTATACATCACAATGCTTTACCTGTCAGTTACTACACCTTTATATATCACAATGCTTTACCTGTCAGTTACTACACCTTTATACATCACAATGCTTTACCTGTCAGTTACTACCTGTATATATCACAATGATTTACCTGTCAGTTACAACCTTATACATCACAATGCTTTACCTGTCAGTTACTACCTGTATATATCACAATGCTTTACCTGTCAGTTACTACCTGTATACATCACAATGCTTTACCTGTCAGTTACTACACCTTTATATATCACAATGCTTTACCTGTCAGTTACTACACCTTTATACATCACAATGCTTTACCTGTCAGTTACTACCTGTATATATCACAATGATTTACCTGTCAGTTACAACCTTATACATCACAATGCTTTACCTGTCAGTTACTACCTGTATATATCACAATGCTTTACCTGTCAGTTACTACCTGTATATATCACAATGCTTTACCTGTCAGTTACTACCTGTAAATATCACAATGCTTTACCTGTCAGTTACTACCTGTATATATCACAATGCTTTACCTGTCAGTTACTACACCTTTATATATCACAATGCTTTACCTGTCAGTTACTACCTTTATATATCACAATGCTTTACCTGTCAGTTACTACCTGTATATATCACAATGCTTTACCTGTCAGTTACTACCTGTATATATCACAATGCTTTACCTGTCAGTTACTACACCTTTATATATCACAATGCTTTACCTGTCAGTTACTACCTGTATATATCACAATACTTTACCTGTCAGTTACTACCTGTATATATCACAATGCTTTACCTGTCAGTTACTACACCTTTATATATCACAATGCTTTACCTGTCAGTTACTACCTTTATATATCACAATGCTTTACCTGTCAGTTACTACCTTATACATCACAATGATTTACCTGTCAGTTACTACCTGTATATATCACAATGCTTTACCTGTCAGTTACTACCTGTATATATCACAATGCTTTACCTGTCAGTTACTACACCTTTATATATCACAATGATTTACCTGTCAGTTACAACCTTATACATCACAATGCTTTACCTGTCAGTTACTACCTTTATATATCACAATGCTTTACCTGTCAGTTACAACCTTATACATCACAATGCTTTACCTGTCAGTTACTACCTGTATATATCACAATGCTTTACCTGTCAGTTACTACACCTTTATATATCACAATGCTTTACCTGTCAGTTACTACCTGTATATATCACAATGCTTTACCTGTCAGTTACTACACCTTTATATATCACAATGCTTTACCTGTCAGTTACTACCTGTATATATCACAATGCTTTACCTGTCAGTTACATTACATGTTTATTTTTTTTAACAGAACATGTATCATGAGCTAGTTGTCAGCCCACTTTAGAGCACAAATGCACAAGAGATAAGCCCAATCCTCATGTTACCATCCAGTAACATCAAAGACTGAACCAGGTGATATACAATACACCAAACAGAAACTCCACAAATATGTTGCCCTTGTGACAGTAACTATTGGCTTGTTTGACTGATGGTGTTCTGTGTGATTTAAAACCTAGGACTTAATTGCAGAAGGACAACAGCTAAAGTTTAACCCCAAGTTGTACTCCATGTTTATACCTATTTAAAATGGTTGACAAGTACCGCATTAACGATTTTCACTGCACGAGAACAAACAATCAATTATATTCTACAGAGTTTTCATGAGGTGATACAAATCACATCTAATCTCAAATCAACTTTCTATATCTGACATTTTAAATTGCTTTTAAACCAGAATCCATCTAAAAAAATATTTGTCGTGTCAAAACAAAATTACTTTCCTCATTTTTGTTTATTTGTACCAACACTGGAGTTATTTGGACGCCTATTAAAGTCTATTTTAGTCTTCATGCAGTAGCTGTAGTACATCTCAAGTCTTCTTTATTGCGAGTCAATACAGCTTCAACAATGTAACACAAGTCTAAATAATATCAAGCATTTTACATCCAACAATGAAGTATTCCTGTTTCTCAACTTCAGCCATTCTTTTTAAATTTGAGAAATCATACAAAAAACAGTGATACATAAACTGCTGACAGTCATCAACCCCATAATTACTGGACTCCTGTTGAGTAAATGTATACATTTATAAGTTGACAGTACCTCCTTTAAATAAGATATATACATGTTGCCAATCTAATATAAAATAATAGTCCAAATCATGACGTCTAGTCTATCGATCAGGGTAAGTAACAGAAGACAAAGACTTGTTTGGGTATAAATCTTCAGGAAGCACTTCAGATTTTTGTGTTGTCATTAAAACACTGAGGAATTCACACGGACAGTTACTAGTGGTGGTCCAAATTTAATAAATAATTCAGGAACTGAAATAAATTTTAATCTAGTGCTATTATCCTCACTGGTAACAAGAGATATTCGCTTCCATGATCTAATATTTCTTACCTGCGATCAAGCTTACATCATATTATCTATTCTTGATTAAAATAATGTTTTAAATGAATTTTTTTTAAAAGGTATATTGTAATGTATCAGAAATTTATCAATACAGACGATAATTGAATAATTATGATGATTAAAAATGATTTTTGAAATATAAAATAATCAAAAACAATTTCTCAACCACCAACATTAATTGACAAACTAGAAAATGCCTGTAACACATAAATGCTGCCGCTGCCATTTGACACCCAGAAACACAGTTTGGTGAGGATCCGTCCCATCAACAGTTCTTGAGATTATAGCTAGCTACGTTGCATGGGGATGGGACCGACGGGACCGAGGACTGACGGGACGGGAGGACTGACGGGACCGAGGACTGACGGGACTGACATGGGTAACATTATATGCTCCCAAATTCATGACGGGGGCATAATTAAGTCTAAACCACCACCAACAATCACCAACTGCAATTGACAAATCCTGTACACTTTTTTTGTATTTATATATATCATACAACAAATTGAAGGTAACTTGTAATTTTTAATCACCGACCACAATTAACCAGATAGTGTCAACTCTCCTGCCATATTTTTTGTACCAATGAAAACAAATGAATTTTATTGTTACCTGTAATTAAGGGATTTCTTTTTGTACTTGCACAGACTACCTAAGGTTAATATCTGTCTCTTTAACCTGCCCTGACTGACTGTGACCTCCAGATCCGAGACTATTATTAATTAGGGTCCGTGATGGATGGGTTATTAGTCATATATACAAGCCTGACTGGACATTGAGTGGACATTGAGTGGACACACCAGAGAAGTGAGAGTGATGCACATTAACCTATCATCGTATAATATTGTCATCATGGCCGTCACATCAAAGTGTAGACTGGCCAGCCCTACATCTGTGCCTTCAAGGAACATCGGCAGGATATGGTGTAGGTCAGAGTGAGTCAGGAACATCAAACAATTCTCAAAATATAAGGTTCATGGTCACATGAATGTTGTATGTTGGTAAACAAAACACTCAGTGTTTGTAAACAAAACTGTATGCACACATGCACATCTACCTAGTTGCATTGTGAAGGAATGAATCTGAGGGCTGAGTGAGGTAATTAACATTATATACAGTACAGCAAAGTCAGAAAACTTAGCTTTGTCTGTATATTCAATGGACGAATGAGGGTTGATACTTTCAAAATCAATGAACTATCAATCTATTTTAAGTATTTCATCAATACTCAATCCTCTTAATTAGTAGTTCATCTAAAAAATAATCAAGATTGGCCTTGGTTGTGGACAACAACCCTTTTATCTAGAGTTACCTGTACTCGGAATTTTCATATAAAAGTCATTGGTCACTATATCCTGTAGAAACGAGATATAAAACTGGTCACGCTCATATCTCAAAGGGTAACATCATGACAGATAATCAGCTAATTATGGATGACTTCACATCTCGCCATGATGGCCGCCCTCACATTCAGGGACTCCACAATCCGTCTTCCGCTAACTAAAAAGCCACTCAAAGGTAAAAATGTGTTTTGACATCGTATTCCACAAGACGAATGTCACAAAAAACAACATTCCGTGATGAACGACCAAGCGGCTCAGATTTCTGTAATCATCATCACTACTTGTTTAACATATTTTTTTACAATAAGGGAAATGAGGTGGATAGAAAATGAATGAATATATATACTATGACATTTAATGTCAACACAGAACCATCACGCTCAGATGGCGGCTTATTTAACTTCAAACTATACATCAGTAACAATCATTCCAGTTTTACATCTTCACAAACACTAATACAAAAATAATATATTTAGACAGATTAGATAATAGGACAGACCTTATTGTAAGTGGAATGGAATATCTAATTAGCAAATAAAGAAAAACAGTAGAATTCCTAAAATTTCTCCATGTGTTCAATCACTGGAAAATGGTATGTTTGATGACTTTCTGTTTTTGAACAAAATTTTCTGGAGGGCAATGTACTGTGGGAAGCCTACCTTTTCTGAAAACTCTTAAAGCCTTTGATTTGAGAATGTGACATTGCCTGAATTTGACCAAGATTAGAGAAGATGACGAAGAAGACCCTTACTCTGCTGGAACACCTGGTCTGCTTCTATTTGTACATTTTCAAGTGTTTCCGTAAAAATCTACATTTTGTTCATATTTCACCCTTGCTTTCTGTTCTGCTACCAAACAACACCCTGATATCTGTCTAAATCCTCGAGGTTCTGTTACCACACATACCCCGATATCTGTCTAAATCCTCGAGGTTCTGTTACATACCACACATACCCCGATATCTGTCTAAATCCTCGAGGTTCTGTTACCACACATACCCCGATATCTGTCTAAATCCTCGAGGTTCTGTTACCACACATACCCCAATATCTGTCTAAATCCTCGAGGTTCTGTTACCACACATACCCCGATATCTGTCTAAATCTTCGAGGTTCTGTTACCACACATACCCCGATATCTGTCTAAATCCTCGAGGTTTCCAAACTAAAGTCTTCCTTAATAACTAGTCTACATAATAATACTGTTACATCGCATGCACATACAAATTTTTGAATTTGTATTTTTATATTTGTATATGTGTAGTTATCATTTGAAGATAATATAGACTTGTGCAAAATAAAATTCCCATTTAAGTGCATGGGGCCGTTTTAACACAACATAATATTTACAATTAAGGTAAAACTGTTTAAGGGTGCATTAACTATAGCCCATTTTGGACATTTCTAGTATGCATATATTAATATCTTACATACAGGGGCTATGTATCTGCTGGCGAGTCAACTTACATACAGGGGCTATGTATCTGCTGGCGAGTCAATTTACCCTTATCAGATGGGAGTGTAATTCTAAATTTACATATAAATACTCCAACCGCTATCTCTACCTTAATAGCATATTAACAAAACAGTTTTAAGCACGTGTTCTTTTAAAATGGTTACTTTAAAGATGGATGTCAAGTAAATCATCACTTACAACAATTGTAGACCTCAGCAATGTCCAAATCTGAATGCATTAATGACCTACTGAGCCTTCATTAATGGCCTTCTAAGTCTACATTAATGACCTACTGAGCCTTCATTAATGGCCTTCTAAGTCTACATTAATGACCTACTGAGCCTTCATTAATGGCCTTCTAAGGCTACATTAATGACCTACTGAGCCTTCATTAATGGCCTTCTAAGTCTACATTAATGACCTACTGAGCCTTCATTAATGGCCTTCTAAGGCTACATTAATGACCTACTGATTCTTCATTAATGGCCTTCTAAGTCTACATTAATGACCTACTGAGTCTACATTAATGGCCTTCTAAGTCTACATTAATGACCTACTGAGCCTTCATTAATGGCCTACTGAGCCTTCATTAATGACCTACTGAGTCTACATTAATTGCCTTCTAAGTCTACATTAATGGCCTTCTAAGTCTACATTAATGGCCTACTGAGCCTTCATTAATGGCCTTCTAAGTCTACATTTATGGCCTACTGAGTCTACATTAATGGCCTTCTAAGTCTACATTAATGACCTACTGAGCCTTCATTAATGGCCTTCTAAGCCTACATTAATGGCCTACTGAGTCTACATTAATGGCCTTCTAAGTCTACATTAATGGCCTACTGAGCCTTCATTAATGGCCTTCTAAGTCTACATTAATGGCCTACTGAGTCTACATTAATGACCTACTGAGTCTACATTAATGGCCTACTGAGTCTACATTAATGGCCTTCTAAGTCTACATTAATGGCCTACTGAGTCTACATTAATGACCTACTGAGTCTACATTAATGGCCTACTGAGCCTTCATTAATGGCCTTCTAAGTCTACATTAATGACCTACTGAGTCTACATTAATGACCTACTGAGTCTACATTAATGGCCTACTGAGCCTTCATTAATGGCCTTCTAAGTCTACATTAATGACCTACTGAGTCTACATTAATGACCTACTGAGTCTACATTAATGGCCTTCTAAGTCTACATTAATGGCCTACTGAGCCTTCATTAGTGACCTACTGAGCCTTCATTAATGGCCTTCTAAGTCTACATTAATGACCTACTGAGTCTACATTAATGGCCTTCTAAGTCTACATTAATGGCCTACTGAGCCTTCATTAATGACCTACTGAGCCTTCATTAATGGCCTTCTAAGTCTACATTAATGGCCAACTGAGTCTACATTAATTGCCTTCTAAGTCTATATTAATGGCCTTCTGAGTCTTATACATTAATGGCCTCAAATCAGTGTCTACATTTATGGCCTTATGAGTCTACATTGATGGCCTTCTAAGTCTACATTATTATCCTTCTGAGTCTACATTAAAGGCCTTTTAAGTCTACATTTATGGCTTTCTGAGTCTACATTTAAAGTTGCTATATGTTCCACTGTCTCCCTACATCTTTAAGGGGCTGTGATAGCTCAGTCGATTAGAGTGACTGCCACATACCCTCAGGTAAAAATCTGAGGTGTTTGATTTGACACTCCCTACACATGTCTGTTTGTGTTTCTCGGGAAGCTGAAAAACAGACAAGTCTGTACTGTCTTGGTTGTGTCCATGGACAAGACACTTTACTCTAATTGCTCTGGATGTCATGTAATGGGCCTCCCATATCTTGTTCAGTGAGGTAGTCACCAACTACTACAAGGAGACCCCACCTCGAAATGACCCTGGCTGTTCACAAGGATACATCTAGCAAACAAATCAACCAACCAACCAACAAAACCTACATTCAAATTTGCATTAAAAGCACAACAATCAATTTTTCTGTTTTAAATGTTCAGTCCTACAACAGTTACCTAATGCCATAGCTTAACTTTCCTGTAGTCTACACAGCTATACAAAGAGGTAGAGAAAGGACTGTAAGTAATCCTTTTAGAGACTGATTGAATTGCTTGATTTGATATTTGATTTTTTTCAGGTATAGATACATTTAGTCGACACGTTTCTTTACTGTGAAGAGTATAATGTATCCTATTCTAGATTCTCTCCAAACAGACAGATGTACAGAATCAAAAAACTTTTTCTCACCTGTACAGACATATAAAAATACCTGAGAAATGATCATGTCATCCAGGTGAAAAAAACTAGTTCTCACCTAGCTTATGGTCAACAGCACTCCAGACCAATGTTAGTAGGCCATCAATTGACATCTTTGACCATCGCTCACATAAATTATCTTTGATGGTAAAAAAGGACTGTGTGTCATAAACAGTAAGCCATATATAGCACCAGGTCTTCATGTTTCCATACAGCGATATGTATAAGTCTGGTCCACAATGTCGGTCAATAGTTCAGGACATGTCCGACACTTGTCCTTGACTAGGGACAAGCAATTACTAGGGTTGTAAAGCATGGTGACCACTGGACATAATGTGATCAGACCAAACTCAGGTTCTCTAATCACTGCCTTACATACTTAAATGTATCTATACTAGATTTAATGTTCTGGCATTTTTGCATGTTAACTATGTGCATAATTCTTTCTCTATGTTTGAGGAGGCCACATTAGCCCAGTCAGTCAGAGCACCAGCCACATAACCTCAGATGAAGATGCATGGTTCGATTCTCCCTACCCGTGACGGTTTTGATTCTCCCTACCCGTGACGGTTTGTGTTCCTTAGAACGCTGAGACATATGGACGGTCTGTGCTGTCGTGGTTGTGTCCTTGGGCATTGGACACTTTACACGAAATGCTCTAGTTGGCATGCAATGAGCCGCCCATATGTTGTTCAGTGAGGTAGTCACCAACTACTACAATGAGACCCTGCCCCAAAATGTTAGGATGTTCATGGGGGCGACAAACCTAACTCTGTCTGCGTTGGATCATATTTAGGATAGAAAAGAAAATGTATTATTTTTGACAAGGTCAAATATAATTAAATATATACATGTGTAAGTTGATGTAACAAACCTTTCAGTTTAAATCTTCATTATTAATATTAAGGAGTAGATGAGTAATTGAGAATTAAGCATAGCTGTTGCTTAGACGGATGCTTTGAATGCATCATATATGATTCTTGCTACATTTGTACTTTAATTTATTCTTCATTTCACTTAAAATCATGTTCAAGAAAATCAAGGTTTCGAGCCCATGTTTTTATGCAATCAGTGATTTTTTTTACCGTTTGACAGGTAAACAAAAACTACAGCCTAAAAAACAGTTTTTCAATGGCTACTTGTAATATATGCTTATTATGGCAGAATAATGTTAATTTTTAAATGTGCTTACACAACATATTTGTTCAGGTTAGGTATGTGAAGAGCTCACCATCTATTTAAATACTGTTGTGCTTCCTAAATCAAGTTTTAAAGCATAGACGACCATTCTGTAACTTAACCTGTCCTCCACAATGACCTGAACCAGAACTGTGTGACATTTGATACTTTACATCAACATCTTCAATCCAAGACAGTACACTATCAACTGGGGTAACATAACACCCACAAACGCTGATTTAATATTAAGGAATTTCTTTACAGAACTAACCAAACAGTTCACTATTTAATGAATTTTATACCTCTGTTTGAGCACGATATCTTTTAAAAGGCTGTCAATATTTATTCAAATGTCACAGAATAAATATGGTATGTAGTATCCAACAAGCTGTGTCTAGTAATTTTGAATACAACACTTGGTTCATATCAAGTGGAAACTATTTGATCAGGAAAACACATTTTGAAGAGCCTTTCTATGGTTTGAGCAAATTGATATGAATGAGCAAATTAAAATGAATTAAACAAATAATTTGAAATTAACATGATATTGTTGACATATAGGAGACTTCAGGTGTCAATATCACTTGCCCTGAGTTTTTCGAAGTTGATGAATATTAAAAAAAGTTCAGATCTGAACTGATGTGACATTTTAATGGAGATTATACATGTCAGAATGATTTAGAATACCCCACATTTTATGATAAACTTTCAGACCATTAATAGCTATATAAGGATTTAGAATACCCCACATTTTATGATAAACTTTCTGACCATTAATAGCTATATAAGGATTTAGAATACCCCACATTTTATGATAAACTTTCTGACCATTAATAGCTATATAAGGATTTAGAATACCCCACATTTTATGATAAACTTTCTGACCATTAATAGCTATATAAGGATTTAGAATACCCCACATTTTATGATAAACTTTCAGACCATTAATAGCTATATAAGGATTTAGAATACCCCACATTTTATGATAAACTTTCAGACCATTAATAGCTATATAAGGATTTAGAATACCCCACATTTTATGATAAACTTTCAGACCATTAATAGCTATATAAGGATTTAGAATACCCCACATTTTATGATAAACTTTCAGACCATTAATAGCTATATTACTAGAACACCACAAACAGGTAATGTTGGAATAAAACACTTTAAATCCGAGACATTCGAGAAAATGAACTAGAACTTAAAACAAATGTATATCAAAAATAGGCAAATATGGACTTTTGTTACTCTTAGATCAAAAATGCCAAACATTCAAATGACTCAAGAATATTTTAACAAAATTAAAAATAAAGACATCAGAACAAACTGGCAGTAAATGTAAGTTTCCTTGGGGCGTTGTCACTGTGGAAACATTTTCATTACACCTCGGTGAATATAAAATTACAGCTGATGACATCACTGATTTTAACAAAACAATCACACCCAGAAATGAATTATTGTCCGGTCATTTGATTCATCAATGTGAACATGATCTAAACGTTGATGTGAAATTTGACACAAAGTATAAAAGATTGATTAACATTTTGTCTAAACTGCGGAAATCTGAAACAACTTAAAATCCAACATTTTAAAATACATGTGATATTTAATCTGGGGTACCCTGACAGAGAAGTACGTACCAAATTACATAACGATTTTTACACAGGTATTTACATTGGAAATTCACCATACCAGAATACTTAGTCAGGTGTTGTCCAGTACAACAGGAATTTCTTCAAAGAAAAATTTACTTAAACTTTGTCAACATCAACATGTGATATTTGGTGACTATTACACTAACAGACAGGGTAACCCACAGGCTAGTACGGATCCTTTACATCCAGTCTACCAAGGAACTCATCTTTATTGACCATTCTGTTGACATTCAACACAACCTACAGCATAATATCAGAATTGAATTTTAACCAGACCACCCCAGTCTCTGAAATCTTCCGGTGAGCCGAGTACAATTGATCAGTTTAGTTATCCCTACCTTATTTAAGGTATACATTCCTTTGGGCGCTGTGAACCAAATTACAAAGTCCTAAAATCCCTTTGTCAAAATTAAAAAAAGTTTCTACTATTCAACCAGAAGAGTCTTTTTTTTATAAATCACAAATTATCCTAACTTCCTGAATCTTCATCTCCTAAAAAAGACATTATATTGTCTAAGTAAGTCTTCATCGTGAAGTTCAGAATACTATACATGTATATGACTCACACATCAAATTGTCACTGCCCTTGGCCACCTGTACACGTTTAACACTGAATAACAATACAGTTTTTGTTATTCTATATCTATTGCCTTACCTATCTTTTTTTACCTGCTTCTTTTCAAAGTTAATTTGAATATATACTCATACAAACTTTAAATGGTAGCTGTAGGGAGTTTTCAATCCAAAAGTATAAGCTACAGACTACAAATGTATAACACACACTTAAAACAGAGTCTTTGTTTGTGTGAAACCTTAACTCAAAACAAATTTACATTGTAAACATGTGAACATGAACCTTTTATGAACCCTTTTTTCTAGAACTTCAAAGTAAAGACAATTACAACTAACAAAATGTCTGTAAAATGCCCCTGCTCCTTAATAATGCAACAATGTGTTCTGTGTAGAAAGGGTCAAAGGTGACCTTTAACCTTGAGTATGATCACCTGAATCTAATCAGAACTTGATTTTATAATATTATGGTTTAGTATGAACCAAGTCTCCCTTTTATAATACTATGGTTTAGTATGAACCAAGTCTCCCTTTTACAAGAGGCCCAGGGGCCTTAACGGTCATCTGACTCTAAATTAAAACCCTTATATTATTGTAGTATGCATTCTCTGTAGCAAGTACATGTATATAGTTGCACTGTTGGCCATGGTGGCCATCTTGGATTTCTGAACAACCCAATAAATAACAACACTTGGTGTGGACCATCTCAGGATCATTTCTGGTAAGTTAGAGCTGAATCCCACCGGTGGAATTTGAGAAAAAGTTTGAAATAGGTGTTGTTCAGGAAAACCATGATTGCACAATCATGTTACAAAATGGCCGCCATTGCTGCCTTGTCAAAGTTTTTACGAGGCCAAAAAAATAACAACACTTTGTTGGCCCTGCTTCCTTAACATCTTCACCAATTTCCAGCTCAATGGCACCAGTGGAACTGGAGAAGAAGTATAAAATGTGTTTTTCAAGATGGCTGTCATGGCAGCCATCTTGGATTTCTGGCCGACCCGATAAATAGCTACACTTGGTAAGGACCATCTCAGGATCATTTCTGGTAAGTTAGAGCTGAATTCCACCAGTGGAATTTGAGAAGAAGTTTGAAATAGGTGTTGTTCAGGAAAACCATGATTGCGCAATCTTGTTACAAAATGGCCGCCATATTGCTGCCATGTCAAAGTTTTTACGAGGCCAAAAAAAACCCACTATGTTGGCTCGCCTTCCTTGACATCCTCATCCATTCCCAGCTCAAAGGCACCAATGAACCTGGAGAAGAAGTTTAAAATGTGTTTTTCAAGATGGTGGTTATGGTGGCCATCTTGGATTTCGGACCGACCCGAAAAATAACGAAAAATAACAACACTTGGTCGGGATCATATCAGGATCATCTCAGGCAAGTTTCAGCTCAATAGCACTGATGGAACTTGAGAAGAAGTTTAAAATGTGTTTTTCAAGATGGCGGCTATGGCGGCCATCTTGGATTTCGGACCGACCCGAAAATTACAACACTTGGTCGAGATCATATCAGGATCATTTCAGGCAGGTTTCAGCTCAATAGCACTCGTAGAACTTGAGAAGAAGTTTAAAATGTGTTTTTCAAGATGGCGGCCTCAGCGGCCATCTTTGATTACGGACCGACCCGAAAAATAACAACACTTGGTCGAGATCATATCAGGATCATTTCAGGCAGGTTTCAGCTCAATAGCACTCGTAGAACTTGAGAAGAAGTTTAAAATGTGTTTTTCAAGATGGCGGCCTCAGCGGCCATCTTTGATTACGGACCGACCCGAAAAATAACAACACTTGGTCGAGATCATATCAGGATCATTTCAGGCAGGTTTCAGCTCAATAGCACTCGTAGAACTTGAGAAGAAGTTTAAAATGTGTTTTTCAAGATGGCGGCTATGGCGGCCATCTTGGATTTCGGACTGATCTAAAAAATAACAACACTTGGTCGGGATCATATCAGGATCATTTCAGGCAAGTTTCAGCTCAATAGCACTGGTGGAAGTTGAGAAGAAGTTTAAAATGTGTTTTTCAAGATGGCGGCTATGGCGGCCATCTTGGATTTTGGACTGATCTAAAAAATAACAACACTTGGTCGGGATCATATCAGGATCATTTCAGGCAAGTTTCAGCTCAATAGCACTGGTGAAACTTGAGAAGAAGTTTAAAATGTGTTTTTCAAGATGGCGGCTATGGCGGCCATCTTGGATTTCGGACTGATCTAAAAAATAACAACACTTGGTCGGGATCATATCAGGATCATTTCAGGCAAGTTTCAGCTCAATAGCACTGGTGAAACTTGAGAAGAAGTTTTAAATGTGTTTTTCAAGATGGCGGCTATGGCGGCCATCTTGGATTTCGGACCGACCCGAAAAATAACAACACTTGGTCGGGATCATATCAGGATCATCTCAGGCAAGTTTCAACTCAATAGCACAGGTGGAACTTGAGAAGAAGTTTAAAATGTGTTTTTCAAGATGGCGGCTATGGCGGCCATCTTGGATTTCGGACCGACCCGAAAAATAACAACACTTGGTCGGGATCATATCAGGATCATTTCAGGCAAGTTTCAGCTCAATAGCACTGGTGGCAGTTGAGAAGAAGTTTAAAATGTGTTTTTCAAGATGGCGGCTATGGCGGCCATCTTGGATTTTGGACTGATCTAAAAAATAACAACACTTGGTCGGGATCATATCAGGATCATTTCAGGCAAGTTTCAGCTCAATAGCACTGGTGAAACTTGAGAAGAAGTTTTTAATGTGTTTTTCAAGATGGCGGCTATGGCGGCCATCTTGGATTTCAGACCGACCCGAAAAATAACAACACTTTGTCGGGATCATGTCAGGATCATTTCTGGCAAGTTTCAGCCCAACAGCAGTGGTGGAACTTGAGAAGAAGTTTAAAATGTGTTTTCAAAATGGCGGCTATGGCGGCCATCTTGGATTTCGGACCAACCCGAAAAATAACAACACTTGGTCAGGACCATCTCAGGATCATTTCTGGCAAGTTTCATGTGAATCCCACTGGTGGAACTTGAGAAGAAGATTGAAATGTGAAAAGTTTACGGACGGCGGACGGCGCACGGCGCACGGCGCACGGCGGAAGGCGGACGGCGGACGACGACGGACGAAGCACGATGGCTATAGGTCATCCTGACCCTTCGGGTCAGATGACCTAATAATATTATATGGTTTAGTATGAACCAAGTCCCCCAAGATGCATCAGTGATTCGTAATGTGGCGAACACAACAGAGGGGCATGAATAGCCCCCACCCCCAAAATATGAGGGTGGGGAATAAAAAGTTGAATTCTGCTTATTAGAAAATATTTTGCCGATAATATATATTAATGATGACAGTCTACTTCATAATCATAATATGGAATAATATTCATAGTGAACATTAATCATAAGTGAGATTTATTACCAATATCAATAAGTCAGTCTTAAATTCTGTACTTGTAGCAGAAATAGTTCTTGTTGTTCCTGCATGGTAGGTATACCATTGTACATAAAATACTAACTTTTCTTACCAGTTTGACTTGTTTGGAATGTCAAAAATGTGGGTAACATGATAATTATGAAATTTTGCTTCAGGGGAACTACGTTCATGAGAACAGAAAGTAGAGAGAAAGGCTTCCAATGAAAATACTTGTTCCGTTGAATCCATTCCCATTGTAAAACTAAAATCTAACAACCTTTGAACCCTCTACACAATAATGTGTTCAGAGTTGTATACCAAGTATTATTATAAGGCCTATATGTCCATATAAGACATTTAAAACACCTGAGTAAAACGTTGTTCAGCCGTAACAACATACCTGTGTACCTGTAATTGACTAACAGATGTCACTAGGTATAATCACAAGGTAACTCATCCGATTTGTATTGCATGTCCTAATATGGAAAAATCAATTAAGAAGTTTGAATATCCCTTTCTGTATTAAGGTCACTTACTCAACACTTCAATGATCAATCATCTGGGTTTCAAATGATAGATAAGTTTCAAAAAGAAACTTAACTATTTTGTAACAAATTCTGCTATCATCAAGTTATAATGTAAAGAACGTATGATAAACGATCTGGAGAGAAGTTGTCACCTGCTGGTGACTGTCAGCCATTAACACAGTTGTCTAGTCACATACATGTAATTTAAAGTACTGACCGACCATTGGTCACATTCAGGTCAAGTACTGACCAACTATTGGTCACATTCAGGTCAAGTACTAAGACCGACTATTGGTCACATTCAGGTCAAGTACTGGCCGACTATTGGTTACATTCAGGTCAAGTACTGACCGACTATTGGTTACATTCAGGTCAAGTACTGACCGACTATTGGTTACATACAGGTCAAGTACTGACTGACTATTGGTTACATTAGGTCAAGTACTGGCCGACTATTGGTTACATTCAGGTCAAGTACTGGCCGACTATTGGTTACATTCAGGTCAAGTACTGGCAGACTATTGGTCACATTCAGGTGAGATAATGGCCTACTATTGGTCACAACAAATTCCTATAAAAGTTAAGAAATGGACAACATCAACCCTCCAAAAAGACTACCAATATAAGTACATATTCTTTACCCAGCATTCACATGCTGATATTGTTTTTTTCGTTACGTGGTGACTATATGTCATGTATATACTATCTACCAGATCTATATATATATATATATATACCCACTGACACACTAAACACCTGAAAATGGTCAGCTTTACGTAATCAAATAGTTTCAAAATGACGAACATCTATTGTAGCAACAAGACAAGTCTGTAAAGAATGTATAGTGGGTTGTGTGTTGTATACAGTGTATGTCCTCACACACTAGGAAGGACTAGCTTACTCGAGCACGTCTATCTCCTGTGGGCAATCTGACGACAACCTGATACCATCACCATTGGCCTTCATGCATATCATGGTAGAACGACCGCATAAAATGATCAGAGGCCTCGTAATCTCACAGCTGACGATATTCTAGTACGCTGACAGGTCCCCAGGTTATCATAATTAATATCTTAAATACTTCAATGTCTGTGTAGCTTATAACTTCGAAGACTTTCAAAGAATGCTGTATTACTAAAATAAAAAAGACACATAACTTGATACAAGAATATAGAGTTTATGTAAACCTACTCAAAACATTCATGTACTAGGAGGTACAGAACACTGAACAAAATCCATTTGGATGTTCACAAGAGTCAATTGAAATATTAGGTTGACAATTTGTGTTGCGATTGCGTCCAGCTGGTTCGACCGGATGAGTGGACACAGTATTCAAGGGGAAATACTGGTGGTGTGAAATAGTACTGATAGATCCAGCTCATTACACATGTAAAACGACCATCTCCTTGTCTCATCATCTTTGTGTGAAGTCCTAAACTCCACTCTACCATGTGATTCAATTTGTGGGAAAACACTGTACAGGCTTTAGTGAATTTTCATTTTCATCATTTGGATATTCATTACCTTTAATCAAGGTATAAAATTCCATTTGTTAGCACTTTTAAGTAAAGAATATCTTTCCATGAAAACATCTTAAGGTTTGTATAAATGAATTTATAGTTGAAATTTCTAAATATATCATTATAAGTATGCCAATAAGAATTGCAGATTTTTTTTAAGTTTTTTTTTTTAAATAATTCATTTAACAAATACTTATTCAGACGCAAAACTTTCTAAATAAATATGAATGACAAAGATCATGAAAGCAAGATTTTATACCCATTAATTGTATCAGAAATTTGATCCAGAATTGTTTACCCATTAATTACCTGAAAAGTTTGATGCAGTGCACATTTAATCTAATCTGATATTGAAACCAACACTTTTGATGACCATCCTTGACCTTTAAACACCTTTCTGTGACCTATAATGAGCACATATGACCTTTAATCTCCTACCATTGTGTTTACCCTCTCCTTAAACTTCTATTGTTGATTTCACCCCTTTGGTCTCAGTTATAGAAATGAACCGAGTAGCCTTACACTAGTCCCTGATCCCCACCAAGGTCGAAAGGACAACAAAGGATCAGACTCGCATAAAAAGGGAAGGGAGGAGTCCAGACTAGCTAGGTTTATTTGTAGTAAATGTGAAACACCTCCGACATAATTTTTACCTGAAATTCTTAATATATCTGAATTCTAAGATTTTCACATATTGATACCCATTTGATAAAGGTCAACAAAGGTTTGGAATATACTACATCCATGTAGTCATACTTGACAGTCATCAAGTATTTTAAGTGTTCATTTAATGAGGATACTGTCACCAACTACAGAGGAATTATCATCGTCTGTCATCGACTCCAGACATGTTTTGGAATTATTCATTGTTACAGTAAAAGGACATTGTGGTAGAGTCGGAAAAATCCTTCTTCAATTTCACATCAAAGACAGGATAGAGAAATTCTCACCGCTGGTACAAACACAGCTGGTCAGTATAGCTTCCATAACAAATAAAATATGTATATGTACTGGTTTTAAAAACAAATTTAGGGAAATGAATTATAAAACCTTAACCCATTTCTGATGGACATTGTTTGTTGATGTATTAGCCATCTCTCACCGGGAGGGAGACACATTTTAACCCTGTCCACAAAACCTCTAAGCCTACCCGATCAGACAGCAGTTAGGACCCAGGGAAATCAATATACAAGAATTTGAGGATCAATTCCATTTCCAACCTCACCTGTGAAATTTAAAATGAGTACATTCACAGAGGCTAAGATCTCAACATTGTGTCAACATCGGGGATCTGTTACAACCCCTATCCCTTAATGTCAGGAAAAGCTGTCAAAATTACAGTTACTATCAACACTGCAGGCTTGGTATGAATTATGTTCCCATTCATTAATCTACTACCGATTCAAGACGGACTTAAGATAACCCTGTTTGATACAAATAATGTACTGGAATGTCATAATTAAAAAATATTTAAACTGTTTATATGATTTTCAACTGTGTATACCTTGGCCTTTCGTGAGAAAATTGGCTGAAATTTGTTCAACATAAATTCTTGCTATTATGTAAGATTCTCGAATCGGACTGTGACTACCATACTTATAGATATTTACCAAACATGAATCAGTCTGATTTTAAAAGACAAATTTCATTTCAAGGTTGTACAGTTAAAATTTGAATTTTAAAGTCAATTTTAAACTTAAATGCATCAATTTATTCTTTAGAAAGTTGGACTGTATAAGTAATAGTATTGAAAATAGAATCGTTTAAATTGATATATGTTGCAGTCTGGACAGCATAAGTAATAGTACTGAATAAAGAATCATTTAAATTTATATATGTTCAGTCAAGTTGTCTGTTACCATGAACAGATGACAGACAGCATTAACCTTCCATCATATTAGAAACCATTTGAGGACAGAGAATTAAGAATAGAAGACAATTAAATAACCATCACCACTGCACAACAAAAAATTCATTATGACTAAATACATTTAACATTCTGTTTCTTTCTCGACAAATAGAAAAGGTACCGAAGGTCCCTGAATTCAATTTTAGAATGGAAAGAACATGAGTTGAGAAGAATTCTAGGACAAAATCTGTCATCATGCATCAATCTACTCACATCATCATATATATGTATAGTAAATTTTCAAAACCATCTGGTACCACTCATTCATAACACACTTCTAAATGAGCATGTGTTGTCAACAAATGCATTGTAGGCCAAAGGTGTCCCATATTAGTGGGGTCTGGAGGCATTCTTTAAAATCAGTTCACATACGTCAAAACAAATGGAAGTATGTGGACTTAAAAGAAAAAGACCTTGGTAATGGTCAGGTTTGGACCTGTAGTAGCTAACATTGATTATCCTGTCTCAGCATTCTCTCCTTACCTGTGTATGGTATTTTCCAAGCACCTGTTTAACAGGTCAGCGATGATCAAAGAAGAATGTCAACATTGTGTTGAGGTTGTTCTACACAATTCCACACACCAATCTACAATGATAAATGAGGTACATATTAACTCCAGTATTTTATCAATACGCTGTTGTACCAACAACGTAAAAACTCCAGCTAACATCTTAACTACTACACACCAATAAAAGCCCAATGATTGGCTGTCCATCACAAAATATGCACAAAAACCTCAGCTGTCATACTGGTAACTTTACCCTACCTATAATCCGCTGTATTCACACCGAAGCCCCAACACCACTGAATGGCTGACCAGGACGACTTATTTATTTTACCTGTAAATTAAAACCTTCACTGGACACTGATTAATCAAACAGTTCTATAATTTTCTTTAAACCTCCGAGCATAGTCAGCTTTCTAAATGGCCAACCAGTTCTCGGGAATGTCCATTTTGTTGACTCGTTTTACAGGTACACAGGGTTATTGTCCAATGTCCTGGTATGATGATAAAAAGTGCATTACACTGGATATATTATCTTCTATAAGAAAATATGGTCATCACCACTGAGCCAAGAACCCAGCAGCCGGACATCTGACAGGATACCTACCTGTCCAGATAGTCAGATATATGACAGGATATCTACCTGTCCAGATAGTCAGACATCTGACAGGATATCTACCTGTCCAGATAGTCAGATATATGACAGGATATCTACCTGTCCAGATAGTCAGACATCTGACAGGATATCTACCTGTCCAGATAGTCAGACATATGACAGGATATCTACCTGTCCAGATAGTCAGACATCTGACAGGATATCTACCTGTCCAGATAGTCAGACATCTGACAGTGATATCTACCTGTCCAGATAGTCAGACATCTGACAGGATATCTACCTGTCCAGATAGTCAGACATATGACAGGATATCTACCTGTCCAGATAGTCAGAGATCTGACAGGATATCTACCTGTCCAGATAGTCAGACATCTGACAGGATATCTACCTGTCCAGATAGTCAGACATCTGACAGTGTATCTACCTGTCCAGATAGTCAGACATCTGACAGGATATCTACCTGTCCAGATAGTCAGACATGTGACAGTGTATCTACCTGTCCAGATAGTCAGACATCTGACAGGATATCTACCTGTCCAGATAGTCAGACATTTGACAGTGTATCTACCTGTCCAGATAGTCAGACATGTGACAGTGTATCTACCTGTCCAGATAGTCAGACATTTGACAGTGTATCTACCTGTCCAGATAGTCAGACATCTGACAGGATATCTACCTGTCCAGATAGAGATCCAGACAGGATATCTACCTGTCCAGATAGTCAGACATATGACAGTGTATCTACCTGTCCAGATAGTCAGACATCTGACAGGATATCTACCTGTCCAGATAGTCAGACATATGACAGGATATCTACCTGTCCAGATAGTCAGACATATGACAGCTAGGATATCTACCTGTCCCGATAGTCAGAGATCTGACAGGATATCTACCTGTTCCGATAGTCAGACGTATCTACCTGTCCAGATAGTCAGAGATCCAGACAGGGCTAAGTCATAACACTCAGAAAAATCTACACTATCACCAACTAACCTAATATTTTCCAAATGTTGAATAAATCATACCTGCATTGATTTGTCCATCAGCTATAATTTGTACTTCACAAACACAATCAAAGAAATGAAATTCAATCTGTTTGAAAATTACAAATATCAATTTTCTTATTCCAAGAAGATGTGGTGGTGTAGAGGCATAGAGCCTTGATGACCGTGTTGAGAAGTATTGAGAACAGTATAAAGATACTTGGTCCATAGAACACTACCTTATAAACTGGCCGATGTGACAGATAAGGAAGATCAGCTTCATTCTGGGGAAGCTTGTCATGTTCGATCCACTGAGGGAGAAACACACACACATGACCGAATACGTCTAAAACTGTGTTTATTGTAAGGGTGAGGGATAATGTCAAGCCATCGTCCCCAAATAAATGACCAACACAACCAGCGTCAGGTGGGCCAGGTACACGGAATCACCGATGTTCAGTGTAGCGTGTAGCTGTGGTGATCCGTGGGGCGTGAAGCTGCCGTGTGTGGGCTCCTCCTGTCACGACCCCATTGTCACCCTCTAATCTTGTGTCCACTACAAACACCGTCCGCCAATTACACTGCTTAATTGTGTAACACCAAAACTTAAGTAGTACACGTATGGGCGACTGATCTATGTTCAATAAATGTTTTAAAACATTCGTATGAGTCAGACTAAACAAAAAAAAGACACGTTTTCTAACAATTGAGATTATATGCTCCACCCTTCCATTCAATTTGTACAGTTAAACGAAAACTCCACCCAAGATTCAATGAATGTTTTTTGATAGCTAGCCAATATCTTAGACAATTGATCTTACACATGACCAGTGTCCTAAAATGATTATTGGTCAAACCTGATGTATATATTATACAATTTGTCTGTATTTTTGTCGATGGAATAAATAAAGCAGAATGTTAACAATCAATATCAACAAAAACTTCTGTTTGTACTCCATTGATTATAAATAATGATATTTAATATCGAAACATGTTGCGTCATACAACATACATATACAGAGGATGAACCGTTGCTCAACAAGTTATGATTGACTTTGATTAAAATCAATTTTGTTCCAAACCATAGCCATGTGTAATGAATATAGATGAGTTTCTTTTATCAAAGAGAATTAACTGTTGAACTAAAAGAATTCATAAACATCTGGAATTTTATATAACTAGGTTATCTTACTGATCAAGATATACGACAGAGATTGTGTAAAATTATAAATTAATCTAAAATTTTTGTATTCAAGAAATCAAACCCAAAAATGATCAAACATAAAAAATTTCATATCAGTATATATATTTGACATTTGAAAATGTTTCTTGAATTCAGGAACTGAATTTTGTAACAGCCCCAATTAAGATAAAGAAACTTACTTTCAAGCGGCAGGATGAAAAATTTAATTGATAAGTGTGTTTTCCTATTATTCTGCGACACCTTCGGTGGACATATGAATATAACTTAATCTAAACAGCTATAATTAATGGCTATAGTTAATGTCACAGACTAATGCAGATATCTTTAGTGGACCAGAATCCTTGTTTACTTTATGATCAATTACTCACCGATAGCCAACACAATCTATAAATAGATACAGGGAGATTAAACTCCATGTTAATAGGTGTTATTAGTGATTAAGGTAAGTATATCGACAAGTTAAGATAGGTAATTTAATGAAGTACAGTCGCTGGCCAATGATTGACGCCTCGCTAATAATACCAACTCCACGCGGAATTCTATAACCTAAATGTAAACACTTTATAACAATACACAACCAATTCAGTACTAGATTACAAAGTAACATGTAAATCTTTAAAACTTAATCTAGTGAATTAATTAACTGCCAGGTCAAATAAAACTGCTGCTGTTGCCAAAGGAGTATATGTTGTAAGGACCAATTTTGGCCACATTTCCAAAATAAACAAAAAGCACACATTATAATTATAAAGCTAAACTGAATACGCCTTTGTACGAATTTATGTAAATTATATATGTCTAAAGCTGGTAAAGTGATACACTATTTTTTAAGTTACCCAGTAAAAATAAACAGACTTATATTACCATTCTACCATTTTATCTGAATTATATACTTTATACCACTAGTATCATCTCATTAGTCTTGATTTTTATTGAAAAAGTTTATCTGAAAATCTTTATAATCAAATCTGAATATACAGCTAGGACACCTCCCCAACCTATATGGGTGGTTACTGTATGGGTGAGTATCAATGAAATTCAGATTTTGGTCACGAACAAACAATTATGTGTATTTCCTTCAGATATGATAAGTTGATATCCTGGCCAATTACTGCTCACCCACACAACCCTACCTGAATAAGATTCAGCTAGGTTAGAAAAACTGCATACCCTCTAGATCTGGTTGGCTATGATTTACTGGTTATAATGATCCAGAACCACACTATCGTCTGATAAATGTTTAGAACCAGTTGGATTACTAAACAGATAAGTTAAATCTACAAAACTAAAGATATATGTACAAAATGTATTATACATGTACAATATGTATACCAAAGAACACGTACATTGTCTATAGGTTGGACTGTCATAAGTACGCTTCAATTTACCAGATGTTTAAGTAGCAAGGACATAAGCCAATAAAGTAATCTATTGTTCCCTGGTGTTGGAACATCTAACAATATATGTCCTAACTATAACAGGTCATGGCAAACCAATACAGAACTGTCACAGTACTCACTCACAGTACAGAACTGTCACAGTACTCACTCACAGTACAGACTGTACGAGTACATTCCTGGTGTCTGTTGTCAACTTTTAGTCCAATGTTACCTATGATTACAGTTATAAAATTATCAATATACACTAGCTAATATCAGTACCTTCAAAGGTCCTGTTTCAGCAAAATCACAAATGAATGGCAGTCAGTCCTGTGTACCTTAGTTATCCTCAAATATGCCCCCTTCCCTACAGTGCAAAAGTTTAGTAACATATTTATCCTCAAATAAGCTCCCTTTTCCATATAGTGCGAAAGTTTAGTAACATATTTATCCTCAAATAAGCTCCCTTTTCCATATAGTGCGAAAGTTTAGTAACATATTTATCCTCAAATAAGCCCCCTTTTCCCTATAATGTGCGAAAGTTTTAAGTAACATATTTATCCTCAAATAAGCCACCTTTTCCCTATAGTGCGAAAGTTTAGTAACATATTTTTATCCTCAAATAAGCCCCCTTTTCCCTATAATGTGCGAAAGTTTAGTAACATATTTATCCTCAAAAAAGCCCCCTTTTCCCTATAGTGCGAAAGTTTAGTAACATATTTATCCTCAAATAAGCCCCCTTCCCTATCGTAAAAGTTTGCCATTATATATACAGTTTGGGTAGCCAGTTTTTTTGTGAATAACTTAATTGTAGTTTACCATTATATTTTTTTGTGAATAACTTAATTGTAGTTTACCATTACAAAATTGATGATTTTTCAAAAAACGAAGAAGTTAAGTTATATTCACACTTTCATGACCAGGTAGTAATTTATTCAGTAGCCTTGAGCCAAAGTCATATTCTCTCTGTGTGGATTGAGCCAGTGACCTATTTGAAGAAAGATACAGTAACATCTCAACCTTATTTTAAGTTCTGTAAATATCACAAAACGTTAACAATCTTTTCCAAAAATGGTTCTGAACAAAATTATCCTATATTTTATCAACATAAATACATACCTGTACTCTATCTAAGAGAAAGTTTACCTTTATAAATAAACGAGTACATGACTTTTGATAAATACCAGTTATTTCCTGTTATGATTCACAGTCCTAAGTTGTATGGGTGGAATGATGTGTGGATGATTATCAAAGAGCTTGGGAAGATTCACTGGAGCGGAACAGTCTGATATGGGTGGATGGATGTGTATTCGTGTGTATTACCTCATTTATAACTTTCCCGTTTTTATACTATGTACTGAGTTATGCCAAATTGTCCATGGTCATAAAAACCTACCCATATAAATCATCAAGTATGAAGCAAAGGTTTACAGTTGAGTGACTACAGAGTGTACTAAAATGGAATATCACATCTACATGTTTATAGTTGTAGAGAATTAAAACTTTTTTCTTTTCTTTCTTTTTCTTTTTTTGTTTATTGTTTTTTTTAACTTGTTAATGTATATTGTTCTTCAAATTTGTTTAACAATAGTTTTGAAATCATTAGAACTTATAACACAAATCTCTTTGAGAGCAGTCTGGAATTCTAGAAAGGCTAGCATTATATTATTTTCAAATCTTGACTAGCTATGATAATTTATTCTGATTAAGTCTCCTTATGAGTTAAATTATTGATCACCATTAAAGTGGTCTTGAACAGACTTGAATTTTCCAGTGTAACATATATATCTTTATATGGTTACCTTTAAACCATTACCAGAATACATACTTATGTTATATATTTGTTATCCACTTACCACACACACAGTAACAACCAGACTGCTTACATATTTTTAAAAATCTTTTCCAGCAATTAGCAACTTAAGTTTTGAATCAGACAACCGTATATTGAAGGATACATTGCCATACAGATTAAATGACCACAGGTACAAACTGATCAGAAGACATAAGCTCAAACATGTACATACAGTAAATTACCTACACAAATGTTAACAAAGGTAAAGAAAACTATGTCCACTACCAACTCCCACTAAAATAATAACAAGTGACCTTGCATGACCTTGACCCCAAAACCCTGAAACTCTAACTTGATCTGTAGCTATACTCATGAAGTCACATACCAACTTTCACCAACATACCTTGAAGCATGGCTGAGAAAAAAGCGGAAAATATATTGACAATGCCAAGTAAAAAGAACAATATACAAATATTAGATCAGACACAGCAAAGGCCATCTTGGATGCAAAGAAATACTTTGACAAGTTGACATCTTCTCATCCTCATTTTTTGAAGTTTCATTAGAAAAAGAAGAAATGGAAAATTTCGCTGACTTTAAGGGGAAAATATTTCATTTGTCCTTCTGCTTGCAGACGAAAATTGAATTCAAGTCAAAAGAACAAGAGGGCACACAAAACAAAGAAGTAGACTGTACTGGAGGAAATATTCTCTCCGTAAAAGGATTGTAAATCATTGCAACTCTCTTCCTGATGCCGTGGTTATGCCACCAACAGTCAAAATATTTGATTCCTGATTCGATAAACATTTGGGGCCCTACCTGAATGCTTTTTTAACCACGAGATAGATAATAATGACCAAATTCGGGAAGTCATCATATAACCTGATGTTAACCTTTGTGATATGGATATATATAGGCATAATGCCCCGAGTTTAGTACCATTGTTATTATTATTTATTGAAGTTAAATGCTTTCTCAACAAAAACTTCTATTACTAGGGTTTTGTTTTTATTGTACATTTTCATATAACAAGAGGTACAGATACAGATATTTTAATACACAAGAGTTTTTTTTATATATATACCAGGTCTATATTTTTTTTTAAACTTAAAACAACTTTATATACCTTAAATAAGCAGAGATCTATACCAGAGAGTGTGTTTAGAATGCTGACAAGACTTTAATTAAATTCACAGGTACCGAGGTATATACCTGGAGGTTACAAGATATATCCTGTTCTGATTATCGGATGCCATATCCATCAGCCGACCTGTTGATGGCGACTTGTTGACGAGGTTTTAAGGAAGATCGTGTCCAGGAAGTTCCATCAGGTAGTGCCATCGACAGGTAAACAGGACAGTAGACACGGCTATAGTACAATACTCTGCTCACCTCCTTTAACCCAGGAAACATGATAAACGTGCAACCTGTGGAATTATCAGGGGCACCTGATGCACTGTTATCATAAACAGAATCTCGGAGTCTCTGTCTGGCCTATATTGTAAAATTATTCTATGACAGACAGACAGATGTGTAAATATTTTTTAAATATACAGAAAATATTCTGTGAAAATTCCCTTTAAAATGGTCTGTTTGGAGAATCCCTAAATCAAAAAAAAAAATTTAATGTGGGTTTTAAAACAAAACTTTCCAGACAAATCCAGGGAAGATTGATTCCAATATCTGTATCAGTTATGTTTACAATCTTTACAGCCCTGGCTTGCTACTACCAAATCAAGACAATGATGTCCGATAAAAATAATAACTATAAATATTGTTGATGTGGATCAGGACAACAGCGGGATTGTTTTTATGTTCATTCTTCAATAAATTCACTAACAAAATTATGAACCCAATCATGGGTTTGGAGTTTTCTTATGTCCATCGTACTGACGAACCAAAACATCAGAAACACTGTAGAAGATTAATTGTCTGATGGAACGAACATGTCATGTTTCACATTGCTATGAAATAAAGTGGCCAACCTCTCCAACACAACTCACCACTAATTGCATCTAATGAGGCTATTGACCGTATAAAATACTTTGACATGTACAATTAAAACAAATTGTGATGACAGTTAACCACAACACCAGGAGATGAGACAATGTACTTTGAAATATTTACATACAAACTCCTTTTTCTTGTTTATCTATACATAGTTCACTTGTAGTGACATTCAAATAAATGTAGATTTTTTTCTCGCTCAGTTAAACTTCAAGCTGTCTCCGCTGATTTTAATACAAAAATCCATAAAACATGGCACGTCAGGATTATTTTTCAGTTTGATTTGTATTTTTCAAAATAGATTTTGCAATTTTATATAATCCTACTGTAACACATTATGTATGCTAGAGTTGACAAAGCACAGCCAAACAAATGTGTACCGTATTAATTCTAACGAGTGCTCATATATAATTGTACCATACAGTAACTGTTGTTAAGAATGCCCACATATTTGATTAAAGCTGCAATTGAAAATGTCTCTACTTCTAACTAGTTTTGACCAGGTTTTACATCACAGTTCTAATTCCTATTCCTATTTTTGTTATCCCAGCGAATGATAACATATGACGGATACCGTATTGTCTATGGTAAACTAGGAGTGTCCTAGGCTATACAAAGTATTGATATACTCAATAGTGAGATCATTAAAGCTGTGTGAAGGATTTCCACATCAAACTGTAGGAATCAATATGGTGATGTTATCCACATTCAAATGAAAAGCATGTCACAGGGTAAATTTATGTTCTCACAGCCTGAAGAAGAAAGTATCTCTTTTCAACAGCTGCTAGACGCTTATAACAATCTATGTGTAAAGCTGTAATATCAGTCTTAATACTGCTTTGAAGATACTGAAAATGGTCTAGATTTCTTAAGGTTAAAACCATTGTCAGAGTTTTGTATCCCTTGTAAATATTCATGAAGAGTCTACAGTTCTGATGCTAATACATCAGTATGACTACATTGGTCCTGAAATTCCAGGTTTTTTTTAGTAAATTATCTCAACAAAGCTAAAAGGTGCTTATTTCAGCCTTGAAGTTCAATGATGGGCTGCAAGATTTTTCAAAATATGTCGTGAAGATGAAGGAATTTGAATGTAACTATTGAATATCACTTTGTGGTCAATTCTAGAGTTGACCACTCCATCACCAGTAGCCTGGGTCATTATCAGGTGGAGTATGCCTTTTGTTGTACTTGTTGTAGCTGGTGGCTACCTCACTGCTGAACAGGCGAGAGGTGTTGTATAGCTGAATTAACCAGTGCAGTGCAACTGCTTTACTGAAGGACACAACCATGACAAGGAAGAGAACTGTGATCTCCGCCTCCTAAGAAACACAAACCCTGCTGGGTAGTGATCACACCACATACATACCTCAGGAGGTCCATTGGTCTGAAATGCTCTACTGACTGAACTTTCGCAGAAAAAAATCTATGAAATCTTGGGTTAACTACTAAAACACTGTATTACCTTCCTTATAACACTGCCAATTAGATATGACAGTTTTTATCTGATATTCCTTTTTTATGAACAAGTACTACAATGTATATGTCACTTCCCAAAAGTTCTTTTTTATTTCTCTTTTAAGTGGATTTTTTTATTATCACGTCAAAAATGTCCAGATCAGATGACATTTATATTAAGTAGTCCATCTGTTATTCTGGACCTATTAGTCACAGCTGCCATAAGTATACATTATAGGATCCTACAGCTATTTATATAGGATCATACAGGTATATATATATAGGATGTCTGTGACAGTAATTACAGCAACTTCTTCAGTGCTGTCTTATACAGACACAACTAAAAAATGAGGTTCATCATTAGAAAGGCAATGTACCGTTTCCTGGATAAATTGCTGTTAAGATACAGAGGTCAAGGTCAGCTGTGGACTCTATAAACCTGATAGGCTGATACATTTTATTTCAATATAGATGTCCATGGCTGTTTTAATTTCTGCAATATATGACTTCAGATGTATCACCTTGAAACTTGAGATCCATAATATCTCCTTCAAACTTGTGGTCAACAATATGAATATCACCTTCAAGCTTGAGGTCGACAATATATAATGACACCTTCAAACTTAGGGTCAATAATATCACCTTTATATCTGTGGTCAACAATGTAATATCACCTTCTAACTTAAGGTCAAATATATATCACCTTTATACCTGCGGGGTCAACAATTTAATATCACCTTCTAACTTAAGGTCAAACATATATCACCTTTATACCTGGGGTCAACAATGTAATATCACCTTCTAACTTAAGGTCATGCAAACATATATCACCTTTATACCTGCGGGGTCAACAATGTAATATCGCCTTCTAACTTAAGGTCAAACATATATCACCTTTATACCTGGGGTCAACAATGTAATATCACCTTCTAACTTAAGGTCAAACATATATCACCTTTATACCTGGGGTCAACAATGTAATATCACCTTCAAACTTGAGTATGTATAAGTACAGGTCAAATTGGTAGGTAAATTCTCAGCTTACTGTACTTATATCTCGTCACAAAATGAAGGCTGATACTATATAATTGCACCAGTTAACTTTCAAAATAATTGCTTAAACCAAAACAATAGTAGTCACATTAACCCAGTTTTATTTACATACCAACCTTTAATTGTTTTTGCATATCAGGGAAGTACCTAAATTAGATTGATTAAGACAAATTGGGTGAACACCAGCCTAATGGCAGTATGTATGCACGTGATCAGTCAAATGTTGATAGAGACACTTTTCTGGTCGCCATTCTAAATACAAAGTGTAGAAAACTAGATCTGTCAATGTAACTGTGATATAATATATACATGGTTACCTACTTCTGTCTTCACTTATCAAGTAAACAAAGACAACAATGACAACAATGAAATCAGGCGGAAGTCTAATCAAATGAATAATAGTTGTAAAAAGGTAACTTAATTCATTCAAATTCTATAACATGTTAAATTTTGGAAAAATTAAGGGAGTTTCCAATAATAAGTTATCGTACAGAAACACAATGAAACTGCAGCCAGACATTAAACAGGGAAAACAACACAAACCAATAGTTGTGTGTTAGTTATATGTGTACTTGTATAGTATATACCATATCACAGGGTTACTGAACCTTGGTATTAACAGTACTAGTACTACACTGTAAAGTGTCCAAAGTGAGAATGACTCGTAGGTCGTAACATGTCGCCTGGTGTCATTCATAGCTACAACACGATTAGTGTCCAAATACAGTCACAGGTAATGTTATACAATATCTAAAGCATGAACACAAAAGTCAAATTAAGGCAAGCACTAGTCGTCGCAAATTAAGTGTTTAACTTTTTCAATTTGTGATAATTATCAAAAAATTGTCAAGTTGTTGGTGATAGTACTAGGGTAGGTTGTAATTGTATAAAGGTGTTTCTCATAAATACCCACGAGAAACCAGTAATGTGATCGGGGAGAACAATTTTCTTCTATATATATCACATTTGATTAACGTGGCGTTCATTATAAAGATCCAAATGTTGTCCTAGTAATGAATGGACGTGCCAAATAAACAGCCATGGAAGTTGTTCTATATTTAGTATCTGTATATATGCCATATAATTTTTCCAATACATTCCATCGCGGATAATTGTGCTTGTTGATGAACATCACTATAGATGATTTTCATGTTTTGATGAGATGTATAGCTATGGGTCACGCGAGTAAATCAGAAACTCCCCAGGATTCAGCCCACCTGCACTGATGTATCACCAAAGTACGTAAATACAGAACTCGTCTCCAATTATGACTATCAACACGGATCCACTCCTGATGTCACCAACTGTCAACTCCAACCTATCATGTCATCATTACATTTAATTGGGTCTGTTTCCTAATTTTTAGGGCACCAAACTTGATTTTTTGAAGTAGAACCGTGACCTAAATCTACAGGAATCTGACCTAGATCTACAGGAATCTGCATGTCCGAAGTACTGACAGTCAATGTAGTTGGCCATCCATATATAACGATAATCAGTGAATCGTGTCATTGGAAACTCTATGTCAACATATACATCATCAGGGACCACTGTATCCCAATGACATTCATGTATCTATATAGAAATTAATTACTGTGAGGCTCAAAGGCCATGTCACCTTATACTTTATTGCTTTTGTCGATTTATGAAAATTAATTAAGAGATCTAGAGTAGAGTCAGAATTATATATATATAGTTACTGGATACTTGTCAATAGTCTATAAATATGTCTAAATGTCCTTGAATTATAATAACATATCAGTCCTGTGCTCATCAGAGTATCATTGATTAATAACTCATTAAAATACATTGATACTCTGAGAATTTTTTAGTTTTATGGGATCAGATAACTTTAACTCTTAGTTAACCACATGCCAGCTGTAAGGTGGTACAGTGGTAACACACTCGGCTTTCACCTAGGTGACTGGGGTTCGATTCCCTGTTGGACATGAAAAGGTATGAAGGTCAACTGCCCCACCACGTGGGTTTTCCCGTACTCCAGTTTCCTCCCATAGTAAGACCCCTCACACGCTTCCATTCAGCCCAGCAAGAGTGTTCAATATATGTTAATGTAACTTTTTCACAATTTTTGTAAAATAAATAAAGTCAACTATTGTTTTTTAATATAAGCCTCACAGAGTCAGTAGGTATATATTTGAGGTGCATTTTATTCAGCAATTGTTCCCATCAGCTGGTACAATGTTGTGTACAGTAAGAGGACAACATGAGTGCCTTTGAGATGCTACCTACCATAGTATTTGTTCAGATTCAACAAGTGTATAGACAGTCTAGGAATCTATAACTGGGGACATAGTTCCATATCGATAAGATTAATCATTAAGATTGTCTTATCTTGACCATCTCCAGGTACTAGTTTATATTTAGCATTCCTAAGGTTGTAGTAAATCGAACAAATCAATTAGACTGGTCACTATCTCGTCAGCTACCTATACAGCTACCCGATGGGGACGATTTACACGGATGACCTGAAGGGCCAGGTCACATGACCTTCTATGACTATAGCTATGTAATTTCACACTTGTTCCAGCCAGGTATATCAAAGAGGTAAGGACCGAGCTGTATACTAACTAGGTATATTGTGTAGGACCTACAAGGTAGTTATGTAACAAGAAAAGTATATCACACCTACATAACAATAACACAAACATCAGCCCTGAGGAAAATCTACCACATTAGCTCGTTCCACTCCTTTAAATAAATTGTTCCTTTAAAAATCCCAAGAGACATATTGTTTTTTTTTCTATAAATCATGCAATGTTTGATTGGATTGGATACTCTATGTATTTTTAGAAATGCTTTCATTTTGGAAATCCACTGATCTCATCTATATATATGTGGCAGCTGATCCAAGTAGTTTATTTATGAATGTATTTTTAAATATAATCTTTTAAAATATTTGTCGTCAAATAAGACTCGCGTACTTCATACAGTGTGTAATAATTAAATAGCAACTACTACTTTTGACTGTCCAATGTAACAAAACTGTAAATGCTTGCAAATTTGCTTGTAAGTTCTGGGAAGAATACTTTCAATCTTATTGAAAGAAGCAAAATATAAAATTTCTGGTTAGACAAGTAATCCTTCAAACAGAAAAACATTTTCACACCCAATGGACAGCCAATATTGAAAGCATTTCAACGCAGCAGACCTACTGTAAAATATCACCCAGACCCTTTAACCTAACCCACCCCACCCTCTCTCCTGTCCTCAATAACTCCTACTCGACTACACATATAGCCACTTTATTATTTTCATAATGTGTTTAGTAATATAGCCAACACTATATCATATTACAAGCCAACATTTCTTTAACTATAATATAGTGTTTTCTATTTTACCCTCACACCTGTATCCTCTTCAGGTGAGGACCAGGTAGCCTGCCTGGATAGCACACATTCTAACTAACGAAGTTACCAGACATTTAATTAAAGGTATAAGAACATATCTGTTCATAAACAAAATAAACAAAACATATCTAAAACCAAAAACTGTTTAAGGATGATTTCTTACCTGTATTTATATCCAGTCCATACTATGATTGATGTTTAATATCAAGGCCACTTTTACTCCACATACAGGTGTTCTTAGAGAAAATCTTGTTTTGTTATTTTCTTAAATATGACTTACTTTCAAAACACACAAGTACATGAATATATCCCACAGAATTATCCCCTTGATTACAACACACTTGACGAATTTTCAAAATCTTCAGTTTTTCCGAAAACTATCTAAACCGAAAAATATTTGACAGGTGACAGAAAAAACGTCCCATACACCAATATATCAGTGGTCCCACTAACGATCTACCTGTGACTGAGTAGGTATTACCTGTGTACAGGTAAGTAGTGCTACCGACTACCTGTGTAAGTTGTGGTCAGTCGAGTGGAACTACAACTGAATGGACGCGGAACAAAAGGCGAGTCTTACCCTATACCATGGGATTACCCAGTATGTCAATACGGCCCATGGCAAGGAGGACTAATCTTCATACAATAGCTAGGAGGAACCAGTTCCTATATTTACTATGGTGTATACGTAGGTGTATATAGACAAGAAACCTGACAGAAGCTATACTACTTAACAATCTCCCTATACAATTAGTTCAGAGGAATGCAAACGGCAGCATACATTTAAACAAATTTGGGGAAAGTTGGAACACAATGTTTGACCTTGATGTTTAAGGAGTGCGATATTTAATCTGTAAATAAAAGATTTACTTATCATACACATAGGTATACTGCATTAATATAAATACCGAAAAGCTGAGTTTATTTTGATGGATGTGTTTTTTTCCATTTATTTTTATCCATAGATGTATTTATAAGAGATTGTTGTAGAATGTATAATCTCGTGTATGATTTTAGAGAAAGACTGCATGAACACTGGTAAATATAGTTGGATTAGATTATATAACAATATCTTACTTGCAAATCTTCCCAGCTAATTTGAAGGTAGACACACCAAATTTTGGAACCTTATCAATTAAGGCATATTACGTACATGACAAGAGGCCCATGGGGCCTGTATCGCTCACCTGGTTGGATTTGACCAAATGTCAAAATAATGTTCATGTTCAATTCGTTTTATTTGGCAATCTCAAACAATGCTATATATGGTTATAGTGTGGGGATTCCAACTGCTTTAAAGAAATAACTAAGTCCAGACTCGATAAGGATTGTTTTTACAACATGCATTCATAACTTGATGACTAGTTGCGATTTAAAGGAATTGCGTTTAATTCCCCTATGGGGCCCCACCCCTTTGGCCCCTTGGGGGTCAAAGTCATCATTTATGCAAAATCTGTTCCCCTTCCCCCAAGGATTTTTCTGACCAAATTGGGTTCAAATCCATTCATAACTTTATGACTAGAAGAGATTTAAAGGAATTACCTCTATTTCCCTTATTTGACCCCGCTGCTTTGGCCCCTTGGGGGTCAGTCACCATTTATGCAAAATCTGTTCCCCTTCCCCGAAGGATGTTTCTGACCAAATTAGGTTAAAATCCATTCATAACTTTATGACTAGAAGCGATTTAAAGGCATTACCCCATTTTCCCTATTGGGCCCCGCCCCTCCGGCCGCTTGGGGGTCAGAGTCACCATTTATTCATAATCTGATCCCTTTCTGCCAATGATGTTTCTGACCAAATTGGGTTCAAATCCATTCATAACTTTATGATGAGTAGCGATTTAAAGGAATTACCTCTATTTCTCCTATTGGGCCCGCCCCTCTGGCCCCTTGGGGGTCAGAGTCACCATTTATGCAAAATCTGATCCCTTTCTGCCAAGGATGTTTCTGATCAAATTGGGTCAAAATGCAATAAGAACTTTTTGACAAGTAGCGATTTGAAGCAAATGTTGACAGACGACGGACCGTCGGACGGACGGACGGACGGACGGATGACGGACGGATGGATGACGAACACCACGCTATGACATAAGCTCATCGGACCTTCTGTCCAGGTGAGCTAAAAATTAGTAGTAACACTTTTTTCTTGTCTATAATTTCAAAACTTTCATTCATCCTCCAGAAAGAACAGCTGTAGATATATATATATGTAGTTTAAAATATTATCAAAGGAAGGATTGCAGACCTGAAAACACTCCTCCATGGACATGTTAAGTGCTGTAATGCTCTACTGTACGCGTACAGGTAGATATATGTAAAACAGTCTCTTTAGTCTTAATACAAATAGGACATTCATATGATTGAATTTTACAGTAGGATCGACATATATGTATAGGTGTTGGATGGCACAGTGGTAACACACTTGCCTATCACCTAGCAGGGAGGTGGCCAGGGTTCAATTCCCCTGATCGAACACCTACTATTATGGGGTCACCTGTCGGCTATGTGGGATTGCTCCAGGTACTCTGGGTTCCTCCAATGATAAAACACTTGGTGAACTTCCATCAATACGGGTCAACAAAAATAAATATAAGTTCACAATTATTGTAAAATAATGAAGATCATATCAATGATTACAAGAGATCTAAGAGGGATCTTGAAGCCCATCACTGTATGCTGTTTATTGATTCTACAGTATGATGAAGCAAAGACAATACATATTCTCTCAATATTATTCTTTATCCAATGTACATGAAGATATGCATACTAAATGAACAGTCCAAGTAGTTCAATACTTACCCATCTGGACATATGGATGACGGATTAAGGCTTTGCCATCATCATCAGCAGTTCCCGTTGAATGAAGACTTTGCCATGTTCCCGGTCTGTATCATGGATGGCGGATTAGGTCTTTGCCATGTTCCTGGTCTGTATCATGGATGGTGGATTAGGTCTTTGCCATGTTCCCGTTGAATTAAGACTTTGCCATGTTCCGGGTCTGTATCATGGATGGTGAATTAGGTCTTTGCCATGTTCCTGGTCTGTATCATGGATGGTGGATTAGGTCTTTGCCATGTTCCTGGTCTGTATCATGGATGGTGGATTGGGTCTTTGCCATGTTCCTGGTCTGTATCATGGATGGTGGATTAAGACTTTGCCATGTTCCCGTTGAATTAAGACTTTGCCATGTTCGTGGTCTGTACCATGGATGGTGGATTAGGACTTTGCCATGTTCCCGGTCTGTATCATGGACGGTGGATTGGGTCTTTGCCATGTTCCCGGTCTGTATCATGGATGACAGATTAGGTCTTTGCCATGTTCCCTGTCTGTACCATGGACGGTGGATTGGGTCTTTGCCATGTTCCCGGTCTGTATCATGGACGGTGGATTGGGTCTTTGCCATGTTCCCGGTCTGTATCATGGATGACAGATTAGGTCTTTGCCATGTTCCCTGTCTGTACCATGGACGGTGGATTGGGTCTTTGCCATGTTCCCGGTCTGTATTATGGATGGTGGATTAGGTCTTTGCCATGTTCCCGATCTGTATCATGGATGGCGGATTAGGTCTTTGCCATGTTCCCGGTCTGTATTATGGATTACGGATTAGGTCTTTGCCATGTTCCCGGTCTGTATTATGGATGACGGATTAAGGCCTTTGCCATGTTCCCGGTCTGTATCATGGATTACGGATTAAGGCTTTGCCATGTTACTGGTCTGTATCATGGATGGCGGATTGGTTCTTTGCCATGTTCCCGTTGAATTAAGACTTTGCCATGTTCCCGGTCTGTATCATGGATGGTGAATTAAGACTTTGCCATGTTCCCGGTCTGTATCATGGATGACGGATTAAGGCTTTGCCATGTTACTGGTCTGTATCATGGATGGCGGATTAGTTCTTTGCCATGTTCCCGTTGAATTAAGACTTTGCCATGTTCCCGGTCTGTATCATGGATGGTGAATTAAGACTTTGCCATGTTCCCGGTCTGTATCATGGATGGTGGATTAGGTCTTTGCCATGTTCAGATCTTGTTGTTGAGAAGTAAAATCTGTTCAAAAACAATTAAAACTGCTTGTTGATTATGATTGCATTAATGATTGTGTAAATTATTCTACTCAAACAAAAATGTTATAATATTTGCCACTTAGATATGTGATCACAATGACCTCTGCCTTTGTATCCCTTTAGACTTTGACCTTGTAGTATTTACTGTAAGAGGTCTTGACCTTGGACTCCCTTCAATACCAGGTCAATGATTCATTTCTGTTCCACTTGATGTCTACAGACACCAAACCAGAAAAGTTTAAGCAAGATAAGCTGGATATTTTTATGGTAATCGAGATATTATCACATGTTTAGGGAATAAAACTGACCTCAGTAACAATGGTCAAGAGGTCAAGCTGATCATACGGCCAGCAATCATTCGACCAAATCAAAAGCGACCCCTGAGGATAATCTGGACAATGTCAGTTACATACCTACCAACACCTATGGAGTTTATTTTCACAATGACCTGTAGGAACCCTTGTTGTACAATATCTAATCCTGAAATGAATTAATATCATTCCTGGAGTTTCCCACAATGCACTGATGTAAATACATTTTAATCCTTACCAAATCTCCCTCGTTTGATTGGATATACATTGAAATAATGATGCTTTATATTTCTTTTTTTTTTCTTTGTTTAACATCCTTGCAACAAAAATGAGCAATCAATGAACATGTACTAAATATTACTAAGAAAATGAATCATGTTAATTATACGCTATGATAAAATTGAACAAATACAATGTATAGTATATTTTTATATAAATCATAACCTTAGAAAGTAGAGAAGCTTTATATTCTTAATTTCTAGACCTTTCCTGTTTTGTGGTCTTTGATTTTTTTGTTTTAGCTCAAAATACTTTTAACGTACCTGGTATGTGTCATTTAAGTTTTGAATTCACTGTAAATATTTCATAATTACCTAATAACAATCAGTTTGTGTACAATGGACACAATTTTATATAGTTGTTCAAATGTCAAGGATGGCAGTATCACTTCAATATCTCTAGTGTCAAGATACTAATGATGTGTGGATAGGTTACAAGGTTATAGAATGACCTTGGGCAGGATCCTCCCCTGGGCCAGGCAACATGACATCATGTTGACATGCTCAAACCTGATTCAGAATGTGACCATCTACTGTACACTAAAAACATTTACATAGTCAATAATGAATGGGTAACAACTGTATTACCACACCAACTCATATAATCAGGACAAGAGATCCATACAAGAGACAAAAAAATGTCTTTATTTCAAATTTGCAGTTTTTTAATTGTCTCCCATATAAGATATTTATTTCGGAGAAGAGATGTTTCAGAAGGAAATTTACGTTCTTTTACATTTGGCTCAGAGCGTAAGATTCAGGACTGAAGACAGAGAAATGATTGTTCCAACGAGGGAAACACATTGATACTTGTGGTCCTGTACATCAAGTGTTAACAGAAAGAATGAGGGAAGGACAAAGATGGAGAAATGAGGAAAGGATAGAGGAGAAAGACAATATTGTTTCTTTGTCTCAGGCTCTATGGAAAGGCAATGAGAGGACAGAGGGTCGAGTGAAGAGTAAAGATGGATGGCTGGGCTGAGGAGGGGGATGCAACATGTACCTTAAGGATAATCAAACATCAATATTTCAGTCTCGTTGTCTCCAATGGATTGGAAATTTGACATTTGTTGGAACCTTTGCCAGGTTATCTATCCAAAATGTAATGAAATTCTGGCCAAGAACCCAGGAACCATGCAATGGTACACCCTAATTAACAGCAGGTGGTTATTATGAGTATAAATCACATGGTGACTCATCAAAGTTCTATCCATTCCTAGAACAAAACATACAGAATACATGCATATTTGACCTTAATTTGACCTTGACACATTGGGTAGCATCCAGGACCTGTTATTGGATCCCTGCGATTTCCCGTACAATCGCGATCGATCACCTTCAGTATTTTTTACTGTGATACTACACAAACTATCATCATATAACTTAATGGTAAAAAGTGTCATGGAGGTCGTATCACTCTTGGTTTGTTTGCTGATTCTTACAGTTTTGGAGTTCCAGTTTACCAGATAAATACATCTTACACCTTTGACTGATTTCAAAGTTATGCGATGTATATAGACTTGATTATAAATCATTGATCATATTGGCCCTGTGCTGTCATTAACCATATAGTTAAGTCATTGGGACAAAATCATCTATTTCTTCAGTCAACATCTAAAGACAGTGTGACAAAAGTTCAGCATATACATAAACATTCTTGTGATTCAACATATACAAGTTAAATATATCAACAAACTTATCATTTATAGTACTGACTGGTCAGTAGATGTCCGCCTTTAGGAAAAAACACCTCATAAACAATGTCTAGTTTCCTTTTATATCTGTCCGTGTTTTAGATGTCCTTTTCATGTTGACAATAGTTTATGTACTGGTGCGAGAACGAACTTATCCCCGAGCTAAATAGGGTCCTCAACACCTAACATTCATCAACAGTCAGACGTAACCTGTTGTTGACAAAAACAACTACAGGTACAAATCACAGGTAAAACATTAACCATGTACTTTAATGTTTTCATTAATTAATCATCAAAATCACAGGATCCAGTAATTCTGTAGTTACTAATTTCTTTGGTCTCTTGGCTATTGAGAAGAAGTCATTTAAAGATTTTGGCCTATTTAACCTATATGACCTTGAATGAAGGTCAAGGTCATTCATTTGAATAAACTTGGTAGCCCTTCATCCCAGCATGCTACAGGCCCAATATTATGTCTCTGGGCCTCTTCAGGGTAGTAAGAGGAAGTTGTTTAAAGATTTCAGCATATTTAACCCCTGTGACCTTGAATGAGGGTCAAGGACATTCATTTGAACAAACTTGATAGCCTTTCATCCCAGCATGAAACATGACCAATATCAGGTCTCTAGGCCTCTTGGAATCTTGAAAAGAAGTTGTTTAAATGAAAGAGTTGATGCTGGACGGGCGGACAACATACGAACAACCGAAGCCACACCACGGCATAAGCTCACTTGCCCTTTGGGCAGGTGAGCTAAAAATAACCGAATGAGAGTCCCCAAGAAGGCTCAAGTCAAGGAGATCTCTCCTTTCATTATACAGTCATAGCTAAGCTTGTGACCGCTCAAGCTCGGGGGTTACATACCCCACTAGTATCACTAGTATTTGAACTGTATATGTGTATCTTTTCTAGTAGTGAGTTAAATTTTATTATGTAATATTGTAAGTAATTTTGATGTAATTCAGCGTAAGAATGAACAGCCCATAAAAATACCACACATGGATACATAGTTTTCAGACAATTTTTTGGCCATTCTGAATGAAGGCCTGAATGGGGCAGACAGGAGGCATAATGTCAAAAATATCTGTACATTTACATATACCTAAAGATGTCACATACATTTACATATACCTAAAGATGTCATATACATTTACATATATTTAACAGTAAAGATGTCACATACATTTACATACAATGTATACTTTACAGTAAAGATGTCACATACATTTACATATACTTTACAGTAAAGATGTCACATACATTTACATATATTTAACAGTAAAGATGTCACATACATTTACATATACTTTACAGTAAAGATGTCACATACATTTACATATAATTAACAGTAAAGATGTCACATACATTTACATATACTTTACAGTAAAGATGTCACATACATTTACATATACTTAACAGTAAAGATGTCACATACATTTACATATATTTAACAGTAAAGATGTCACATACATTTACATATACTTTACAGTAAAGATGTCATACACATTTACATATACTTTACAGTAAAGATGTCACATACATTTACATATACTTAACAGTAAAGATGTCACATACATTTACATATACTTTACAGTAAAGATGTCACATACATTTACATATACTTTACAGTAAAGATGTCATACACATTTACATATACTTTACAGTAAAGATGTCACATACATTTACATATATTTAACAGTAAAGATGTCACATACATTTACATATTTTTTGGTAGTATGTCACATACATTTACATATACTTTACAGTAAAGATGTCACATACATTTACATATATTTAACAGTAAAGATGTCACATACATTTACATATTTTTTGGTAATATGTCACATACATTTACATATACTTTACAGTAAAGATGTCACATACATTTACATATACTTTACAGTAAAGATGTCACATACATTTACATATTTTTTGGTAATATGTCACATACATTTACATATACTTTACAGTAAAGATGTCACATACATTTACATATACTTTACAGTAAAGATGTCACATACATTTACATATTTTTTGGTAATATGTCACATACATTTACATATACTTTACAGTAAAGATGTCACATACATTTACATATACTTTACAGTAAAGATGTCACATACATTTACATATACTTAACAGTAAAGATGTCACATACATTTACATATATTTAACAGTAAAGATGTCACATACATTTACATATACTTAACAGTAAAGATGTCACATACATTTACATATACTTTACAGTAAAGATGTCATACACATTTACATATACTTAACAGTAAAGATGTCACACACATTTACATATACTTAACAGTAAAGATGTCACATACATTTACATATACTTTACAGTAAAGATGTCACATACATTTACATATACTTTACAGTAAAGATGTCATACACATTTACATATACTTTACAGTAAAGATGTCACATACATTTACATATATTTAACAGTAAAGATGTCACATACATTTACATATTTTTTGGTAGTATGTCACATACATTTACATATACTTTACAGTAAAGATGTCACATACATTTACATATATTTAACAGTAAAGATGTCACATACATTTACATATTTTTTGGTAATATGTCACATACATTTACATATACTTTACAGTAAAGATGTCACATACATTTACATATACTTTACAGTAAAGATGTCACATACATTTACATATATTTAACAGTAAAGATGTCACATACATTTACATATACTTTACAGTAAAGATGTCACATACATTTACATATACTTTACAGTAAAGATGTCACATACATTTACATATTTTTTGGTAATATGTCACATACATTTACATATACTTTACAGTAAAGATGTCACATACATTTACATATACTTAACAGTAAAGATGTCACATACATTTACATATACTTTACAGTAAAGATGTCACATACATTTACATATACTTTACAGTAAAGATGTCACATACATTTACATATACTTAACAGTAAAGATGTCACATACATTTACATATACTTTACAGTAAAGATGTCACATACATTTACATATATTTAACAGTAAAGATGTCACATACATTTACATATTTTTTGGTAATATGTCACATACATTTACATATACTTTACAGTAAAGATGTCACATACATTTACATATTTTCTGGTAATATGTCACATACATTTACATATACTTTACAGTAAAGATGTCACATACATTTACATATATTTAACAGTAAAGATGTCACATACATTTACATATTTTTTGGTAATATGTCACATACATTTACATATACTTTACAGTAAAGATGTCACATACATTTACATATATTTAACAGTAAAGATGTCACATACATTTACATATTTTTTGGTAATATGTCACATACATTTACATATACTTTACAGTAAAGATGTCACATACATTTACATATACTTAACAGTAAAGATGTCACATACATTTACATATATTTAACAGTAAAGATGTCACATACATTTACATATACTTTACAGTAAAGATGTCACATACATTTACATATACTTTACAGTAAAGATGTCATACACATTTACATATACTTTACAGTAAAGATGTCACATACATTTACATATATTTAACAGTAAAGATGTCACATACATTTACATATTTTTTGGTAATATGTCACATACATTTACATATACTTAACAGTAAAGATGTCACATACATTTACATATATTTAACAGTAAAGATGTCGCATACATTTACATATTTTTTGGTAATATGTCACATACATTTACATATACTTTACAGTAAAGATGTCACATACATTTACATATACTTTACAGTAAAGATGTCACATACATTTACATATACTTTACAGTAAAGATGTCACATACATTTACATATACTTTACAGTAAAGATGTCACATACATTTACATATACTTTACAGTAAAGATGTCACATACATTTACATATACTTTACAGTAAAGATGTTACATACATTTACATATACTTTACAGTAAAGATGTCACATACATTTACATATACTTTACAGTAAAGATGTCACATACATTTACATATACTTTACAGTAAAGATGTTACATACATTTACATATACTTAACAGTAAAGATGTCACATACATTTACATATATTTAACAGTAAAGATGTCACATACATTTACATATACTTTACAGTAAAGATGTCACATACATTTACATATACTTTACAGTAAAGATGTCACATACATTTACATATACTTTACAGTAAAGATGTCACATACATTTACATATACTTTACAGTAAAGATGTTACATACATTTACACTAAAGGGGTTTTTTTAGACAGAGAATTGATATCCAGAAATACCGTCATATTAACTTATATTTATAAACATCCTTAGGTTTAGATATACAAAATCAATATTGTGTGGATGTGATAAGTAATCTTATAAAAGCAAACAAAATTGTTAACCAAGAAATGTAGTGTAACCCAGAAATGTAGTGTAACCCAGAAATGTAGTGTAACCAGAAATGTAGTGTAACCCAGAAATGTATAGTGTAACCCAGAAATGTAGTGTAACCAGAAATGTAGTGTAACCCAGAAATGTAGTGTAACCCAGAAATGTAGTGTAACCCAGAAATGTATAGTGTAACCCAGAAATGTAGTGTAACCCAGAAATGTAGTGTAACCCAGAAATGTAGTGTAACCCAGAAATGTATAGTGTAACCCAGAAATGTAGTGTAACCCAGAAATGTAGTGTAACCAGAAATGTAGTGTAACCCAGAAATGTAGTGTAACCCAGAAATGTAGTGTAACCAGAAATGTAGTGTAACCCAGAAATGTAGTGTAACCCAGAAATGTAGTGTAACCCAGAAATGTAGTGTCACCCAGAAATGTATAGTGTAACCCAGAAATGTAGTGTAACCAGAAATGTAGTGTAACCCAGAGATGTAGTGTAACCCAGAAATGTAGTGTAACCCAGAAATGTAGTGTAACCAGAAATGTAGTGTAACCCAGAAATGTAGTGTAACCCAGAAATGTAGTGTAACCCAGAAATGTATAGTGTAACCCATCAATGTAGTGTAACCAGAAATGTAGTGTAACCCAGAAATGTAGTGTAACCCAGAAATGTAGTGTAACCCAGTAATGTAGTGTAACCCAGAAATGTAGTGTAACCCAGAAATGTAGTGTAACCCAGTAATGTAGTGTAACCCAGAAATGTAGTGTAACCCAGAAATGTAGTGTAACCCAGTAATGTAGTGTAACCCAGTAATGTAGTGTAACCAGAATGGACCCTATAACACCAACAGTACAGCTGGATGATTAACTTTACTGAAGTAACATTCAACCAAATGAACATTCTATATATAGACTTGACTTTCACTACAGTTTCTTATAGATATGAGATCATAAAATTGATGCTTTTACGGCTGTTAAATTCCAGGCTGTAAACAACCTGTCTCAGGTTGTGATTTCTAAATGATTCCCCATTGGGTACATTAGAATGCTATGGTTCAGTGACTCGATAATACAATTTGGATGAAATGCTCCATCTATCTTCATCCTGATCAACATTTAGTCCATTTGAAGCCCATCATTCAATTTATCCCAGACAAACCTGTAAATGACAGCCTGAGAAAAACAAATACCAGTAAAGGTTGTCATAGTAATATTTCTGCCACCATTTTGGAATTGTTAAAAATAAAGAGAAATTTTTTCTGCTACCATTTTGGAATTGTTAAAAATAAAGAGAAATTTTGTTAACTGGAGTTAAACATCATAGCATTATAATAAGGCTTCTGTGTTTTACGTTTTGTAGAGGTGGTACAAAGGTAACTTCAGGTTTCTGTGCCCAATATCTAGTGCTTGGGACTCTTGGTTATTGAGAAGAAGTTGTTTAAAGATTTTAGCCTATTTGACCCATGTGACCGTGAATGAAAGTCAAGGTCATTCATTTGAACAAGCTTGGTAGCCCTTATAATTAACCCCAGTATGCTACAGGCCCAATAGCAAGTGCTTGAGCCTCTTGGTTATTGAGAAAAAGTCGTTTAAAGATTTTGACCTATTTCACCCATATGACCTGGAATGAAGGTCAAGGTCATTCATTTGAACAAACTTAGTAGCCCTTCTTCCCAGCATCATACAGACCCAATATCAAGTTCCTGGGCATCTTGGTTATATTACTGAGATGTAGTCATTTAAAGAGTTTGGCCTATTTGACCTATGTGACCTTGAATGAAGGTCAAGGTCATTCATTTGAACAAACTTGGTAGCCCTTCACCTAAGCATGCTACTGACCTACTATCAACTCCCAGGGACTCTTGGTTACTGAGAAGAAGTTGCTAAAATATTTTAGCCAATTTGACCCCTGTGACCTTGACTGAAGGTCAACTTCATTCATCCCAGCATGCTACAGGCCCAATATTAGGTCTCTGAGCCTCAAGGTTATTGAGAAGAAGTTGTTTAAATGGAAAAGTTGACAACAGCCGGACGGATGGACGGATGATGGACGCCACACCACAGCATAAGCTCACTTGCCTTTCATGCAGTTGAGATAAAATCATTAAAACAGACAATGTATCAAGAGGTAAACTGACTCATTTTGAGGACAAATGGGTCTAAATTACAGCAGGGGTGAGCATGTCATTTTGATCTATAGAGATACAGTAATCATCATATGGACATCCATTTTAACTCGGGCAGGAATATTAACATAAACAAGGGCCCGTTAGAGGGCCACAACATACGCCCATCGCAATATTTGACACTTGGAAGGGGGTAGTTTCACAGGTTGTAATGCTTTAAAATGAAGTATCATTGTTGGAAAGTTGGAAGGAGATATTGATACACATAATGGTGTGTAGTTGAAACCGTAGGGCAACTTTAAATAATGAGATGTCTATATGTTGCAAATATGGGAAACCTTGGTTTAAACACAACAACACAAAAATTAGTTCACATGTTTATATACAGAATATACAGAGCCTGGGTAGGGTAGTATTGAAGTTATGGTCCGGATAAGTAGAATCATCAAAGGGCAATAACTCTGCTAATAAGGGGGTAAGGGGCATAATTTTGGTATGTGACACTCCGGCTCATCTAGATGTATATTTGTGTTAAGTATGGAGAGCTCAACACCATATGTGCCTGAAGTAAAATCATCAAAGGGGAATAACTCCACAAATAAGGGGGTAAGGGGCATGATTTTGTTATGCGACACTCCGGCTCATCAATATGTATATTTGTGTCAAGTATGGAGAGCCTGGGTCGAGCAGTATTGGAGTTATGGTCCGGACACCATATGTGCCCGAACGCCCGCCCGAACGCCCGAACGCCAACATGATAACATAATACGTCCCGTCTTTCGTCGGGCGTATAAAAAGTCGTATCTAAATGAGTCCGTGACAATTGCTGTTTTAAGGCCAACATAACTATAGGGGAAAATGAAAGTTAAAATATGACAGAACTTATAACAAAAGATTTTGTTAAGGTTATACAATTTCTGTCATAATCAGGGAAATGTATATGCAGACAAGAGAAACAGGTTCAGCATGAAACAGCAATAGACTGGTTATTGATTCCAAGGTCCAATGCGCAAGTGACAAATAATCTCCTATTAAATACATGTAAATTGAAAGTAGCATTGTGAAGTATCAATTATAGCAATTCATATTTTTACATCTTTGGTGCATATCAACAAACACTGCTACCCTAACTAGATTGGCCACACAGTAGGCAATTACAGGTGTATATACATATGTACATCTACATTTCATGCTCATATAATCATGAACACACAATTGTACATGTAACAAATTGATAAATAAGTATCATCCCACACAAATACAGAATACTTTGAGTCAGTCAGCTCATGAACTTGTTCTAGGTAAGGGTATACAACAGACTGATGAATTCGTACACCCACAATATGATGATGAACCTTGCTTCACTTAATGAAACAAACAAGCAGGAAATCATAGGATTTGTTTGTTTGCTGGGTTTATCACCCCTTGAACAGCCAGGGTCATTCTGAAGTGGGTCTTTTTGTAGTAGATGGTGACTACTTCATTGAACAACACATTGGACTCATGTCGAATGCCATCCAGAGCAATTTGGGTAAGTGTCTTGCCCAAGGACACAACAATGACCGCACATTTTAACCGTCCTGAGATTGCTGAGAAATACAAACCGACACCGAATTGGAACATCGAACCAGGCACCTCGGACCTGCACCTTAGGTTACGTAATCGCCACTCTAAGTGACTGAGCTATCACGGTCCCACACGTTATATAAAACAAGATACAAAAACTACATTGAACTTTCAGGGTAATCATAATTTAGTGGAATGCTTTAGCATGAAAAGCACTAAAATAAGATTACCCCTAAAAAATGTGCATTAACAGTATCATATAATCATTTCAAGATTAGTTTGGTTTGGTTTATTTTGTTTAACGTCCTATTTACAGCCAGGGTCATTTAAGGACGTGCCAGGTTTGGAGGTGGAGGAAAGCCGGAGTACCCGGAGAAAAACATTGGCCTATGGTTAGTACCTGGCAACTGCCCACATAGGTTTCGAACTAGCAACCCATAGGTGGAGGGCTAGTGATAAAGTGTCGGGACATCTTAACCACTCTGACTCAGCCACCACGGCCCCCTCATTTCAAGACAAACGGGAAACTTTATATGAAAGTGTATATAAAAGTAGAATTCATATTCAGTAAACACTGACTTATTCTTACAAATGGTGAAATGGGTTTACGATATAGTGATACATGAGCCTATGTTGTGAGTTTCAAAGCAGTTTCCTTCAGTTGATGTTCGTAGAGATTGCTACAAAGAAAAAGCTAAATGGCATCGCGCATGGGTGTGTTTTTGTGATTATAGTCCGCACAGCGTTTGCTTATGAGCAGTAACAATTAAGCATACTTGTAGAACCTACAAAATTGTTACGTTATTGTTTTGCACTGATTTAGGTATTTACAAAACAAGGTTTTTGACACTTTTAATTTCCGTAATAAAGAGCAAGTCTTAGTTTTATGATATATTTGTTAAAGATTTTACACCTGATGATGTTTTCCAACAGTGATTTTTAGGGCTGTTGTCCCTTTGATACAATACTTACTAAAATATTGGTGGCTCCAAAGTACGTTTTGTTCTGAACAGAAATCCGATACATCATACTGATTGTGACATTTTGGGTAAAAAAACAAAATGCTACTCTTTATAATCCCTCATGTTTTTGAAGCTGCTACAAAATGGGAGATGATTACAATTTTCATATTTGTGTACCATCCCTTTTCATCAGAAGAGAAATATTAAGTTGTCCTTTAAAGAGACAATATGAAAGTAGCCAACAACACTATATAAACCTTTCTAATTTCTGTTAAAAATCTTCAAAAGAATATACCCAGGCAGCCTCAGCTTTCACAAAAGTTTTATCACATACAGGGTTTATGATCATTTTTTAAAATTGAAATTGATGTTTACAACTGTGACTTGGCATTTAGAATGAGTGATGTGTTTGAGTTCTGTAACTGAGTTTTTGTGTATTGCCCACCTTACCTAGTCTGAGGTTAATTACATCACTCCTAGACTTAACGATTACCTGGGTACAGGTATGGAGCCCAGTCAGCTACACAAGAACCCTCTCATTGATATTCATACTTTCACCTAAATATTAACTCAAAACATTTGTTCTTATTCTACACCTGTTTTTTTTTTTTTTACAACATAAAGGCTTCTTTTTGTAAAATTTTGAATCTTTTATTAAAATGTTTTAAATATCACAATCTAGTTGGAATTATGATTCAGACATGTCAAGATAACAAATATTTGTATCTTGGATCTAAAGTATGAATGAAGTTACAAAGCTTACCATAATAAAAGGGCACCTGCCAAAATAGAAATGCAATGCTACATGGTTGGCCTATATCCATCAAAAACCTAAACAGTATATAAATATACCAATAGTGTGATAGATTTTATAAATACCCCTGTCATTCATTGTCTGATGAACGATGATATCCTGGAGAGGCTTATCTGACATTGCCACAAAGAACAACCATATCATACAAAAATGTTAACAAATTCAATTTATATTTTGTTTATGAATGATAATACATTATATAGTTTGGTCCTCCGTAGACTGGGCCTTTTATTCATCTTCATTCAATGAAACAGGTCAACATCTTACACTTAGTGAAAAGGTACCCATCTCACATTCTATGAAACTGGTCTCACCATCTAAAATTCAATGAAACAGGACACCATCTCACATTCTATGAAACACTCAGGTCACCATCTCACATTCAATGAAATAGGTCACCATATCACATCCAATGAAACAGGTCACCATCTCACATTCTATGAAACAGGACACTATCTCACATTCAATTAAACACAGTTAACCATCTCACATTTAATGAAACAAATAACCATCTCACATTCAATGAAATAGGTCACCATATCACACTCAATGAAACAGGTCACCATCTCACATTCAATGAAATAGGTCACCATCTCACATTCTATGAAACAGGTCACCATATCACATTCAATGAAATAGGTAACCATATCACATCCAATGAAACAGGTCACCATCTCACATTCAATGAAATAGGTCACCATCCCACATTCAATGAAATAGGTCACCATCTCACATTCAATGAAACAGGTCACCATCTCACATTCAATGAAACAGGTCACCATCTCACATTCTATGAAACAGGTCACCATCTCACATTCAATGAAATAGGTAACCATCTCACATTCAATGAAACAGGTCACCATCTCACATTCAATGAAACAGGTCACCATCTAACATTCTATGAAACAGGACACCATCTCACATTCTATGAAACAGGTCACACTCTCACATTCAATAAAACAGGTCACCATCTCACATTCAATGAAACAGGTCACCATCTCACATTCTATGAAACAGGTCACCATTTCACATTCAGTGAATTAGGTCACCATCTCACATTCAATGAAATAGGTCACCATCTCACATTCTATTTAACAGGTCACTATCTCACATTTAATAAAACAGGTCACCATCTCACATTCAATAAAACAGGTCACCAACTCACATTCAATGAAATAGGTCACCATATCACATCCAATGAAACAGGTCACCATCTCACATTCAATGAAATAGGTCACCATCTCACATTCTATGAAACAGGTCACCATATCACATTCAATGAAATAGGTAACCATATCACATCCAATGAAACAGGTCACCATCTCACATTCAATGAAATAGGTCACCATCCCACATTCAATGAAATAGGTCACCATCTCACATTCAATGAAACAGGTCACCATCTCACATTCAATGAAACAGGTCACCATCTCACATTCTATGAAACAGGTCACCATCTCACATTCAATGAAATAGGTAACCATCTCACATTCAATGAAACAGGTCACCATCTCACATTCAATGAAATAGGTAACCATCTCACATTCAATGAAACAGGTCACCATCTCACATTCAATGAAACAGGTCACCATCTAACATTCTATGAAACAGGACACCATCTCACATTCTATGAAACAGGTCACACTCTCACATTCAATAAAACAGGTCACCATCTCACATTCAATGAAACAGGTCACCATCTCACATTCTATGAAACAGGTCACCATTTCACATTCAGTGAATTAGGTCACCATCTCACATTAAATAAAACAGGTCACCATCTCACATTCAGTGAAATAGGTCACCATCTCACATTTAATAAAACAGGTCACCATCTCACATTCAATAAAACAGGTCACCATCTCACATTCAATGAAAAAGGTCACCATCTCACATTCTATGAAACAGGTATCCATCTCTCATTCAGTGAAACAGGACACCATCTCACATTCTATGAAACAGGTCACCATTTCACATTCAGTGAATTAGGTCACCATCTCACATTCAATAAAACAGGTCACCATCCCACATTTAATGAAACAGGTCTCCATATCACATTCAATGAAACAGATAACCATCTCACATTCAATGAAATAGGTCACCATCTCACATTCAGTGAAATAGGTCACCATCTCACATTCAGTGAAACAGGTCACCATCTCACATTCTATGAAACAGGTCACCATCTCACATTCAATAAAACAGGTCACCATCTTAGACTAAAATCAAAAACTAAATTGATTGATACCTGTCATCTTTAAGACAGCCTATGAGAGCCTCAATAAGGTTTGATAATCTTTAATTGATAGGTAATGTCCAATATATCACTGGGGAAAAAATACATCAATTTGATCTGTCCTTCAAAATTGTATGGTATCTACCACACCTATTCAATATACATGTAATAAAAATATGTTATGATCATAGGAGCGTGGAAAGTTGGTTGTGATAAAAGTGACCAATATTTTCCCAGCTTGGTCTGGCGTTGTAAAGGACAACGGATGTGACAGATTCAGGGTGAATGTCAGGTGAAAGGGTGAACTAAAACATAAACAAATTGACTTTACTATTTCACTGCATCACAACAAAACAGAAACCATAAACTACCCGATTTATGTGAAAAATTAAAGACCCGTGATAAACTATATCAATCAATCTGTCCAAGTTTAGCAGTACTCTCAAATAACGCCAAGTTAAAGCGAAGTGACAAAATGTAGATTGTACATGATTCTTAAAGGGAAAGGAAATCCCCATTACGAGTAAAGCCAATTCTAGGGTGTATCTGGTATATATTACACATTAAAACAGAATCAACTGGAGGTTTATAATTCTGGAACTCCAGGAGCTCAAAATCAGTAGGCTCCTTCTATAGTATATAAGGCTAGCTCAAAATCAGTTGGGAGTAGACTCCTTCTATAATATATAAGGCTAGCTCAAAATCAGTTGGGAGTAGACTCCTTCTGTAATATATAATACTAGCTCAAAATCAGTTGGGAGTAGACTACCTCTGTAATATATAAGGCTAACTCAAAATCAGTTGGGAGTAGACTCCTTCTGTAATATATAAGGCTAACTCAAAATCAGTTGGGAGTAGACTCCTTCTGTAATATATAAGGCTAGCTCAAAATCAGTTGGGAGTAGACTCCTTCTGTAATATATAAGACTAACTCAAAATCAGTTCGGAGTAGACTACTTCTGTAATATATAAGGCTAACTCAAAATCAGTTGGGAGTAGACTCCTTCTGTAATATATAAGGCTAGCTCAAAATCAGTTGGGAGTAGACTCCTTCTGTAATATATAAGACTAACTCAAAATCAGTTCGGAGTAGACTACTTCTGTAATATATAAGGCTAACTCAAAATCAGTTGGGAGTAGACTCCTTCTATAATATATAAGACTAACTCAAAATCAGTTCGGAGTACACTACTTCTGTAATATATAAGGCTAACTCAAAATCAGTTGGGAGTAGACTACTTCTATAATATATAAGGCTAACTCAAAATCAGTTGGGAGTAGACTCCTTCTATAATATATAAGGCTAGCTCAAAATCAGTTGAGAGTAGACTACTTCTGTAATATATAAGGCTAACTCAAAATCAGTTGGGAGTAGACTCCTTCTATAATATATAAGGCCAGCTCAAAATCAGTTGGGAGTAGACTCCTTCTATAATATATAAGGCTAGCTCAAAATCAGTTGGGAGAAGACTACTTCTGTAATATATAATACTAGCTCAAAATCAGTTGGGAGTAGACTCCTTCTGTAATATATAAGACTAACTCAAAATCAGTTGGGAGAAGACTCCTTCTGTAATATATAATACTAGCTCAAAATCAGTTGGGAGAAGACTACTTCTGTAATATATAAGACTAACTCAAAATCAGTTGGGAGAAGACTACTTCTGTAATATATAATACTAGCTCAAAATCAGTTGGGAGTAGACTCCTTCTGTAATATATAAGACTAACTCAAAATCAGTTGGGAGTAGACTACTTCTGTAATATATAAGGCTAGCTCAAAATCAGTTGGGAGTAGACTCCTTCTGTAATATATAAGGCTAGCTCAAAATCAGTTGGGAGTAGACTCCTTCTGTAATATATAATACTAGCTCAAAATCAGTTGGGAGTAGACTCCTTCTGTAATATATAAGGCTAGCTCAAAATCAGTTGGGAGTAGACTCCTTCTGTAATATATAAGACTAACTCAAAATCAGTTGGGAGTAGACTCCTTCTATAATATATAAGGCTAGCTCAAAATCAGTTGGGAGTAGACTACTTCTGTAATATATGAGGCTAACTCAAAATCAGTTGGGAGTAGACTCCTTCTGTAATATATAAGGCTAGCTCAAAATCAGTTGGGAGTAGACTCCTTCTGTAATATATAATACTAGCTCAAAATCAGTTGGGAGTAGACTCCTCCTGTAATATATAAGGCTAGCTCAAAATCAGTTGGGAGTAGACTACTTCTGTAATATATAATACTAGCTCAAAATCAGTTGGGAGTAGACTCCTTCTGTAATATATAAGGCTAGCTCAAAATCAGTTGGGAGTAGACTCCTTCTGTAATATATAATACTAGCTCAAAATCAGTTGGGAGTAGACTCCTTCTGTAATATATAAGGCTAACTCAAAATCAGTTGGGAGTAGACTCCTTCTGTAATATATAAGGCTAACTCAAAATCAGTTGGGAGTAGACTCCTCCTGTAATATATAAGGCTAGCTCAAAATCAGTTGGGAGTAGACTACTTCTATAATATATAAGGCTAACTCAAAATCAGTTGGGAGTAGACTACTTCTATAATATATAAGGCTAACTCAAAATCAGTTGGGAGTAGACTCCTTCTGTAATATATAAGGCTAACTCAAAATCAGTTGGGAGTAGACTCCTTCTGTAATATATAAGGCTAACTCAAAATCAGTTGGGAGTAGACTACTTCTGTAATATATGAGGCTATAGCTATAACTCAAAATCAGTTGGGAGAAGACTACTTCTGTAATATATGAGGCTATAGCTATAACTCAAAATCAGTTGGGAGAAGACTACTTCTGTAATATATAAGGCTAGCTCAAAATCAGTTGGGAGTAGACTACTTCTGTAATATATGAGGCTATAGCTATAACTCAAAATCAGTTGGGAGTAGACTACTTCTGTAATATATAAGGCTAGCTCAAAATCAGTTGGGAGTAGACTCCTTCTGTAATATATAAGGCTAGCTCAAAATCAGTTGGGAGTAGACTACTTGTGTAATATATAAGGCTAACTCAAAATCAGGTGGGAGTAGACTCCTTCTGTAATATATAAGGCTAACTCAAAATCAGTTGGGAGTAGACTCCTTCTGTAATATATAAGGCTAGCTCAAAATCAGTTGGGAGTAGACCACTTCTGTAATATATAAGGCTAGCTCAAAATCAGTTGGGAGGGGACTACTTCTATAATATATAAGGCTAACTCAAAATCAGTTGGGAGTAGACTCCTTCTGTAATATATAAGGCTAGCTCAAAATCAGTTGGGAGTAGACTCCCTTCTGTAATATATAAGGCTAACTCAAAATCAGTTGGGAGGGGACTACTTCTGTAATATATAAGGCTAGCTCAAAATCAGTTGGGAGTAGACTCCTTCTATAATATATAAGACTAGCTCAAAATCAGTTGGGAGTAGACTCCTTCTGTTATATATAAGGCTAGCTCAAAATCAGTTGGGAGTAGACTCCTTCTATAGTATATAAGACTAGCTCAAAATCAGTTGGGAGTAGACTCCTTCTGTAATATATAAGGCTAGCTCAAAATCAGTTGGGAGTAGACTCCTTCTGTAATATATAATACTAGCTCAAAATCAGTTGGGAGTAGACTCCCTTCTGTAATATATAAGGCTAGCTCAAAATCACTTGGGAGTAGACTCCTTCTATAATATATAAGGATAGCTCAAAATCAGTTGGGAGTAGACTCCTTCTGTAATATATAAGGCTAACTCAAAATCAGTTGGGAGTAGACTCCTTCTGTAATATATAATACTAGCTCAAAATCAGTTGGGAGTAGACTCCCTTCTGTAATATATAAGGCTAACTCAAAATCAGTTGGGAGTAGACTCCTTCTGTAATATATAAGGCTAGCTCAAAATCAGTTGGGAGTAGACTCCTTCTGTTATATATAAGGCTAACTCAAAATCAGTTGGGAGTAGACTCCTTCTGTAATATATAATACTAGCTCAAAATCAGTTGGGAGTAGACTCCCTTCTGTAATATATAATACTAGCTCAAAATCAGTTGGGAGTAGACTCCCTTCTGTAATATATAAGGCTAACTCAAAATCAGTTGGGAGTAGACTCCTTCTGTAATATATAATACTAGCTCAAAATCAGTTGGGAGTAGGCTCCTTCTGTAATATATAAGGCTAGCTCAAAATCAGTTGGGAGTAGACTCCTTCTGTAATATATAAGGCTAGCTCAAAATCAGTTGGGAGTAGACTCCTTCTGTAATATATAAGGCTAGCTCAAAATCAGTTGGGAGTAGACTCCTTCTGTAATATATAATACTAGCCCAAAATCAGTTGGGAGTAGACTCCTTCTATAACATATAAGGCTAGCTCAAAATCAGTTGGGAGTAGACCACTTCTGTAATATATAAGGCTAACTCAAAATCAGTTGGGAGGGGATTACTTCTATAATATATAAGGCTAGCTCAAAATCAGTTGGGAGTAGACTCCCTTCTGTAATATATAAGGCTAACTCAAAATCAGTTGGGAGTAGACTCCTTCTGTAATATATAAGGCTAGCTCAAAATCAGTTGGGAGTAGACTCCTTCTGTTATATATAAGGCTAACTCAAAATCAGTTGGGAGTAGACTCCTTCTGTAATATATAATACTAGCTCAAAATCAGTTGGGAGTAGACTCCCTTCTGTAATATATAATACTAGCTCAAAATCAGTTGGGAGTAGACTCCCTTCTGTAATATATAAGGCTAACTCAAAATCAGTTGGGAGTAGACTACTTCTGTAATATATAAGGCTAGCTCAAAATCAGTTGGGAGTAGACTCCTTCTGAAATATATAAGGCTAGCTCAAAATCAGTTGGGAGTAGACCACTTCTGTAATATATAAGGCTAGCTCAAAATCAGTTGGGAGTAGACTCCTTCTATAACATATAAGGCTAGCTCAAAATCAGTTGGGAGTAGACTCCTTCTGTAATATATAAGGCTAGCTCAAAATCAGTTGGGAATAGACTACTTCTATAATATATAATACTAGCTCAAAATCAGTTGGAAGTAGACTCCCTTCTGTAATATATAAGGCTAACTCAAAATCAGTTGGGAGTAGACTCCTTCTGTAATATATAATACTAGCTCAAAATCAGTTGGAAGTAGACTCATTCTGTAATATATAAGGCTAGCTCAAAATCAGTTGGGAGTAGACCACTTCTGTAATATATAAGGCTAGCTCAAAATCAGTTGGGAGGGGACTACTTCTATAATATATAAGGCTAACTCAAAATCAGTTGGGAGTAGACTCCCTCTGTAATATATAAGGCTAGCTCAAAATCAGTTGGGAGGGGACTACTTCTATAATATATAAGGCTAACTCAAAATCAGTTGGGAGTAGACTCCTTCTGTAATATATAAGGCTAGCTCAAAATCAGTTGGGAGTAGACTCCTTCTATAATATATAAGGCTAGCTCAAAATCACTTGGGAGTAGACTCCTTCTATAATATATAAGGCTAGCTCAAAATCAGTTGGGAGTAGACTCCTTCTGTAATATATAAGGCTAACTCAAAATCAGTTGGGAGTAGACTCCTTCTGTAATATATAATACTAGCTCAAAATCAGTTGGGAGTAGACTCCCTTCTGTAATATATAAGGCTAACTCAAAATCAGTTGGGAGTAGACTCCTTCTGTAATATATAAGGCTAGCTCAAAATCAGTTGGGAGTAGACTCCTTCTGTTATATATAAGGCTAACTCAAAATCAGTTGGGAGTAGACTCCTTCTGTAATATATAATACTAGCTCAAAATCAGTTGGGAGTAGACTCCCTTCTGTAATATATAATACTAGCTCAAAATCAGTTGGGAGTAGACTCCCTTCTGTAATATATAAGGCTAACTCAAAATCAGTTGGGAGTAGACTCCTTCTGTAATATATAATACTAGCTCGAAATCAGTTGGGAGTAGGCTCCTTCTGTAATATATAAGGCTAGCTCAAAATCAGTTGGGAGTAGACTCCTTCTGAAATATATAAGGCTAGCTCAAAATCAGTTGGGAGTAGACTCCTTCTATAACATATAAGGCTAGCTCAAATTCAGTTGGGAGTAGACTCCTTCTGTAATATATAATACTAGCTCAAAATCAGTTGGGAGTAGAATCCTTCTATAATATATAAGGCTAGCTCAAAATCAGTTGGGAGTAGACCACTTCTGTAATATATAAGGCTAGCTCAAAATCACTTGGGAGTAGACTACTTCTATAACATATAAGGCTAGCTCAAAATCAGTTGGGAGTAGACTCCTTCTGTAATATATAAGGCTAGCTCAAAATCAGTTGGGAGTAGACTCCTTCTGTAATATATAAGGCTAGCTCAAAATCAGTTGGGAGGGGACTACTTCTGTAATATATAAGGCTAGCTCAAAATCAGTTGGGAGGGGACTACTTCTGTAATATATAAGGCTAGCTCAAAATCAGTTGGGAGTAGACTCCTTCTGTAATATATAAGGCTAGCTCAAAATCAGTTGGGAGGGGACTACTTCTGTAATATATAAGGCTAGCTCAAAATCAGTTGGGAGGGGACTACTTCTGTAATATATAAGGCTAGCTCAAAATCAGTTGGGAGTAGACTCCTTCTATAATATATAAGGCTAGCTCAAAATCACTTGGGAGTAGACTCCTTCTATAATATATAAGGCTAGCTCAAAATCAGTTGGGAGTAGACTCCTTCTGTAATATATAAGGCTAACTCAAAATCAGTTGGGAGTAGACTCCTTCTGTAATATATAATACTAGCTCAAAATCAGTTGGGAGTAGACTCCCTTCTGTAATATATAAGGCTAACTCAAAATCAGTTGGGAGTAGACTCCTTCTGTAATATATAAGGCTAGCTCAAAATCAGTTGGGAGTAGACTCCTTCTGTTATATATAATACTAGCTCAAAATCAGTTGGGAGTAGACTCCCTTCTGTAATATATAATACTAGCTCAAAATCAGTTGGGAGTAGACTCCCTTCTGTAATATATAAGGCTAACTCAAAATCAGTTGGGAGTAGACTCCTTCTGTAATATATAATACTAGCTCAAAATCAGTTGGGAGTAGGCTCCTTCTGAAATATATAAGGCTAGCTCAAAATCAGTTGGGAGTAGACTCCTTCTGTAATATATAAGGCTAGCTCAAAATCAGTTGGGAGTAGACTCCTTCTATAACATATAAGGCTAGCTCAAAATCAGTTGGGAGTAGACTCCTTCTGTAATATATAAGGCTAGCTCAAAATCAGTTGGGAGTAGACCACTTCTATAATATATAAGGCTAACTCAAAATCAGTTGGGAGTAGACTCCTTCTGTAATATATAAGGCTAGCTCAAAATCAGTTGGAAGTAGACTCATTCTGTAATATATAAGGCTAGCTCAAAATCAGTTGGGAGTAGACTCCTTCTGTAATATATAAGGCTAGCTCAAAATCAGTTGGGAGGGGACTACTTCTATAATATATAAGGCTAACTCAAAATCAGTTGGGAGTAGACTCCCTCTGTAATATATAAGGCTAGCTCAAAATCAGTTGGGAGGGGACTACTTCTATAATATATAAGGCTAACTCAAAATCAGTTGGGAGTAGACTCCTTCTGTAATATATAAGGCTAGCTCAAAATCAGTTGGGAGTAGACTCCTTCTATAATATATAAGGCTAGCTCAAAATCACTTGGGAGTAGACTCCTTCTATAATATATAAGGCTAGCTCAAAATCAGTTGGGAGTAGACTCCTTCTGTAATATATAAGGCTAACTCAAAATCAGTTGGGAGTAGACTCCTTCTGTAATATATAATACTAGCTCAAAATCAGTTGGGAGTAGACTCCCTTCTGTAATATATAAGGCTAACTCAAAATCAGTTGGGAGTAGACTCCTTCTGTAATATATAAGGCTAGCTCAAAATCAGTTGGGAGTAGACTCCTTCTGTTATATATAAGGCTAACTCAAAATCAGTTGGGAGTAGACTCATTCTGTAATATATAAGGCTAGCTCAAAATCAGTTGGGAGTAGACTCCTTCTGTAATATATAAGGCTAGCTCAAAATCAGTTGGGAGGGGACAACTTCTATAATATATAAGGCTAACTCAAAATCAGTTGGGAGTAGACTCCTTCTGTAATATATAAGGCTAGCTCAAAATCAGTTGGGAGGGGACTACTTCTATAATATATAAGGCTAACTCAAAATCAGTTGGGAGTAGACTCCTTCTGTAATATATAAGGCTAGCTCAAAATCAGTTGGGAGTAGACTCCTTCTGTAATATATAAGGCTAGCTCAAAATCAGTTGGGAGTAGACTCCTTCTATAATATATAAGGCTAGCTCAAAATCACTTGGGAGTAGACTCCTTCTATAATATATAAGGCTAGCTCAAAATCAGTTGGGAGTAGACTCCTTCTGTAATATATAAGGCTAACTCAAAATCAGTTGGGAGTAGACTCCTTCTGTAATATATAATACTAGCTCAAAATCAGTTGGGAGTAGACTCCCTTCTGTAATATATAAGGCTAACTCAAAATCAGTTGGGAGTAGACTCCTTCTGTAATATATAAGGCTAGCTCAAAATCAGTTGGGAGTAGACTCCTTCTGTTATATATAAGGCTAACTCAAAATCAGTTGGGAGTAGACTCCTTCTGTAATATATAATACTAGCTCAAAATCAGTTGGGAGTAGACTCCCTTCTGTAATATATAATACTAGCTCAAAATCAGTTGGGAGTAGACTCCCTTCTGTAATATATAAGGCTAACTCAAAATCAGTTGGGAGTAGACTCCTTCTGTAATATATAATACTAGCTCAAAATCAGTTGGGAGTAGGCTCCTTCTGTAATATATAAGGCTAGCTCAAAATCAGTTGGGAGTAGACTCCTTCTGTAATATATAATACTAGCTCAAAATCAGTTGGGAGTAGGCTCCTTCTGTAATATATAAGGCTAGCTCAAAATCAGTTGGGAGTAGACTCCTTCTGAAATATATAAGGCTAGCTCAAAATCAGTTGGGAGTAGACTCCTTCTATAACATATAAGGCTAGCTCAAAATCAGTTGGGAGTAGACTCCTTCTGTAATATATAAGGCTAGCTCAAAATCAGTTGGGAGTAGACTACTTCTGTAATATATAAGGCTAGCTCAAAATCACTTGGGAGTAGACTACTTCTATAACATATAAGGCTAGCTCAAAATCAGTTGGGAGTAGACTCCTTCTGTAATATATAAGGCTAGCTCAAAATCAGTTGGGAGTAGACTCCTTCTGTAACATATAAGGCTAGCTCAAAATCAGTTGGGAGTAGACTCCTTCTGTAATATATAAGGCTAGCTCAAAATCAGTTGGGAGTAGACCACTTCTGTAATATATAAGGCTAACTCAAAATCAGTTGGGAGGGGATTACTTCTATAATATATAAGACTAACTCAAAATCAGTTGGGAGTAGACTCCTTCTGTAATATATAAGGCTAGCTCAAAATCAGTTGGGAGTAGACCACTTCTGTAATATATAAGGCTAGCTCAAAATCACTTGGGAGTAGACTACTTCTGTAATATATAATACTAGCTCAAAATCAGTTGGGAGTAGACTCCTTCTGTAATATATAAGGCTAGCTCAAAATCAGTTGGAAGTAGACTCATTCTGTAATATATAAGGCTAGCTCAAAATCAGTTGGGAGTAGACTCCTTCTGTAATATATAAGGCTAGGTCAAAATCAGTTGGGAGTAGACTACTTCTGTAATATATAAGACTAACTCAAAATCAGTTCGGAGTAGACTACTTCTGTAATATATAAGGCTAGGTCAAAATCAGTTGGGAGTAGACTACTTCTGTAATATATAAGACTAACTCAAAATCAGTTCGGAGTAGACTACTTCTGTAATATATAAGGCTAGCTCAAAATCAGTTGGGAGTAGACTCCTTCTGTAATATATAAGACTAACTCAAAATCAGTTCGGAGTAGACTACTTCTGTAATATATAAGGCTAGCTCAAAATCAGTTGGGAGTAGACTCCTTCTGTAATATATAAGACTAACTCAAAATCAGTTCGGAGTAGACTACTTCTGTAATATATAAGGCTAGGTCAAAATCAGTTGGGAGTAGACTACTTCTGTAATATATAATACTAGCTCAAAATCAGTTGGGAGTAGACTCCTTCTGTAATATATGAGGCTAACTCAAAATCAGTTGGGAGTAGACTCCTTCTGTAATATATAAGGCTAGCTCAAAATCAGTTGGGAGTAGACTCCTTCTATAATATATAAGGCTAAGTTGTTTGTGATTTTAGGTCTTGGTGATGAGACATTTTTCCTCACAAAACAACATTCTTTATATATATATATATATATATATATAGTACTACATAATATGAACACAGTCTCTTTCCAAGTTCACACTAGATGCTAGCCTATGGTTCCTTTGCATAAATGCTTTTAAGACAGCAAGATGCCTCGCTCGTTGGAGCAGAGTGATTTTCATGGAAATTTCCCTTTAGTCTTGTGTCAGGATGCCCACTTAGAGCATGAGGGGATGCTTATTCAAGCCTACATGCATGCAGGAGATTACCAGTCATCTGTATTATTATGTATACAGATTTGGTGGCATTGCATTATTATCCTAGCATAATAAAAATTGAAGGAGTTAAAAACAGTGGGCTCATGTTCAGAGCAAAAATTAAAGGGAAAGTACTCTGTGTGCTTCCCAATTAATATTACCTATCCAAAGTTCTCCTATTCAACACGGCAAAAGGAGCATGTATTTATCATTGCCTAATAAATAACGACACATAAACCATGGTATACAAACTAATAAAATCTCGGCAAAGCCAATCACTACTACAGAACATTTTGTAGAATGTATATTCAATTTCTTATACCATCCCATAAATGGGTCTTAATTACATTTACTTGATACCCGGAAACTGTGAACAGGATCTATATATCAAACATGTAGTTTTTATTATGTATAACTGTTGTTTTTATCATGTATGTATATATATATATACAGTTTATGGCAAACAGCAAAGATCTTAAGTGTTTTCCATACATTACAAATAAATCACGAAAGTGCGCATGCAGTCTCACCGAGTAATCGTGACATTCACACTTGCGATCAAAAGATACAATTTAAAAAGAATTCCAGGAACAGCATTTGTAAAGTGTTTTCCATAATGACATCACTTTGTTACATAATGGAAAACACATTTATCACTTTACGTACCTAAATATAGAATATATATATATATATTACTTCACAGTTACCTAATATACGACAGCTTTACTGGGTATTACTCTGTAGAGGTTAATAGAGTTGCCATTTTGAAAAATGCATTATCGTAAACAAGAACTCGGGATGCACAACTACATGTTGTACTGATTATACATGCCAAGTTTTGTTGAAATCAGAACAGTACTTTAGTAGGGGGTTGTCCTGACAAGATTATGGGACAACGGACGGACAGACAGACGGGCCGATTCCAGTAAACCACAACTAACTTCGTTACGAAGGAGACTATAACAATGTATGATAATTAGAAATTAAATGACAGCTATACTGGGTATAACTCTGTATAGGTAACAATTGTATGATATATGACAGCTATACTGGGTATAACTCTGTACAGGTAACAATTGTATAATATATGACAGCTATACTGGGTATAACTCTGTATAGGTAACAATTGTATAATATATGACAGCTATACTGGGTATAACTCTGTACAGGTAACAATTGTATAATATACGACAGCTATACTGGGTATAACTCTGTACAGGTAACAATTGTATAATATATGACAGCTATACTGGGTATAACTCTGTATAGGTAACAATTGTATAATATACGACAGCTATACTGGGTATAACTCTGTATAGGTAACAATTGTATAATATACGACAGCTATACTGGGTATAACTCTGTACAGGTAACAATTGTATAATATACGACAGGTATACTGGGTATAACTCAGTATAGGTAACAATTGTATAATATACGACAGCTATACTGGGTATAACTCTGTACAGGTAACAATTGTATAATATATGACAGCTATACTGGGTATAACTCTGAACAGGTAACAATTGTATAATATACGACAGCTATACTGGGTATAACTCTGTACAGGTAACAATTGTATAATATATGACAGCTATACTGGGTATAACTCTGTACAGGTAACAATTGTATAATATATGACATCTGTACCGGTAACAATTGTATAATATATGACAGCTATACTGGGTATAACTCTGTACAGGTAACAATTGTATAATATACGACAGCTATACTGGGTATAACTCTGTACAGGTAACAATTGTATAATATATGACATCTGTACAGGTAACAATTGTATAATATATGACAGCTATACTGGGTATAACTCTGTACAGGTAACAATTGTATAATATACGACAGCTATACTGGGTATAACTCTGTACAGGTAACAATTATATAATATACGACAGCTATACTGGGTATAACTCTGTACAGGTAACAATTGTATAATATACGACAGGTATACTGGGTATAACTCTGTACAGGTAACAATTGTATAATATATGACAGCTATACTGGGTATAACTCTGAACAGGTAACAATTGTATAATATATGACAGCTATACTGGGTATAACTCTGTACAGGTAACAATTGTATAATATATGACATCTGTACAGGTAACAATTGTATAATATATGACAGCTATACTGGGTATAACTCTGCACAGGTAACAATTGTATAATATACGACAGCTATACTGGGTATAACTCTGTACAGGTAACAATTGTATAATATATGACAGCTATACTGGGTATAACTCTGAACAGGTAACAATTGTATAATATATGACAGCTATACTGGGTATAACTCTGTACAGGTAACAATTGTATAATATATGACATCTGTACAGGTAACAATTGTATAATATATGACAGCTATACTGGGTATAACTCTGTACAGGTAACAATTGTATAATATATGACAGCTATACTGGGTATAACTCTGTACAGGTAACAATTGTATAATATATGACATCTGTACAGGTAACAATTTTGAGGTTTTTAAAGTAAAACCAATTTTCATGAGGTAATACTTACCATAACTTTAGTATGCATATTCATCACTTACACCCATCTTTGTATCCCCAAAAAACAAGATTCAAAAATCCCGCCCTCCCTACCGTCACGTGACCTGTATCTTAATGATTACGCAACAGAGTGATCTCCCATCCTCAGAAACCTTTATTGAGCCACATGGGCAGCCAGGATAATGAGTTAAGGGGAGGAATAAAAGGGTGGGACTCCATAAAGTTATGGTAAGTATTACCTCATGAAAATTGGTTTTACTTTAAAAACCTCAATTTCATTTCAGTAATAATTACCATAACTTTAGTATGCGAATTCGTCTTACCGTAGTGGAGACTCGAAGCCAGGCAGCCCATAACGACAGCACAGCAACCCAGACGCAACTCCAGGTAGGTAGGGAGATAAATAGGTTCAAGAACCCCCCCAATTTTAGCCGACAATGATTAAAAAATGGCAACTACCTCCGCGTATGCAGAGCAGGTGTACCATTGTGATGCCTGATCGCATGATAAATTAAAAAACCCTACAGATTACTGTGGAGGCACAGCCACAGACTGTGCCACCACCACCGGACCAAGAGAGTACAACCCATCTGAATGCGAAGCCAATGACCGGAGATAAAAATCTGTAAAGGTATTCTGCCCACACCAGAAGGCAGCGGACATGACATCCTGAAAGGAGGAGCCATTGAGAAGAGCCCATGATGTAGCAAGGGCCCTAACCTCATGAGCTCTCACCTTGTAACGAGCCTGAACCTGATCATCAGAATGGTCATAAGCAAACTTGATAACCTGACAGATCCATCTGGAAATGGACTGGGAGGAGATCTCCTGCTGACCCTGCTTGATGGACAAGAAAAGCCGGGATCGAGTACCCCGCCCCCCCTTGGTTTTCTCAAGGTAAAACCTAAGTGCCCGACAGGGACAGAGCAGTTTATCCCGCTCCACAGAACCCATTGAGCCCTGCAAGGAAGGGATCTTGATAGGCTCAGGCAAGAAACCAGGAACCTGATTCTTAGCCAAAAAGGCAGGATCAGTGAGAAGGGTCACGGCAGAAAAGTTCCTAGCCCAACGGAGGCAAGAGGGGTGAGAGGACAAAGCATGGATCTCACTTCTCCTACGACCAGAAGCCAAGGCGATGAGGAACACCACCTTGAAAGTAAGAAACTTCAAGGTGGCCGACTCCAAAGGCTCATAAGGAGCACGCGTCAGAGAATCGAGCACCAGAGCCAGATTCCATTGAGGAGCCAACTGCCGTATTCTAGGTCTGTCCAACCCAAACCCCCTAATCAGGGCAGATAGAGAAGAGGATGAGCTCACCTCTGATCTACCCTGAAAGGAAAGCACACTGGCTATCGCCGTACGATAACCAGCAATTGTGCCCGGGGCAAGATTGCGATCTCTGAACAACCAAAGCAGAAAATCAGCAATCAGTTGTACAGATGCCTTGACCGGATCAACCTTCCTGCCGACACACCAATCACAGAAAATCTTCCATCTTGATTGGTAGACGGCAGAAGAGGAAGACCTAATCGATCGAGCGATGCGAGCTGACACGTCTCTAGAAAAGCCCGCCTGAGCGAGGCCTCCTGAGATAGCCTCCACGCGTGAAGGTGGAGTATCTCTGGACGAGAGTGCATCGTCCTGGACCGAGGCTGGCGAAGGAGATTCGTTCTGAGTGGGAGAATCAGAGGATCTTCCACCAGAAACGACAAAAGCTCCGGAAACCAAGGCTGCCTCGGCCACAGGGGTGCTATCAGGAGCAGGGAGCAATGATGCTTCCGACACTTCTGCAACACCCTGCCCACCAAATTGAAGGGGGGGGAATGCATAAGCATGCATCCCCTCCCAGTCCAGAGATAGAGCGTCCACGGCCCAAGCCCTCGGATCTGGAACCGGAGAGACAAACGTTGGCAACTGATTGTTCAGGGATGTGGCGAACAGATCTATGTGAGGTCTGTCCCACACCTGACAGACTCCCTCGAAAATCGAAGGATTCAGTTGCCATTCCGTCAACACCGGTTGGCGGCGCCTGGACAGAGTATCCGCCAACACATTCAATCTGCCCGGAAGATGCTTGACAAGGATAGTTAATTGCATCTCCTGGCACAGAAGAAGAACACGGATAGCGAGGGCACACAGGATGTGGGACCTGGTACCCCCCTGCCTCTCCAGATACGCGACAACTGTTGAGTTGTCCGTAGCCACACAAATCACCTTGGATTGCAAGATCCCCCGAAGAGACTGCAATGCCAATAGAACAGACCTCATCTGAGCTGTTCCCCAGACCACTCCCCCGACCGGCAATGCCCGTCGAGATACGCCCCCCAACCCGTCATGGAAGCATCCGTGAACAGGGTCATAGTGGGAACGGGCTTGGACAAAGGAACCCCACGGAGAACGTTGTCCTGAAGGGTCCACCAACGGGCAAACTCCTTGACCGACTGGTCCAGAGGAATCCAAGCTTCCCAGTCCCTTGACGAAGGGACCCAATTGCCAAGAAGGAACATCTGGAGAGGTCTGATGTGAAGTCTCCCCAAGGGGACCACATCTGCCAGGGAGTTGAGAAATCCCAGGAAACTGAGAAACCAACGCACCTGGACCCGAGACCAGCCGATGAAAGTCAGGGCGAGATCCCTGGCTTTCTCGAACTTCTCCATTGGTGGAAGGGCAATGCCCTGAACCGTGTTGAAACGGTTTCCCAGGAAAACGAAATCCTGAGATGGGGTCACCTCCGACTTCTCCCTGGATGGAATGAAACCGACCTTTAGGAAGAGTTTCAGGACCAATCGGGTGTCCTGCAACAAGGATCTCCTCACTAGGTGAAGCATGAGGGAATCGTCGAAATAGATGTGAACATCTATTCCCCGAGAATGCAGGAATCCCACGACCACCTGCAGCAGCTTGGTAAACACCAAAGGTGCAGTCGTGAGCCCGAATGGCATGGCCCGGAACTGAAAGACCTTCCCGTTGCAAGTGAACCGGAGGAACTTCCGTGCCGACTTCTTGATGGGGATGTGGAAGTAGGCATCCTTCAAATCTATTGAAGTGGCCCACATTCCATCTCTCACGGAGGCGATTATGCCCCGAGGAGTCTCCATCTTGAAGTGAGGAGAATCTACGTGCCTGTTGAAGGCACTTAGATCTATGATCGGGCGCCACGCCCCGGACTTTTTCCGTACCAGAAACATTCTGGAATAGAAGCCGGGGGTGCACTCCGCCAAAGGTACCTCCTCGACCGCGCCCTTGACAAGCATGGTCCTTACTTCCTCCTGGAGAGCCAAAGCCTTTCCTGGATCCCCGGGAGGAGGAAAAAAGATTGGCCTTGACGCTAACGGCGGATCCCGCAAAAGCGGAATGCCTAGCCCCTCCTTGACCACAGGCAAGGCCCAGGCGTCCTCCGTGATCTCCCTCCACTCTGGGAGGAAGGCGGATAGACGTCCCCCCACAGGAAGATCTGGCCGTGGCAGATCGAGCCCTTGCCAAGCAAGAGAGTCGTCTGCCAAGCCTGATCCTAATCCTGCGAGAGACGGACCGGAATCTGAAACGGGAGGACTGCACTCCTCCCGTACAAACTCCTCGTCTGAAAGGACCAAGGAGGGTAGAAGAGAGTCAGGAACTCTTCTTCTTACCCCCAGGAGGGTTCTTCCCTTTCTTACCTTTCCCTTTGTTGCCCTTGAAGGAAGGCTTCGCCTTTGGCTGAGCAAAAGTTTGCGTAGCCGAAGGTTTTGCCTTCTTCTTAGGAGGCGCTGACCCCTGCGAGGTGCGGGCCTTCTCAGCCTGAATCCTCTTCACCAAAAGTGCTGAGGCGACTGAGTCCTCCTTCAAATCCTTCTGAACAGAAGGAAGGGACCCTCCAAAAAGAGTGGACCCAGAGAAGGGGGCAGTCAACAACCGGGAGCGGTAAGGTTCATCGACCGGGCGGTTTTTCAAAACTGAAAAACGCCTAGCCAACAAGACATTGACCAGCAAAGACACCTGCAAGGCTGCCAGAGCTCTCAATGCCCCGTTCAGGGCAGAGGTCATCCTGTCCTGGATGTCGGCCTGTTCTGTCTCGGAAATCCGACCCTCAGGCACATCGGAAACCCTATACAGACAAACTGTCAGAAAGTCTATATATGACAGAATCTGGATGGAAAGACGCAGCAGTCTCTCCATCTTGTGGTGCTCTTTAGATCCAAACACCACCTGATCCACTGACTTACCGGGCCAAGCCGCTAGCTCTCTCGATTCCAGTCTAGCTGGTTGAGAAACAAGCAGGCCATCATGTGTGGCATAGTCAGAGGGATGAACCTCAGACAGGTCACCAACACTGAGCTGCAACCCAGCAAACCCAGGCGTACGGGTTGAAGACGAATTCTTCTCCAGAACCCGTGACTGGGCAGTGGCCAGAGCTGAAGACACAATAGTGCCTTCTGGCAGAGAGCGGTCCGACTGGGCGGATGCTCTAGGAGCCACCAAGGAACCCAAAAGGGTGGTGGACTCCGGGATAGATGACGCAGAAGGAGGTGGGCAAACCTTCTCCCCGAGAATCCGGGAAACGTCGGCCCTAAGGGCCCGCATACCGGACAAGACGTGCTGGGCCTCAGCCTCAGCAGCCTCAGGGTCACCCTCATCCTGGGAATCCCCACCTAGAGGATCGTCATCAGACGACCCGGACAGACCAGCGTCTATGTCCGAGCACCCAGGAGAGAGATGAACGACATCCTCCTCATCTGCCATACCCGCGTCCTCACAGTCCATAGCCTCCACACTAGCGGGACATGAAGTCTCGACTGCATGGAACGGGCCAGCCATAGGAACCAATTCAGGAGAATCCTGAAGGGGCTCCACAAAACGGCGTTTAGGTGCAGATCGCCTAACAACCGTGGCTGCAGGCTTAGACTTAGAAGTCACAGCCCTGCCCTTGGACCCGGAGACAAACGAGTCCGCACGCGAGGCAGAAGTCCTAAAGGTGCGGCAAACCTTCTTAGGACCGGCCACAGTGGCCCCCGAAGAAGCAGAGCGCTGGAGGGGGTCAGCGGAACTGCCAAAACGTCTCCGTGAGGGGGAGACCAAACCCCAGGGGTTCCAAGCAGGAAAAGCCATAGGGTTAAAACCATATCCCTGAGGAAATGGAAAAGGTCCCGCGGGTTGGGAGTGACCCCAGAACTGGTCAAACTGACCCGCCTGAGACTGGGGCTGGCCACCCAGTCCGAAAGACATGGGTGGACCACCACTCCCACCAGGTGGAAACCCGGACATGTGCGGGCTAGGCCCGCAACTGCCGGGATGCTGACGATACCCAAAACCATCTGCAGGCTGGTTTGGGTGGCCCAAGGATGGTTGCCCGCAGGCAACCCTATACCCTGAACCAGAGGGAAACGGCGCCTGGAACCCAGTCGCCTGTCCAGCAAAACACTCCCGTGGGAGAACACCCCCTGGGAAACCCGAACCAGCACACTCCGGGCTGGACCTAATAGGACCAGGGCCGGGTAACTGGCCAGGATGAAAAGCCGGACCAGAATTGATGCAGGAATAAGACAGCTGCGCATCCCTTACCCCAGTGGAAGTGGACAATCCCGCAAGAAAATCCGTAACCCCTGGACCTGAACTCGGAGGAACAGGCCCTGCATCAAAACTGCCCCCATTGACAACACCACCTGGATTGCCGAGATCACTGACCAAACCAGTGACCGGCGGCTGAAATTCCCTACCCAAAGGCAAGCTCGAAAGCTTACGGGAATTGTCAGCCAATTCGACCCTGGGCAGAGTTAAACCAGGGTCGGGATGTCCCTCCCCTACTCCAGGGAGTTCCTGAATGGGAAGGACCACCCTCCCGTCACGAGAAGAACCCGACGACACGGGAGCTCCCGAGATAGGAACAACAGAGTTGACAACCGACTCAGAGCCGGGAGCAACATTCTTAACATGCTTCCCTCTCTTGCCGGAAGATAAAGACGAATCCTTCCTACGGGAAGAAGAGGGTCGCCCAGGTGCTAGAGAAACCCCGTCATGAGGTTCGTCCTGAGTAGTAACGCACGGCAAATCCTCATGACCGGAACGATCAAGGGAACATATCTCATTAGAATCCCGTTCTCCGTAGAGATAGGAACGCTCATGAGACGAACCCCGTCGTAGTCCCGAACGAGACATACTACCTACTAGCACACGACGTTTGTATTCAAAAAACAACAAACACGTAAAAAACAAACTAAAACATACAACGTACGTAAACAAGAATGAACTTTACATGCAGTGTAAAACAGGAACGATGTCAAAAAAAAACAACGAAAAACTGCTACAAACGGCCGAACAAAGACCGGCGATTTACAAACGACAGCGACTGCAAAACAATGGCGGACCACGTGGTACACCGCCCGCACACGTGGAATGTAAACACCGGCCGAAAACGGCACAAAACAAAAATATGTATATACAAAATGTATGTAACTCAACACAAAAGGGGAGATGGGCAAAAAGCAAACAAGCGTTGCCAAAATTTGACCAAATAGTCAAAACAAACAGCTAAATAACAATGTCGGGATATCCACAAACTATGAGCCGTCAGCTATCAGCAAGCGCCATAAAGGAAAGAGGATGGGAGATCACTCTGTTGCGTAATCATTAAGATACAGGTCACGTGACGGTAGGGAGGGCGGGATTTTTGAATCTTGTTTTTTGGGGATACAAAGATGGGTGTAAGTGATGAATATGCATACTAAAGTTATGGTAATTATTACTGAAATGAAAGTATAATATATGACAGCTATACTGGATATAACTCTGTACAGGTAACAATTGTATAATATACGACAGCTATACTGGGTATAACTCTGTACAGGTAACAATTGTATAATATATGACATCTGTACAGGTAACAATTGTATAATATATGACAGCTATACTGGGTATAACTCTGTACAGGTAACAATTGTATAATATACGACAGCTATACTGGGTATAACTCTGTACAGGTAACAATTATATAATATAACATGTATTTTTTTCATAGTTTAAATGTTGTACTTTAAACTTGTATCGCTGTTATTTGTTCAATTTGAAAATAGAAAAGTTGATTTAATGGGTGGGGTCAGAAACATTTTAAATGACAACCCCTGTGTCCTCTTATCATATCTTGTATATCTTATAAAAGTCAAAAAAAAATTGCAAGATGTCTTCTATATCCTTAGTCAAATATTTGAGGGTTGGATCAATTTTTTTTTTTAAATCATTTTTTTAGCCCTTCAATTGGATGGGGATTTGGTGGGGTGGGGTCAGAAACATTGTAAATGACACTCCCCTTTGTTGTTGATACATATCTTCACTATTTTAGATTGATAAAGTTAAAATCAAAGATTTTTACAGGGGGGTACTTTTTATGCAAGGGCCCGGGTATGTTTTGGTAGGTGTATAAAAAGTATTATTATGCAGGAGGTACATATCATGCATGACACCAGACAGATGGATAAATACAGACTACTTCAGTGTTTCACTTTGAGGGAAATCCAAACATCCATGGTTGATCTTTGATCATGTTCTCAACTGATCATCCAAGGGTACAAGCTAAAATTTATTGCTTAGGAACCATGACCTTGACCTTTGGCAGATCATGTAGAAAATCAATAGGCATCTCCCTTCACCTGATGCAATCGATGTGCCCAATTTTTATCTATAAGCTATAGGCATTTAATGTACACACAAAGGTAAAACTCTTTGAAAGGATGCATCGAACTTTAATTATCATCCAGAAATCAGTTCTATTTTTTTTTAACAGTGGCCTCTATCTTTATGCAATGACACCCACACATTAGTAGCATTCTGCCCCTCCCCAAAGGTAACTTAATCTAATGAGATGAACTGTCATGTGTAGGTTCCAAGTTCAATCTCTATTTGTCTGTTTTGTATTTCCTTTCAAGCTTCTTTTAATTTTCACTTGAAATACTGGATCCATACCCAAACTTTCCTAGACCATAAATCTTTAAATGGCAGAAGTCCGTTAAATGTCATAACAAGATGGAAACATTTCGTAAACATGCTAGCTTATTGTCAAATATGCCTTTAACTTTATAGTTTGATTCTATACGTTTAAAAGGGACACATATTTAGCAAACAAATTGAAAAAAAAAGAAAAAAATGTCCAACTTAGATCAGATCTATAGTTAGATAGTCACTGTGACAGACAGGTCTTAGATAAGAATGGCGGGGTGAAGGTTTGTCGCACAGGTAATATTGTGATAGTCAACAGCCACCTATTTGACATTGTAGGCACTGACTGTAGTTATCTTACACAAACATCACTGCACCAAATGCACTTGTTGCCTAAATCGTCCATACCTTTTAGAATATTTCAACCCTGAAGTGATCGAGCGTATGATACATGATCAATACCCCGAGTGCTTGCCTATAGAAATGGCAATTTTACGACATATAGCTTTCACTTTTACCACCCAGTTTAGTTCTTTCAGAAATTCAATACACGTTTTTTGTAAAGATTTCTCAGATGACATCACGCATTAACAAAACACAATACAGAAAATCTCAATCTATGCCTCAGAAATGGCCATATAATCCGGGTAATATCATTATGTAAATCCTGGCATTCAGGGTCTAACACTAGTAACAGTATTTGTCTGGTGACAAACATTCTTTACCATTGTTAAAGGGTTTGTCCCATCTTTATAGGCTCCAGTATACAATGCCACAACAAATATGTTTACAACATCAAGGAATGGGATGAAGGATGTGTGGCAAAATAATTCAAATTGAATGGTCATTAAATACCAATCGAAGACAATTAATAGAAATATATATATGTAAATTACTGATGTAATGTATAAAACAGCCTGTCTGGGTCTAACTGTCCTGTAGCTTAATTGATATGGGGAGAACGATAATTGCACACAGAAAAGACAGGTGTCTAAGTGGGTAAGCACCTCTAAATTTGAATGAAGAATTGTAGAGTTTTGCATACCTATACCAGGTACTTTTTGATATAAACAAGAGGCTCAATGGGATTGTATTGCTCACCTGTAACTAATCCAATTTTTTTGAATTTCAAATTAGAATTTAGAAATGGTCTATTGTTGCACAGGTTATAAAGAACAGACTTTGCTGGATTATTTTATTCATTGAACTTTCAAAATGGGTCTATGTCATTCATGTTTTACAGATCAAATACTGTACTTAAAAAGACCCAACACATATGACCTCTGTGTCCTTGAAACTGGTCAAGGTCAAGGTCTTCATTCCAGCATCCTTTCTAGCCCGTGTAATTTTAGTTTTATAACCATGTTTCATTAAGTCTCTATAAAACATTCTAGATACCTACTACATATCAACAGTCATTGCTGTTGTAATGACTGTTAAGAGTTTAAGAATTTTGTTTATCTTGCATGTGTACTCTCTATCTAAATACAAATACAAATTCCAAAGTAATAAAGATTTAACCTATCAATTATCAATGCCTTTTATAATCAGCAATATTTATATTTGATTTTTTTTTTAAAGTTTCTAATAATGCAGATTACAAGTACATATTCTTAAGTTAATTAGGTCACCCATACCAAAATAAGTTACTGATAAATTTAATTAGGTCACCCATACCAAAATAAGTTTCTGGTAAACTTAATGAGGTCATTTCTGTAATACATTAGCTTGCCTATATTGTATCTGATAAAAATTCATTGATCAAATTCTTTACATTTCCTGGCAGTACATTTGTATATACTGTATATTCTTTTCACTGCACTGCTCATTAGCATTGCGATTTCATTGCTGTTTAGCATTTTTACTCTACAATTCCAATGCTTTCAAATTCTAATAACATTTCTGTGTAGAACATGTACTTTCACTTTTCACAATAGAACATATACTTTCACTTTTTATAAACTATGTCCCTGTTTAATTAAACAAGAGGCCCATGGGCATTAACGATCACCTGAGTTCTGAAATTGATGTTTTTGTTCTTAAATCAAGAATTCAACACAACGGTCATTCAATTGAACAAGCTTTTCAGTCTGTTATCAATGAACACCACTGTCCCAATATCATGACAGTGGGTCTCTTGGTTATTGATAGGTTAAACAAAATTGTTTACAGATTTTTACATATTTGACCTCTGTGCCTTGAAGGGAGGTCATTCATTTGAACACCTTTGGTAGCCTTTAATCCCAGCATGATACAGGCCCAAAATTTGGTCTCTGGATCTCTTCTTAATGAGTAGAAGTCATTTAAATATTTTAACATGTTTGACCCCTGTGACCTTGAAGAGAGGTTAAGGTCATTCATTTGAACAAACTTTGTAGCCCTTTTTCCAAGCATACTACAGGTCAAATACCATGACCCTAGGCCTCTTGTTTATTGAAAAGAAGTTTAAATTGTTTACAACTCCATTTCAGGTGACCTACAATGTAATGATTTTCCATTGATAACTTGTATTAATGAATTTTATTCCTCTTTGTTGCACTAAACCATTTACAGATCAAATGTGTTAAGTCTAATCTCAACAATGTATCAGTTCCAATTCAAGCTACACCCCTCAGAAAACTCATCCATACATGTATGAAGTTTCTCTTGCTCTATTGAACTGTAATGAGCACTAGCTTCTAATGACACAAATAGAGTGTGAAATTGCAATATTTATCAAAGCAAATCAATTGGGAAAATAGTCAGATAGAGAACATCTTAATTTACACAAATAACAAAACATCATACAGGACCAAACATTTTATGCATTTTTTATTTGAATCATATCTATTATATTCTATTATATATTCAACGTTTTCAAAGTGAATTTTATCTTATTTAACTTGTTAAGAGCTTTGAAAGTAGTAGATTTAAATGCCAGTAAAATGCACTCAAATAAACTTTGAAACAGCTAAGTACAATAAGGTGCTGTGACAATAATTCCTTCAGATTCAACCAGTAAGTATAAAGCACCAAAGATTTTGATCTGAAATAGAGGACCTTATAGGATTCAGTGTCACATTAAAAGTTACATTTAAGTATGTGTCTGCATGATGAGCTAAATTTAGTACTGCTAAGATAAAGTTATGTATATACATGTATATACAGTCAAACTTGTATTAAACGGTCATCCATTAAGGGACCAACATAAATCTATTGCTTCTGAAAAAAATCTCCAATTGTAGTTTGTTTGCTACATATCACATAAAGTGTGTCATGTTCAGCCTCGGTTTGCATGATAACGCTTAATCCTACAAAGACTCAACAAGTGTGAAGGGTTAGACTGTGAAGATTATCAAAAACAAAACAAATCACTTGATGATTGATAATAAAATCTGGTCATGCGGTCATCTCGGCTGTTTACCTCCGGAAACAATGACCGCTCAATACGGGATGAGATAACGACTAGGGCCAGATTTTGGTGACCACTGGCCACATTCGACAAGTGACCGCTTATTCAAGGTGACTGTTCAAGCAGGTTTGACTGTATATGTAGAGGGAGTTTTGTTCATGTTTTTATGTTCAATGTCCATGTAGCCGAGAAAATGATGTGAAAAATGTGTCATGCACATGCCTATCCTTTCACCCTTGTTTTCAAATGTCATGACATATTTTATTCTAAAAAGCTAGATCAGGTGACACTGCAAATGCTTGGAGGTAATATTGAGACGGACTGGCGTTTCACAGGATTACTCTTCTCTCTGATAATAATAGATGATAGAGTGCACTAATAAATGTTTAGGTCGAGAAATTGTTTTTTACACCAATGTACAACTTTATTGACAAAACAATTGGATCTGTAATGGAAAGTGATTACAACTGTCTCCAACTCATTACTTAGTACCATCCCATCTCATTAGATCTATAATTGTATCTGGATACCTGCAGCAGGTAACATTACACATTGATAAAACAGCGCATATATACGAGCTACTTGCACAGTATGAATGTGAAATGGGTCGTTAAGCCTTGAATTGCACCGGAGAAATTGCCACTGTTAGTGTGATAAATATGTTTCAGTAGGATAAGTCTATGCCAAGGACAAGGAACAGGCTCAGATAAAATAAAACTGGTTTTCAATAATAATTTCCGACCAGATAAAGTATGCATCTATTTTTAACTCATTTTTAGCAGATTAAGGTTACCAGTACGTCACACTCAACAGTTCTTGAATCACATCATCAAAGTACTGAGAGCACTCAGGGATGAATGTAAAAGTGTTGTAGTTATGAACGTGGATGATTTAAATTGAATTCACTGAATTTATTTATTGAATTATTGTGATTTGAACTTCTAGAACTATTCCACACCATGCAATGATATCTCCGTTTTTTGTTAGATGTGTAGTATTTTTTAATTATAAAGTGAGCCTTTAGATTTTAAACAGAACAGCATGATATCATTCTACTGTTAAGAGATATGATGCAGATAGCTACAAATATGATTACTTCAACCTGGGAAGGGTGTTATTTGCCTAGATTTTAATTTAACTACCTAGGGTACCCCGGTATAACCAGTGACCTTGATCTTTTTATTGGCCCAATTCAGGAATGTAAAATGGCCAGCATATGGTATCATGATACACTGTCTGGAGAAAATGTTTAAGATATACAATGTATGTGTCAAGTTTCACTTCATGTATCTGCAACAATGAATAGTATAAGCCTGGTTTAATATGAATTTGTGTACAGTTTAAAGTTTTAACAGCAGACATGGGGGAAGGTCAATGTTAAAAGCATTAATGACTGAGTATTGCTATAGCAACATTATTGACCTTAGAAAAAAATTTTGACTGAGGACAAAGTCTGATTTATTAATTGTTTTCTTATTTTTTTTTTCTTTTGAAAATCAGGGAGTGGCATGGGTTAGATGATACAGTATTTATAACAAGCATACTGCGTATCATTGTGTGTCCCCTATGGGCCTCTGCTAGCTATTACACTGTAATGATTTAAAAAGTTGATCATAATACTGGGCTTTTAATGTTAACTTGGAAAAATGAAAATTATACAACCATTGCTTGTAACAGATTTTAATGTAAAGATACAAGAAACTGTAATGCTATTATTTTGACTGAGGAATTAACTGGAAATAATGCAGGTGGAATTTTCTAAAAATAGTAATGGTGTACTCCTTGACCCGACAAAGCTGAAACTTGAACTTGGTGTACTCCTTGACCCGACAATGCTGAAACTTGAACTTGACCAAGGTATTAAGGTCATTTAATTCTGATTGCCAAAGTTTGATCAAAATTCCTCCAGGAATGAAGCAACTAGAGTGATGATTTTCTAAAAATAGTAAATAAACTTTCAAATTTCAAAATGGCCACCTGTTGGCAATTTTGTTTTCCTATTAATCTACAAACTGATCAAGCACAACAAGGGTCCAAGGAGAACCTTACCTATGTCATATGAAATTCAAGAAAGGTCCTTCTGATAATTCAAGAGATATAGCAATAACAAGGACTGTTTAGACAGATGGACCACAGCCAAAGGGCAATTTGAATTTGAACAGCTAAAAATGAACAAAGGTTCAAGCATGTGAATAAACAATATTCTGTCATCTCCCGAAGTACACTCCCATACAAAAGTTATTGATGAGCAACCTTTAAATATACACCAAAAACATCGGGAAATATTATTGTTTTCCAATCAGTTCAGGTCACTTTGCCATACTGAGTAATGGGAATCCAATAATGGTTTACATCAATTCCACATTACATGTATGGTATTCTATAGCTAAAGCTCTCCTTTCAGAACTGGTATAGAAAACCTACATGGGGAAAGGTATGCTATTTCTGCAAAATTGTCTGTCCAAACATTGAATGCAACTACCACGGAAGATTAATTTGAGTTTAACTTTGTGATTTTAATCTAAATATGAGGACTGAATTGCCTCTTTTGAACATCTAGAATGATTCAAAACACTTCCATTAAAAAATAGTCAAAAGATACATTTAAGTCATGAAATAGTATGAATTACCTGAAATTTAAAGGATGTATCAGTAACTTAATTTCATCATTCCTTCACTGACAACAGTTCTAGTTTTTGTTTTTTTTGTTGTTTTTTTTAATTGATTGTTTATTACCTTCTCATAATTCAGTATTTTAACTGAGTAAACATTATTATTAACTGACAATATTTGTACTTCTTGTACATTCCATAAGCTATAGTAACATAGTAACATTCACACCAATATATTTATAGGAAAACTGCAATCATCAAAATTATATTATCAGGTATGTTGCAGTTAACACAGGAGACAATATTTGTTTCACTAAATGTTAATAAACACAATATTTGATCTATCATATGGCCATTTACTTGGCAGGGTAAATCAATTCAAACAAAACATTGAGTGTTCAGTGACTTTTTGGCAACAGGTGTATAATATATTTTATCCTCAAAGACAATTCCACTCCAACATTTAGTTTTAAACACCACTGTTGATCATTCTACTTGAAATCAAAGACAGATTTTATCTCACTTTCTTTTGAATCCAAATTTCAACTAATGTATAACATAAATATTAGTTTTCTACAGAATTCATCCTTTTAATTTCACCTTTGGAAGGAGTGTCCCATTTCATATTTCAAATACTAGGACATATATTTTTCTTGAATCTACTACACACGATATATATTATTTTCATACTTAATATTGAAAATTTTCTCTGTCAAACATCAAATTTACTTAGCCATAGGTTTAAGGAAAGCTAGTGGCATTGTCCACCCCACTTCAAGTAGATTAGTTGTGTAAGCGTACCAGGTGTGATATTTTTGGGAATATCAGTCAAAGATCTGCTTTATATCTGAACACTTTTAAAAACCTGGCTCCAACTTTGGGTTTCTTCCATGACTTTGCACCAACAGAACAACTTTATACTAAATAAATGTATTGCAAATAACAGCATTCAGTAGTCTTTAAGTGTACTGTTCAAAAGAAGGCCAGTGATCATTTGTATCATCCATGGAATAATTTGCACTTAAATGTAAAGATATATAAAATATTGTTACATAAGACACCCAAATCTTGGTCTGCCCAAGGACACTCATTTACTTTTGCATTTTAAAATTTCACATAGGTGTGTTGTGGATATTACATCACCTACTGTTACACAATAATATACACAGCCATTTAAAGTGTCTGAAATCTATACTATTTAGCATTGAAAGTTTTCCACAATTATAACTACTCACACAACTAAACCATCCAATTAGCAAGTGTTTCATCTGATTGAAGTCCCTATCCTAAATGAGTTCCGGTTAATTACTGAACCACAGAAGAATTATTATGAGGAACTAAATGTCATATTTTTGTATGAACGGAATGTACATATTTAACTTTAGAAAAAACGTATGTGCAGATTTACACAGCGGAGCTAAACGTCCCCCATCAGTTCTGTTTTGGGTCACCGGTTTTGCTTGCAAACTTTTGGTTGTCAACTTCTAGAGGCTGTGACACTGAAATATGCCATTAAACCTGTCTAAAAGACATTCTGTAGCCTTTGCAAGGTATGTACATTTATGTATCTATGAATCTAGACAGTTGGCACAGGTGTTAAACTTCAAACTTTAAAGTTATTAACTGAAATGTTTAGTAACAACATATGGTCAATGATTTAGTTGTGTGAGCCCTTTAATACATGTGATACAAAGCACATTCGAGAGATGTTGCAAATTAAACAATATGCTGTATTCTCTGCTCCAAGGGGCTAGTTACATTTACTGGTATACCGGCCCAAGGGGTTAGTTATATTTACTGGTATACCGGCCCAAGGGGTTAGTTACATTTACTGGTATACCGGCCCAAGGGGTTAGTTACATTTACTGGTATACCGGCCCAAGGGGTTAGTTACATTTACTGGTATACCGGCCCAAGGGGTTAGTTACATTTACTGGTATACCGGCCCATGGGGCTAGTTACATTTACTGGTATACCGGCCCAAAGGGTTAGTTACATTTACTGGTATACCGGCGCATGGGGCTAGTTACATTTACTGGTATACCGGCCCAAGGGGCTAGTTACATTTACTGGTATACCGGCCCAAGGGGTTAGTTACATTTACTGGTATACCGACCCAAGGGGTTAGTTTCATTTACTGGTATACCGGCCCAAGGGGTTAGTTATACATTTACTGGGATACCGGCCCAAGGGGTTAGTTATACATTTACTGGTATACCGGCCCAAGGGGTTAGTTATACATTTACTGGTATACCGGCCCCAGGGGTTAGTTACATTTACTGGTATACCGGCCCATGGGGCTAGTTACATTTACTGGTATACCGGCCCAAGGGGTTAGTTACAGCATTGCTGTTACTGCCCAAGAAAAGCTACACCCTTCATTTAAACAACGTTGAATCTCCTAGCTTTGCTAGCTACCAAATGATCAAATTCCATTCAGTCCTTTAGGACAAGAAGCAAATTAACTGATTTAATTATTTTTCTCCTATTGGGCCCCACACCTCCAGCCCTAGGGGAGCTTTACCTCCATTTCTACAACAAAGGATCTCCTTTCCTTACATAATGCTCCTGACCAAATTTGATCAAAATCCATTCACTTGTTCAGGACTACAGTAGCAAGTCAAATGATTTACCTCTGTTTCCCCTTTAAGGCCCTGCCCTTCCAGGCTGAGGGGAGCAAATAGCAATAGGAACATCATAGCATAAACAGGACAGATATTGACAGTGATTATGGGTGTGTCTCTGAAGGACAGGTATTGACAGTGATTGCGGGTGTCTCTGAAGGACAGATATTGACAGTGATTGTGGGTGTGTCTCTGAAGGACAGGTATTGACAGGGACTGTGGGTGTCTCTGAAGGACAGATATTGGCAGTGATTGTGGGTGTGTCTCTGAAGGACAGGTATTGACAGTGACTGTGGGTGTGTCTCTGAAGGACAGGTATTGACAGTGACTGTGGGTGTCTCTGAAGGACAGATATTGACAGTGACTGTGGGTGTGTCTCTGAAGGACAGGTATTGACAGTGACTGTGGGTGTCTCTGAAGGACAGGTATTGACAGTGACTGTGGGTGTGTCTCTGAAGGACAGATATTGACAGTGACTGTGGGTGTCTCTGAAGGACAGATATTGACAGTGATTGTGGGTGTGTCTCTGAAGGACAGGTATTGACAGTAACTGTGAATGTCTCTGAAGGACAGATATTGACAGTGATTGTGGGTGTGTCTCTGAAGGACATATTGACAGTGACTGTGGGTGTCTCTGAAGGACAGATATTGACAGTGTCTGTGGGTGTGTCTCTGAATGAAAGGTATTGACAGTGATTGTGTCTCTGAAGGACAGGTATTGACAGTGACTGTGGGTGTCTCTGAAGGACAGGTATTGACAGTGACTGTTGGTGTGTCTCTGAAGGACAGGTATTGACAGTGTCTGTGGTTGTGTCTCTGAAGGACAGGTATTGACAGTGACTGTGGGTGTCTCTGAAGGACAGGTATTGACAGTGACTGTGGGTGTCTCTGAAGGACAGATATTGACAGTGACTGTGGGTGTGTCTCTGAAGGACAGGTATTGACAGTGACTGTGGGTGTGTCTCTGAAGGACAGATATTAACAGGGACTGTTGGTGTCTCTGAAGGACAGATATTGGCAGTGATTGTGGGTGTGTCTCTGAAGGACATATTGACAGTGACTGTGGGTGTCTCTGAAGGACAGATATTGACAGTGTCTGTGGGTGTGTCTCTGAATGACAGGTATTGACAGTGACTGTGGGTGTCTCTGAAGGACAGGTATTGACAGTGATTGTGGGTGTGTCTCTGAAGGACAGATATTGACAGTGACTGTTGGTGTGTCTCTGAAGGACAGGTATTGACAGTGATTGTGTCTCTGAAGGACAGGTATTGACAGTGACTGTTGGTGTGTCTCTGAAGGACAGGTATTGACAGTGACTGTTGGTGTGTCTCTGAAGGACAGGTATTGACAGTGACTGTGGGTGTCTCTGAAGGACAGGTATTGACAGTGACTGTTGGTGTGTCTCTGAAGGACAGGTATTGACAGTGACTGTGGGTGTGTCTCTGAAGGACAGGTATTGACAGTGACTGTGGGAGTCTCTGAAGGACAGGTATTGACAGTGACTGTTGGTGTGTCTCTGAAGGACAGATATTGACAGTGACTGTGGGTGTCTCTGAAGGACAGGTATTGACAGGGACTGTGGATGTCTCTGAAGGACAGGTATTGACAGTGACTATGAATGTCTATGAAGGACAGGTATTGACAGTGACTGTGGGTGTCTCTGAAGGACAGATATTGACAGTGATTGTGGGTGTGTCTCTGAAGGACAGATATTGACAGTGATTGTGGGCGAGTCTCTGAAGGACAGGTATTGACAGTGACTGTGGGTGTCTCTGAAGGACAGATATTGACAGTGACTGTTGGTGTGTCTCTGAAGGACAGATATTGACAGTGACTGTGGGTGTCTCTGAAGGACAGATATTGACAGTGACTGTGGGTGTGTCTCTGAAGGACAGATATTGACAGTGACTGTGGGTGTCTCTCTGAAGGACAGGTATTGACAGTGACTGTGGGTGTCTCTGAAGGACAGGTATTGACAGTGACTGTGGGTGTGTCTGAAGGACAGATATTGACAGTGTCTGTGGTTGTGTCTCTGAAGGACAGGTATTGACAGTGACTGTGGGTGTGTCTCTGAAGGACAGGTATTGACAGTGACTGTGGGTGTGTCTCTGAAGGACAGATATTGACAGTGACTGTTGGTGTGTCTCTGAAGGACAGGTATTGACAGTGACTGTGGATGTCTCTGAAGGACAGGTATTGACAGTGACTGTGGTTGTCTCTGAAGGACAGATATTGACAGTGATTGTGGGTGTGTCTCTGAAGGACAGATATTGACAGTGATAGTGGGTGTGTCTCTGAAGGACAGATATTGACAGTGACTGTGGGTGTCTCTGAAGGACAGGTATTGACAGGGACTGTGGGTGTGTCTCTGAAGGACAGGTATTGACAGTGACTGTGGGTGTCTCTGAAGGACAGGTATTGACAGGGACTGTGGGTGTTTCTCTAAAGGACAGGTATTGCTAGTGACTGTTGGTGTGTCTCTGAAGGACAGGTATTGACAGTATATGTGGGTGAGTCTCCAAAAGTCAGGTATTGACAGGGACTGTGGGCGATTTATCGAAGGACGTATTTACAATGTTTGTGGGCGAGTCTCTGAAGGACAGGTATTAGCAGTATATCTCTGTGAGACAAACAGACTCCTAAGTAAATGTCTTGGAAGATCAATCAGGACATCAAAACAGGGTTTATAATATTTTCATGGATAAAATCTGGACACAAATACTGGCCCTGCAGGGAAATTAAATGCTTGTCTGACGTATCTGATGGAATGTTAAATATGTGAAATAAGACAAATCAAGGAATATAACTCTCAGGAAGTCACTTTTATAATTTATGATATCAAAGTTGTTTATTTTAGGAATGTAAATGTTATGCAACATAAAGTATTATGCACAGAAAAATGCAATAGATCAATTTAAACTGCTGAGAAACACCATGGCTTATTGATGTAAGGTTTTATATTTAGATTTTGAATATCAAAACTACTTAACATACTCATACATTACGATTATAGTAAAACTGTTTAAGTACATATAACATTAACCAGGATGTTTACTTTAAACTTAGAGATCTGAATGTCAGCCAAAGATAAAGTTTGAATTGTATTCATTATTATGAAATCACATTTATGAGAGGATATTCAACAGTGTCTTCAGTAATACAAAATATATTTCACGAGTGGGGCTAATATTTTGATATTTTTATGAGTGCAAGGAACTCGATCAGACAGGGTAGTATAAAATAAAGCTAGTCCATCTTCAGAGAAAACATCTCCTCCATACCAACCCCAAGCAGAACTTTATCACCAGTGATGCCAAATATTGATGTGAGCCGCCCAGGGATAGAGAATATCGAAGCTACTCAAGGGACCCAGTCCACATAAAGCATCTGGTCCTACTCAATACCATCAAGGAACTTAAGGAACTAGCTGCTGAACTAACCTCCGGCACTAGGACATACCAGCTCTCCCTGGACACCTCCACCATCCCAGGAACTGCTGAACTAACCCCCGGCACTAGGACATACCAGCTCTCCCTGGACACTGCCACCATCCCAGGAACTGCTGAACTAACCCCCGGCACTAGGACATACCAGCTCTCCCTGGACACCTCCACCATCCCAGGAACTGCTGAACTAACCCCCGGCACTAGGACATACCAGCTCTCCCTGGACACCTCCACCATCCCAGGAACTGCTGAACTAACCCCCGGCACTAGGACATACCAGCTCTCCCTGGACACCTCCACCATCCCAGGAACTGCTGAACTAACCCCCGGCACTAGGACATACCAGCTCTCCCTGGACACCTCCACCATCCCAGGAACTGCTGAACTAACCCCGGCACTAGGACATACCAGCTCTCCCTGAACACCTCCACCATCCCAGGAACTGCTGAACTAACCCCCGGCACAAGGAGGATACCAGCTCTCCCTGGACACCTCCACCATCCCAGGAACTGCTGAACTAACCCCCGGCACTAGGACATACCAGCTCTCCCTGGACACCTCCACCATCCCAGGAACTGCTGAACTAACCCCGGCACTCGGAGGACATACCAGCTCTCCCTGGACACCTCCACCATCCCTGGAAACAAGCCCACATGGTTCCTATTTTCAAGGAGAGATTGAATGAAAGCAGCAAACTACAGACCTGTGTCTTGAGCTCGATCATGGCCATTAACTCCAAGTTGGTAGAGGAGATAATCAACAGCTCAGTCATGGATCACCTGGACCATCATAACATCCTGTCCGAATCAAAACATGGCTTCCGCAAAGGAAGATATTGCAAGACTCAGCTCATTCAGAACATCAATAATCTAGCAAGAGGAATTGATCTAGGGACCAGATGAACTTCATATTGCTCGATTTTAGTAAGGCTTTGATATAGTCCGCCATCAGACTCTACAGAGTCTGAAACAACATCTACGACTGCTTGAAGGACTTTCTATATGGCAGGAAACAATGTGTGATCATTGAGGGGAGCTAATCGACAGACACTGACTTTATATCAGGGGTCCCGCAAGGGACAGTGGTTGACAGCTCCTTTTCCTGTTGTAAACTCCAATGTGCTTCTATTTGCTGATGACTACATGATTTATAGATCCATCAAATACCCAGAAATCAAAGCCTCTCTCCAAAAAAGACCTTTACAACTAACAGAAGTTGGAGGATACCGGGAAAATGCAGTTCAATCCAGAGAAGTGTATCGCCATATCGGTCGGAAAAGAAAACCATGTATGTCTACCTACCATCTATACAAGTACTTGGGAGTCACCACCGCATCTGATCTCTCGTGGCATGAACACACCAACATCAGATCAGCCAGAGTAACAAGATCAATAGACTTCCTCCATAGAAACCTCCATGTATGTCCCAAAGACATCAGGGCCAAGGCGTATACCACCCTTGTCAGCCCTACCCTAGAGTATACGCTGCCTCAGCATGGGATCCATACATCAGAGCCCAAATCGACCAACTAGAGGCAACACAGAAAAGGGGAGTAAGATTTGCTGATTATAAGTCCAGGGAACGAGACAGCATGACCGCCATCCTAAAACACCTAGGCCAGGACTTTTTGGAACAAATATTGAGGGCTAGAGTGATTATGTTCTATTATATCATTCACCAACAAGTTCACTCAAACCTTGAAGAGCTACTGAAACCATCAGACTCTAGAACCAGAAAAAGCAGTCTTAACTACCAGCAAATACCAGCACAGCTTGACTTTTTCCTTTGCAGCTTCCTCCCCAGGACCGCTCATACCTGAACCAACTACCCAACAAGGGAATAATGGAACTACAGTAAACTCCGGTTTTCAAGAAGTCAGTCGGACCATGAAAACAACTTCGTAGAAACCGGACTTCGTGAAACACGACTAGTCCTCCCTGTCTAAAATTAGTCTCGATATATATACCGTTCACCAGCTGGCTAGCTAGGCCTAGCGTAAATGTGTAAACACTAACTGTATGATCAGTATTTAAAAACAACAATCACTGGACATTTTGTTAAACTTGTGTTACATTTTAATTATTATTTACAAATTGTTATTAGCACAACGTAAGCTAAACGCATGCATTGAATCATGTGTACATTATAGCCTATATACAGTACACGTGTACGTATCAGTTACACAGGAAAATATACCGGCGAGCGATCATCGAACATTTTTTTTCATACTTTCGTAAAAAAGTCAGTCATTTGTTTCTGTTTTGAAGAATAATGACACTTGTCAGCAAAGTCAGAAAGTTTGGTGATACACGCAAACATTGTTTCATCATCATTCTCGCGTGACTCTACAAACATTTTTATTTTGTCAACACTGTCCACGAACTCTACGAGAGTAGGAATTTTCAATTCAACCCCGGTATCACTATCGCTGTCCGACTCAGAGTCTTCCGATTTGTTATCCATTTTGTTTTTTATTTCCTCAATAACATCACTCTGTGTTGTTTGTTCAGTGGTGACAATATCCTCGTTGATCGTCACACTTTCGGAGTAGCCATTTTGACACCTGCCTTCGTGTATAAAGTGACAAACAAATGAACAGTGACTTGTTTTTACAGCGATTTATATCGGGTAGGGTTAATGAGTTGTTTTCACAGTTCGTACATACAGGTAAATTATCCTGTGGGGACCCCCAGACCATATCGCACAAAGCGATAGTTCGTACATAGCGACTTCGTGAATACAGGATTAATTTACAAAGGTTTATATAGAGGCTCAGTAGGGGATTTTTAAAGACTTCGTGAAATGCGGTATATCGTTAAATCCGACTTCGTGAAATGTGGAGTTTACTGTACCAGCTTTCAGATCCAGAATTACACTAATGGACTTCCTAGCCAAAAGCAACCATTGACTGTTTTCTATCGACATAGTATTTTACTACTAGCAGGGAACAATAATTATAACTATGAGCATATGATCTCCGAGAATAACTACCAGTGGTATATTTGGTGCAGAAGCTGTGTCCTATTTAGATGGAACTTCTAAACTGCTTACCGGAAGATTTCAACAATGTTTACAGATCGATATTCATCACTTAATGAGTTCTACAAGGATTCACAGGGGCTTGAATACAATGTACTAGCACTGCTATCACCAGGGTGACTATTGGTGCACCAAAGTCTATACTGACTTCTGACTTTCGGACAGATGGATGGATAGCCAAGCCTTTTCCAACGTCTATACCAACTTCTGACTTTCGGACAGATGGATGGATAGACAAGCCTTTTCCAACGTCTATACCAACTTCTTCTGACTTTCCGACTGATGAATGTATAGACAAGTTGTTTCCTCTTCCTTCCTCCTTAGCCTCAACCCCAGACACCACCCCACCCCTAAATTTATTGTGGGGAGTATATAACAAAGGAATGGATATAATTCAGGTGAGAGTATTGTCAGCTATACCTCAGGACAGTATTTACTCTACCCAGCAGAGAGTTGATTTACGGAGGCCCTAGTGAAGTGGTTCTACTGTCATCACAATGGTGCATGTTATTGACGTACTAGAGATAAGAACACAAGTACCCTTACTGCAAAACCACAATCCACTTCAGCCTCATACACAAGCATGTATATATGTAATCTACTGTCAAAATAAATAGGTTCTGGAAGAAAAAATACCCCTGGTAACTTTAATTTGGGATTAGTGAGGCGATTTATCTGCAAATACATAAACATAAATTTATAACTTTCTCCTTTCAATGTGTTTTTGTGATCTCCCATAACATTCAGCGTGGAGAGATATTTACGTTTTGAGGAGAAATTTATTATCTGTGTATCAAATTGAATACTTTGATTACATGTAGATCTCACGCAGTAGCAGTATAATTTAGATATGTCACTCTGAGAATCCTCAGAGTAACCTGGTACTAAACCTGAAATGATCTACATACATGTACCAGTACATTAACCCACCCATATTTCTGTGAGATATTGGTTGTAATCCACCCATATTTCTGTGAGATATTGGTTGTAATCCACCTATATTTCTGTGAGATATTGGTTGTAATCCACCCATATTTCTGTGATATATTGGTTGTAATCCACCCATATTTCTGTGAGATATTGGTTGTAATCCACCCATATTTCTGTGAGATATTGGTTGTAATCCACCCATATTTCTGTGAGATATTGGTTGTAATCCACCCATATTTCTGTGAGATATTGGTTGTAATCCACCCATATTTCTGTGAGATATTGGTTGTAATCCACCCATATTTCTGTGAGATATTAGTTGTAATCCACCCATATTTCTGTGAGATATTGGTTGTAATCCACCCATATTTCTGTGAGATATTGGTTGTAATCCACCCATATTTCTGTGAGATATTGGTTGTAATCCACCCATATTTCTGTGAGATATTGGTTGAAGTCCACCCATATTTCTGTGAGATATTGGTTGTAATCCACCCATATTTCTGTGAGATATTGGTTGTAATCCACCCATATTTCTGTGAGATATTGGTTGTAATCCACCCATATTTCTGTGAGATATTGGTTGTAATCCACCCATATGTCTGTGAGATATTGGTTGTAATCCACCCATATGTCTGTGAGATATTGGTTGTAATCCACCCATATTTCTGTGAGATATTGGTTGTAATCCACCCATATTTCTGTGAGATATTGGTTGTAATCCACCCATATTTATGTGAGATATTGGTTGTAATCCACCCATATTTCTGTGAGATATTGGTTGTAATCCACCCATATTTCTGTGAGATATTGACTATAATCCACCCATATTTCTGTAAGATATTGGTTGTAATCCACCCATATTTCTGTGAGATATTGGTTGTAATCCACCCATATTTCTGTGATATATTGGTTGTAATCCACCCATATTTCTGTGAGATATTGGTTGTAATCCACCCATATTTCTGTGAGATATTGGTTGTAATCCACCCATATTTCTGTGAGATATTGGTTGTAATCCACCCATATTTCTGTGAGATATTGGTTGTAATCCACCCATATTTCTGTGAGATATTGGTTGTAATCCACCCATATTTCTGTGAGATATTAGTTGTAATCCACCCATATTTCTGTGAGATATTGGTTGTAATCCACCCATATTTCTGTGAGATATTGGTTGTAATCCACCCATATTTCTGTGAGATATTGGTTGTAATCCACCCATATTTCTGTGAGATATTGGTTGAAGTCCACCCATATTTCTGTGAGATATTGGTTGTAATCCACCCATATGTCTGTGAGATATTGGTTGTAATCCACCCATATTTCTGTGAGATATTGGTTGTAATCCACCCATATTTCTGTGAGATATTGGTTGTAATCCACCCATATGTCTGTGAGATATTGGTTGTAATCCACCCATATGTCTGTGAGATATTGGTTGTAATCCACCCATATTTCTGTGAGATATTGGTTGTAATCCACCCATATTTCTGTGAGATATTGGTTGTAATCCACCCATATTTATGTGAGATATTGGTTGTAATCCACCCATATTTCTGTGAGATATTGGTTGTAATCCACCCATATTTCTGTGAGATATTGACTATAATCCACCCATATTTCTGTAAGATATTGGTTGTAATCCACCCATATTTCTGTGAGATATTGGTTGTAATCCACCCATATTTCTGTGATATATTGGTTGTAATCCACCCATATTTCTGTGATATATTGGTTGTAATCCACCCATATTTCTGTGAGATATTGGTTGTAATCCACCCATATGTCTGTGAGATATTAGTTGTAAGCCACCCATATGTCTGTGAGATATTGGTTGTAATCCACCCATATTTCTGTGAGATATTGGTTGTAATCCACCCATATTTCTGTGAGATATTGGTTGTAATCCACCCATATTTCTGTGAGATATTGGTTGTAATCCACCCATATTTCTGTGAGATATTGGTTGTAATCCACCCATATTTCTGTGAGATATTGGTTGTAATCCACCCATATTTCTGTGAGATATTGGTTGTAATCCACCCATATTTCTGTGAGATATTAGTTGTAATCCACCCATATTTCTGTGAGATATTGGTTGTAATCCACCCATATTTCTGTGAGATATTGGTTGTAATCCACCCATATTTCTGTGAGATATTAGTTGTAATCCACCCATATTTCTGTGAGATATTAGTTGTAATCCACCCATATGTCTGTGAGATATTGGTTGTAATCCACCCATATTTCTGTGAGATATTGGTTGTAATCCACCCATATTTCTGTGAGATATTGGTTGTAATCCACCCATATTTCTGTGAGATATTGGTTGTAATCCACCCATATTTCTGTGAGATATTAGTTGTAATCCACCCATATTTCTGTGAGATATTGGTTGTAATCCACCCATATTTCTGTGAGATATTGGTTGTAATCCACCCATATTTCTGTAAGATATTGGTTGTAATCCACCCATATTTCTGTAAGATATTGGTTGTAATCCACCCATATTTCTGTAGATATTGGTTGTAATCCACCCATATTTCTGTGAGGTATTGGTTGTAATCCATCCATATTTCTGTGAGATGTTGGTTGTAATCCACCCATATTTCTGTGAGATATTGGTTGAAGTCCTCTTCCTAGTTGTTTTTTTCTATAAACACTACATTTAACGATATAAAGAACAAGAATTAAGATTAAAAGGGACCACTCGAGTTTGGCTAATTGTCTGAGCTCTGATGGAGGCCGGTATACTGAGATCTTGTGTGTCCTCATTCCCGGTCTACTAAAGTGTACCCGAGTTCCATATATAAAACCCTTGAAAAGACATTGTCAGGTAGACGTAAGTATACCTGCCATATACCTACTGTACATGCAGCAGTATATCTCTAGTACTTTACAGCATTATAAACTTTGTTGACAGTAAAGGTGTTCCCTACGTTTTGAGGAGTCAGCATATTTATGACTTGGAAAAGATTCAAACTTCTGCTCTTTTAAAACTATATTTCTTCTTCAGATCTCTGTCATTGTGTTTGTGTGAAGTCTACTTCACCAAATATACACAATAAGTCATCTAAAAGTAATACGATGCAGGAGTTTTTATACGACTGCTTTTGGAAATCAAACAAATCAATGTCTTGTAAAGTGGCTTAAATAGTGCTGATTCATATAAAATGAAAAAAGCTATGCTGTCAAATCTGATAAGTATTCGATATCTGAATAAAATGTTATGAATTTTTATGAACTGAATAAATGTTATAATTATTTTCTCATTCTTAAATATATTGAGTACATTGTAACTCGTAATTGCTCATTCTATGAAGTGCAACTCAAATTTGCCAATTTTTTGTGCAAGGAACACCTAGAAATGCTTAATCTAGCTGTCTAGAGGAACTATTTTAATATTCAATATATTAATTACCCATTCTATGTATTGTAGCTCAGTATTGCTCGATCATTCTATCGTTATGTAGCTCAGTATTGCTCATTCTACATGTATTGTTATGTAGCTCAGTATTGCTCATTTTGTGTTAGGCAGCTCAGTATTGCTCATTCTATTGTTCTGTAGCTCAGTATTGCTCATTCTATTGTTCTGTAGCTCAGTATTGCTCATTCTATTGTTATGTAGCTCAGTATTGCTCACTCTATTGTTATGTAGCTCAGTATTGCTCATTCTATTGTTCTGTAGCTCAGTTAATTGCTCATTCTATTGTTCTGTAGCTCAGTATTGCTGTTATGTAGCTCAGTATTGCTCATTTTGTGTGATGTAGCTCAGTATTGCTCATTCTATTGTTATGTAGCTCAGTATTGCTCATTCTATTGTTATGTAGCTCAGTATTGCTCACTCTATTGTTATGTAGCTCAGTATTACTCATTCTATTGTTATTGTAGCTCAGTATTGCTCATTCTATTGTTATGTAGCTCAGTATTGCTCATTCTATTGTTCTGTAGATCAGTATTGCTCATTCTATTGTTATGAAGCTCAGTATTGCTCATTCTATTGTTATGTAGCTCAGTATTGCTCACTCTATTGTTATGTAGCTCAGCATTGCTCATTCTATTGTTCTGTAGCTCAGTATTGCTCATTCTATAGTTCTGTAGCTCAGTATTGCTCATTCTATTGTTATGTAGCTCAGTATTGCTCATTCTATTGTTCTGTAGCTCAGTATTGCTCATTCTATTGTTATGTAGCTCAGTATTTCTCACTCTATAGTTCTGTAGCTCAGTATTGCTCATTCTATTGTTATGTAGCTCAGTATTGCTCATTCTATTGTTATGTAGCTCAGTATTGCTCACTCTATTGTTATGTAGCTCAGTATTGCTCACTCTATTGTTAAGTAGCTCAGTATTGCTCATTCTATTGTTCTGTAGCTCAGTATTGCTCATTTTGTGTTATGCAGCTCAGTATTGCTCATTCTATTGTTCTGTAGCTCAGTATTGCTCATTCTATTGTTCTGTAGCTCAGTATTGCTCATTTTATTGTTATGTAGCTCAGTATTGCTCACTCTATTGTTATGTAGCTCATTATTGCTCACTCTATTGCTATGTAGCTCAGTATTGCTCATTCTATTGTTCTGTAGCTCAGTATTGCTCATTCTATAGTTCTGTAGCTCAGTATTGCTCATTCTATTGTTATGTAGCTCAGTATTGCTCATTCTATTGTTCTGTAGCTCAGTATTGCTCATTCTATTGTTATGTAGCTCAGTATTGCTCACTCTATAGTTCTGTAGCTCAGTATTGCTCATTCTATTGTTATGTAGCTCAGTATTGCTCATTCTATTGTTATGTAGCTCAGTATTGCTCATTCTATTGTTATGTAGCTCAGTATTGCTCACTCTATTGTTATGTAGCTCAGTATTGCTCATTCTATTGTTCTGTAGCTCAGTTAATTGCTCATTCTATTGTTCTGTAGCTCAGTATTGCTCATTCTATTGTTATGTAGCTCAGTATTTCTCACTCTATTCTTATGTAGCTCAGTATTGCTCATTCTATTGTTCTGTAGCTCAGTATTGCTCATTCTATAGTTCTGTAGCTCAGTATTGCTCATTCTATTGTTATGTAGCTCAGTATTGCTCATTCTATTGTTCTGTAGCTCAGTATTGCTCATTCTATTGTTATGTAGCTCAGTATTGCTCACTCTATTGTTATGTAGCTCAGTATTGCTCATTCTATAGTTCTGTAGCTCAGTATTGCTCATTCTATAGTTCTGTAGCTCAGTATTGCTCATTCTATTGTTATGTAGCTCAGTATTGCTCATTCTATTGTTCTGTAGCTCAGTATTGCTCATTCTATTGTTCTGTAGCTCAGTATTGCTCATTCTATTGTTATGTAGCTCAGTATTTCTCACTCTATTCTGATGTAGCTCAGTATTGCTCATTCTATTGTTCTGTAGCTCAGTATTGCTCATTCTATAGTTCTGTAGCTCAGTATTGCTCATTCTATTGTTATGTAGCTCAGTATTGCTCATTCTATTGTTCTGTAGCTCAGTATTGCTCATTCTATTGTTATGTAGCTCAGTATTGCTCACTCTATTGTTATGTAGCTCAGTATTGCTCATTCTATAGTTCTGTAGCTCAGTATTGCTCATTCTATAGTTCTGTAGCTCAGTATTGCTCATTCTATTGTTATGTAGCTCAGTATTGCTCATTCTATTGTTATGTAGCTCAGTATTGCTCATTCTATTGTTATGTAGCTCAGTATTGCTCACTCTATTGTTATGTAGCTCAGTATTGCTCATTCTATTGTTCTGTAGCTCAGTATTGCTCATTCTATTGTTATGTAGCTCAGTATTGCTCATTCTATTGTTATGTAGCTCAGTATTGCTCACTCTATTGTTATGTAGCTCAGTATTGCTCACTCTATTGTTAAGTAGCTCAGTATTGCTCATTCTATTGTTCTGTAGCTCAGTATTGCTCATTTTGTGTTATGCAGCTCAGTATTGCTCATTCTATTGTTCTGTAGCTCAGTATTGCTCATTCTATTGTTCTGTAGCTCAGTATTGCTCATTTTATTGTTATGTAGCTCAGTATTGCTCACTCTATTGTTATGTAGCTCATTATTGCTCACTCTATTGCTATGTAGCTCAGTATTGCTCATTCTATTGTTCTGTAGCTCAGTATTGCTCATTCTATAGTTCTGTAGCTCAGTATTGCTCATTCTATTGTTATGTAGCTCAGTATTGCTCATTCTATTGTTCTGTAGCTCAGTATTGCTCATTCTATTGTTATGTAGCTCAGTATTGCTCACTCTATAGTTCTGTAGCTCAGTATTGCTCATTCTATTGTTATGTAGCTCAGTATTGCTCATTCTATTGTTATGTAGCTCAGTATTGCTCATTCTATTGTTATGTAGCTCAGTATTGCTCACTCTATTGTTATGTAGCTCAGTATTGCTCATTCTATTGTTCTGTAGCTCAGTTAATTGCTCATTCTATTGTTCTGTAGCTCAGTATTGCTCATTCTATTGTTATGTAGCTCAGTATTTCTCACTCTATTCTTATGTAGCTCAGTATTGCTCATTCTATTGTTCTGTAGCTCAGTATTGCTCATTCTATAGTTCTGTAGCTCAGTATTGCTCATTCTATTGTTATGTAGCTCAGTATTGCTCATTCTATTGTTCTGTAGCTCAGTATTGCTCATTCTATTGTTATGTAGCTCAGTATTGCTCACTCTATTGTTATGTAGCTCAGTATTGCTCATTCTATAGTTCTGTAGCTCAGTATTGCTCATTCTATAGTTCTGTAGCTCAGTATTGCTCATTCTATTGTTATGTAGCTCAGTATTGCTCATTCTATTGTTATGTAGCTCAGTATTGCTCATTCTATTGTTATGTAGCTCAGTATTGCTCACTCTATTGTTATGTAGCTCAGTATTGCTCATTCTATTGTTCTGTAGCTCAGTTAATTGCTCATTCTATTGTTCTGTAGCTCAGTATTGCTCATTCTATTGTTATGTAGCTCAGTATTTCTCACTCTATTCTTATGTAGCTCAGTATTGCTCATTCTATTGTTCTGTAGCTCAGTATTGCTCATTCTATAGTTCTGTAGCTCAGTATTGCTCATTCTATTGTTATGTAGCTCAGTATTGCTCATTCTATTGTTCTGTAGCTCAGTATTGCTCATTCTATTGTTATGTAGCTCAGTATTGCTCACTCTATTGTTATGTAGCTCAGTATTGCTCATTCTATAGTTCTGTAGCTCAGTATTGCTCATTCTATTGTTATGTAGCTCAGTATTGCTCATTCTATTGTTATATAGCTCAGTATTGCTCATTCTATTGTTATGTAGCTCAGTATTGCTCACTCTATTGTTATGTAGCTCAGTATTGCTCATTCTATTGTTCTGTAGCTCAGTTAATTGCTCATTCTATTGTTCTGTAGCTCAGTATTGCTCATTCTATTGTTATGTAGCTCAGTATGTGTATAGCAACAAATCACTCATTCTGAGCAATTTATATACATGTATATAACTCAATATTTTTCAATTAATGTAGATTAGGTACGTGACTCAACTTTGCTCTAATCTAGCTGTTATAAAAATTAGCTCAAAAATGCATAATATGTCCACATTACCTCAACATTCCTTATACAACATAGAATAACTAGCTCATTACTGCTTATCTATGGTTGTAAATCATAAACATTGCTCATTTTTTTTAAAGTAACTCAGTATAACTCATTCTGTTAAAAAGTAACTCAGAATTCCTAATTTCTGAACTGCTCATTCTTTTCATTGATTCTTCGGTGTTAATTCAATGTTGTTGGATTTGAAGGATGAAATTGACAGCGTTCGAATTTAACGCTCGCACATTAGCTAAATGCGAGCTGATTTTTCATTTTGCGAGTAGAAAATTGTGGTACTCGCATTTTTCAGCGAGTGCATATAAATCCTGGTAAAACAGACACATAGTAAAACATCGACGAAAACTTTAAACAAAAACCGACACACAGACAATCATGAATGCATTATTGGTGACGCTTGTACACAGCACTCGTTAGTTTCAAGCGTCTCAAAGACTACGATATACATGAATATATTGTAATGGAAAAGAAACGAGAGTTTCCGAGAAACAAAGCGTGACGTCTCGCTAGCATGGCTGACATTATCAATTTTTTTAAGTCAGCCGCTGCCGGAACATCAAATGAAAAGATCGGCGAAAATAATGAGAGCAAGGACACATGTAGAGAAAGTAGCCCAACTCCTAAGAAAAAAGTGACATGCATCCCAAGGCCAACAAAACAAACTGTCGAGAAATGGGAACTGCATATTGACCTGGAAAAAATCCTTGACGATGATCATGTGCACGTTATTGAAATTTATTGCAAAACTTGCAAAGAATATAGTCCCAACAAGTCATCATCAGTAAATATTTTGTTCTTACTTGATTAAGTAAGTAATATATAGGATCAAAATCCTTCAATATTCATTGATCTTGAAGTTGATGATATTTGAAGGGAGTAATACCCTGGCTTATATGAACAGTGAGTTAAATAAAACAAAAAACAAAACAAAAATTAATTGTAATTTGGCTCAAATAAAAACTTTATTTGAAGCAACTGTTCTTTTGTTTGTGGTTCTGAAAAGTAAAGATTATTTATCATAAAACATGTGTTATATTTAATGTTAACACATAATTTCAAAATTGCGAGTAAGTTTGTAATTTTGCGAGTTAAAATTTTATCCACTCGCAACAACGTGCGAGTTACTAAAAAAGTTAAATTCTACCCCTGAATTGAGATGAAATGAAATGAAATCAACTTGTCTACATGTATCTAAGATACCTTAGCATAGATGGTAGGTCAATATTTAAATGTTATAGTTTAAGATCTAATAACTTCAGGTATATGGTCTGTGTGAATTTTGTTTCATACAATCAGAAACCTTGCCGGCGTCAATATACATGTATATCACGAGGAAAAATCTGAACTTGAATGATAATATCTACCACAAATACACTCAGTAATAACAATATCCTTCCTGACTATAGGTAAACAATCTACATACTCATCAGGTATACACTCATCAGGTTAAAAGTACATCCATGTATACCAGTGTTTAGAGTAATGCTGAAATTCAATATTTATTGCCAAATTTTCTCAAATAAGCCCCCTTGTGTATAAAAACTGGAGTGGGCTTATTTGTAAACCAAGCTTAGCTTTCTATTTAAAATTTGACGATTCTGCAAAAATGAAGAAGCCTTCTTCTGCCTGAAAGACAGGTGTTTAATTGTGGACAATTACGGTATACCATATTCTCCAAGTACATATTTTCCATTTCCTGGAAAGATAAGTTGGTATGAAACCTGTTTTGTAACCAGGCTGAGGCCTATACACTCAGCAATTTAAAGCCTAGCCCTCCCTTTAAAATCCCTTTATTTTCTACTAAGGAACCAAATTAGAAGGGCATCAGGTGTATACTTTTGGACTTACAAGCTTTCCAAAAACTTACCCCAAAAACTTTAAAGTGGGTTTTGGTGCCAAAAAAGTTAAGTCCACAAAATGGTAAAATGCGAAAAAATCACAATTTTTTCTGCATGATTTTGCCATAACATCACTCCTAGACCTCTGATAAATGTATAAACCAAATTAGAAGGGCATGAGGTGTATACTTTTGGACTTACAAGCTTTCCAAAAACTTACCCCAAAAACTTTAAAGTTTTGGGGTGGGACGCCGACGCCGACGCCGGGGCGACAGCATTAGCTCTCGGTTACTTGTAACCGGTGAGCTAACAACAAAAGGTTCGACCAATTGTCCTTACAAAAACAACTATTTTAAAAAAATGTCATAATCACTTATAATATTTTGGAAGTAGCTTTCTCTAACCTATGTATGCAATAGAATCATTTCTGATTTCATCTGTTACGAAAAATATGCAGTGCAGTTAGGCTAATCTTATACATCTACAGCTTAACTTTATCATTCCATTTATCTAAGGACATATCAAAGGGTCCTGACATAAAGTGTCTCCTAAACTCCTTATATTTTAGTAACTACTCAAATCTAAAATCATTATTGAAATATTTTATTTCTTTCCTTTTTTTATACTGTCAATTCCTTTTTTTCAGTATTTCAATATATTTCTTAATTTCTCATGTTTTTGTATAAATTTAATTCAGACATTACATCAATTTCTCCATCTTATTTGAAAATCAAAGATTTTTCAATAAATATATGTATTAAGTCCCAATTCCCTGTATAGCCTGTGGTTTAAGAAATGAGAATATAAATTACTTACCACAATACCAGAGGGGGGAGGGGTACATGTAAAACTAATTATAAATAGATTTATAATTCTGTGACAATAGCTAAAATGGTCAATATACAAACCATAAAGCTGCTTTTTAAAGTTTATCATTCAGCTGTCTAAAATGATTAAAGGTGGCCATTATCAGTGACTTGGGGTGATCGTGAGGTCAACAGGCCATCAAAACAATGAGTCTTACACAAGTGGTCTAAAAGTATTGATCAGAGTCGCTCGTAAAATAGAGAAGATGTCTAAATCACCCTGAGAATGTGTTAATACCAGAGTTTGAGTATATTAAGGCCTCCCTGTACAATAAAATACTTTCATCTCACGAGCTCAGGCATTATCATAAGTTGACAGGGTATGAAAGGAGACTTTATATAACTAAGAGTGGAATACAGAACCAGTCAAAACTGGAAACCTGACAGACATTCAGCTAGGCGATCAGCATCTAGCCTTAATACATATCGGCAAAACAAACCAGTTAATTAACTAGTATACTTTTTATAAAAGAATCAGGTATGATTCTGAAAAATATCTACCAGGTAAGTACACTGATATTGCAAAAACCCCAGAAATAATGGACTTACTCATTAAGTGAGACCAGCCCATTAATAGTTTGATATACATATATAAAAATATGGTAAGAAAACTATTAGAAACCAGAAATAAATACAAGGTCTGATACAGATACACTGTCAGATCGAGCTACTATACATTTCTGTAAATCTACAATATTAATACATAGATTTTGAAGTTAAGGAAATATGTGTTTCTCACTAATCAAGTGATTAAGCTAATCGCCTTTTGAACAACTGGGCCCTGTAGTTCAGTTACCTATAAAACTATATGTAGGTTTCCTCGTAAGGTTATGTTCTTACTTTACTCATCAATGCACTAGTTCAGTTAGTTCATGCACTAGTTCAGTTAGTTCATGCACTAGTTCAGCTAGTTCTTCATGTTTCAACATCTGATCTGCTCAAATTAAACTGTTCTGAGTTTTGTGTAAAAGCATTGGTACTAAAATCACACACCAAATCTCAAGTGATTAGTTTGACTAATGTGGTCATCCACCTCTTGGGTCATCACATTTCCTTCTATAGACAGAGATCCTGTTTTCTTATGGTTGTATAGATAAATACAATAAAAGTTAAGTACAGACTGCTTAAGTTGTATAGATGGGAAGTCCCACCTGTAGATAAGGATATGGGTAAATTGATCGTAACAAGGTTGTTGACCTCCACCCAAATAATACTACACATCAAATGTGATTAATAAAAAAATGACAATGGATTAAAGAATGGGTACACAAGCTGTTTTACAATCATTTTCTTTTCTGTATAAGTCCATTCCTATAATCCAAGTCCCTGCTAATGGAGGAGGAAGGATGATGATTCTTATACAAATGTAGTCCCTTTTAGTGGAGGAGGAAGGACAATGATAGAGGTCAATGTTCAAGAGGAACTTGATCTGGTCAATATCTCATAGCTAGGCCACGAGCCAGATATTATATATTTTTTTCAGATGAATTTGGTTACAAGAAATATATTCTTGACATTGTTACTCCAGTAATATCAAAAAAAAAATTAAAATCTAACAAGGTACATATGTATCGGGTATCATCTCATAGATTACATAAGCTGGAGGATAACATCAATTCAAATTCAATACCTCCAGATATACATGTATGCGTTATTGTAGTGTTTGTACTCAAATTGAGTACAAATACTGTATCATTTTATTATGGAATGTCCATTATACTTAGAAATAATGTCAAATTTTTTGTAGAGGAAATATTACATTAGACAAATTATGTTAAAATTTATAGATCTTATGTCATCAGGGAACCATACAATCATTTCAATAAAGCAAATGAAGTAAGAAATGAAATACTATTTATATGGAATCCTTCATATGGTAATATTGTTTTTCATGCTTTAATAGTCAATTATAATCAGTTTTCTAAATTTAGGACAGAGTTGTGCCCCTTTGTAGAAAAAAATTATGTACATCTCAAGTACATATATATATTGCACGTACCTCTTAGTCTTTGTTATCAATATTATAATACTGAACAAAAGCAATTAACGGTTCTTAATATATCTAAATCTCCTTAATCTCTTGTAATTGACCAATGAATATATTAGTAAAATATAAAATTAACTACTTATTGATTGACATTAACATTACAAAAATATGAAAAGCCAAAGATTTACGAACACTTCTAGAAATTTCTGATTTCAATGCAGTTGTTTTTATTTCAATGCAGTTGGGTTTTTTCATCCAATTTTCAATCACCGACACCACTACAATCAACAAGTACGTCCTTAACTGAATAAGCCTATAATTAAACCTTACCTTTTGTATCCAGTGTTTCTCCTCCAAAACCCTCTCACCAGCAATCTTTCTATAACAGCTAGTATTTTTCTGTTAGCTATTTTCCCAATGCATTCGTTCTGAAAAAATTTTGAACACCATTTTCATTTTTTTTCTATACAGTATATCACTAAAGGACGCGTTAATCTACATAGCAACCTTTCTTAAATATAAGAACAAAGATCTACCTGTCTTTATAGAGTACATTGTATATAGAAATCTAAACTATATATATATACATTGTATCTATATAGCTTAGAAACACAAATGACGAAGAAAGACAACTTTTTGACTCGTGCCCTGACCGGGCCTCAAACTTACGATCTACGGCACCCAATCGCCTAGCCAGAAATACCCACAGCTTATACCGCTGCGCCACATTGGCGCTCTAAAAAGAACGTTTCAATGGCGCAGTGATGGTCGGCCCGATACCCTGACATGATCATTGTGGAAGTCGTCTATAAGATGATATAAATACCTGGATCGCAATGTATTTACATACATGGATACGAATTGTACATATATTAGATATATTTCTCTCGGTACAACTACGACAGGAAATTCAAATCATTGTATATATATACTCATATTTATTTTGATATCTATCTTTATCAAATCTATACCAATTATTGCCAGTGTTCTTTTACATGCTGTTTTACACCTAATCTAGTGGTGTAACTTGACATACATGTTGTACATCCAACACAATTTATTCAAATATTCATGTCTGTGTTATAAATATATACGGTATGTAGAGGATATATATATAGGAAAAAGTAGATGTAGAAACTTTAAAAGGAATATCTATTTTTTTATAATATATATATCTTTTTCAACACCTTTCAAGATTGTGCAGATAAACATTTGTAAATGTCTAAAAGCATCGGACCAAAATAGTAGCTACCTATATATACTTACTAAATATTTTAAAAGTGGAGACTATTTAGTAAAAAATAAATGTATTTCAAATGGCATTTTCTAATAAATGGGTCTTCATTCACCATGTCTTGTTGATAATTATGTAAACTGTTTATTGGTTGTATGTCTGAGATTACAATCTTAGATATCAAGGTATTTTGTAGCAGTAGAACCTAAATCATGAATTTTTTTTCTTGTTTATTGTAAACTAAATATAACAAATACTTCAGTTATCTACCTTATATTGCTTTTTTAAGTTCATTATTAAACCAAATAAAGCAACCAACAATGAATATTTTGATAATTTGTAGTGTCCATGAACTTGACCAGAAGATTGCCAAGACTGGTGACTTAAGTTTAGAGGAGGAGCTCTTGGAGGAGTTTACAGATTTTCAGCTATCCCCTGAAAGTGAACTCCCAAAGATGGACATAAGAATGGATGAGTTTTGGAGGAAACTTTCTGAAAGAACAGATAAGTTTTCTGAGAAAGCCAGATTCCCATCCCTTGCAAAACTGTGTCAGGGATTGATTGTCATCCCAAACAGCAATGCAGATTCAGAAGAGCATTCAGCATGACCAGGAAGATATGGACCAGAAGGGATCCCCGGATAACAGTCTATCTGTGACATTTTATCTTACAAAATCAACCAGGACTGTGAATGCTGGAATTACAAACCATGAGAGTTTGTATTGAAAACTTCGAGGAAAGTCACTTGGGAATAAAACAAAAACACCAGGGCCAACAATTTCATTTACTGTTCAGTAGATATTCACGATTCATTATACTGTAATTTACTCAGCTGCATTCACTTATTATTAAATTGAATATATTAATCAATTAATTGGTGTTGTTTAGTAAAAATGTTGTCACGTGCAATCTACCGTTTGAGAAAAGTCATCAAACTGAAGATATCCAGTTTGTCAATATTTGACACTTACATATCTCTGGTATCATCAGGGACATATAATAAGATCTTATTATATCCCTGGTATCATGCATAATACTATCTCCAAATAAAAATTATAAAGACATAAAATAATTTCTGTTAACATTATCACAGTGTGACAGGGACAATGTGTGACCTTGGACAGTGACCTTGACAGCACTAACAGGGACAATGTGTGATCGTGGACAGTGACATTGACAGTAAATGTGTGACCTTGGACAGTGACCTTGACAGTAACAGGGACAATGTTAGCCCAAGTTTCTGCTGGCCCCGAGACCATGTCTGGTGTCAAAGCCAGAGGAAACTCCAGGGCTGTGTGATATAGTACAGGGCCAGAGAAAATAACCTTGACAGTAAAAGTATTATAGACATCGCATACCAGTGTGACAGTGGCATCGAAAGTAAAAGCCTTTATACATCACGAAAGTGACCTTGACAGTAACAGTATACAATATAATAATGTATATAACAGGGACAATGTGGGGCCGTAGAAAGACCGAAGCTTGGGAATCTTCGGACCATGTTTTCGCTACTTTTTTGTGTGGATTCTATCTTTCGCTCATTGGTCTGCGCAAATCGGTACATGTCAAGTTCTTTTCCTTTTAGATTTCGAGTCACTTTCTGCAACATTTGTTAACACATACAGACTACTGTTCCAATACAACGAAATTACGTACCTTGCTCTACCACATCACGAACTGAAAACATTACGAACGTCGGGTCTGGGTCCAGCGCGCCCTGCTCTCGCATGTCCACGAGCAGTGGGGTAAGGGAGCTAACTCTTCTAGAACGAAAGTCCCTGGACTAAATTGACCTTGGAGTCTCACCGATTTGAAAGGATACACGCTAAGTAGACGTTTGAGCTTATTGTTGATACTTTTTAGTCATTTCTTTAAGGGATAATGGTTACATCTCCATGCTAGGTTACATTCCAGTTGCGCATTTGTAATTACTTGTAGTTTTTATTCTATAATGAACACTGCTGTGCATGTGATTGTGGAGACGATATACAAACATACAAATGTACTGAATTCTATCCGTATAGTAGTTTGGTTTCGATAACTTATTACGTATTACGGAACTTTGATATATGAGAATAACCATTTTTATTTACATGTATTTATATATTCATTTATTTTGTGTTCGAGATTAATTGTATGCTGTTTTGATTCGTCTAATGGAGTAAAGTTTTCGTAATTTCAATATTGAGGAAATCTTTTCGACAAATCCAGAAATCTTGATTGTGTCTGGATTTGTCAGTTTGAGATCTATCAATCAGTTGAAGTGAAATCAGGATAAAGCTTGTCAGACTTCTAAACATGATCGCGATACAGAATTCTCTCAGAAACTTAGATTTTTTCCCTTTTTTAATTCCCAAATTTTGAACATCAACACATTTTGTTTTTGTAATAATGTAATGTATTATGTATACCTACCTAAAGCAAAACAGACGAACGTACACATAGTTACAAGTACGATTTCTATTAAATTGTTTCAAAACTGTTTCAGCGAGAAAATGGAAACTATCACTTAGGAAAAAAACAACTAGTCTAATAAATGTTGCACATTGCCTTTTTTTTTTTTTTTTACTAAACTTGTTGCGCTTTTTGCTTCTCATGCAATTTTTCAGCCTTTCTTGTTTCTTTACTTGTTCCTTGCTCTACAATATTCCCTGTACATCTCTTGATCCCAAGTTCTTAAGTATTTGATCCATAACGTACCCTTTCTTTTAACTTTTGACAGTTTTTTTATCAAGAAGAGTTTAATATTTACGGTCTACTGATTTCCGTTGTGGCGTAATCAGTTTACTTGGAATAGTTTCTTTTATACATTGTTCCAGTTTTTTCGTTAAAAAATGTGTCATTGGGCTTCGACATCCATATTACAGTATAACAAATACCCTTGTCAGCCCATATTCAATTTTACACACAGTTCACTGTAATTTCCTTTACTTTATCGTACATATATCGCGATTTCTTAAATGAATCTATTTCGATATCAAAGCTGCAACGAATATTGATAACCGAGTGATCACTTTTGCCTAATGGAGAGCTTATTTGTGTCGACTCCATAAATTCTTCTTTGTCAGAGAATGCAATGAATCAAAATCACACAATTTAACGTGTGAAAAAGCTAGATTTCAACATTACATCTAAAATGTTTTCAACAAAGATTTATATATCATAGCTATATCTCTGGGAGTATAACATATCTCAAAGGATATGATATGAAAGACAGTGTGTGCACATAAACCTTTTTTAGTACATTATGGAAAAACCGCTAGATTTCAAATTCAACTACAAAGTGTTGCCAAAATTACGAATTCAAAGGAAATACAATAAGTGCTGGAAATGTATCTCAGTGTATATATATAGAAACTATCCTGTTACACATTTATTCTTTTGTTTAAATGTCACCCTTTTGTTATTATTGTCTAGCATTATTATGTGCTCATTCAAAATCTTACATCTAGCTATCCAATACGTTACCTGTAGCCGTCCAATAAGTTACCTGTAACCGTCCAATAAGTTACCTGTAACCGTTCAATAAGTTACCTGTAGCCGTCCAATACGTTACCTGTAGCCGTCCAATAAGTTACCTTTAACCGTCCAATAAGTTACCTGTAACCGTCCAATAAGTTACCTGTAACCGTCCAATAAGTTACCTGTAACCGTCCAATAAGTTACATGTAACCGTTCAATAAGTTACCTGTAACCGTCCAATAAGTTACCTGTAGACGTCCAATAAGTTATCTGTATCCGTCCAATAAGTTACCTGTAACCGTCCAATAAGTTACCTGTAGCCGTCCAATACGTTACCTGTAACCGTCCAATAAGTTACCTTTAACCGTCCAATAAGTTACCTGTAACCGTCCAATAAGTTACCTGTAACCGTCCAATAAGTTACCTGTAACCGTCCAATAAGTTACATGTAACCGTTCAATAAGTTACCTGTAACCGTCCAATAAGTTACCTGTAACCGTTCAATAAGTTACCTGTAACCGTCCAATAAGTTACCTGTAACCGTCCAATAAGTTACCTGTAACCGTCCAATAAGCGCATTATTTTGCGTACTTATACACAGTTCAAATATTGATAAATATTAAATAACTTTTATTTGCATGTGTAACATCAAACCAAAAGTTATAACAAAGGTCACAAAGGTTATAGGTCAAAGAAGTAACCGTGTTGTTTAATATGATTACCTTTTTATTTAGGGTAATGAATTCATTGATATATGATATACATGTACTATATGTATACAACGAAAAGATAAATAAATAAAATAAAAAAAACACATTACCTCATCTAGAAAGAACAATTAAAAACGGCCGATAACGGATTTAATGATACAAATATAAATGTATACTGGTACGTGTATACCGACCCTCACTGTAATTGACACAATTTTATGATAAATATTGACATGCAATTAGTTATAGTACGTTATAAAAAAAAATACTCCTCGGAACATGTTTGACGTATCGTATAATACAGGTATAACATCACTAAGTCTGACTTACAGAGTACAAAACTGTACTCGTATAAACGTAACCGAGTACTGATGACCGAGTACTGACCAAGTACTGACCATTACTTAGGTCATTTATTGTCACAAAACGTGTACACTTCGAAAGCTATGGCTTCCTGACTGGACGTGACCACGATCTCCTGTCTGAAAGGATTGACCACAACGGCATACGGGGTGTTGATGCTGACCAGTTTGGACAAGAGTACTCTGTCCTTGAGCCCGTTCTTGGACACCAGATGGACGTTTTTCGAGTTACGTCCACACACATAAAGGTTTCCGTCCTGATCCAGATCGAGGCCAACCGGATACACCAAACTGTTGACCATGTAACGAAAGATCTCCACCCCGTTAGACTGCCTGCCCACGATAGTGTTACCATCTTTATGGTACAATAGGTTCTCTGCCTTCAACAATGCTATGTATGTGTCTGCGCCGCTCTTGCTCATTGACCGAATATCCTGGCCATCCGATCCAAGCATACATATGAATTTTTCCGTACCCACCACACGTGTGTTACCAAGGAAACCGATACCCCATGCTCCTGTCGGACTCAGCAATCGTCCTAATGCAGTAAACTGGCCACCACGGAATGTACACCTTAGAATTCCGTCCTCTCTCAAAGCCACGAAGTACTCGTAAGGTTCGTTACCACGCGTGATATCGGTGGGTTTTCCGTCCAACTTGAACTCCTCCAAAAACGTGTAGCTTTGATCTACCAACACAAGCCTCCGACCGATGTGATCCGTTAGAAGTAGCATTCCGTCTTCCGTGAAAATTCCGGAGGTCAGATACGATTTCCCTGACCCCAGTGAACTTCTTTGAACCGATTTGATCACGGATAGTATACCAGTCCATACGTTGACATCTTGAGTGCCATCTGTCTGTAACACGGCCAGCTGTTCTAAGGCGTTCTTTACGTCGGCGTCGGACGTCACACTGATATTTTCGTCTACTTTAGAGTCCGACATTTTGAAAATGATTACCTTCTTTCACGTTTTCTTGTAACAGTTGGTAGGACAACATCAGGTGTCACATATAACGTTACCGGTGTGGTACTTCCGGTATTGTACTTATAGAAACAGTACTTCCGGTTTATGTACGATGATAGACACAACGGAAATAGTCACTAAAACATGACCTCAGAAACTGGACTATGAATTATAAGTCATCAATACATACACAAACTCTACTCTAAGGTACCCCTAACATCAGGTAGGATTTTAAACTAAATCTCAACAACAACCATTAAAACGCTCATCCATCCTTGTCACCACGGTCATAATTAGAATGAATTGCTCAGGTAGCATGATGTAGGAAGTTATTTTTAAATACTTCCTACAGTAAAATATATCATTACTATAGTTCACAGCTTTTAACCACTGTATAATATATTGTGTGTATACTCTTGAATATTGATTTCGCGATAATAAAAGTTATAAAACTTGGTTATGGCCATTGAATGCATGCTACACAATCGTACATGAACACGTCGACAGTAATGTTTATATGGCAGAATTGTTATTAATGTGTCCAAAGTTCCCCTTGTCCTGTTGGTGTCGTATATACTGCCCCAGTACTCCCAGATTCTCAGCATAGAAGTCTGGTACTAGTCGCCTGGTGGCGGGGTCAGACGACGCTCCCAGGGCCTCCATGTCCTCCTGTGTGGTGATCCCAGAAAGTACCAGTAGGGACTTCAGGCCCGAGTTCTTAGCCAATAGGATGTCGGTACTGGGGCTGGAAGATATATTACAGAATATTTCAAAGAGTAATGGACCAATAAGCAAATATGTTTCAAAGAATACACGAAAACAAACATGAAGATTTCGATAAAAATTGATTGCTATAAAGTATAAACAAAGACCTTGAACATCACATTTCAAACAGTGCACGGAGACATGTTTGTCATGACGCATCGGTTTGCTGCTAAATCTCGCATTTTCACGCATGACTAATCGCCAATTACAGAAATGTATTATCAAGGAAACACATTGGTTGTTTTGTGTGAGATAATGATTACATACGTGTCCCCAACCATCATTGTCCTGGCTGGGTCTAAATTGTGAGCATCTTTAAGGACGTCAAAGATCGCAGGTTGAGGCTTCCCGACGACAACAGGTTCCCTCCTGGCCGGAACTTTTATAGACGATACTATACTTCCGGTTCCTGCCAAGGTCGAGTAAAGGAAACATGTCTTCATAAATATTTGACTATAAATAAGTGATTATACGTTAACACGTAGTAAGAACAGTGACTGTTCGACATCGAGACGTACGAAATCACTTCCGTCTTATCGAGACGTACGAAATCACTTCGTCTTATCGAGACGTACGAAATCACTTCGTCTTATCGAGACGTACGAAATCACTTCGTCTGATCGAGACGTACGAAATCACTTCGTCTTATCGAGACTACGAAATCACTTCGTCTTATCGAGACGTACGAAATCACTTCGTCTTATCGAGACGTACGAAATCACTTCGTCTTATCGAGACTACGAAATCACTTCGTCTTATCGAGACGTACGAAATCACTTCGTCTTATCGAGACGTACGAAATCACTTCGTCTTATCGAGACGTACAAAATCACTTCGTCTCAGTTCGGTTTTCTTGATTTCACCGGCACATGACTTGAAACATAGTTTAACCTTCTAATTTTAAAACTGTAATTTCGTTGTTGCGGTAAATGTAAGTGTGACATACCTGGTACGACAACGTCCTCTGTGTGGAGAGGGAGGTGGGTATCCTCGTTTGTAGCCAGGAACAGGACGTCTGGACGTCGGGCGTACGACGCACCCTTCACCATTTTGATAAAACTGATGTTTGGATCGAACCCCACTAGTACACAGCCAATCTAAACATCCCAACTCAGTTTAATTATATTGCCTAATGTATGCTCATTTAACTATATTCATCACATTATGACAAGTTAAATTATATCAATGAAATAACGAATAGAAAAGAAATCAGGTTTGTATGTTCTTACCTCTGGGTCTAGTTCCGTGGGGACGAAATCTTCCAATCTCCTTTGGTCTCCTACAGTATCAGGCTTTAACAGATCAACAGTGTCAGTGTTAAAAGTCTAGTTACTCAGCATAAGGTTTAAATGTTTAAAGGTAATGATTAAATTCCTTTGTTACATTGATGATCATATGGGTAGTATGTGACGCGTATACCACATTGAAGCATTTGCTATATTACATGACAACTACATGTACGTGTTGTGGAACTTGGCTTTGCAGGATGCCGGTGACCAAGGAGCTCAAATAACGACAACGTTACTCTACAGTTCTGAGGACCTGGGTTCGAGCCGCAGTCGTTGCATTTTCCTTTTATGTTGGCCTCATCATTGTGACGTACAATAGCCATACAACTCACCCCCAGGCCAGTGTGACGTATTCCGAATCTGTCTAACTCCTCCCCCATGGCCGGATTCCCTATGACGTATACCTTGCCTGTAAACTTCCGGTTGTGTAGGTACAAAGCGCTGGCGTAGGCAGTACACAAAACCTCGTCCTGTATAATATAAACCAGTTTGTGGTAGTGGGTATTTTTGAGAAATTCACCAGCGTCTCATGATGAAGAAACACACGGCCTCATCATTTTCTCATTATGGAGGAAAACACCTACGTTAGTTTTTAATGAAGAAACATACATCCATACGTACCGTTCATTTTCTTGTAGAGAAATGTAAGCATTTATCAGTTTTTATTCCCCCCAAAAACCAAAAAAACAAATAGCCACCAGTCGGCCATCTTTGATTTTGACAGTTTAAGATTGTTACTGCTATTTGCTGAGAAGTACTAAAAGGATTTTTTCTTTAACTTTATATGTAGGTTTCCCCTGGCCCCTAGTTGTGCCCATTTGATATTGAGTCCGATGCAGAAAACAAAATGGTGGTCATCTTTGATTCTGACGATTGAAGATCGTTATATTGCTATTTCTTGAGAAGTACTGGGATGATTTTTCTCTACCTACACAGGTAGGTTCCCCTTGATCCCTGGTTGTACCATTTAAGTCTAATCTAGAAAACAATTGCCGACAGTTGAAGTTTATCATTGCTATTTCTAATTCACAGAAAGTTATATCTTAGATTTCTTTTAGACTTCATATGTTGGTCCCTCCTTATTATAAGTCACATATCAAACCAATAACGATAATTCAACGGCAGACGCTATGGCTTGGATCATACACCCTTAACAATTTCTAATGACGAAATTTGTACGTACCCATCAGTTTCTTTTAGAGAAAATCAGTATCCATCTTTTGAACACGTAAATGAGAAATCTGACTTACCTCCGTGGCATTAAATCCGTATTGATGACATGTATTTAGGTAGTACTGTCTCGTGTCGTTACTGTTGTTTGTTAAGTAGTAAACCTTCTTTCCCTGTGAATGGTAATAAATATAAATGTATTAATATACATCGTCTATCAATATAACGCAACCAGTGATTATTACCAGTTAAAACCCATTGTTATTGGAGAATATGTGGAACAAAAAATAGTTATCTCGAGGAACCAATTTGTTATTATTGTACCATGAACGCAAACCGACTTTGGACTCGAACAGGCAACAGGAAGACGTAACGCAAATCGTCCAACAGCAGCAATTTGGTGTGTTATACACCCAAGCATTTAGATAAGAGCTAATCTTCACCGATGCCGACAGCAGAAGTATACACAAAGCACTTTCCAAAGCTTGCTGCTGGTACTATGCTGAACATATGTGTTGGTTATACATATACATGCACCTTAATTATGTTAGAAGTTTGATATGAAACACCCTTGAAATGTTACCACCCGAGAAAGATATATCGAACGTCAGGCTTACTTGAAGGTAAAGTTTCACAACTAAAAAAGGATTCTCCCTGTAATTAACATTCACATGGTATTGTGGCATATTTTCATCCCTACTTTGAAATACCCCGGGTAGTCACTTTTTTGAAAAAATTTGCATGGAAAGGCATAATAATTTTTACATGTAGTATAAGCGTTTCCTATACTCGGTATACTATATACTTGCCCGTGACTTCAGCCAGTTAGTAGCGTTCCCTATACTCGGTAAACTATATACTCACCCGTGATTTCAGCCAATTAGCGACGTTCCCTATATATTCTCGGTATAATATATACTCGCCCGTGATTTCAGTCAGTTAATAGCGTTCCCTATTCTTGGTATAATATATACTCGCCCGTGATTTCAGCCAGTTAGTAGCGTTCCCTATACTCGGTATACTATAAGTAGCGTTCCCTATTCTTGGTATACTATATACACGCCCGTGATTTCAGCCAATTAGTGACGTTCCCTATACTCGGTATAATATATACTCGCCCGTGATTTCAGCCAATTAGTGACGTTCCCTGTACTCGGTATAATATATACTCGCCCGTGATTTCAGCCAATTAGTGACGTTCCCTGTACTCGGTATAATATATACTCGCCCGTGATTTCAGCCAATTAGTGACGTTCCCTGTACTCGGTATAACATATACTCGCCCGTGATTTCAGCCAATTAGTGACGTTCCATGTACTCGGTATAATATATACTCGCCCGTGATTTCAGCCAATTAGTGACGTTCCCTGTACTCGGTATAACATATACTCGCCCGTGATTTCAGCCAATTAGTGACGTTCCCTATACTCGGTATACTATATACTTGCCCGTGACTTCAGCAAGTTTTAGTAGCGTTCCCTATTCTCGGTATAATATATACTCACCCGTGATTTCAATCAGTTAGTAACGGTTCCTATACTCGGTATACTATATACTCATCCGTGATTTCAGCCAGTTAGTGGCGTTCCCTATTCTTGGTATAATATATACTCGCCCGTGATTTCAGTCAGTTAGTGACGTTCCCTATACTCGGTATACTATATACTCGCCCGTGATTTCAGTCAGTTAGTGACGTTCCCTATACTCGGTATACTATATATACTCGCCCGTGATTTCAGCCAATTAGTGACGTTCCCTATACTCGGTATACTATTAATACTCGCCCGTGATTTCAGCCAATTAGTGACGTTCCCTATACTCGGTATAATATATACTCGCCCGTGATTTCAGCCAATTAGTGACGTTCCCTATACTCGGTATACTATTAATACTCGCCCGTGATTTCAGCCAATTAGTGACGTTCCCTGTACTCGGTATACTATATACTCGCCCGTGATTTCAGCCAATTAGTGACGTTCCCTATACTCGGTATAATATATACTCGCCCGTGATTTCAGCCAATTAGTGACGTTCCCTATACTCGGTATAATATATACTCGCCCGTGATTTCAGCCAATTAGTGACGTTCCCTATACTCGGTATACTGTATACTTGCCCGTGATTTCAGTCAGTTAGTAGCGTTCCCTATTCTTGGTATACGATATACTCGCCTGTGATTTCAGTCAGTTAGTAACGGTTCCTATACTCGGTATACTATATACTCGCCCGTGATTTCAGCCAGTTATATATACTCGCCCGTGATTTCAGCCAGTTATATATACTCACCCTTGATTTCAGCAGTTTTATCGTCTCCACACTACCCGGGACTGCGTCCGTACCTTTCCACAACACACCTGGACAGGCATGAAAATAAAGTTACAACATGATGATAAGTTAGCAGAATATTTTTTAACAACATAGTTGAAAATTCAAAACCAATATCGGTATATATGGGTAGCTCTAGTACACAGTGCTATATGTAACATGTTGTAATACTTGATCAGGGACGAACATGCAGCTTCTTTGTCTACAAGTAATTACAGGATCTTGTACAAATTGTGATTATATTTAGCTACCCGTGTTACATGGAGTGAATTTTAAATACACTCAACTGGGTATTGTCTACAGTTTTCCTTATACTTGTACACGACATGCATCTCTAACTCACCAAAACAGTCAAACACAAAGTTGTCTGTTGACTCCATTATTTCTTCCGCGACTTTTGAATCAATATGCGTACACGCCATGATGAATGTGCCGTCTGTTTCTGGTTACGCTAGAACATAAAGCTGAAGGATCACCCTGAGAGAGAAGCCTTGGAACTCGCGGAGTCGGCACAATACTAGTACTGTCACTGGGGTAATCTGTAACGTAGAATTACTGTTGCCTACAGAACTGTCTCGTGACGAAAACTGCAGTGTACTGTACGTGCATTAATCATATACATGTATGTATTGTATGAAAAATTGTTTAAAAATCCTCCTGAATGGTGTATCCAGGGACAATAAACTGGTATAGAGCATGTGTTACACAATAATTGATATTTAAAACCATGCTCATTGACCATAAACTTATGGAGTCTGAGTAATATCTACGATCATAAAATTTACACGTTTCCCTTCATGTAGACCTGTGTGTACCATGGCAAGTTTCTGGAATAAGTCGATTTGTTGTATACGTGCGATATTCAACTATATCCAGTCGTTTGATCCAATGTGTGTATGAGATATATTCTACAGCTATACTGTCAGTTTATACGTCTACGTACATAAATATATGTGTATGGTCTACCTCCCTACATAAAACATGTATATGATCTACCTCACTACATCAAACATGTATAGGATCTACCTCTCTATATAAAACATGTATAGGATCTACCTCTCTATATAAAACATGTATAGGGATCTACCTCCCTACATAAAACATGTATAGGATCTACCTCCCTACATAAAACATGTATAGGGTCTACCTCCTACATAAAACATGTATAGGACCTACCTCCCTACATAAAACATGTATAGGACCTACCTCACTACATAAAACATGTATAGGATCTACCTCCCTATATAAAACATGTATAGGATCTACCTCCCTATATAAAACATGTATAGGACCTACCTCCCTACATAAAACATATATAGGGTCTACCTCCTACATAAACATGTATAGGATCTACCTCCCTATATAAAAAATGTATAGGATCTACCTCTCTATATAAAACATGTATAGGATCTACCTCCCTACATCAACATGTATAGGATCTACCTCCCTACATAAAACATGTATAGGACCTATCTCACTACATAAAACATGTATAGGACCTACCTCCCTATATAAAACATGTATAGGATCTACCTCACTACATAAAACATGTATAGGACCTACCTCCCTATATAAAACATGTATAGGATCTACCTCACTACATAAAACATGTATAGGATCTACCTCCCTACATAAAACATGTATAGGATCTTCCTCCCTACATAAAACATGTATAGGACCTACCTCACTACATAAAACATGTATAGGACCTACCTCCCTATATAAAACATGTATAGGATCTACCTCACTACATAAAACATGTATAGGATCTACCTCCCTACATAAAACATGTATAGGATCTACCTCCCTACATAAAACATATATAGGATCTACCTCCCTATATAAAACATGTATAGGATCTACCTCCCTACATAAAACATGTATAGGACCTACCTCCCTACATCAACATGTATAGGATCTTCCTCCCTACATAAAACATGTATAGGACCTACCTCACTACATAAAACATGTATAGGATCTACCTCCCTACATAAAACATGTATAGGATCTACCTCCCTACATAAAACATGTATAGGACCTACCTCCCTATATAAAACATGTATAGGATCTACCTCCCTACATCAAACATGTATAGGATCTACCTCCCTACATAAAACATGTATAGGATCTACCTCCCTATATAAAACATGTATAGGATCTACCTCCCTATATAAAACATGTATAGGATCTACCTCTCTATATAAAACATGTATAGGATCTACCTCTCTATATAAAACATGTATAGGACCTACCTCCCTATATAAAACATGTATAGGATCTACCTCCCTACATCAAACATGTATAGGATCTACCTCCCTACATAAAACATGTATAGGATCTACCTCCCTATATAAAACATGTATAGGATCTACCTCCCTATATAAAACATGTATAGGATCTACCTCTCTACATAAAACATGTATAGGATCTACCTCCCTATATAAAACATGTATAGGATCTACCTCTCTATATAAAACATGTATAGGATCTACCTCTCTATATAAAACATGTATAGGATCTACCTCTCTACATAAAACATGTATAGGATCTACCTCCTACATAAAACATGTGTAGGATCTACCTCCCTACATAAAACATGTATAGGATCTACCTCCTACATAAAACATGTATAGGATCTACCTCCCTACATAAAACATGTATAGGATATACCTCCCTACATAAAACATGTATAGGATCTACCTCCCTACATAAAACATGTATAGGATCTACCTCCCTACATAAAACATGTGTAGGATCTACCTCTCTACATAAAACATGTATAGGATCTACCTCCCTACATAAAACATGTATAGGATCTACCTCCCTACATAAAACCTACATAAAACATGTATAGGATCTACCTCCCTACATAAAACATGTATATGATCTACCTCCCTATATAAAACATGTATATGATCTACATCCTACATAAAACATGTATAGGATCTACCTCTCTATATAAAACATGTATAGGATCTACCTCCTACATAAAACATGTATAGGATCTACCTCCCTACATAAAACATGTATAGGATCTACCTCCCTATATAAAACATGTATAGGATCTACCTCCCTACATAAAACATGTATAGGATCTACCTCCCTACATAAAACATGTATAGGATCTACCTCCCTACATAAAACATGTATAGGATCTACCTCCCTATATAAAACATGTATAGGATCTACCTCCCTACATAAAACATGTATAGGATCTACCTCCCTATATAAAACATGTATAGGATCTACCTCCCTACATAAACATGTATAGGATCTACCTCCCTATATAAAACATGTATAGGATCTACCTCCCTACATAAAACATGTATAGGATCTACCTCCCTACATAAAACATGTATAGGATCTACCTCCCTACATAAAACATGTATAGGATCTACCTCCCTACATAAAACATGTATAGGATCTACCTCACTACATAAAACATGTATAGGATCTACCTCCCTATATAAAACATGTATAGGATCTACCTCCCTACATAAAACATGTATAGGATCTACCTCCTACATAAAACATGTATAGGATCTACCTCCCTATATAAAACATGGGTAGGATCTACCTCCCTACATAAAACATATATAGGATCTACCTCCCTATATAAAACATGTATAGGATCTACCTCCCTACATAAAACATGTATAGGATCTACCTCCCTATATAAAACATGTATAGGATCTACCTCCCTATATAAAACATGTATAGGATCTACCTCACTACATAAACATGTGTAGGATCTACCTCACTATAAAACACTGTATAGGATCTAACCTCCCTATATAAAACATGTATAGGATCTACCTCACTACATAAAACATGTATAGGATCTACCTCCCTATATAAAACATGTATAGGATCTACCTCCCTATATAAAACATGTATAGGATCTACCTCCCTACATAAAACATGTATAGGATCTACCTCCCTATATAAAACATGTATAGGATCTACCTCCCTACATAAAACATGTATAGGATCTACCTCCCTATATAAAACATGTATAGGATCTACCTCACTACTATAAACATGTATAGGATCTACCTCACTCTATATATAATCCCTACATAAACATGTGATAGGATCTACCTCTCTATATAAAACATGTATAGGATCTACCTCCTACATAAAACATGTATAGGATCTACCTCCTACATAAAACATGTGTAGGATCTACTTCTCTATATAAAACATGTATAGGATCTACCTCCCTACATCAACATGTATAGGGTCTACCTCCTACATAAAACATGTATAGGATCTACCTCCCTACATAAAACATGTATAGGATCTACCTCTCTATATAAAACATGTATAGGATCTACCTCCCTACATAAAACATGTGTAGGATCTACCTCCCTACTTAAAACATGTATAGGATCTACCTCCCTACATAAAACATGTATATGATCTACCTCCTACATAAAACATGTGTAGGATCTACTTCTCTATATAAAACATGTATAGGATCTACCTCCCTACATAAAACATGTATAGGATCTACCTCCTACATAAAACATGTATAGGACCTACCTCCCTACATAAAACATGTATAGGACCTACCTCCCTATATAAAACATGTATAGGATCTACCTATCTATATAAAACATGTATAGGATCTACCTCCCTACATAAAACATGTATAGGATCTACCTCCCTATATAAAACATGTATAGGATCTACCTCCCTATATAAAACATGTATAGGATCTACCTCCCTATATAAAACATGTATAGGATCTACCTCCTACATAAAACATGTATAGGATCTACCTCCCTACATAAAACATGTATAGGATCTACCTCCCTATATAAAACATGTATAGGATCTACCTCCCTATATAAAACATGTATAGGATCTACCTCCCTACATAAAACATGTATAGGATCTACCTCTCTATATAAAACATGTATAGGATCTACCTCCCTACATAAAACATGTATAGGATCTACCTCTCTATATAAAACATGTATATGATCTACCTCCCTATATAAAACATGTATAGGATCTACCTCCTACATAAAACATGTATAGGATCTACCTCTCTATATAAAACATGTATAGGATCTACCTCCTACATAAAACATGTATAGGATCTACCTCCCTACATAAAACATGTATAGGATCTACCTCTCTATATAAAACATGTATATGATCTACCTCCCTACATAAAACATGTATAGGATCTACCTCCCTAAATCAACATGTATAGGATCTACCTCCCTACATCAACATGTATAGGATCTACCTCCCTACATCAACATGTATATGATCTACCTCCCTACATCAACATGTATAGGATCTACCTCCCTACATAAAACATGTATAGGATCTTCCCCCTATATAAAACATGTATAGGGTCTACCTCCTACATAAAACATGTATAGGATCTACCTCACTACATAAAACATGTATAGGATCTACCTCCCTACATAAAACAATGCAGCATAGTCAAAATATGCCATATGAGGACACCCAAGGTGTGTCGAGCTTTTATAGTTAGGTCGGGCTTATGTTGTTGATTTAGGTGTTGTGAAAAATAATTCTGGCCCGTTTAGAATTATTGTAATTCACTCTGATGAAAATGACATCGGCACGACACCCATTGGACAGTTGTGTCATACAATTTTACTTTGAAAGAGATCTTCATATTATTTCAAAGGTCGGTGACCCGAGAAAACCAATCATATGGAATATATAGCCAGCTCGATAACAGCTGACACGGGGCAAGGATCGAAGCGTTTCGAAGGAATGTGAACAAACATAAAAGGGACCCAACAATATTCTTCACTTGAAGATTAAGTTTAAACTTTATCCCCTAGAATAGAATTCACTGAATAAATACAATGTACATAAACAAATCACGGGGCATAAACGGTAGCGTATATTAACAGCGAGATACGTATAGGTGTTTAAACTTGGAAGACATAACGCCTGCCTTATGTGTCCTTGACAGAGGTATTATGATTATTAAAAAAACACAAACACACATCTAGAAAATGTCTGTAAGACATAAATGCCCCCCGCTGCCACTCGACACCCAGAAACACAGTTTGGGGAGGATCGCATCAGCAGTTCCTGAGATTTAATGCACCGGGACGGGACGAACATTACACAGCCAATGTTTCTTCACGTGAATTTCACGTGAAAAAATTCACATGAATTTCACGTGAATTTCATGTGAATTTCACGTGAAAAAAACAGCATATAAAAATCAAATGGACAAAAATTTCACGTGAAATTCACGTGAAATTCACTTTTTTACCGCTTTTCACGTGAAATTCACGTGAAGAGATATTGCCTGTGTATATGCTATCTTTTCAGAACAACTGGTATGAACTAAATAAAAGAACACACGGTATGCCTTGAATACCAATATATTGTCCGCAAACAAGATAGCCTAAGGTTTTTTAACCTCAGATATGTAAGGAGTAGTGGCATGAATACGAGAAAAAGCCGGTCCCAGCTGTGTGCCCAGGGGGATCCTGAATTTAAATGAGACATACTTCGTTGACTATCCTTGGCTTAATTGACTTAATGCTTTTTAACCATAATCGCAGTGTTGATGTATGTCGTATTTAAAAAAAAAAAGAAGTATAGTCATTTTAATGTAAACTTTACTTATTTTACAACAACTGATTCATTGTACCAGCTTAAATTAATCCAATTGTTGGAAACGCCTACGGGTCTTGCTTTGGGAGGAAACCTGAGTACATGGAGAAAAAACACGGGGTCGGGCAGGTGACCCCATACGTTTTCACATTCGATCGGAGATCGAACCCTGCCATCTAAGTTAAAGACGTGTGTGTGCGTGTTTTAGTATGTTCCCGTAACTTTTTTACCTTTAGGAATATCCATAAATCGAACCCAACAATTTCTCGGGGAACTATGACTTGTTCGCAATCATCTTGATACCAGGACCATACTAGAACTGTAAAGTGATCTTGCTGGTTACTGAGGGAAAATGTATTAACTATCTGTAACCCTGGTAATACAGATGTACTAGCCGCAATATACCTCTCGGCTAGAGAGATATTCTCTTTAGCTCGATCGGTTGAGCGTAAGACTAGTAAGCCAGAGGTCCCGGGTTCGATGCCTAGCTGAGGCAGTGATTTAAATTTATCTAATTCCTGCGCTCTGTTACATTGGCGCCCATGTAGGGACCCGGGGAAAATACTTAGCCATGCTCCACAAGCATAGCTGTTACCCCTGGAAACTCGAGGACGAGTTCTTTCCTGGTAAATACTAGCCGCAATATACCTCTCGGCTAGAGAGATCTTCTCTTTAGCTCGATCGGTTGAGCGTAAGACTAATAAGCCAGAGGTCCCGGGTTCGATCCCTAGCGGAGGCAGTGATTTAAATTTAATTTATCATGCGCTCTGTTACATATCATTGAATTTTCACTGGCCATTTACATAGAATGTACATTGCACTTCATCCTAAACTAGACTTTCAGATCTCTGCAGCGTCTCTCAGCTTCAATTTGGTCTGTATGGGACAGCACGATCTCTAGACGTTCTATAGTCATGAGTTACACGATTCTTACTTTTATCGAACTTTCTCGACGATTAGATACCGAAGTAAATATAGCTTTCACATCTCACAATATTTATCTAATTTTAAAACATCGAGATTTATAATAAAAACGACACCGACTTGAGAATGGTTCGATAATATACTGACATTTATTATTGAATTTTTGTCTTGTTTCCAAGCTCTACACTAGTTCTGTCTGCAGACAGAGGCTGGGTACCATCAGAGATACAAGTCTCTGGTACCATCAATGTCACTTTCATGTGCAGCACTCCCAGATTCTCCAGACTTTATACTTTATTAAACAGTAGATGTCACGATCCATAAGAAACTTATAAGACGCCATAACTCAACACGACATAACGAAAACGTGAAGTCGCTAATTTGCGCGACAAATAAATTGGCCCGCTATAATTATATAATTAGCGACTTTTCAAATGAAAAGGCAAATGACATTTAAACCATTTGTAGCTTAATATTTATTATCACAGCGGCAAAGCGAATGGAGTCAATGTGTGAACAACAATCACATTCGATTTAAGTAATTATCGGCGAATGGTTCCGTGCTATAAACAGTAACCGAGACCAGGTTGACTATGGCCGTCTTAGGATTGGTCATAAATACATATAATGCATTCTTACTCATTGAAATCGTCAGCTGAAAGTCTGTGATGAGAATCTGTGATGACGACCAATTCCAGTGATGACTAGCCTCATGCCAGTCACAACCAGCCTCATCGCAAGTAATGACCAGCATCCTTGATGACGACCAGCCTCGTGCCAGTGACGACCGGCCTCTTTGATGACGACCAGCCTCATGCAAATAACGGACACGCTTCATGGCAATGACGATCAGCTTCGTGTCAGTGACGACTAGTCTCGTGCCTATGACGACTGGCCTCGTGCGAACGACGACAAGTCTCATGGCTGTGACAATCAGCCTTGTGCCAGTGACGGTCACCATCGTACCAACTATGAATAACCTCGTTCCAATGATTACCAGTCTTAGTGATAATCATCCTCATCGAATAACAATCAACCTTATGCTAAAGACAATCAATCTCATGCAAGTGATGACCTGCCTCATGCAATTGATGACCAGCCTCGTGCCAATGAGTTATGACCAGCCTCGTTCCAATGAGTTATGACCAGCCTCGTGCCAATGAGTTATGACCAGCCTCGTGTCAATGAGTTATGACAAGCCTCGTGTCAATGAGTTATGACCAGCCTCGTGCCAATGAGTTATGACCAGCCTCACGCCAATGAGTTATGACCAGCCTCACGCCAATGAGTTATGACAAGCCTCGTACCAATGAGTTATGACCAGCCTCGTACCAAAGAGTTATGACAAGCCTCGTGCCAATAAGTTATGACCAGCCTCGTGCCAATGAGTTATGACCAGCCTCATACCAGTGACTACCAGTCTCAGTGATGACCAGCCTCGTGCCAATGAGTTATGACCAGCCTCGTACCAAAGAGTTATGACCAGCCTCGTGCCAATAAGTTATGACCAGCCTCGTACCAATGAGTTATGACCAGCCTCGTGCCAATAAGTTATGACCAGCCTCATACCAGTGACTACCAGTCTCAGTGATGACCAGCCTCATGCCAAAGAGTTATGACAAGCCTCGTGCCAATAAGTTATGACCAGCCTCGTGCCAATAAGTTATGACCAGCCTCGTACCAATGAGTTATGACCAGCCTCGTACCAATAAGTTATGACCAGCCTCATACCAGTGACTACCAGTCTCAGTGATGACCAGCCTCATGCCAAAGAGTTATGACAAGCCTCGTGTCAATGAGTTATGAGCAGCCTCATGCCTGTGAGTTATGACCAGCCTCGTGCCAGTGACTACCAGTCTCAGTGATGACCAGCCTCAGTGATGACCAGCCTCATGCCAATGACGATCAGTCTCATGTAAGTGATACTTTCATGTCAGTGATGACTGGCCTTGAGACAATGACGACCAATCTCATGCCAGTGACGACCAATCTCATGCCAGTGACGATCAGCGTCTTTGAAGACTAGCCTCAGTGACAATCCACCTCATGCCTGTGATGACGAGTCTTGTGCCAATGTCAGCGACGACTGGGCTTGTGTCTATGATGACCGGCCTTATGCGAACAAGGACTAGTCTCATGCCAGTGACAACCAGCCTCGTGCCAATGAGTTATGACCAGCCTCGTTCCAATGAGTTATGACCAGCCTCGTGCCAATGAGTTATGACCAGCCTCGTGCCAATAAGTTATGACCAGCCTCGTGTCAATGAGTTATGACCAGCCTCGTGCCAATGAGTTATGACCAGCCTCGTGCCAATGAGTTATGACCAGCCTCGTACCAATGAGTTATGACCAGCCTCATACCAGTGACTACCAGTCTCAGTGATGACCAGCGTCGTGCCAATGAGTTATGACCAGCGTCGTGCCAATGAGTTATGACCAGCCTCGTACCAATGAGTTATGACCAGCCTCGTGCCAATGAGTTATGACCAGCCTCGTACCAAAGAGTTATGACAAGCCCCGTGCCAATAAGTTATGACCAGCCTCGTGCCAATGAGTTATGACCAGCCTCGTGCCAATGAGTTATGACCAGCCTCGTACCAAAGAGTTATGACCAGCCTCGTGCCAATAAGTTATGACCAGCCTCGTACCAATGAGTTATGACCAGCCTCGTGCCAATAAGTTATGACCAGCCTCATACCAGTGACTACCAGTCTCAGTGATGACCAGCCTCATGCCAAAGAGTTATGACAAGCCTCGTGTCAATGAGTTATGAGCAGCCTCATGCCTGTGAGTTATGACCAGCCTCGTGCCAGTGACTACCAGTCTCAGTGATGACCAGCCTCATGCCAATGACGATCAGTCTCATGTAAGTGATACTTTCATGTCAGTGATGACTGGCCTTGAGACAATGATGACCAATCTCATGCCAGTGACGACCAATCTCATGCCAGTGACGACCAATCTCATGCCAGTGACGATCAGCGTCTTTGAAGACTAGCCTCAGTGACAATCCACCTCATGCCTGTGATGACGAGTCTTGTGCCAATGTCAGCGACGACTGGGCTTGTGTCTATGATGACCGGCCTTATGCGAACAAGGACTAGTCTCATGCCAGTGACAACCAGCCTCAGTTATGATCAGCCTGTAAAAGCCTGACGACCAGCTACAATATTTATCACTTACTTTTTTTCTTCTGATATCTTGCGTCTTTGTGCATTAAAAGATAAACAAAATCTTACAGATTTTACGTTGAGCAAAATATTGTATTCAGAGTGTGGCAACTCATTATTTAGAGATTCATCCCGTATAAAAAAAGCCATAAAAATAGCTACAACATGAACAGTGACAGTCACAATTAGTTGTTCAGACTGAAGTCAGGATTTTTTGAGACAACAGGACACTAGAATGTTTGACTCAAGTTAGTATTACTGCACATACACAGTATATGGTTTTTTTACTAATTCTACCTTTTAAATAATTTCACTGCATTTCAAAATTATTCTGAGGCAATTAATATGTTATAAATTCATGCTTTGTTGTATTAACTTGCAGAAAATAAATGACAAAATTATATCAATATCATTTTAACTTTTAATTCACAAAATCATATTACAAATGTGTATAAATCACGATATAAAATTTACATCAACAATACATGTAGTTTAATTTTTCATCTGTTTTAATCTATACAAGTTAATATTGATCATCATTGTGTGAGTTTGACTACTGTCCTAGTGTTAAATATCTATTCACCGGTTGATTTTGTACTTGTTATATAAGCTACAATTTCTTTAAACTTCTTGAATGTATGTAACCCTGGTAAATACCAAGCCGCAATATACGGCTCGGCAAGTGAGATCTTCTCTTTAGCTCAATCGGTTAAGCATATAAAGACTAGTAAGCCAGAGGTTCTCGGTTCAATCCCTAGCAGAGGCAGTGATTTAAATTTAATTAATCATGTGCTCTATTACATGTATTAACCTCAACACCTTTTGCATTGAGTTCAGTCTGTGGCTTTTCCACACTTTTTGCCTTTTATTCTGACCATTTCCATGTATATGCTGTCAGTGTATAATGACAGACAATTAGAATGACGTTTTGTTTTGTATTTTTTAATGTCACATCAACAGTTATGGTCATGGTAAAACTGTGTCCTACTACATACAACAATGCACATGTATCTAAATATGATAGTATGGAAGCACTCTGTATATTTAATAGAAAAGTGTAAATATTGACGCATTGCAAAACAAATATCAAATTTAGCAAAATCATTTCGCAATTCGCAAAATTATTGATATATTTTTACCCCAAAAATCATTCTTTATGAAAAATGAGGAGAAAATACATCTTAAAAAGCAAATTTGGTCAGCAATAAAGATTTTATATGATTTCTCCAAACCTATAGTCTTTAACCTAAAACAACAGTCCAGGTTTGGTTAGAATAACATTGATACTTTAAACAGAATGAGCTAAAACATAAGTCCAGATTCCCAGTATCCCTAGTTAACAGAGTCGCGTTACAAATTCTGGATGAAATTCCATATAAGAAGGTGTGCTGAGATGTCTACTTTGTGATCTAAGTACAGAGTATATATGTTTAATTAAAGCTGAATTCATGCTTTATGATTAAAGTTTAATTGGTTTATTTTGGTTAACATCCTATTAACAGCCAAGGTCATTTAAGGACGTGCCAGGTTTTGGAGGTGGAGGAAAGCCTGAGTACCTGTAGAAAAACCACCAGCCTATGGTCAGTACCAGGCAACTGCCCCATGTGGGTTTCGAACTCACAACCGTGAGGTGGAGGCCTATAGGGCTCGTGATAAAGTGTTTTGGACACCTTAACCACTCGGTCCCTTATGATCAAAGTATCTTAATGCAAAACTTCAAAGTGAAATATTGACAACAACCATGTCAACACCAGAAAGGTAACACCATAGTCTTGCTTTGGTGACTTTTGTCTCAGGTGAGACAAAACACTGTACATGTACATCTTTTATGAACATTTACATAAACTGTGGACGCAAAGATCACAATCCAGTTATCAATAGGTGTAACAAAAGTTAAACATCTACTACTAACACCGGGTCTTCCTCATTACTGTAGGAGAGTTGTTACAATGATAAATAGATTTTAATCAACAGTAAGTATTCAGAAAATGCCTTTTTGATTGGATGAATAGATTTAGTAAATACCTCATATTTGCAAAATAAGTATAGATCTATGTGTTGCACGTTCAATTCATTTCTACAAATCATAAACCTTAACATTTTTCATTGTTAGAAAGTTAGATTGGATTTCATACTATGATATGAAAAACTATCCACACAATATTAACTTGCAGCACATGTAATATCAGACTCCTTTTTTTTATTATATTTTCACAGTTTTTACTTCCTAAAAATTACCAATAAATAAACAGATTCCTAAGGATCTACAATCATCAAAGAGAATCTGGGATGTGTTTTCCGAACTCCCAGAGACATTTTGCGACATGGTCCGGAAGATTCTGAGTGATCTGTGGGTCTGTAGATACTTTGTCCTTATCTACGTCTTCCTGACTCATGACACCAGACAAGACCAGCAGGGAGTGGAGTCCACAGTTCTTAGCCAAAGCTATATCAGTGTTACACCTGTGTGTAAAAACAGCAACAAATCAGAAACTACTGTCAAAACATCAGATATGATGTTAGAATTTGGAAATTTCTAAACAATATGAAATGTAACATTAGTGATTTGTGTCAAAAGAGAAAGTTTTGAACTATTTCCTTTTAACCCAAGCAAACATATTTTGTAATGTAATTAAGTCAATTAAAACTCTTGAGATTTTTAGACATAATTGAAGACACTTGATATATACAATAATGTACATGTACACATACAAATTCGAATGTTTAAATGCTCTCTTTACATTTTTGTAAAATGACCTTTTATTTCACACTGTAAGTGTGACTGGTAAATAAGATAAATATGAAATCTGACAAACTTGTATAAGTACCTGTCTCCCACCATCAAGGTTCTGCTGGGGTCAAGACCATGGGCCTCTTTCAGGACATTGAATATAGTGGGGTTTGGCTTGCCTATAACAATGGGTTCTCGACGGGCAGGTACTTTTACTGCTGCTACAATGCTTCCAGTACCTTGAAAACAAGACAATATTATATCTGAAAATATATATCGCCGACCAGACTACAATGACCGATAACAGATTGCTGTATACTTTTTAAACATTACCAAAAGTAACAAACTATTACCACCCTCTAAAAGTTAGAGTTTTTCTCTGTATTTTTTAAGATATAAATTGAATAAATAGTTAATTGTATCCTGAAGACAGACACTGCCTCTATCTTTGTTCTGTAAGTTATCTTTTTTGGACAATGTTAATAGTTTTTCCATTTGTTTGTGTACATACACCTATTACCATAGGTGCAATCTATGCATTTTGTGTGACGAGTAGTGAATATGCTGTTGGCTATGTCGCATCTTTAAATCACTAGGCCTAATGTACTTGCATTGTTAAATATCTGGAAAGTGTATACATGTAGTTGTTAAAGACTTGATTTTCAACATCTTGTGGTCATACATGCAGCAGTCTGACTGGAAAAGTTATTTATGCCAAGTACAGAAGTTCTGAGGTACAGGATCTAAAGATCATCCAGATTTATGTTTCAATTAACTTCAATCAACATTCCTTGGGTACTTAAATTAAAAAAAAAAAATCAAAAAAAAAAAGAGTCCTATTTTATCTTGTAATTCAACCACTCTAACATAAACTGTGCCACTTTGTGCCACCCTATACCACACAATATAACAATAATGCCACCCTGCTCGAATCTCTACACCATAAAGAGCCACAGATTCTTACCTAGTCATCAATAAACAACCTTACTAATACTGTAGACAACTTCTCACCTGGGATGGTGACATTACTCCTGAGGGGAAGGTGAGAATCCTCGTTTGTTGCTAGGAACAGCGATCGTTCTTTCCTGGCATATGATGCTCCCTTCACCATCTTGTTTAGGCTGAGGTCAGGGTCAAAGCCAACCAATACACAATTTACCTGGAATAAAGACCAACAAAACCACTTTTGATTTTAATATATAAGCTGTTATGATGTAGTAAAATGTCCTTTTGTTTAGATAAATGATATGTCCTAAAAGTAATAAAAAAAATATTTTGATCTATGTGATGTCCTATACCAATTGGAAAAACATACTGCAGGGCGAAACAATTACTAAACACACATTCCATGGTAAAATGGGATCCATTATTATTGATTTAAGTGAATACAAATATTGAAATGCAAGATTGTTTGTTTAAAATAGAAAATTTGAAAGCAATACAGAAAACGGTGAGCAGGAAATCAACTTTCTATCAAAAGTATAAAAGCTCCCAAACCTAGTTTCAAACAAGGAGATTTGTTCAAAAATGTAGGAATTAAATTAAATCTAAGTCTAAAAATCAAATACTCAAAAACAGCAATAACTTTTGTAAAAAGAGTAGAAGCATAAATTTCATTTATATAATGGCAGTTTTATATCATAACTTGGAATTTTAGTGGAAATTCAGTTTCAGCAATGATTATTATTTGAATTAGAAATACAAACCTCTGGATCAAGTTCTGTACTTGCAAAGTCTGTTAGTAAGGACTTGTTTCCTACAACATCTGGCTAAATCAAAACAAACAGATATTGGTTACTTTTAATTTTATACAACAATATTTACAAACATTTTATACATGTAAGTGAAATGTACTATAAATATAGAGCAAATAAATATACAGTTAATATACTTTGTACAGCAAACAGATGTACAGTAAATACTTAGCAAACTCCTCCAGTAACCTACACACTAATACATTCCCTCCTGTAACCAACACACTAATACACTCCCTCCTGTAACCTACATACTAATACACTCCCTCCTGTAACCAACACACTAATACACTCCCTCCTGTAACCTACACACTAATACACTCCCTCCTGTAACCAACACACTAATACACTCCCTCCTGTAACCTACACATTAATACACTCCCTCCTGTAATCTACACACTAATACACTCCCTCCTGTAACCTACACACTAATACACTCCCTCCTGTAACCTACACACTATAATACACTCCCTCCTGTAACTTTCACATTAATACACTCCCTCCTGTAATCTACACACTAATACACTCCCTCCTGTAACCAACACACTAATACACTCCCTCCTGTAACCTACACACTAATACACTCCCTCCTGTAACCTACACACTCCCTCCTGTAACCTACACACTAATACACTCCCTCCTGTAACCAACACACTAATACACTCCCTCCTGTAACCTACACACTAATACACTCCCTCCTGTAACCTACACACTAATACACTCCCTCCTGTAACCTACACACTAATACACTCCCTCCTGTTACCTACACACTAATACACTCCCTCCTGTAACCTACACACTAATACACTCCCTCCTGTAACCTACACACTAATACACTCCCTCCTGTAACCTACACACTAATACACTCCCTCCTGTAACCTACACACTAATACACTCCCTCCTGTAACCTACACACTAATACACTCCCTCCTGTAACCTACACACTAATACACTCCCTCCTGTAACCTACAACTAATACACTCCCTCCTGTAACCTACACACTAATACACTCCCTCCTGTAACCTACACACTAATACACTCCCTCCTGTAACCTACACACTAATACACTCCCTCCTGTAACCCTACACACTAATACACTCCCTCCTGTAACCTACACACTAATACACTCCCTCCTGTAACCTACACACTAATACACTCCCTCCTGTAACCTACACACTAATACACTCCCTCCTGTAACCCAAACACTAATACACTCCCTCCTGTAACCTACACACTAATACACTCCCTCCTGTAACCTAAACACTAATACACTCCCTCCTGTAACCTACACACTAATACACTCCCTCCTGTAACCAACACACTAATACACTCCCTCCTGTAACCCAAACACTAATACACTCCCTCCTGTAACCCACACACTAATACACTCCCTCCTGTAACCTACACACTAATATACTCCCTCCTGTAACCTACACACTAATATACTCCCTCCTGTAACCTACACACTAATATACTCCCTCCTGTAACCTACTCACTAATACACTCCCTCTTGTTACCTACACACTAATACACTCCCTCTTGTTACCTACACACTAATACACTCCCTCCTGTAACCTACACACTAATACACTCCCTCCTGTAACCAACACACTAATACACTCCCTCCTGTAACCTACACACTAATACACTCCCTCCTGTAACCTACACACTAATACACTCCCTCTTGTTACCTACACACTAATACACTCACTCCTGTAACCTAAACACTAATACACTCCCTCCTGTAACCAACACACTAATACACTCCCTCCTGTAACCTACACACTAATATACTCCCTCCTGTAACTTACACACTAATACACTCCCTCCTGTAACCTACACACTTATACACTCCCTCTTGTTACCTACACACTAATACACTCCCTCTTGTTACCTACACACTAATACACTCCCTCCTGTAACCTACACACTAATACACTCCCTCCTGTAACCTACACACTAATATACTCCCTCCTGTAACCTACTCACTAATACACTCCCTGCTGTAACCTACACACTAATACACTCCCTCTTGTTACCTACACACTAATACACTCCCTCCTGTAACCTACACACTAATACACTCCCTCCTGTAACCAACACACTAATACACTCCCTCCTGTAACCTACACACTAATATACTCCCTCCTGTAACCTACACACTAATACACTCCCTCCTGTAACCTACACATCAATAAACATCTTACAAACTTATAAACACTAATTCCTTTAAACAACAGCATATTACACTCCCTCCTGTATCCTTTTGACTAATACACCACATCCTGTAACCTACACCTTAAAATACTGTATTTTCTGTAACCCATACTAACTTAACGAAATATATCTTACTGTAATAATAACAAAGTGAGTAAAGCTATACTTTCATACATTTAGTCCCTTGTCCACTTATAGCTGTAACCATGATAGTCAGTCGATAATCATTACTCACTCCAATGCCTGTGTGGTTGATACCAAACTCGTCCAGTTCTTCCCCCATGGCCTTGTTACCAACCACATACACCTTACCCTGGTGTTTCCTGTTGTGAAGGTACAGGGCTGCAGCATACGCTGTACACAGCACTTCATCCTGCCAAGCATATTGTCAAAACTGCAATATTTGATACATTGATGTTCATGATTTTACTTCTTACACAACAGTTATACATGACATTGGTGACATTTACATGTATTAAAAATAACAAGACAAACACTCAGACCTGGGTGTTTTGGGAAAATCAAACTGACCGAATTGGGACAGTAAATAATGCAACAAAATTTACATGCTTATAATTGTTTTACATTCTGTTTGAGAGGTATGCTTATCATTTTTATAATACAGTGTAAATATAGCTTTATTACGTGAATTGAGTTTTTTATGAAATAAGAAATTTACTCACCTGGTTCAGTAATACAGTGAAACCTGTCTATAACGACCACTTAACAGATACACCAAAAATGGTCTTTAAAGACAGTTCAAGCATTTCACAGTTGTTATAGACAGATTGTCGTTATATACAAGTGGTCAATAGAGCAGGTTTTACTGTATTGCAGTGCACAAAATATGAAAATTCAGAGCTGAGCAGTTTGCCCTGTTTTGGCATGTACTTGCCTCTGTAACTGGAAAGCCCAACAGTTTTTCACATTTTTCCATATATCTTTTTCTGGTATTAGTGCTGTTGTTGGTAATATAGTACACTTTTTTACCCTGAAAACAACATAAATAATTTTTAATTCTGAATTAAAAATAAAACCTTTTATCAGCTCTTGTACAATGTCTATAGAGTTCTATTTCTATAGCTATCAGGGTAGTTTGAATTGTAAAAAAATAAACAAAGATGGTTTTAGACTCTCCTAGTGACAGTGACTAAACTCATAATGTATACATGTACAACATACTACTGTATTTAATATTTATCCTCAAATAAATCCCCTAGCTCCCCTAGTGTACATTTAGTTCAGAATAAAAGTTTAGCTTATTTGTAAAACAGCTTTAGCTTACTTGTTTCATTTCATTTAGCTTACTAGTTTGAATTTGATGATTTTGCAAATGCAAAAATGAAGAAGGGAGTTTTCATTCAATTTTGATCATTAGTGCAGGGCAGGGGCTTATTTGTGTATGAATATATATATATAAAAAGTTGTCTTCCTTCATCATTTGTGTTGCTAAGTTATATATCTATTTATTAGCACAATGTATCATATACACTATGTGTTGGTGATCCGAAGATATAGATTTGAATTTCCTGTCGTAGTTGTACCGAGAGAAATATATATTATATACGTATATGTACAATTTGTATCCATGTATGTAAATACATTGCGATCCAGGTATTCATATCATCTTATAGACGACTTCCACAATGATCATGTCAGGGTATCGGGCCAACCATCACTGCGCCATTGAAACGTTCTTTTTAAAGAACGCCGATGTGGCACAGCGGTATAAGCTGCGGGTATTTCTGGCTAGGCGATTGGGTGCTGTAGATCGTGAGTTCGAGGCCTGGTCAGGGCATGAGTCAAAAAGTTGTCTTCCTTCGTCATTTGTGTTGCTGAATAAGTTGTATATATATATATATATTTCTCTCGGTACAACTACGACGACGAGATTCATGTATGGATCATATCAAAACCTTAGTCCATAATCACATTCTTACCAGTTTCTTTAGACGTTTTAATGTTTCAGGACTGCCTTCAATAGCTGTCAGTCCATCCCATAGAACACCTGAAAAATATATATAGTAGTGATTACCAGGTATATTTATTACTTACAATCACTACGGCAAGTACACTTTAAGCTGTTTTTGCACAACCCAACCTTAAATCACCATACCCCTAATGTAGTATTAAACCCCGTTCACGAACATATCATCCATATCCACAAAAAACGGTTAAACAATGTCTCATCACGAGTACCATTGAATTACAATTTATGTAGGAGTTATCTCCCATTACATACCCGCAGTTCGGGAGGAGGGGTGCACGTGACCAGAGACATATATATTTATGTCTCTGACGTGACAGGCACTCAGGTTTTAGTTTGAAAGATATAAAGATGCAAAAAAATATTATCAATTTCCGAGGCCTGGCCTTTACGATTACCAATGCATTTTACTTAAGTATATAAAAAAAAAAGGGCTGTGGGCGAATCCCGGATCTTGCAATATAGTTATATAACCATTGTTTGGTTTGGTGAATTCATATGTACACCGGTTCTGCTCTATAATCGAAATCAAATATATCCTTCAGTTTAAAACTAGGTGCCCTACCGTCACAATCGAAGACAAAATTGTCAACATCATCGAGGATCTGTCTTGCAGACAGCTCCGTGATGGGGTGGCATGCCATGTTTGATCGAGAGCTCGAAAAGGGGAGACTACTCGATATGAACAAGCGTTTGCTCTGCTGAAGTAAGACTTTTGTTGACTTTGAAATAACTCCCATAGGCAATATGCGCTCCTTTACTGTTGACACAGTAGGCTAATCAGACAGCATGAAAACTGAAGACATGAAAAAGTAACATTCTGAATCGAAACCGCAGCTGCGTACTTTTCTACCGGAAATGGTTTTAGAAAATGAAAGTGGAAGTAGAAAATGTACAAAGATGGATCCAATCGGGAACCGATTGAGATGGGTCTTGCTTATTCATGGCTAAATGGAAATTGTGAACTGTGCATTTAATCATTTATGTATGATATAAAATATCAACTCAGTATTTTGTTATTTTAATTTCAATTCAACTCAACTTCATCAGCACTTTTGTAAACACAGATGTAATTTGATGGCTAAACATGAACAAAACTGAACAAACTGGATGGAGGCCTGTTTTTCCTCGGCTCTATTGACTGTTTAATAAATAAATACGTCTGAAGTATGATCTTCGCATCTGACGATGATATCATATTTGTAAAATTTGTAGAATCACTTAGGGATGGGTTAAAGATATCCGCTAATTGGAGATAGAGCTTAGATCTAACGGATTGGATAGTCGGACAATCAAGTGAATTACAGCTTGTACACGGACTTTGCATTCTTGGAATGTTTTTAATCTACTATAATCTAAAGTTAACCAAAAGTCTTCTAAGATTAAAATCTAAAATCCGTTAGAATAAGGTATGGTTCTTTTCTGTAGTCCTTTGAATAGGTTTGTATGAAATTGGTTTAATATTCTCATTTAGAGAATTTAGTTTGTCGGCAAGTAAATGTTTATGTTGAGTCATGACTTTGTCATTTATATTTCTTTTGATCCCATTACAATAAGGAGTAGAGAACATATATCATTCTAAATCCTGCCCTTTACAAATGTATACCATTAATTGTTATACATATCATTATTTAAAGCATGCGTCTCTACAACAAGAGATTTTAACTTGTATTATCATTTGTAGTTCTCAGTAGGTAATTGCAGACATGACTTACATGTATTATATACATAAATGTAAGTAACTATGGATTGGGAGTTGAGTTAGTTCTCTATGGGATGCAAAGTTACATATGTAACTGCCCATCTGCTGATACCTAAAGTGTCTTTACAAAACTTAATGTTCAAAGGGAATAAACGATTGACTATTATCGTTATTTATATCATTAATCTAAAGTTGTCCAATGTAAGTTCTGCCGATGGCCAGTTATCTAGATATCGTGTGGCGTTCGCTCGTCCCTCGTAAAATGTTCCTTCCAAAAGAAATTCTTCTCAATGACCAATAGGTAATAAGGTCATGATTATTGGTCCTGTAGTATGCTGAGATGAAGCCTGGATACCAAATTTGTTTTGCTTAAGTTACTATCAGGGTCAGCTTCAACTATTAATTGATGGATAACAAAATTCCAGAGTTACGATATAAGACATGTAACAAAAAAAAGGTATATATTTGAGTTCATAAGCATGAATTAAATCATCAATGAAATCCTTGATGAAACAGGCCTATTGGGTCTCTTGTTTTATACAATGTGCGTGTAGACACCCAGTGTTTCGAACAGTTTTACGGTCCTACCAATCCCTGCAAGTAGGAAATCGAGACTATAGGCCATACTTCTTTCATACATTTTCTATGAGGCGTGTTTCCACTAGCAGATTCTATCATGTCTGCCAACTACCTCAATTATCAACAAAAGGTTTGTCAGAGATATCAGTCTGTTAGACTGTCCACAATCTGATCAAGGTTTAAAATAATAATTGCTGGACAAATGTCAGCTGAAAAGCTTAATAACATGCCTGATTTCTCCGGTTACTTGATTACGGATGATTTATATTTTCCGTGAGACTAAATACGATTAAAACTATGACGGTTACATTTGATTTGTGTTAATTTTGGCAATGAGATACCAAGCTTTCATTGTCAAATCCAACACTGACGGTTTTTATTTTGTACGAACAAATTAATGAATATGGCAAAAAGTGGTTCCTATTTTTAGAGTTCCTTTCAATGGAACTAAGATACCGTTTGCTCTGTCAAGGTACTGTCGCTTCAGTATGCATTTGTACATTTTCTTATATCACACATTTAACACAAAGGCTCACGGGATAATGACCATTGTACGGACGAGGATGACCATTATACAGACGAGGATGACCATCATGCGGACGAGGATGACCATTATACGGACGAGGATGACCATTATACGGACGAGGATGACCATTATACGGACGATGATGATCATTGTATGGACGAGAATGACCATTGCACCGACGGGGATGACCATTGTACGGACGGAGATGATCATTGGACGGACGAGGATGACCATTGTTCCGACGAGGACGACCATTGTACAGACGAGGATGACCAATATACGAACGAAGATGACCAATGTACATACGAGAATGACCATTGAACGGACCAAAATCGCCATTTTACGGACGAAGATGACCATCGTACGGACGAGGATGACCATCGTACGGACGAGGATGACCATTGTTCCGACGAGGATGACCATTGTATCGACGAGGATGACCATTGTACTAACGAGGATGATCATTGTACCGACGAGGATGACCATTGCACGGACGAGGATGGCCATTGTTCCGACGAGGTTGATTATTGTACGAACGAGGATGACCATTGCACGGACGAGGATGACCATTGTAAGGACAATGATGACCATCGTACGGACGAGGTTGATTATTGTACGAACGAGGATGACCATTGCACGGACGAGGATGACCGTTGTAAGGACGAGGATGACCATTGTACGGACGAGGTTGACTGTGGTTTTGGTAATAGATTTTAATGATTGATCATGGCATTAACTTGAAGAGGGAAGGAACATGTTGTACAATTTACAAGAAACTGTTACGTCGCATATATATATATCATAAGGCGTTTGATTTTCCTTAACAATACGCATAAGCTATATTTTGAATTATTATACCCTCCTTATTTTACACAACATGTATAAGTAGACAATATAGAAATGATATTTGAACCACATCCTCCAAAAATGCTATTAATCAGGTTAAAAGCCAACAGTGCTATTGATCCGGAATGAGCACGTTCATATTTTCGCGTTTTGTAAACATTTTCGAGACCAAAACGAAGCAGACAGTCTGTTTACTAAAATTATTCAAGTGAATGCTACAGGAAAATTTCGGGAAAAAGCCTTCATCTACAAGTTTCGATAATCTGGAAATGCTGGAAAGGATTTTTTTCTGAAAAAAACCCAGTACTACCACACTTCAAGTAATAAAAATGGCAGTTAGCATGCTGAAAGGCGATCTTCGGGGAAATCATTAGGAACAGTGGAAGAACATTGAATGATTTAAATGCTGGTATAATAAAACAGTTATTGCTTGTATTTCTAGAAAAAGCATTTTTATTGTCCCCATTGACATAAACTATTTGGACAATGAAAGTCCTCGCCTCGGGAAATAGTTCATGTCTCGGGGGACAATGAAAGTGCTATTTCCCTCACACCCATACAATAACTGTATACTATTGCACGGCTAAAATGACCATTGCACGGTCACGTGCGAACTATTGAACACCTGTGACGTTTCGGAATTCGGTCAAGTGAGAACTATTGAACACCTGTGACGTTTCGGAATGAAGTCCTGCCCTTTCAAGCGTCTAAGTCACTCAGATGTTAACACTGCCACAGCCCCACTCGATTTGCACTCTTCTCCTTCTAGAATATATCTTCCAGTCACTCGATTTGTAGCTCTTCTGCTTCTGGAAGATCTTCTACCTCTTCCGTCTCGAAGCTTGACGATTTATCTTCCAAGATGGCGGTGATCATGTTTTAAGTGTGCGAGTGATGAGTTTCACTAGAGAAGGATTTATGACACATACATGCACGTGTTTGTGTCATAGTGTTTGAGAAAACTTAAAAACTTGTTTATTTTGGGTTATATTCTCTAAGTTTACTCGATTTACATATAACGGAATGCGATCTTCTTAGAAAACTTCTCTTCTGAGAAGAGTGCAAATCGAGTGGTGCTCAGGCAACAGTCGTGACGACTTCTAGGCCTACAGGAAAGTAGATATTTCAGTGATTTTAAGTGTTTAGTGATTATCTAATAAAACAAGTATATCATGAGTGTCTGTAAAATAGTCAAGAATATTTCATCTTCCGTACTGGTAATCGACCTATACTTTATTGCACATCGGCCGATTACCAGTACTGTACCTCATATCAAATATTCTGGAGTATTGCACATACACCCACAATATATTTGTATAATATCTAAAAAAAAATAAAAGCTCGATGGTTTAGCTCTTTCGTCGGATATCGGCATCACGTCCGTCAATGCCCCGTACGTCCGTCAGTTGCCCCACATCCATCATTGGCCCCACGTCAGTCAGTTGCCCCCATGTCCGTCAGTGGCCCCCACGTCCGTCAATGACCCCACGTCCCTCAGTGCCCTGTCAGTGGCCCCCACGTCCGTCAATGACCCCACGTCCCTCAGTGGCCCCCACGTCCGTCAATGACCCCACGTCCATCATTGGCCCCAACGTCCGTCAGTGGCCCACACGTCCGTCAATGACCCCACGTCCCTCAGTGCCCTGTCAGTAGCCCACACGTCCGTCAATGACCCCACGTCCCTCAGTGCCCTGTTAGTGGCCCCCACGTCCGTCAGTGACCCCACGTCCCTCAGTGCTCTGTCAGTGGCCCCCACGTCCGTCAGTGACCCCACGTCCCTCAGTGCCCTGTCAGTGGCCCCCACATCCATCATTGGCCCCACGTCCGTCAATGACCCCACGTCCCTCAGTGCCCCCCACGTCCGTCATTGGCCCCACGTCTGTCAATGGCCCAATTACCGCCCTTAAAAACTTCAAAAGACGTAAACAACATAACAGAGAGAGTGATATGTTAACTTTGTCCATTGAGACATGTATGATCAATCTACAACAATAAAACCGTACAGGGATGGGCCAGAAGACATAAATAGACCTGTCCAGTTCGACAAACTGACAAGTTTCATAATCGTGATTCTAAAAACAGGCTTGGCATTGATGTAATAAACATACTTAATTAACACGTTGCCAGTAAAGTAAGAGTTTATAGAACGAGAACACTAGATTTTTATACTGTAAGAAATGCTGCGACCAACGCAATCAAATCAAAATTAGACTTGTGATTTCCGCTTCTCTACGATATACTGTGTAGAGGAGCGGATATTAAAAGTCTAATTAGATTGCGACCAGCGCTGTGTTAAGAGAGTGTGCTATACGCGATGGCTTTACGGTAGATTTATAAACAAAAACTGGACTTCGTTTAAAGTATCAAAACCTAATTCACACTTTTTGTACCGTTACTGTGTCAATCTTCCACATATATAAAGAGTGTCCTCACCGACAAAAAAAGGAAGAACAACTTTGACCTTAAAACTTTGATTAAAGAGAGGTCGAGGGGTTAACATAGACATACCCCGATCCCCTCATCAGAATAGTAGCCTGCGATCACCTGTCATTTGACAAGCCGTCATCTGTCATTTGACAAGCGGTCATCTGTCATTTGACAAGCCGTCATCTGTCATTTGACAAGCGGTCATCTGTCATTTGACAAGCGGTCATCTGTCATTGGACAAGCGGTCATCTGTCATTTGACAAGCGGTCATCTGTCATTTGACAAGCCGTCATCTGTCATTTGACAAGCGGTCACCTGTCATTTGACAAGCGGCCACCTGTCATTTGACAAGCGGTCACCTGTCATTTGACAAGCGGTCATCTGTCATTTGACAAGCCGTCGTCTGTCATTTGACAAGCGGTCATCTGTCATTTGACAAGTGGTCATCTGTCATTTGACAAGTGGTCATCTGTCATTTGACAAGCGATCACCTGTCATTTGACAAGCGGTCATCTGTCATTTGACAAGCGGTCACCTGTCATTTGACAAGCGGTCATCTGTCATTTGACAAGCGGTCACCTGTCATTTGACAAGCGGTCACCTGTCATTTGACAAATACTCGTGTGTTTCACCTTGCAGATGACCACCAGACTATAATTATGTATAAATCTTGTCCCGGGCTCATGAGGTATCTTGTACAGGGGATTTCTTATTTGAAAGTGGTCAAATGAGGATAGCTAACTTTGTTTAGAGATCACTAAAATCAAATCAAGCGTATACCTTTATGTTACCATTATATGGTGTATAGATTTATCTATTAAGGTGTTCGCGAGATATATGTATCTTGAACACAAGTTTTTATTTTGTACAGAACAAATATTTTACAGTGATGTTTATTTTTTTGTGGTTTTATATTTCATACATTATACCAGTATTCATCATATTGTTTTATAAAGGATTATTTTTCATTTTCATTAATTTTGAGAAACTTTTTTCTAACCAATGTATTAAAGCATTCGATCACATTCTATAACGAATTAAACGATTAATCTTATGTTTTTAATTGATATATAATTTCACTTCGAATTAATCATAGGAAATTATTTGCTTTCTGCAGTTCCATGTACATTTTTACGGGTACTTTTTATCTTATGAAAATGTATTGAAATCAGAGGAAAATTTTCTAAAATTGAACTATTGAAATAATGCATGTTTTTCTTTAAATTGTTTCAACTTCAATGGAACCAAGGAAAGCGGAGAAAACTTAAGTAAGTAAGATGAGGAAATAATATATGATTTAACGAGAAAAAGTCTGTCTGTCTGTCTATCTGTGTCTGTCTGTCGTACCGTGTGAGACGGGACGGTTAATCACGGAGTTATCATTAATATTTATCACATGAACAACACAATTTATTGAAAACATGTATGAATGAAGTACCACATCATTGTGGAGTTGTCCCCCTAACAAATTTACGGCCGCGCAATTGCCACTGTGTGGCGCCACCGTTCAGTTGCATAATAAACATATTTTCGTGAGAAAACAGCTACATTTATGTATTTATCAGTTGAAATATTCACTTAGTACAATTTTATGAAGATTTATGAAGAAAACTCTATAGAGGGCGGCATTGTTAATCATGGAGCAATGTTAAGTTTTCAACAAAAAGAGACAGGGGCTCACAGTCACGTTTAGGGCCTTATACATTGTGTCAAGGGACGATTGATTTGTAAATTTCGTGTGATTTTCATTTTGATTATGACATGTTTGTTGTTCAATCTCATTTCAATCTTACCAATAAACCATTTCCCACGCCAAATACAAAAAAAGCATTGAAAAAAAGCAAGGGAAGGTTCTTATATGTCTGAACAATGGTCGTGGGTAAGTTACATGCATATTGAAATGAAAAGAATTTTTACTAATTTGATTTTAAAAACACCAATAATCAAATTTATGAATAATCAAATCAATCAAGTAGCTGTCGTAATTAGCATATTTATGTACACGACATGCGCAGAACTTCAAATGTTGCGTTGTGAATTTTGCAAGAGGCCTTCCTTTAGGAACGTCTATCGGTCCGGCTATTTATGTTGTTTATTCACAGAAACCTAAAAGTGAACAAAACTATATGACAGCACCAACAATGTTATGTATAGTAGACTCGCTGCCATCTGGCAGTTATCAACATAACGAACCTGGTAATGGAAGAGTAATGTGGTCATTACAAAGCAGACATGGGCATCCCAATACAGATATAAAACACTTCTCGGTTATAAACAATAGTATGATTTTTATTTCCACAGAATTCTATACACAATGAAAAACCATATTTGATGTTAGTATTGATGGATTAAGTTCTGAATTTGAAATGTATTTCTACGTCTGAAGGAGGCTACAGTAAGTTGTGTGTACCGATCAGCCCTACTGTCCCGATAGTCAATGCTGTAATATTGCGTACTAGCCAATAACATATAACTGGTAGTCTCACAAATACATTTCATCTCCCTCGTCCCTTTACTTAAGAGAAGTGGGTTTCAAATTGAACAGAAATTGGTTCGACGTATTAGCATAAGAATTATTCTAAACAATATAAACGAAACCTTTTACCCTGATATATTTCTGGAACATTCACTAAAATAGAAATGATTTGAAAGAACAAAATTTATTCTAGAAATACATGTACATTTAGTATTTTTCCAATTAAGGTTAACAACTTTTCATCTTCAAAAGTCATAGACGATTTCCTGATTTCGATTTGAAGCCAATGGTTTGATTAACAAGTGCAAATGAGTTTTATGTTTAAACAGTAACAACTTCTGCAGTAATTGTCAAAAGTAATAATAAATATGTGGCTAGTATACAATCATCCAAAAGTAGCATGGTGAATGTGAGCATTAGAATCTTTATAAAAATAGTTATTACATTATAAACATTTTGAACTTGATGTTAGACTTTTATAGACGAAACGACACCGAACTATGGATACATCAATGACAATCAAAGTTCCTATGAACAGTGGTTAAACAATGAAAATACCGTTTGTTAGCTCCATATTAACACTCCTGTAGGTACCGAGACGTTTGGGTCTAACTGATTTTTATTCATCGCAGTTGGACGTTCGTAAAATAGCCATGGCACTCAAGGAACGGATGCCTTTGAAGAGAACACAACACATAAACAAGAGGTCCAAAGGCCTTAGCGATCATCCGTCTCTAGATTCACTTGTAATATATTGCACTATGCATATTCAGTAGCAAATACAGTGATACTGTTGGGCGTTGCTGCCATGGTGGCATTCTTGGACTTCAGATCGACTCGAAAAATAAGAACACTTAGTCAGGACTATCTTAGGATCCTGTAAGGTAAACTAGAAATGAATCCCACGGGTGGAACTCGAGTAGAAGTTTGAAATATGTGTCGTTCAGGAAAAACATGATTTCGCTATCATGTTGCAAAATAGCCACCGTGGCTGCCATGTAAAAGTTTTTACGAGGCCAAAAAATAACAGCACTTTGTTGGCTCCCCTTCCTTTACATTCCTACTAATTGCCAGGGCTATATGGCACCATTGGAACTTGAGAAGAAGTTTGAAATGTGAAAAGTTTACGCACGACGACGGACGAAAACCAGGGATAGGAAATTCAGAAAAGATAAAGATCTACGAATGGAGAGTATATGAACCCATATAGTGCCGTAGGGCCGATTTGGGCCGATCTTATTACTTCCAGAGTGCGGTAGGGCCAATATGGGCCGATGTCCTTAATTCCGGAGTGCCGTAAGGCCGATTTGGACAAATCTTCTGGCTTCTAGAGCGCCATAGGTCCGATTTGGGCCGATCTTCTGACATCCAGAGTAATAAAGTGAAAATATAAGATAATTATATGAAATATGTTTTAAAGATATTACGCCTGATACCATTTTCCAACTTTGATTTTTTCACTTATAGTCGACTCAATTGTTTTCCGAGGTTGAGAGTTCTGTGAATTTCCCCCTTATTTTCAAAGGACCGGTACATTGTTGAATGACAGAAATATGTCGTGATAGGTATACTTCCGGATCAGGTCCTCTGCTTTTTGCACAGGTATGCTATGTGTGCCCTTGTTATCAATTTACTGGGTTAAAAGCTGCGATGACGTCAGTATGTGGGAAACACATGAATTGACGTGGAAAGTCGTAGATCGGCCCGGATCGTCACTGTGACAACCAACCTAAAAAACCCTGTGGCAATCTAAAAGCCACGTGACTGATGTACAAGGCACTAAAATACTACCTCGCATACAACGGAAACACTGCTCAAACAATGCATAAAATTACACCTATTGTGTAGAAATATATCTGATTAACAACCACGAATGCAAAACTAGAAATTATCATGGACAATTTGACGGGCTTTTCACACCTTTGACAATCTTAAGGCAGAAATGACGTTTATGACCTTGGTTATTGAGAAGATGATGTTTTAAGGTTTTGACCTAATTGAACCCTTTGGCCTTGAATGTGGGTCAACGTCGTTCTTTTAAACAAATTTTGTAGCCATTCATCCAACATGCTACAGACCAGATATCAAGTCTATGTGCCTGTTAGTTATTGAGGAGTCATTTAAAGATTTCAACCTATGTGACCCCTGTGACCTTGTATGTAGGTTAAGATCATTCATTTGAACAAACTTTGCAGCCATTCAACCAAGCTTTCTATAGGCCCACTATCTCGTCCCTTCGTCTTTTCGTTATTGAGAAAAAAATTTTTTAAAGATATTAGCCTAATTGGCCCCTGTGACCTTGAATGAAGGTCAAGGTCATTCATTTGAACAAACTTGGTAGCCCTTTAGCAAGCATGCTATAGGCCTAATATAAAGTCCTTGGGAATCTTGTTTAAGAAATGATTGCGCAATCATGGAAATTTTAAAAATGGCTTACTACCTGAACCGGAAGTGCCAAAGGCATCAAAATCATCGGAATGACGTATTGCATCCATATTTTGAAACAAAATTTCAAAAATAAAAAATAAAAAAGTTGAAAATTTGTTGACCTTTGACCCCACAGCGAACTTTTTTGCTTGACCGTAAAAACATTAATATACTTTAGAGTTATGGCCATATTAAACTTTTAAGCTATCAAAGAAAATAACAAAACTTGGTCAGGACCATCTCTTAGTCATTTTATAAAAGGTTGATCTTAATCCCTCAGGTGAAACTTGAGAAGAAGTTTAAAAATGTGAATAGTCGGCATACCTACAAGATCGAAGGAAATATTCAAAATGGCGTTACGCGTTAACGGCAAATATTATCCAAAAACCAAAGGCATCAAAATCAATGGAATGCATTACTGCACCGATCTCTGGAAGACTTTGTCAAACATGTTGAAAAATAAGGATTTTCTAAAAATAGACAAACTTTGACCCTAAGGCATATTTTGTATTATCATGGCTGGAAAAAAATAGCATCAAATAAACCCAGTAAATAGAACGGTTTTCGAGTTATGGACATTTTAATCTTTTAAGGCATGACGTTATGACGGTCATATTAAACTTTGATTACTTTAAAATGTTACAGAATCATCTTCAGTCCTTGACAACAACATACTTGAGTCTGTTAGCCCATTCTTGACCAATCAAAAGATTTAGACGCCACAAAAAGCGACAGAAAAATAATAAGAAACATAACAAAGACAATAGCCCTAATTAATGATAATGATCACCTGTTAGACCGAATGACATTTTAAAATATCTAGTTATAGAGGCGGAACTCCGTAGACTATTCTTCGGGTTCTAATAAATTTTTTATCCACTTTAAATTTAAAAGATCAAAATTAGAAACACAAAATGTTTGAGGATGGTAATAGCGTAAACTGTTGGCATTTTACAATTTTTTCCCACTCTTTGACATTGCCATTGTTTGACAGTAGGTGGGCGTTACCAAATCATAACTTTCAACTGGCGTAGGAATATACATACGCGGCCTCGGCAAAATAAAATGATAGAAAATAATCATTCTGTGATAGCAAATTAAATGTAACAAGTGTAGTATGTATTATCCTCATATTTGTATGTATACATATTATTGCATTGATTACACGCACTATTTTTCAGCGGAAGAACACGGGTAGGCGTGGACGACTCGTGGACGATAAAACGAGACAATTTGAATTCCGTTAATAAATGGGATTTAAAATCACAAGTGATTCATATTGGACTACTTTCAGATGGCATTCATTGACTTATAATTGCCCACTGAACTAAGGCATATTTAACATGAAGCGCAGCGCTACATGAATGCCAACTGACATCAGTTCAATGCTTCAATATACAACAGCATATTCTTGTTTTCAATTGATCAATTCATACTTATTGGGGGGTTTTTCCAGAGAAGAAGCATCTTTGATAAACTTTGGATGTTTTATAGTACAGTATGCAGTTTTCCTGTTTGATGAAGCATGCCTATTACTTTCGTCAAAACAATTCTAACAATCGCCAAAGTAGAGACTTATAAGACCCGTTAATACCGTGACCGAGGCGGGAGTCTTACTATCATGTCCCCAAGTTGTATGCCATTTTCTTGTGACGCCACTCTAAAGGCGGGAGTCTCTGGGCGCCTATCATGTGTGATCAACACCGTCATATGGTCAACGTCAAACGCACGACGCCCCGTTGGTACATCATAAAGTTCTACGCTATGTCAAAAGGTAGAGGAGTGAAGCAAATGTCAGTTTCCACGTAATTCCCATGTGTTAATCGAGTTTTACGCAGCTGCAGCTGGTAACCACATGTCATATTTTTTAATTGCTCAGTTGTCGTTCTTGGGTGGCGCGGGCCTGAAATGACTCGCATCATTACAGTCCTGTGGCGTATTTTGTGCTCCACCTTTTTGGCTATATAATATCAAGATATTGTTTATGTTACCATGCCTGCCATGTTATTCGTCATTTAATAAAATGACATTTACTGGAAACAGTTCTTCTCTGTTGTTCTTGATATGTACTTGTGACTCATTATAGGTAGCAAAAAACATAGCTAAGTCGTGACTTTGTTATCGTGATGAAGATTTAGACATTAATATATTATCGGTGTTGTATAAGTGTTGAATATGAAGTTATATACTATCATACACAAGTAGTCGTGATATTTTCAATTGACTGAATGATGTTATCAACTTAAACAGAAGTTGAAAATCAACTTTTAGAAATTCAACATCTAAAAAAAAAAGTATGTAAAACATACATGTTATTATAACTCTATCTAAATCTATTTGAACAGATGATTAGACGATTCTGGTGAACAGACGATGAGAAGATCTTGGTGAAGATTTGGGTGAACAGGCTACTAGATCATTTGGGTGAACAGATGATTAGATGATTTGGGTGAACAGCTGATTATACATTTGGGTGAACAGTCAATTAGAAAATATGAGTGAACCGACAATTAGACGATTCGGTTGAACAGGCAATTAGACGATTCGGTTGAACAGACGATAAGAAGATTTGGGTGAACAGATAATTAGACGATTTGGGTGAACAGTTGTTTAGACGATTTGGGTGAATAGACAATTGGAAGATTTGTGTGAACAGACAATTAGAAGATTTGGGATGAACAGTTGTTTAGACGATTTGGGTGAATAGACAATTGGAAGATTTGTGTGAACAGACAATTAGAAGATTTGGGTAAACAGGTGTTTAGACGATTTGGGCAAATAGACAATTAGAAGATTTGGGTGAACAGGTGTTTAGACGATTTGGGCAAATAGACGATTAGAAGATTCAAGCACATATTTTTAATTTTGTAGCTGACCTTCTGAATACCTGTTATTCACAATTGTATGATGCATCATGACTGTTTAAAACCGATAACACGTGTCCGCTACCCTTACCGAGACTTACCCTGATTGGTTATCTTTATAAGTGGAGTTTACTGACTAAATATGTTATCTTTATAAGTGGAGTTTTCTGACTAAATATGTTATCTTTATAAGTGGAGCTTTCTGACTAAATATGTTATCTTTATAAGTGGAGTTTTCTGACTTAATATGTTATCTTTATAAGTGGAGTTTTCTGACTAAATATGTTATCTTTATAAGTGGAGTTTTCTGACTAAATATGTTATCTTTATAAGTGGAGTTTTCTGACTAAATATGTTATCTTTATAAGTGGAGTTTTCTGACTAAATATGTTATCTTTATAAGTGGAGTTTTCTGACTAAATATGTTATCTTTATAAGTGGAGTTTTCTGACTAAATATGTTATCTTTATAAGTGGAGTTTTCCGACTAAATATGTTATCTTTATAAGTGGAGTTTTCTGACTAAATATGTTATCTTTATAAGTGGAGTTTTCTGACTAAATATGTTATCTTTATAAGTGGAGTTTTCTGACTAAATATGTTATCTTTATAAGTGGAGTTTTCAGATTAAATATGTTATCTTTATAAGTGGAGTTTTCTGACTAAATATGTTATCTTTATAAGTGGAGTTTTCTGACTAAATATGTTATCTTTATAAGTGGAGTTTTCTGACTAAATATGTTATCTTTATAAGTGGAGTTTTCTGACTAAATATGTTATCTTTATAAGTGGAGTTTACTGACTAAATATGTTATCTTTATAAGTGGAGTTTTCTGACTAAATATGTTATCTTTATAAGTGGAGTTTTCTGACTAAATATGTTATCTTTATAAGTGGAGTTTTCTGACTAAATATGTTATCTTTATAAGTGGAGTTTTCAGATTAAATATGTTATCTTTATAAGTGGAGTTTTCAGATTAAATATGTAACCTTTATAAGTTTTCTGACTAGATATGTGGTTATATCGTATTTCGGAACATACACCATTAATTTAGTTATAACACTGTGTTTATAGTTTTATTTTTTTCTGTTGAAATAAACAAAATATAAAAATGAATGAAAATTGAGTTTTCTATGATGCACATTCGAATATGATACCTCTATAGTTGACTTACATAGCTACTTAAAGTACATAATGTTTTGATTTAAATAACACAAAATCGGTCCTGTACATTCCATCCTATGTACCACGTCCTTATGTACTCGATAACCTCTGTTACTTTTAGAAGTCCGTTTATTTGTTTACAATTTCTTTATATAATGTCAACGATAATCTTTCTGATACAGTCCGTAGGTTGAAACATAGGAGGGGATCATTTTCTGCTAAGTAAACAAGCAAAATGAATGTTTCATATACCAAATGTTAGATTAATGTATTTTTAAGACGCGATGCTTCTAAAGAACAACGACAAAGACTCTTTGTGACGAGGTGTGTTCTTGGTGAAACATGACTGCATCAAACAGCAACATTGTCTATGACAGCTATAACAAACAATGGTGTGTTGAGATGTGGGAAATTCGATACGCGGATATCAAGATTCCGATGATGGTTTCAGTTGAAACATTAATTTGTAATTATTTTCAGATTTATTTCTTTTATCTGATATATCTAGCTGATCCAATCATTCCTTATCTAATATCCTAGACCTACTACTAAGGCCGAGTTTCTTTGCCAAAGCATGACGACCTAGCCTGATGGGGTAAGATTAAGATTTTTACCTTTCGTTCCTGACAGCTATAGTGTTCCCCTCCGATAACTTACGTGTGCCTATCCATTTGTTGTGAGGTCGAGACACGCGACCCCTAATTAAAGACTTCCCTATAGGGCTGCTTGCCCCCTTCTCCATACACCTGGTATAAAGCTACCCAGATATATGATACCATTATTGACACGACATGTAAAAATCACAATTTATTCATACAATAGAATCCATATACGGAGAACAGAAAGATACATAGTTAATCCAAATATCAAATTCGCTCTATATATTACATGTAACATGCGAATATTAGCTTTTAAAAACTGGGTTTGTGGGCAGCATTCCATTTTTATTAATAATATTCATTAACTGCACCTCAGTGGTTATAGATCATGATACTTGAGTGCTTCCACCTTCAGATTTACTTCCAAAATACTTCCTGTTTTTCCTTCTCATCAAAAACTTTTTGATTTTCAAAGGAAAATAAAATTATCGTTAAAGACAAACACAGAGTGTCCTAAAGAGAAGGCATCGTTTATATAAAATGCTTACACTATTGTATAGATGCTCAGAAAAAGACCGAGCGAATACGATGAGAATTAACGACGATGTGGGTACGCTCCAATGCCTCAGGACACTAAGACAGCGCTTAAAGACAATATCTTCAGAAGCAGGTATTCCTAAGTCTTCTACTCAACTGATTATGAAAGCGAATCTTCCAATAACGTTCTAACGATGTTTTACAAGTTGATCCGTATTCTGTACTGGTGAATAGCGTTTGTCATTGTTCTTTGCTTTTTGAGTAAGTTTTCGCATTATCTGTCTTTTTAAAAATAATTACTTTTAGTATTTCGGAATTTCTTGATGCAAATCTATTTGATTATTTACATGAAATATTAGGATAATGAAAACTCCGAAATGGAAGTTATTTTCTCACAGAACCAACAGGCATGCCCCAATTTAGAAGTCCTCAAAGAATGTTCACAAGTAGACGGCACTGGCTGTGTGGTGTAATAATGTATAACTATAAACGGTTAGAATTCTCAGGCCATATAGTGTATTTGTAAAAGTGTTATAACAAACCTTGGTATGTAGTTAATTGTCATACATACATTGTACATTTGATGTTGTTAAAACTGACAATCAAGGTAGTTAGAATGACCAGACCAAACACACCTATCTTTATATTGAAAAACGCAAATCAAACGTTTCTCAGAGAAGCAGTCACAGCGCTCATAAAACACCCAAGATGTCTTTATTGGCCACACACTGTCGAAAAACTGTGTTGGCACTCAACGTCTTCAAGATATTGTGGTACGAGAAACAAATCTTTTTTGGTTCACATTTTGCACCCCATCTCAGCGATTTTGAACGAGATTTACACCTTCGTCAGTATTTAGATACTCTTTGTTATTTTAGAACACGTTAAACTACGGAGGGGAAACTAGCATTTGCTCCATACCTCAGATCATTCAAACTGATTTTGACAATTAAACGCAGAATTATCTGAAACTGCACTTGAAATAAACCCAGTAAAATCGTGATATTTCATTTTTTAATTACAATTTTTAAAACGGACGAATAGAAATCCAGACTCCTCCCACTTTTGACTCCTGTGCGTGTTCGTTCGTAATTTATCAAGGGCAGAATGACGGACCTTGTGATCGGCCCTATTATGTGATTTGCTTGAGTGACCATGAAATTAATCCCCATTTATGTTACAATGTAAGGACTAAAGCAAATCAGTATCTATATTAGAATTCATAAATGGCGTCCAGGGTGCGTTAACGTTAAACGAGGGTGTTGCCAACGTAATTAGGGCCTAATAGAGCGTCGAGGGCATGAATATCCTGTTGGAGAAATTTACGGCCAGGTGGGTTACCACAATGCCATGTAGACCAGTCCTACTGAATGTGAAGTATTCCTAATTGTTAAAGGAAGTTCTGATCTTATTAATGTGTCTGATCTCACCATGCAAAGTCGACAACACTATCAGAGACATACATCTGACAGTCGGGGTAGTATATTGTTTATTGTAGTATTCACCTCATTGTCAGGTGATTGAGAGCTTCTGTCATTCCGGAAACGGCTATCATCAATGTGACATTTCTCATGATAAAATAATCATTCAGATTTAATTAGGCCGGGGGCTAGATCGTATCCTATACTTGAAATCCATTGTAATTATTTAAAGTTTTCAAACAGGATTTATATTTATATAAACACTTTAAACACAAAATGTTGACGGACACATTGACCAATTTATAGTCTGCATTTTTTGTTCTGACGGAATATAAATTCAAAATGAACAGAGTGCTTGAGTGCGTTGCTTGCAGCTAGCATGAAGAAGTTAAACATACTAGTGCTGATGGCGGTGGCTATGTCCGCTATATCCTTGGTCAGTGTTACTATAGCGGACGTGACTGACCACTGGGGAACAGTTGACCAGTCAGGAGAGACTCTTCGAGTGCCTTGGAAAACGTCAACTGTTATTGGACTTTGGACAACTTGTACATCTCGCGAGTCTGGGTTTGTTCGGGAGGAGGTGTATACATATAGTTGTTACCCAACCAAGGAGGGAGACCATGTTTCCGCTGGTAAGTTTGTTATTGATTATCTACATGTTATTTCCAGAGTATATAAAACTGCACGTTATCAGGAATACAAAAGATATGTTAAATGCACTTTACATAATGCACACTGAAAAAATGTACAAATTTCAAGTAGGTGCATGTATATTTGCATGTTAACGTAGGAATATATTTGTTGTAAACGTTACGACGATTATTTTTCATTCTTACCGACCAATTTGTAACGAAAAGTCATTATGGACAATTTATGGCGAATAAGAATGGGTTTTAAACTAAACAAAATCAAACAAACGAAATATGTAAAAGTGTGTAACTATACTCACGAAAACTACTATACCCACGAATAGAGCTCATGATGCTAACGGCTATATGTTAGTCAAATCTTATGTTACAGACCAACATCCTTTAGATAGTTCAAAATTTTAGATATGTTACAGTTGCCACAAGAAGACTTAGAACTATCTCTTTAAGGTTGTGGATACATATGATTCAATATGATGTGCTTAACGATAAATCTGTCGTTGCACACGATGCACTGAGGCTGGTCCAGATAATATCGTTATCGAAGCTGGAGAAACAAATCTTTATATAACTTTTATATTTAAGAAATGCCAGATTAACAAAACAACATTAATGTCTCTACACAGAGAGGGATCTTTGTCCAGTTTGTACATGTATATGTTTTTAAGACAAATATTTCGAAACACATTTTTGAAAGCCACGAATCTATGTTGTGCTACTGGTGACTGGAATAATTGCTATGATCTGTTTGAGGTTTTCTCTGTAGAAGCTGTACGTTTTTAAAGAACTTTTTATTTCTGGTGATTAAGATGATAGTAATGAATGTACGTCCAGGTCCCAGTTTCATCAGTTTTCCTTAATTTAAGGAAATGCCCTACTGTACAAAATCTCATTCAGCAAGTTACACATGATGAAGTCGACACGTACTGGATATTACTGATTATTATTAGAGTTATTTTAGTTTTAATATTTACATCAGCATTAGCAAATTAGGAAATATTGGATATCTGTTATTGTTTTGCTGTCATGGGGTGATTGTCCAGTCATTTACAACAAAATATATATAAATAAATACATGGTAGAGCAAGACACACGTCATTTAGAATTTGTGTATTATTCCCTAAAACATAAACTTTCAAACTGTAATACTTTTCTTCTTACACGATTTCGACGCATTGTGTTTTTGCTTGTATTTATGTAGATTTAAATAAAAATGGCTTCTCTCTACAGGTATTCATTTATCACACTATGTTATGCCTATTATGTCTTTTATTCCAAACTTTAATGTTTTAACTATGACCTATGCATCAAATGTCACAGACAACTATATCAAACAATCATTAAGCACGTCATTAACAAAAAATCGTTGTTTTATATCAAAGCCTTAAATTACCAGCTTTGGCCCATTGTAACCTATAAAAGCTAATCATTGCAAACTGGTACAAATTAGCTACAGTACTACAATCATGCTATTGTTAACAGGTGACCTGGGTGTGAGCCAAGGGTTCGTGATTATGTCCACTGTCTTTACGGCCTTCACAGTTGTGACTGGGGGAGTATATCTGCTCGTGCTCCCTAACAAATCTCTCGTACTTGTGGTCGCTACCGTCCTCTCTATTCTGTCAGGTAAGTTGTGACCGCGACCGAAGTTTTAATGCTAATAAAAAAAAAATAATAACGATAATGTTTGTCGATAAAGCCTTCAAGCCCAGAACAGAAATGACTGATACATTTATCTTTAAACAAACAAAAGTGGGCACAAACAGCTGATCGTGTTATATAATTATATATAATTACAGGAAATGATCGTGTTTTTATATGTAGAACACCTTGTTTTAGCACGTATCTACTTTTAATAATCAATTCCTTAAATCTTCAATTCATTCATTCATTCAATATTTATTGATGAATAATATTTTTTGATAACTTGAGAAACATACTATTTCGTTATGTATTTATTTAACAAACAATCTTAACACTTTTTCCTCATCATGTGAGGTCTTTATATATTGTTTTTTTATGTACTTTTTTGAAGTAAGATTTGATAAACAATCTGACGACATATCTGCTGAGAAAGTGCTTATGTGTGTCAGTGACAATTTTATTATTACTTGTATTAAGTAAGTAATGATCAAAGATTGAATTGTGACAGTTTATCATTTCGAGGCATTCCGTCGCATTGTGTAAACACAAATATACAATTACATTATATAAAAATGAGGTAAAGGTGGCTGGAACATCGACTATGTAATGCACAAATGGCAAACAAAAATGATAAATTCTGACGCATGGCGTACAGGACATTAAATCATCTATCCGAAATATATATATTTAGCAACTCTCTTGAAAGGTAAATGCATGGAGTGTCACAAGTATATTCCGAAAATTTAAAATGCAAAATGAAATACATATAATAATCTCATAAACTGAAAAACAACAATATACATCGCCAGAATACAGGTTCTAGGCAGAGGAAAATCTTCATCGAATACTATATATAATACATGTCTTTTTAACAAAGAGAATGTAATAATATACATAATTATTATTTCATCAGCTCTGCTGATAATATATTAAAAGCAAAACAAATAATCAAACTATATTTTTATTCTTCTACGTATTTGATAGTAAAATCAAAATGTATAATTATTTCTGATTTATATATGTATATGATTCTCAAATGATTTTCTTAGACTTTTTTTAGTTAGAAGAACTTATATGAAATCACCTGAAAATATGTTTTTATTTGTCCGATTTAATTAATCAAGGAAATGCGGTACATAAGAAGCACTATTCTTTTTTATGGCAAGATATAGATAGATAAACGTGTCTATTCATAAGCAAATCATTAGAACTGAGGAGAGTGGGCTTGTATCCAGTATAAACTAATACTCTACTTATATTATTGAACCGTTATGTATGTTTGTATTTGTATTGGCGGGACATTCCTTATGTAATTATAATTGTGCAATAATCATTGAACTGAACTTAATGTAACCACAGACATGTACATGGTATCATTTTTATTTATTTAGTGATTTCGGCCAGTATTTCCCTCGCCGCATTCCAGTCGAGTTTGAGGATCGTATTTACGCCAAGTTGGTCTTTCTATGTGGGCGTGGCATCCTTGGGATGTAAGGTATTGGCAGCTGTGACGTATGTAGCCACAATACTAAAAACATGTTGTAAACAAAACTCGGTGATGAACGAAAATGATACAAGTGGACAACCTAACGGAGCAGAGGGGGAACAGAAGGCACCAATAGAGGATGGCAAATAATATAATGTGACAAAGCTTGTTCCCACTCGATGTTAGAGTGTTAGCTAAATAGAAAAAATCTGTTAACGATGTGATCGTTATAACTATAATGGTATTGTACCTTATCGAAATTGTAGTAGTCACAAATTCATCTCCATCTAATGTTTTATTGTGATTACAAAGCCTAAAAACACAAGAAAAACTATTCTATAACCAGGATTCCCGTTTGGAGTAAATTAATTTAATTAAAACAGAGCATTGAAAAGTTAAAAATGCACGACGGATTGTGTTTCAGTTGATGAACTAAACATTTTCATTATGGGAGTTCATTTTTTATAAATGCGTCCATATAGAAAATTATCGATTTTAGGAGTATATCTGTATTGCAGTCATCAAATAGGAATACAAATGTATATGAAACAAACTTTCTTGTAAACAAAATCCCAATTATCTTATTACTTTAAAATAATTCTTGCTTGTAGTCTTGAAGCGGTAGCGTAATTGCATTAGTTAGTAAAACATCATTAAAATACGAAAAAAAAGTATCATCATTAATATTGTACAAAACACAACAATGTATTTGTAGTGAGTTGAATAGATCGCCGAGATTCAACGTTATGAATAACCTTCAAATTATATTTCAGTGTAATTGTGTTTAATAATTCCACATCAATATCTTAAATGTATTTCATTGTTTATAATTTACGATTAGATTTCCTCTATCAGTACAGTGGATGGCGCATCGATTGTTGAAGCAATCAATGTCTAGTGGGATTAGGGACAAGTTCACAGCATATCATAAAGTTATAACAGGGACGATGTAAATCGATGATCAGTATACTCTACGGGAAGTGTAAAAAGTGTATGGTTGATTTGACGTAGCTCTGTTATGGACCAAACTGTAGCGAAATTGAACTAGAAGAAGAGACAATACCGACAGTAATAAATAGAATCGATAAACCGATAGGAGTACGAGTAGATACAGGGAGAATAGGAAAAGATGTTTCAAAATGGTAAGCATCTTTTGCTTCAAAGAAATAATACATTCTGTACAACTGGCAAACGTGATCAAATCTATCGTAACAAATATTACCAATGATTGACAATTGTTTGTGCAACATTGCTAAAAGACACCTTCCAAAGTCCGTTACATTTGGGTACCAACTAGGATATCATAGATCATTAGCCATTATTAGCCAACCCATTTATTGAAAACGTACATGTATGTCCGACATTGAAAACTCTTAAAACTATAAGCCAAAAGCAGTAATGACTATTATAAACAGTGTATTATTATTTTCTTATTGAGCATATCATTTTAAGATAGTATTGTTAAACATTATTCTAAGGCATTTTCTAGTAAAAAGGAGATGTTCTAGAAATAGGATTAGTGTTTGTTAAATGTTTTCACTTGTGTAATATATTTTAATATCTAATTTATTAACGCGTTGCCTTACTTTATTTTGTGTTACGCTTTATCATTGTTCTTGTTATATGCATATTAAATTAATATTATGCTTCAATTATCTTTTGTTTTCATTCAAATATGAGGTTTGTATGTCATTGTCATCATCTACGTTATGACCGATATTTGTACATTACGTAAAATTACCACTCTGGTCGTGATACCCGACCACCTAATAATGTGCTAGGTGGCTGCCTAATTAGATATTCACCAATGTTGATGACATTAACTGCCCTTTCCTTCTTTTTTCTTTTCTCCTTAATCATTTGATAACAAAGAAACCTTTTATGTGTTTCTGAGAAATAGTGATATCAACCTATAACTGTTAAAGTCCAAGAGGGTCTTTCTGGTTAGACTTAAATAGACATACATTTGTATGTAGGCACCATTGGGAACCTACATGTGAAGATTGAGAAATATCCTTCGAGTACTTCCTTACGGACGCACGACGGGCGTTCTTTCTGCAAAAAGGAATAATGATAAGAAATAATATACCTTATCTGCAGATACAACCACAAACCTGCAAGACTTTAAGTGGGTTTTTACACCGATAAAGAAATACAGCCTTGCGTTTAGCTTTCTTAATTGCTATTTAGCGCATGATTCCTTTAAAAATTCAGGTCCTAATATATTTAATCAACTCTGACAGTGAATCGAATGCGGCATTCTCTCGCTTTATCCTTTTCTTTGCATTTCTTTAAACCAAGAGAATGGAAGAAGTCGCTCAATAATTTGAAATATTTAGCGCAGATGTACTTAAGAAGGAGAAAATGAACATGCTACCGAAGGAGTTGTTCGAACGTCATCCAAATTCAGCTGTTACTGTTGTAATTGAAAGTCTGGACTTGTTTAAATTTTATGTTATTTTACGACTGATCGAACTAAATAAATAAATTGGTTAAAAGTCTTATCAGTACATCAAAACATTAAAAATATGCAACTTGTCAAAGAATTGTGTGTCACCAATTATATTTTTATACAACAACGCTTAAAGTCTGAACGCTCTATCATGATATGTGAAACTGTAAACGGTTTATTCTTTTAAAATAGGCGTGTGTTACATTGAAATGGTCAAAAGGAGAGGGTTTACAATAACACTAAAAAATAACCGGGGTACTTTTGTATCGAGGGCAAGGAGGAATTATAACATGTACGGACGGACATTATTGAAGTTGCTAAAGTATAAGGCATGTGCTTCAATTTCCTTGGCTAAAGGGGACAACCTTGTTTATGGAGTTACATGTAACTTAAAAATTGCGTTTAAGCTATATACATACATGTATGGCGTAATTTAACTTTTAACATTTTGAAAGTTGAGTTGAAACTAACTTGGCGTTTATATTAGTTTTTGAAATCATTAGGAAATAATAAAAAAGAGTAAGAATGTTTATTCAATGTATATTGCTTATACGGCTTTTACGAAATCTAAACACGGGGGAATTTGCATTAAAATATTTCATTTGTGAATTTATTTCAAATGCAAAGTTAATAATTGGCATTTCAATTGATATCAGCGATAAGGTTTATTGCACTTGAAATTAAGAGTAACTATCCAAACGTGCATAAACCGCAACTAATTATATGTTTTTGTTTGTTCATATTTATTTATTTATTTTTTGTAAAATTTGACCCACGTAAACATTTCTGAATATGACGAGATTGTGAAGAATTTATTATACCTCAGGTTAATATTTATTACAATTCGTATACAGTGGTTACCCTCATCACGAGTCCGTCTTCTTGTTATACACAGGTAAACGTTAAATGAGCTGTACAATGTCAAAATCTTGCCTTAATCTAAATAAAATAAAGTAACGTTGTAGTCAACAGGGTAATTTTTTATCACTAATAATAACATGAAGTGAATGTGACGCCATGATATGATTACGTATCAAGGAACGCCATTACCGATATTATGACTGGAGTATAATTCAATTTTAAAGCTGATCAGCAGGCTTATTAGACAAGTCTTTTCGTCCGTCATAACACTTATCATAGGAATCGAAGGATACACCTAGTGTCGACGGCGTGCCATGTCCATTCATACATATACATTCAGGAAGACGATATTGTTCAACACCCAGGATCTGTTTTTGTTAAATCGTGAAAACACCACTTCCGTTGATGCGAACGTTTGGACATGCGAACGTTGATTAGGTATGCATTGCCTTTCCTGTCATTGGTGAACTTCACTTTGGTTGTTATATGACGTCAGCTGTTGTTGGACACATCTTATAACCAAAGAACGGCTGAGAAACTCGTCTTATTTTCCACAGAAACAGAGTTGAAATACATCCCAAATATAATCATTACAATAGATATGGGTAAGTCATTTTGAAATACCAATGCATACCGTTATTTTTAATACATTAGATATGGACATTTATGACTATAATTAGAACTTGAACTCGCAGGTTCCAAACATCTCTTTTGTGACGTCATAATAACAGTAAAAACCTACAATTATAATCTATCTGTGTTTTTCAAGTGACTTTCTTCCGCCATGTAAAGGCTGTCTATAGATGATAACACAACTCAGAGATAATTTAAAAAATGCTAAAAACTGCATAATTATCTTCTTTTAATGGTGTGCAGTACACCGTGGAATATAAATCTGCATATTACAGCTGATTTATCCTTCTGTGACGGTAAGTGCCAAAAGTGTGGAAATCAAGAAGGAAGAAATCAAAGGCTTGCTAACTCATTCATGACATGGTAGGATGGCCGACCCTACTAGCTCACATTACTGATAGCTTAACTCATTCATGACATGGTAGGATAACCGACCCTACTTCCTCACATTACTGATAGCCTAAATCATCCATGACATGGTAGGGTGGCCGACCCTACTAGCTCACATTACTGATAGCCTAACTCATTCATGACATGGTAGGATAACCGACCCTACTTCCTCACATTACTGATAGTTTAACTCATTCATGACATGGTAGGATGGCCGACCATACTCTCTCACATTACTGATAGCCTAACTCATTCATGACATGGTAGGATGGCTGACCCTACTCGCTCATATTACTGATAGCTTAACTCATTCATGACATGGTAGGATGGCCGACCATACTCTCTCACATTACTGATAGCCTAACTCATTCATGACATGGTAGGATGGCTGACCCTACTCGCTCATATTACTGATAGCTTAACTCATTCATGACATGGTAGGATGGCCGACCATACTCTCTCACATTACTGATAGCCTAACTCATTCATGACATGGTAGGATTGCTGACCCTACTCGCTCATATTACTGATAGCTTAACTCATTCATGACATGGTAGGATGGCCGACCATACTCTCTCACATTACTGATAGCCTAACTCATTCATGACATGGTAGGATTGCTGACCCTACTCGCTCATATTACTGATAGCTTAACTCATTCATGGCATGGTAGGATGGCCGACCATACTCTCTCACATTACTGATAGCCTAACTCATCCATGACATGGTAGGATGGCCGACCCTACTCTTTCACATTGCTATATTATTTGATGTCGGGTTAAGCAAGTTAAAATAAAATGTACATATGTAGGTACTTTTGTATTCTATAAAGATGTTTTTAGACATATTATGCTAATAGTCATTTGTCTCAGTGATATAACCATAAGATTTTACAAGAAACATAACGGTACTAATTTGCCAATAAATATATAGTTCTATAAATCTGAACGACATTGTAAACAAATCACCTACCGTTGTTAGCATGCTACATCATTTGACCTTAATCCTGTCCGCCGATATATTGCAGTAGCTGTGGACAGCTTGACAGAGCAAAGTCATTATCATGGCCTACATGGATCCATTTCATTTCGTAATCCTTTAATAGTATTAGATCTGTGTATCATGATAGGAGGAGTGTCAATTCATCATGTCCAGTTTATGACTATTGTTAGTGTTAAGATTTGGTTTTATATTGTAACATGAGTCTGATGATTTAGTGTTTTAAGCCGTGGCATGCTTATGTTTGTTTTCTTTCAATAGCGCGGTTGTTGATTTATACATCTATTTCATTTAACATTTTAAACAGCACACCAGGTCACATCATACTGACAACGGTCGCCCCACTTTCGAACAAATGTGCGAGCAACAACTACTCTGGTGCGTCTTGGTCACGACGTGGGGTCGAAAGGGGAGAGGGTGATTGGTGGGGTTGCCGGTGGGACGGGGAGGGGGTGATGGATGGGGTTGCCGGTGAGACGGGGAGGGGGTGATGGATGGGGTTGCCGGTGGGAAGGGGAGGGGGTGATGGGTGGGGTTGCCGGTGGGACGGGGAGGGGGTGATGGATGGGGTTGCCGGTGGGAAGGGGAGGGGGTGATGGGTGGGGGTTGCAACAGATAAAGCCCTTACACCCTGCCCTGCCTCCTACTGGGCTAGAATTTGAATTTGAATTGAGCTTTCGCCCCGGCGTTGCATTATGTTGGGTTATGTCCTAATATAAGGCCCTTACATTACCAAGGCCGTTAAAAGGAAATGAAAATTGCTACTCCCAGGTTGACGCTCTGCACTAAAAGTGCAAATATTACGGGTCCTTTCTGATGTCAGTTAAACGGAAAGGAAGACACACTTGTATATCTGCGGTATGGAATTTCTGTGAAATCATACGTTGTAGCGGCCTTTAAAATGTCCCTATAGAAGCAGAGATCAGCCCTCAAAAGGCCTTATAGTGTTACATCCAACCGTATTTATCAGTAATTTACCCTTTCAAAATAATATCTGCCTTTTTACAGTCATTATCATTACCTTGGCACCGTTCCCCAATTTCATGTTACCAAACACACATACGACATTGCCATTACATCGCGCGTGAAACATCCAGGTATTGTCGTTTGCAAACACGCATCGATTTCCTTCGTGAAGACCTTTGACGTCACTAATTGACATCAGTGTATCTGGATTCGTGGTGGGAAATCACACGTGATACCAGTGCTTGAAGCATAAAAACAATCGTTGTGTTTAGTGAAAAAGTAATCCTCGGAAACTGCATATGATCGCATACAGGTCGTATTATAGACGTGATGATTTACATTTTCTGCCTCCAAGCATAATTAATTCGTGAGATTTTCTGATATGAAATCACACCAAGAGCAAGACGGACGATAGCATACAATTGAACAGGAGACCAATGACAGCTATAAGCGATCGATTGGGAACACACCAGGATGGAATAATCAAGGTATGATAAATGCATATCTGTGAGAGGACAGAGCCGAGGTTTACTTGCGATCAATGGTGTAAATAAATCCACATGTTGTTGATAACTTGATGGATTAATGATGGCCAGTGACATTTGATTCTGCCTATGGGAATTAACATTGGCAATTGTAACGTCGTGTGTCATGGTAAAATATCAGAATGAAAACACAGATCAGCAGGAAAAAATGTACTTGGATATTGTGAGAATTAGGTAAATGGAAGTTTGATCAAGACAAGATTTCTTTCCGTTATGTATCAATATTATCGATCCCAAGCGAGAGTTCACTATCACACATAAGGTGTCATTAATATGGAACCACAACTCGCCCATTCTTCCTACGACGTACAGCGAGATGAAGACAACTGTTCTGATATTCCAGCAGGTGTACTAAAGGTGAGAAAACTGAAACGCTTTGTGAAAACTGAGATATGATTATCCCTACATTTGTTTATTATAAAAACACAACTGTAAATTGTCATAAATTATTCAAATTTCCTTGTTTTATTTATGAATATTCACTAGACAATTGATTGATTTAAAAAACAAAATGACACAAATCAACTGATTGAGATGAGAACTTCTTTTGTATGGCGACAACATGGTTTACTTTCCTGTTGATTTATTATGTACGACACTGGCATGACCACAGCGTTATAAAGAACAATTGTCTGTTATCTAGATTTAAACTGTAAAAAGCAACAAGTCTTTCCACTTAGTGATATTCCTATTTGGTTTTGTATTTTTCCAATTCATTTATTTTTAAAGCTCGACAGTTTTTAATTAGTTTTAATTAAGTGTATTTATAGAGATATATTGTGTACATCGTTTATGAACCCTAATTTATAGTATATCCTAATGTATCAACATTCATCTTACTCTTACATCTCCAAATATGTCTTTCTTCCAGTCATTCTTCTGTACTGTTCTTTTTATAATCATTATAAGTATACTGTGTCGCTAGCATAATCTTCCAAAATTCATATTTGTGAGAGTTTTTTTGTTTTTTTTTGTTAGAAGTTGTTAAAAACTTGTGCCAAATCAAATTGTATCTAAACAATAAAATACTGGAATGTAACGTTTCGCCACTAAAATAGCACCCTCTCTTGTCTACTAAACATTTACTGAATTATGTTTTTTTTTATCCTACTTTTGAAATAAGCGCTTTTTTTTTTTTAAATTTGCGTGTTTACTCTAAAAAGTCTAGATGTCAAGAAACTTATGATGTAGTAGTAGTTTTTTTGTTTTTTTTTTGCATTAAAGCGATTGGTCGCGCAAATATCACTCATGTGAATTTCTATGACAACCCGTTCATTATGTCCTGACCAGAGTCGTGTCCCCTTAAGGCAAATCATGATGCAACAGACACCAAAGAATGCCTTAGCTCTGTAGGAGTTTCCCTCAATAGTTATTTGTTGGTATATTTTTTTCATAATCCTCGATCTGTATTGACGTCACAGAAGTGTCTTGTAGATTAAATCTGTTTGATAGAATACACATAAATCAATACTTCAACTGATTTGTGCATAGAAAGCATAATTAGTATCTTGCTGCTTCCGATGAATCCGGGATCGTGTTGAAAGCTGTCAAATCACTGATGATAACAGAAGGTTTGCGACACATTTGTTAGATAGCCACATCCCTGTGTGTACACACTTTTGCATGTAACTGACGTTCTTAAAAATATGTTACCATTTTCGGACACTTTTTACGCGTTCGGAAACAATGTTGTAGCTCTTGCGATATCTATTTATGACAATAACGATGCTAACTACATTACACAATATCAATTTGTGGTACCTATATTATAACACATTTTAACATATGACTGTGATTTTTTCCCTTTCCTGGTTTGCCAATTCTCACTTTGCTCAAATATTACATCAACACCGAGTCCGCGCTGCAGGGTGATATAACAACTCGAGTTCGTACCCAAATATAGAAACAAGGGACTTTCCAACAATCCGTGACGTCAAAAATGCATGGTCACATATACATGTATGTGCTCCCGTCGCTGATTTTGTCTTATTTATTGTTATTTATCCAGTCGATCGCTATCATCGACCCATCCCTATGACAGGTAATGATAATCATTCCGTAATGTGAAAATGTTGCAGTTTTGTCATAAAATAAAGCAGTTATCGACTGTGTTTAGGTGAATACGATGATTTATCAACCCTCGAAAATGATATTTCCTTCGGCCTTCGGTCTCGGGAAATATCAATTTCTCGAGTTGATAAGTCATCGTATTCACCTGAATAAGTTCGATAATTGTATAGTAACTACCAGCTGTGTGTCCCTGTTTCACTACCCTGTGCACTTAAAACAAAACTAAAGGGTTGTGTCACCACTCAATTTGTAATAAAGACCAAAGTTGTAGTATTTTTTTAAAAAGTTTTTCCCGGATAAAATCGCCTCAAAAATTGTTACCTCTTTAACCAAGCAGTAAAATACAACATGCATATTTTTTTCCGCGTTCTTGAAGGTCCTCGAGATATTGACTAGTACGAAGAAAAATAGAATCTTCCCATACGTAGAGAGTGTGGCAGAGCAATCACCAACCCGTTGGGTGATGTCCTTGGTACATGGGATTACATAGGGAGGTACACCTGCGACATTTTATGGCAACTTTAGCTGTTAAAATTATTGATTTTTTTTTTCGATCAGTATAGAAATTTACAATGTTAACTAGCAACAGGGAGGAATATACATAGGAAACTAATGATAACGAACTTCAAATATCAAACTATCTTAATTCTTCATAATGTTGACGTTACGTGACTGAATTGTCAACTTGATGTCGTTGTGTTATTGCAAATACCGTATGTCATTGTATTCTTCTCTTCACGTTCTACGATGTGAATGACGGGATAAATTATTATGTTACATTAAGAAATCCAGGACAGAATAGAAAACGAAATATGACCAATATCCTATAGATGTTACGTTTGTATATGAATGCACTGATGCTTCTATGACAATGTGCTGTTGGGTGTCTTCGGCAATATGCTTTTGTTCCGCGCTTTTTCATTGAGACAAACGCGAACAGCAGCCTCCAAAAACACACACACTCACACACGCGTGTATCTTGCACACAGGAAAGACATTTTATAATGTAGTGGATATCCCTGAAAGTTAATTTCGAAATTGTGTTGTTCAAGTATAAAGGAACCTTGTTACGCTATAGAATCTTGTTGGTTTTGGTACCGGGACAAAAAGAACCCACAACCTCTCCGGACCTAGCTCACACTTAACACTGAGGCAAAAAAAAGGTGATATTGTCAAGCGAGGCTCCTAGGACATAAATGGTAGATATGCGTTCTTGTTGGTTTTGGTACCGGGACAAAACGAACCCACAACCTTTCCCGACCTAGCTCACACTTAACACTGAGGCAAAAAAGGTGATATTGTCAAGCGAGGCTCCTAGGACATAAAAGGTAGATATGCGTTCTTTTTGGCTCAGCTTTTTATGACTCTATTCGTTTTGAAAGATGCTAATATAGTGTGTGTTTGTTGTACAGTTCATAGGGAGACACTCTAGACCTTAAGTACACAATGTTCTCGAAAGGGGTCGAGGAGGTAGTTTTTTTAGGAAGATTATTTTGATAATACAATTTCAGGTTTCAGATTTATTAATCTGATAATAGCATTACGACGAAGGAGAAATTGGTAATATGATCAAAGTGTTGACGAGTGATAATGTTGACAGTATAATTTTAAGAAGGTGTCGGCGAGTGATAAGTCTGAAAATATAATTCTAAGAAAGTGTTTAGGAATGATAATATTGATAATATAATTCTAAGAATGTGTCTAGGAGGGATAATTTCGATAATATAATATTAGGTGTTGACGAGTGAGAGTTCTGATAATAATATTCTGAGGTGTTGAGGAGTAATAATTTTAATAATATAATTTTAAGAAGGTGTTGACGAGTGATGATATTGATAATATAATTTTAAGGTGTTGACTAGTGATGATATTGATGATATAATTCTAAGGTGTTTACAAGTGTGACTAGTGATAATATTGAATGTAATTTTAAGGTGTTGACTAGTGATGATATTGATTATATAATTCTTAGGTGTTGACTAGTGATGATATTGATTATATGATTCTAAGTAAGTGTTTCGGATTGGCATATATGCTAACTTTAGAATTCTATGATAATGGCTGCTGTAAATTCCAAAGGAAAATACAATTTTTTCCACTTGCCTATATTTTTCGTTGTAATTAATTTTCATGCAATGCTGCCAGTCATAATGGATTCATGAAATTATTTTTCACGTCAAACACTATTTTAAGTATTATTTACCATCTCTTACCCTTAAATTGCTTTGACTCTAGAATGATAAATGTTTACACGATATCTTTGAACTATTTGGTGCCGGATTTCACTGTTCTCTCGCAATAATATAGTAGTATCTGGAAATAAATGGAACCTATTCAGAGATAGCTCCTTTGGGAGAGGATCATAACGGAATATTGATGATATAAATTGTTATCGATTCAGTGCTACCACCACCACTACCACACCTCGCCTGGTGACATATAAATGTGCTTCCTGCATTAGTAGAGTGTCAATTACGTTAAACAATAGCAAGACATTTCAATGGCAGAAAAAATAATTTAAAACTGAAGATGGTTGTTTCTATTGATGCAATCAGAGAAGTTGTAACTTTAGTTCCTTTTTACATAATACACTTCAGGGTGATTATCTTCTTAAAGGTTTATGAGGACGGCGATGTTGATGTTGATGAATCATTCGTGGATACCGTCCTCAGATAACCTGGTTGTTTCAAGTTCAAACTCAATTGTTTATTAAAGTGTCAAATACCTTACAACATATAAAATACATCATCAAATATTTCTCTCAAAGTAAGTTATGTCCAGCCATTTATGACTTATTTAGACACTATAAAACAAAATAAAGTATAAGATATTGCATGCTAAAAGTTAATAAAATAAGAATATCCCAAGCTATTATAAATGGTACAGTGAGTCGCCACGTTATGTTACATAAAAATAGCTACGAAAAGTTGCTTCTTCTCCTCCACATAGCATAAAGTAGCTACGAAAAGTTGCTTCTTCTCCTCCACATAGCATAAAGTTGATTGGCGGAAGATTTGGTGGACATTTATCTACTAGATATTTGAACAACAGATCAAACGAAACGTCTACATCAAATGTTAAATATATACACCTATAAATGGAAACAATAAAAACACCTCTACACAATACGTATTCATGTATTATTTGATAGTACACAATTGTATGCGTATATTTTAATTTACATCATGCATTGCCTATGTTTAATATTTTCCAAATTGTTTTCTGGCATTCTGATGTTTTAAAACTGATTGACCTCGCTACGGCAAAGGTTCATCATTATTATGATTTACTAAAATATAACCCAACGTGATAATGAATTTGTCATTTTTATAATTAATTCATATTCGACAAAGTTGGTCAATCCTTACAAAGTTATCGGCCGATATAAGTTAAAAACTTAAAGTGATATATATATACATATAGAAAAATACATTGTCCGTTGTCTACATATAAAATATTCCCATTACTGTATATCGTTAATTATTAGAAAAAATCATTCTTCTTGTGATAAGTTAACTGCACATTCAGAAACAAACATCTAATTTGGCAAATACCTCAAAAAGAGAATGTTACCTGTTCCTAAAAATAGTAACATTGATATAATATACTTAATTATTGTCAAGGATTGGAGCAACTTATGACAGTGCGTCGCTATAGTTTAATGTGTCATCAAAATTTAGCTAAGTGCAAAATAAATACTTTTATGTATAATTACATGTTTAAGCATAGGATTTGGTTCGATATTCGTTAACATCCTATCAAAACATTTGGCCTATTAAGGACGGCCTCCCCTGTGTATTATTCAACGTCGTGTCAACAGCTAGCATGATTTAAGGACAGTCTGTCCTATGTATTGTTTACTGTTCTATCAACAGTTATGGTAATTTAAGGACGGCTTCCTGTGTATTGTTAAACGTCCTATCAACAGTTAACGTTAATCTAAGGACGGCCTCCCCCGTGTATTGTTGAACATCCTATCAACAGCTATGGTCATTTAAGGACGGCCTCCCCTGTGTATTTTATAACGTCCTATCAACAGATATGGTCATTTAAGGACGGCCTCCCCCGTGTATTGTATAACGTCCTATCAACAGCTATGGTCATTTAAGGACGACCTCCCCTGTGTATTGTTTAACGTCCTATCAACAGCTGAGGCCATTTAAGGACGTTCTCCCCGGTGTATGAACGCGTTGGATACCTTAACCTGTTGCTATTCTCAAAGTCTGATACATCATTATCGTAGTAACGATATCAAACCTTAATCCTATCATTGATAATTTTGATCAGAAGTGTTTAATGACTGTAAATGTCATCGCCGTGTTAATCAATACGAATATTACCTAACTAATCGTTACCTGTAATCCCATTATCACATAAGATCTGTTATTTCATTCATCGAGTTTATGTAAAATTTGCTGTATCACTTCCATGGTATATTACTTGTAAGACATCATCTTTTCGAGAAGCAATTCAATATCATCTATCTATATGTTGTGTAATCATGTTTGTATTATGTATGATATCTATTATCACTTTTAGTTGCTATTTTTTTGACGTTTTCCCCATTAAAATATCCGAAATTAAAACATCACTGTTTATATCATCACTGTTTATATCATCACTGTGATGATAGTTTCGTTTTGACCTATCAGAACGGTGCTTTCTATTCACAACATTGAAAACCGTCGATATTTCGATTCATATCTAAAAGAAGCAAAAGTAGAACCAGTGGCTATTTTGCTGAATTTCTACAATACACATTGAAGTCATTGATAAAATGCTCCTTTTGATAGCAAAATTTATCAAGTAAGATGTGGAAACCCTGACATTCAAACTGGAGCAGTCATGCTCTGACAACCACACGACGTCACAGTTATGCTACTGATTTCACAGCTTTTTCATGTATATTTTTTCTTTATGTTTTCCTTTTTTCTTTTTTAAGATGAAAATTAATTGGAAATTCCGTTGAATGAGACATAGATTTCATTCGTTATGAGAGAATATATCGGTATCTTTCTCCGCACTTGTGAAAATATATCAATACCATGTCACACTTATGAAATATATGCTATATTCAATGGGACACAAATCAATACCCTCTATCTATATGTTGTACTTTTTTTAAATGACATCTTCATTTTAACATATTTACTATATCATTTATCCTACACAAAATGTATGATGACATCATCAATTTCTTTGTGATATTTGTTTCAACATGGCATATAGTTTTCTTCCAGCCATTTCCAACAGAGGCAATCCTTGATTGAGGTATTTTATTGAAATTGAATTTTATAATATTTGAGAATATGAACACAAAAGTATGAATACAATGTACATAAAAAAAATCAACAAAATCATTGATAAATGTCGAGACTACCAGCTACCAACTTCATCAAATTTGCAATACGGTCAATGAAACATTAGGATTATATTCTTTTCTGAAGGGAAACTATTGTAGCCTTTATTCATCAATAGTATTGGCATCTGCTTACGACAGATTCGTTATGGAGACCTTCCAACAAAATAACAAAACCTGGTAATGGCGGTGCCACTGCGGTATTCGGATGTACAGCAAAATGGACCTTCATTAGAAAGTATATCGACTCACGAACCGCCAATTAATCTCGGATGATCCTCATTACATGGTGACGTCTGACGAGTATGAACTGTGTGTAGTTGATTAAAGATTTGCTTGGTCAGCCTGCCGGTTACACACGATATGCAATTAGTAGGAGGACCAAAGTATCTCCGTCTAATCATACTGGGGCCTTTAGTTATCAATATAACATTCTTAATGACCCACCAACAAACAACAACGTCATTAGGGCATACGCATGGTCTGTTAAAAAAGGTGTTAAACGTGAAAAAACAATACCAACATCATTTTCAAAACTCTATCTCTGTTAATATTGTGTTATTTAAACTTCAGTTACTATTGGTTTAAGTTGGTAAAACCAGTGGGTGGTAGAGATTCTGGGTTGGTAAAACCAGTGGGTGGTAAAGATATTGAATTGGTAGAACCAGTGGGTGGTAGAGATATTGGGTTGGTAGAACCAGTGGGTGGTAGAGATATTGAATTGGTAGAACCAGTGGGTGGTAGAGATATTGGGTTGGTAGAACCAGTGGGTGGTAGAGATATTGGGTTGGTAGAACCAGTGGGTGGTAGAGATATTGGGTTGGTAGAACCAGTGGGTGGTAGAGATACTGGGTTGGTAGAACCAGTGGGTGGTAGAGATACTGGGTTGGTAAAACACTTACGTACATACGTTTGCCTCAGATCATACATTTCGGTCAGTTAACATATTTTTTAAAATGAAAAATGCACGTGTATTTACTTAAATGTGTTATTTGGTTTCCATTTACACGCGAGGGATTTACTTTTAAAACGATAATTGTTGTCACCGCATGTAAGGCCGAAATAAGTTTTTTCAGACAGGACATGGACTAGAAACATTTTTTACATAGAACAAACATTAACATGACCCAAAAGACTGAAAAGTCAGTCTACAACCAAGTATGTGATAAAGTCAGTCTACAACCAAGTATGTGATAAAGTCACTCTACAACCAAATATGTGATAAAGTCACTCTACAACCAAATATGTGATAAAGTCACTCTACAACCAAATATGTGATAAAGTCACTCTACAACCAAGTATGTGATGAAGTCATTCTACAACCAAATATGTGATAAAGTCATTCTACAACCAAGTATGTGGCGGCATATCTAAATTACACAAACATGTGATCACACTGTCGATCATACCGTCAGTTCCAATTAGGTGACCATACTGTCCGTCATCTAAATAAAAATATAAATTAATGAAGAAACTAAAAAGGATATTCTGGTAATGTACCATGTCACCATAATGTCATAGTTAGCAGCCCATATTAATGTACCATGTCACCATAGTGTCATAGTTAGCCCATATTAATGTACCATGTCACCGTAATGTCATAGTTAGCCCATATTAATGTACCATGTCACCATAATGTCATAGTTAACCCATAGTAATGTACCATGTCACCATAATGTCATAGTTAGCAGCCCATAGTAATGTACCATGTCACCATAATGTCATAGTTAGCCCATATTAATGTACCATGTCACCGTAATGTCATAGTTAGCCCATAGTAATGTACCATGTCACCATAACGTCATAGTTAGCTCATATTAATGTACCATGTCACCATAGTGTCATAATTAGCCCATATTATTGTACCATGTCACCATAATGTCATAGTTAGCCCATATTAATGTACCATGTCACCATAGTGTCATAATTAGCCCATATTAATGTACCATGTCACTATAATGTCATAGTTAGCCCATAGTAATGTACCATGTCACCGTAATGTCATAGTTAGCCCATAGTAATGTACCATGTCACCATAATGTTATAATTAGCCCATAGTAATGTACCATGTCACCATAATGTCAAAGTTAGCCCATAGTAATGTACCATGTCACCATAACGTCATAGTTAGCAGCCCATGGTAATGTACCATGTCACCATAATGTCATAGTTAGCCCATAGTAATGTACCATGTCACCGTAATGTCATAGTTAGCAGCCCATAGTAATGTACCATGTCACCATAATGTCATAGTTAGCCCATAGTAATGTACCATGTCACCATAATGTCATAGTTAGCCCATATTAATGTACCATGTCACTCTAATGTCATAGTTAGCCCATAGTAATGTACCATGTCACCCTAATGTCATAGTTAGCCCATATTAATGTACCATGTCACCATAGTGACATAATTAGCCCCATATTAATGTACCATGTCACCGTAATGTCATAGTTAGCCCATAGTAATGTACCATGTCACCATAATGTCATAGTTAACCCATAGTAATGTACCATGTCACCATAATGTCATAGTTAGCCCATATTAATGTACCATGTCACCATAATGTCATAGTTAACCCATATTAATGTACCATGTCACCATAGTGTCATAGTTAGCCCATAGTAATGTACCATGTCACCATAATGTCATAGTTAGCCCATATTAATGTACCATGTCACCATAATGGCATAGTTAGCCCATACTAATGTACCATGTCACTATACTGTCATAGTTAGCCCATATTAATGTACCATGTCACCATAATGTCATAGTTAGCCCATAGTAATGTACCATGTCACCATAATGTCATAATTAGCCCATAGTAATGTACCATGTCACCATAATGTCATAATTAGCCTATATTAATGTACCATCTCACCATAATGTCATAATTAGCCCATAGTAATGTACCATGTCACTATACTGTCATAGTTAGCCCATATTAATGTACCATGTCACCATAATGTCATAGTTAGCCCATAGTAATGTACCATGTCACCATAATGTCATAGTTAGCCCATAGTAATGTACCATGTCACCATAATGTTATAATTAGCCCATAGTAATGTACCATGTCACCATAATGTCATAGTTAGCAGCCCATAGTAATGTACCATGTATCCATAATGTCATAGTAAGCCCATAGTAATGTACCATGTCACCATAATGTCATAGTTAGCCCATATTAATGTACCATGTCACCATAATGTCATAGTTAACCCATAGTAATGTACCATGTCACTATAATGTCATAGTTAGCAGCTCATAGTAATGTACCATGTCACCATAATGTCATAGTAAGCCCATAGTAATGTACCATGTCACCATAATGTCATAATTAGCCCATATTAATGTACCATGTCACCCTAATGTCATAGTAAGCCCATAGTAATGTACCATGTCACCCTAATGTCATAGTTAGCCCATAGTAATGTACCATGTCACCATAATGTCATAGTTAATCCATATTAATGTACCATGTCACCATAATGTCATAGTTAACCCATAGTAATGTACCATGTCACTATAATGTCATAGTTAGCCCATAGTAATGTACCATGTCACCATAATGTCATAGTTAGCCCATAGTAATGTACCATGTCACCATAATGTCATAGTTAGCCCATATTAATGTACCATGTCACCATAGTGTCATAGTTAGCCCATAGTAATGTACCATGTCACCATAATGTCATAGTTAATCCATATTAATGTACCATGTCACCATAATGTCATAGTTAACCCATAGTAATGTACCATGTCACTATAATGTCATAGTTAGCCCATAGTAATGTACCATGTCACCATAATGTCATAATTAGCCCATAGTAATGTACCATGTCACCATAATGTCATAGTTAGCCCATAGTAATGTACCATGTCACCATAATGTCATAGTTAGCCCATATTAATGTACCATGTCACCATAATGTCATAGTTAACCCATAGTAATGTACCATGTCACCATAATGTCATAGTTAGCAGCCCATAGTAATGTACCATGTCACCATAATGTCATAGTTAGCCCATATTAATGTACCATGTCACCATAATGTCATAGTTAACCCATAGTAATGTACCATGTCACTATAATGTCATAGTTAGCAGCTCATAGTAATGTACCATGTCACCATAATGTCATAGTAAGCCCATAGTAATGTACCATGTCACCATAATGTCATAATTAGCCCATATTAATGTACCATGTCACCCTAATGTCATAGTTAGCCCATAGTAATGTACCATGTCACCCTAATGTCATAGTTAGCCCATAGTAATGTACCATGTCACTATACTGTCATAGTTAATCCATATTAATGTACCATGTCACCATAATGTCATAGTTAACCCATAGTAATGTACCATGTCACTATAATGTCATAGTTAGCCCATAGTAATGTACCATGTCACCATAATGTCATAGTTAGCCCATAGTAATGTACCATGTCACCATAATGTCATAGTTAGCCCATATTAATGTACCATGTCACCATAGTGTCATAGTTAGCCCATAGTAATGTACCATGTCACCATAATGTCATAGTTAATCCATATTAATGTACCATGTCACCATAATGTCATAGTTAACCCATAGTAATGTACCATGTCACTATAATGTCATAGTTAGCCCATAGTAATGTACCATGTCACCATAATGTCATAGTTAGCCCATATTAATGTACCATGTCACCATAATGTCATAGTTAACCCATAGTAATGTACCATGTCACCCTAATGTCATAGTTAGCAGCCCATAGTAATGTACCATGTCACCATAATGTTATAATTAGCCCATAGTAATGTACCATGTCACCATAATGTCATAATTAGCCCATATTAATGTACCATGTCACCATAATGTCATAGTTAGCCCATAGTAATGTAGCATGTCACCATAATGTCATAATTAGCCCATATTAATGTACCATGTCACCATAATGTCATAGTTAGCCCATAGTAATGTACCATGTCACCATAATGTCATAGTCAGCCCATATTAATGTACCATGTCACCATAATGTCATAGTTAACCCATAGTAATGTACCATGTCACCATAATGTCATAATTAGCCCATAGTAATGTACCATGTCACCATAATGTCATAATTAGCCCATAGTAATGTACCATGTCACTATACTGTCATAGTTAGCCCATATTAATGTACCATGTCACCATAATGTCATAGTTAGCCCATATTAATGTACCATGTCACCATAATGTCATAGTTAACCCATAGTAATGTACCATGTCACCATAATGTCATAGTTAGCAGCCCATAGTAATGTACCATGTCACCATAATGTCATAGTTAGCCCATAGTAATGTAGCATGTCACCATAATGTCATAATTAGCCCATATTAATGTACCATGTCACCATAATGTCATAGTTAGCCCATAGTAATGTACCATGTCACCATAATGTCATAGTTAGCCCATAGTAATGTACCATGTCACCATAATGGCATAGTTAGCCCATAGTAATGTACCATGTCACTATACTGTCATAGTTAGCCCATATTAATGTACCATGTCACCATAATGTCATAGTTAGCCCATAGTAATGTACCATGTCACCATAATGTCATAATTAGCCCATAGTAATGTACCATGTCACCATAATGTCATAGTTAACCCATAGTAATGTACCATGTCACCATAATGTCATAATTAGCCCATAGTAATGTACCATGTCACCATAATGTCATAATTAGCCCATAGTAATGTACCATGTCACTATACTGTCATAGTTAGCCCATATTAATGTACCATGTCACCATAATGTCATAGTTAACCCATAGTAATGTACCATGTCACCATAATGTCATAGTTAGCAGCCCATAGTAATGTACCATGTCACCATAATGTCATAGTTAGCCCATAGTAATGTACCATGTCACCGTAATGTCATAGTTAGCCCCATAATATTGTACCATGTCACCATAATGTCATAGTTAGCCCCATAATATTGTACCATGTCACTATAATGTCATAGTTAGCCCATAGTAATGTACCATGTCACCATAATGTCATAGTTAGCCCATAGTAATGTACCATGTCACCATAATGTCATAGTTAGCCCCATAATATTGTACCATGTCACCATAATGTCATAGTTAGCCCATATTAATGTACCATGTCACCATAATGTCATAGTTAGCCCATATTAATGTACCATGTCGCCGTAGAGTCATAGTTAGCAGCCCATATTAATGTACCATGTCACCATAATGTCATAGTTAGCCCATATTAATGTACCATGTCACCGTAATGTCATAGTTAGCCCATATTAATGTACCATGTCACCATAGTGTCATAGTTAGCCCATAGTAATGTACCATGTCACCATAATGCCATAGTTAGCCCATATTAATGTACTATGTCACCAACATGTCATAGTTAGCCCATATTAATGTACCATGTCACCATAATGTCATGATTAGCCAATAGTAATGTACCATGTCACCCTAATGTCATAGTTAGCCCATAGTAATGTACCATGTCACCATAATGTCATAGTTAATCCATATTAATGTACCATGTCACCATAGTGTCATAGTTAGCCCATATTAATGTACCATGTCACCGTAATGTCATAGTTAGCCCATATTAATGTACCATGTCACCATAGTGTCATAGTTAGCCCATAGTAATGTACCATGTCACCATAATGCCATAGTTAGCCCATATTAATGTACCATGTCACCATAATGTCATAGTTAGCCCATATTAATGTACCATGTCACCATAATGTCATAATTAGCCAATAGTAATGTACCATGTCACCCTAATGTCATAGTTAGCCCATAGTAATGTACCATGTCACCATAATGTCATAGTTAATCCATATTAATGTACCATGTCACCATAATGTCATAGTTAGCCCATAGTTATGTACCATGTCACCATAATGTTATAATTAGTTCCATAGTAATGTACCATGTCACCATAGTGTCATAATTAGCTCCATTGCACTAAACAATATACTTATTGTTTTCTTCTAATTTGAACCATTTGATAAGCTTTGTTTCCAAAATTTAAGAGACTGTTTGAAGACGGAAAATGATAAAAGCAGTGCATTGATGACTTGGATTATACACAAATGACAAATATATGTGACATAGTTTTAAGATGTTTAAAATTAAATCAAATATGTATCCCCTGCCGGCCCACGTTAAAGATAACAGTTACCTTGAACTTAATCTAGCGTAAATGAAAATCGACCTTGTTCGAGATATTATTGTCTTTTATAATTATTTGAATTTTATCGAAAATCCCCCAATAAATAAAACCGCTAGAACACTGACAAGCCTTGGCGTTATGTACAAACGTACCAGACGGACAGGGAGGAAACGTATATTCCCCCCGGTTCCATTGATAGGGGACTAGTAAAGGAAATCTCAGTTGTCCCTCTAATTGTTGGCCATATGCCACCAGCTTTCCTTGTACTGTATCGTATAATTATGATGTCATTGAACCATCTTCCAAAGCAGTGCGTCACTGAACTTACTCAAGTAGGTACATTTAGAAACAGATTCTAATCTAGATATATAATATGATCTGATAGATGCAATACGTTATGTCGGTTTAATCCGGCAGTGAACATTGTTGACGGTAGATTAAATGTTTAATTTTTCAATCCTCTTTTGACAGCTCCATTCGATGCTGATCAGAGCAGATGTTTCTTAACAGCCAATCACCGAGATTATGCTTGATCACAACCATTCGTATTTGAGGCCACGAGGCTTGGAAGAAGATCGGCCTATTGCCCAAATTGTACCGGAAGTGATGATATTAGGGATTTTATGGTGTGTTAGCGTCGTTGGAAACCTCCTTGTCTGCATTGTGATTTATCGGAGTAGACGTGTGCAATCTACAACCAACTATTTTGTGATGACCTGTGCTTGTGCCGATCAGATATTCATTTGGGTAGTAATACCGATGGAATGTGGGAGAATAATCATGAGTGAGTGGGTTTTCGGGGATTTCATGTGTAGATGCGTACGATTTATACAGTCGGTGTTCCCGAGCGTCACACTGTATATTCTCATCTGTATCGCTATTGACCGATACTATACAATACTGTATCCTCTCAGCTTTAAAGTGACACGGGAAATCGCCAAGAGAATGATAATCATATGTTGCCTGGTGTCGTGTCTGTTGTCTAGTTTTAGTTTCTATTTTTACCATGAGATTGTGATACTGAGTGTCGGAAATAGGTCGAAAAGCGTTTGTCCGACCTATGTTAATCCGGATAATAACGCGACTGTGGCCTTCAATGTAAGCTTTGTTCTGCTGCAATATGTTATTCCCGTAGCGATGATCGGATTTATCTATTCTCGGTTGGTCAAATTTATATGGAGATCAAGTGGAAGTTTCCTTCGTTTTAAAAGAACAACGAATAACGTGCCTCGAACGAAAGTGAAGATGGTGAAGATGTTGATTTCAATGACAATGATTACCATGGTGCTCTTTCTACCTTACTTTTCTATTGTTTTGTGGGTTGCCTTGCGTTTACCGGAAGTGATGAACCCAACTATTTTCATAGTGTGCCTAATATTACTTCTCTTCGCAACAGTTGCCAAACCTATAATGTACACGTGCTTCAATTCCAACTTCCGGCGTGGTTGTAAGGAAGTATTTTGTATGTCCAATTCACGTTGCTACCGAAGCAGTACTTACGCCATCACCACAACTTCTGCATTTGGCAAGAAAAATCATGTCGGCATTATGAACGGCAACTCTGAAAGAAACTCGCCCACAAAGGCCTTTGACAGATCTACCCATGTAGACAAAAGTGTGTGGCCTATTCAGGGTAGTCTGCCCACGACGTATCTCTGAAACAACTTTGTAAATGTCGGTGCAATACTATATAATTAATGTTGTTTTTTTACTGTTGATCAGATATTCGTCCATTCATTAATTCTTAATTAAATTCGGTATAGTTTGTTTTCATCCATCATAACAGGTTACCATACCTAATGTTCGACACTAAATGTTGCCTTCGTATCATGACAACAACTAAACATCCAGGAACATGAATAACTAAACAAAGCTTTTTTTTTATATAGCTGATGGAAAAACGCGTTTAATCAACCTTTCTAACATAAGCAAATCAAACATTTTCAATTAACAGGAAGAAATTTTGAGTATAAACCATACGATTTACATATACAACACTTGATTACATATAGAAATGAGATCGATGTGATAAAAAACAAGACTTGTGATGCCTAGCGCACATGTCCAATATAAATCAAATACGGAATAAAACTGATATTATCTATAAACATATAACTGGTTAAGGAAGGTATGTGGATAACAATCTAATTAAAATCTAGATGGTCATTCTCACTACGTTACATTACATGAACGTAGTGAGAATGACCATCTAGATTTTAATTAGATTGTGTGGATAATAGCAAGAAGTCCGCGGGCCTCGACGGTCATATTGCTATAAACATGTAATATAATTTCACTGCTGGAACTTTTGACAAGGTTAAACAACAACAGTCCCATAAAAACACAGATTTTATGTTCAGTGGCACTAGTCCAAAAGGTGGAGTTTCAAGTGTGTTTTTCAAGTTGACGGCCATCTTTGATTTCAGATCTGCCGGAAAAAAAACACTTGGTCAATACCATCTCATAATCATTCGTAGCAAGTGTCAGATCACTTTAGCTTGTGAAACTTAAGAAGAAATTTGAAATGTGAAAGTTTACGCACGGCTGACGGCGCCGACGGGTCAGAATGACTTAAAAATTAGCTTCTTTCCTCGAAATACGAACTTATTAATGGTAACAAGCTCGATGAACATAGAATGCAAGGTTGAAACAAACTGCCAACGTTTGTCGAGTTAGAATTATTGCTATGTAATAAATACAGCATTTGATGACTTTGATGACGTGACATAACTTGATTACACATGAACATACTGGGTGTTGTATGAAGAACGCTCTTCATATGAATTATTTCTTTGGTCACAATTGATATCTACATGTATCGTGATGTTTAGAGTTATGGGTACGCAGTCGTGTTTACACATTTACATTGTCCTGTGTCGAGTTCGCAGTCGTGTTTACACATTGACATTGTCTTGTATAGATACAAAGTCGTGTTTACACATTGACATTGTCTTGTTTTGATACGCCGTCGTGTTTACACATTGACATTGTCTTGCTTTGATACGCCGTCGTGTTTACACATTGACTTGTATAGATACAAAGTCCTGTGTTGAGTTCGCAGTCGAGTTTACACATTGACATTGCCTTGTGTCGATTTCGCAGTCGTGTTTACACATTGACATTGCCTTGTGTCGAGTTCGCAGTCGTGTTTACACATTGACATTGCCTTGTGTCGATTTCACAGTCGTGTTTACACATTGACATTGTCTTGTTTTGATACACCGTCGTGTTTACACATTGACATTGTCTTGCTTTGATACGCCGTCGTGTTTACACATTGACTTGTATAGATACAAAGTCGTGTGTTGAGTTCGTAGTCGTGTTTACACATTGACATTGTCTTGTGTCGAGTTCGCAGTCGTGTTTACACATTGACATTGTCTTGTATAGATACAAAGTCGTGTTTACACATTGACATTGCCTTGTGTTAAAAATATTTAAGATGTCTGTTATGTTTTTAGATATTTTAGATTTGCAAAGTTTAGATTTTCATTAGGTGCTGATCTACATACAGAAATAATATGGTCTTACTTTTTGATTTTGGTTTCTCCATATGCATATATATTTGTATACTTATTATTCGGATGTAAAACAACGTGAAGCGATACTATTTTTGCTAGATACTTACCTAGTCACCTACCATGCATGGACAACACTGTTGATAAACTTCTATATTAAGTTATGACTATTATGTCGTTTGTGATATACAGTCTCCAGTCCGAAATAATCCTCAGTCAGAGTAAGTATGTCATAGTAACGAAGATAACCCAGGTTTTCGGTATGGCAGTCAATTGATCATATAGGTCCATCTACATTGTACATATACTTGTCAGATATGAAAACTAATCATATCTATCCCGCTCAAATATATCGCATCTGTTAACTTTCATTTTAAGACAGACAAATCATCATGTATATAATATTGAAATATCATGATAGACATGGTAGCAACCGTGAAAAACAAATTCAACATATTCTATAGAAATAGATTATCTTATCATCGGAGACATTCTACTATTCTTCATATTAGTCTCAAATTGTTTTTTGTATATATAAGTATAAGGATTCGTTTACTTCTATTATGACGGGCTATTAGTATTGACGTATTCAAAAGAGATACTTTCAATTGTCCAAAAGATATATTATGTCGTTAAAGTAACCGTTACATGGCCTCAAGATGACATAAATTGGCCTAGTTATACAGATTATGTATATATATATGATTATATCCTATTTACAGTAAATCAATATTTGAACTGTTAAAATATATTTTGAGAACTGATTTATCATGTCATAATGATGCTTATTTTGTAATAACTTCCGCTTCATTTTGATAGTCATTACTACGTAACACGAATGTATCTCTTTTTTCAACATTGGATATGAAATGAATACCTGATGTGAATCATATTTAGACATCGGTAGAGAATCGATGGCGTCTTCATATGCTATAATTTAACCATCTAAAGGGACAATTTAGTCAAGTTGCCTTAATTTGTTATCATATCACAACTTCTTTCATGAAATTTTACTTCTATACTTATGAACTATCCTTGGCTATATATTGAAACAAGTTTATGTTTTCCATGCGTTTTTTAAACTAATTGTTAGGACAGGGGGGTCTTAATCATTTCACCATACGATTAATTTGCACATGAGCAAGCCGTCTCTGCACATTTTGACCTGTGAATATGCGCAAGCCCGTCTCGTGACTGCAAACAAAAACAAATTTGCAATCGAAGCGTCAGCGGAAAATTTAAAAGGCTTACGGGTCTAACAGATGTCACTTTTTCAAACGGTTGCGATTTCAAGGAAGACGTTTGGAGCGCGCTTGCCTAGACTTGACCTTCATGTAGACCTACACCCTACAGACTAATGTTCCAAGGGTGATATTTTTTGTTCTGTAAAACTGTTATTATCATGATTGAGTTCGTACTTGTTATCAATATTGTTCTTATTACATCTTGGATGAAAAATGATTTAAATGCATTTAGCGTTTGTTTGTATTCGTACACAACTTTAAATAGGGATGAACTACATAAGGACCAGTGCATCCTCGTGATCGATATGTTAAGACCCAGTAGATTTGAAGGCGCAAATAGTTACACATCATAAATCTAAAGATATACAAATGTATATCTAAAAAAGGCACAAAGTTGATAGAAAATGTGTATTCCGATTAAGTTCACCGAAAACTACAATATATAACTAATTTGCTCATTTGTATAGCAGTTTTGATTTTGACATCGAGAATCGGAAACGTGCGTAGATAAGGGTACCTTCATACGAATGGTGTATATATTTTCAAATATAATTAAACTAAATGCTCAGGCATTCACAATAATTGATATACTTATCTCTGATGTACTACAAGATAAGCACCTCAACATGTACAATGATATTTATCTGGCCATACTTTTTCATTGCCACGTGGACGTGATGCCAGGGCCTTTAAGATATAGGCCGGCCAACTTTCCACTTTTGTGAACCATCTTATTTTCAGAAACATAAAAAGTTAACAACTTATCTCATGTTTGGCTTGGTTTGGTTTAATTTGCTTCACGTCCTATTAACAGCTAAGGTCATTTAAGGACGGCCTCCCGTGCGTGCGACATGTATGCGTGTGGTGAGTGCGTATGTGTGTTTTAGGAGGCTGCGGTATGTTCGTGTTAAGTCTCCTTGTGGTAGGCCGGAACTTTTGCCGATTAATAGTGCTACCTCACTGAAGCATATTGCCGAAGACACCCAGCAGCACACCCCACCCGGTCACATTATACTGACAATGGGCGAACCAGTCGTCCCACTTCAAATATACTGAGCGCTAAGCAGGAGTAGTAACTACCATTTTTAAAGACTCTGGTATGTCTTGGCCAGGGGACAGAACCCAAAGCCTTCCTCACAGGGGTGAACGCTCAACTAAAGGCCAAAAGTGAGGCACTGTCAAGGGAGACATTAGGAAGAAGAAGGTTGCTAAGAAAGAAGAGAAAAGATAAGATCCCAGTCGCCTCCTACGATCATGCAATGGGGGCAGCAGGTACAATTGTTACGCCCTACCTGCAGGGCAGTATACATGAAGTCAAAGGGTTCCTGAGCTTATAGCTCTTCACAACTCATCAATATCTGACAATCAAATGGACTGAAATAAAAAAGGAACGGCCCATTGATTAATTAGATTACAGTATTAAGTTACATAAAGTCTATTCCAGAACACGGTTTGTACAATCCTCTTCACAGGACTCAAAGTCATACAAAGCAAGAGTACATAATACTAACAATATGGACAAAACATATCAGTGGAACTTCGTTAACTCGAAGTCGACGGGACCACGAAAAAACTTCGAGTTATCCGAGTGTTCGAATTAAGCGAGTTATCATTTTTGGTGAAAAGTTTGGTCAATATTTGTCAACATTATATAATCATTATAACTTCGCTCTGTCGCTCATCAGTTTAGTGTGAAGACTGGTCAATACATGTAAATATATATGTAATGTTTCGTTATGTCACTTGTAATTTGGTGTAGTTTTGCCGATATACAGTCACTTCAATAACGATCTGATGTGCAAGTCATGTTTGCAAAAGGTAAACGATAAAACGGAATTCGACAAAATAACAAGTTATTAATTTCAAAACAAATAACCGTTTAAGTTTAACACAGATTGCATACAAAACGTAACAGAACCATTACCTTTTATTGGACATATATAAAATACTGTTTGATCGGCCTACTTACTTTTTATTGATAACCACGCCATTTCCATGTGTATTAGCACCGGAAGTTGGGCTGCGCATGTGCGTATAAAATGTTACTGTAACTGAGTTGGCGTTTTATCCGATTTAATAGACAGCACTGACCGTTACAGTTGTACTCTGAACACCTCGGCAGTAATTACGCTATTGTTTCAGCAGTTTAAAGATTTAATAGGCGCCGGTGACTGTGTCATTTCTACACCTGTAAAAACATCAGCCGGGTAGATCTACCGGTGTGTCAGAGATTAGTTCCGCTTGAGCGACAATTTCTTTTATGAATTTATGAAACACTTATAATAGCATGTACATTTATAGGTTAGTAGTGCCGATATGTTCAGTATTACAAACAGAATTTAGCTCTTAAAAAATGTCGGCGTTTGCCACCGATCGACGAAAATTATACTTCGAGTTATTCGAACATTTCAAGTAGGATTTTTATTGTTGGGACCAAATTTTTACTTCGTATTATCCGAGTTTTTCGAGTTATCCGAATTCGAATTTTCCGAGTTTTTTTTACTAAGATAAAGAGATAATTCGGCCGGGACCGGCGAGGTACTTCGAGTTAAGCGGGGTATTCGAGTTATCCGAGTTCGAGTTAACGAAGTTCCACTGTAGGTTATATAGATAATTTGGTTTGTTTGGTTTAACGTCCTATTAACAACCAGGGTCATTTATGGACGTGCCAGGTTTTGCAGATGGAGGAAAGCCGGAGTGCCTGGAGAAAAACCACCAGCCTACGGTCAGTACCAGGCAACTGCCCCACGTGGGTTTCGAACTCGCAACCAAGAGGTGGAGGACTAGTGATAAAGTGTCGGGACACCTTTACCACTCGGCCACCGCGGCCCTATATTGACAATATGTGCATAAAGATCACACAACGAGTGGTCGTTGCATATGTTATTTCCTTTCCTCAAGTTTGTTATTTTTACATATATTACACAACCTCGAGCTTTTAGCGAGTTAATAACTTAGCGAGTGTTTTTGTAACTTTGAAAAACTAACTAACGAGAGTGAATGAAATACCATATACAGCAACCACACGTTTGTGTGACCCTGTTTCTACCACAATAGAAAAACTATTCTGAGAATGAATCGACATGTTTCGTGTCAACATGTGTTCTTTTAACAATATCAAGTGGGTTGTATGACCTAAAGCGAAATGCCGCTAATTGATATGCAAAACTGGCATTTTCGGAAATGTATGGAAATATTACAACCTTCAAATCTTAACAAATATTATGTACGTTTGTTCTTTTCAAAGCAGTAAAGTAATAGAAATCGATATAAATTTCTAAAAAATATCACAAAAACAACGGCGAAATATACATTTTGTGCGTAATAATTTCCGAGACTTCAAGATGCGGCATCCAAGTGTTAGCCAATCAAAACGCATTGAACCACGTGATTGAAAAATAATCCCGGCCAAAGTTCAACGTTTCAACCAATCAAAACGCATTTAGAATGATATTCAGCTGTTGTAATGATTTCCCATGCCTTTGGAGTTGAATAGCACATATCTATTGTGGTAGAAACGTTATATAAATAATATAGACTGTTAAATTCATTCATATTAGTAGTCAAATTAAGTGCGTTGCTGTTAAATTGAAAAGATCTTGGATTATGCAAATTTTATTTCAAGACCGTCTGCGCTAGTAGCAGATATAAAAAGTGCTGTGTAGAGTGTTAAATTTCTCCTTCAACTGAGGTGACCACATCTGTCCGTAATTTTACAGAAGTACACCATTCTTTGCCATAGGTCTTCCTCTATGTTTCTTTATATATACCTCATTTATGTTCCCACACAAACGAATGTATGGTAATGTACATTAACATAATATGTAGGTAGCTTCATTTTTAAGCCCTTCTTCATTTTGGGTGATAAATAAGATGACAAGAATAATCAAAATCCCGTGTTGAAAATACATATACGTATTTTGTGCGTTAGATGTAAGCAGAGACGTACCGGTAGGTGTGTACACACACTTTCATTAGCGTAAACCCAATTCGGTGATCCTTTGTGTATAAAATGTAAAATTGTTTTTGGTCGATTTCAATCTTCAAAACGATAATTCGAATCTATTATACGTATTGATTACCATGTATTTGGTATATTATAGCAAAATCTAATAAGAAATAATTATACATGAAATCAGATCTACCGCGTCATCACTCTGTTCCCGTCAGAGGGTGCAACATCACATTACATATTGGTGCAGACTTTCCCAATACGTAACATGACCATATTGGACATTACCTGCGTAGCAGATAACTAATATTTCGTCTTGGTATATATTTTTCTATTCTGCTTGAATTATAAAACGCATGTTTGACTTAATTGTTCTTTTAACACAATGTTCTTTCAAAACTTAACTAAAATTTCAGGTTTTTGTATATTAAGGTGCTATTTCATTCATCGTTATTGTTTTGATGTTTTTATCGGAAGGCAATTAATGACACTCAAAGCATACACTTTTGACTTAGATATACTTCAATCTAACAGAGTATTTCATTGTTTTACGTCCCACCGACAACTTGAGGATTATTTATGGCCAAACAACACCAGATATAACGGACATCCAAAGAAGAAAACACATTAAACTCTAAAATTGTTAAAGGTAAAAATTCAGATATCGACTGGTTTCAAAACATATGATTTGTTTTATTGTATAGTTCTATTGCATGTAAATGGTGTGATAGGCATATCAAAATTTAATTACATAATGTCAAATCTTAATGTGTAAACGTTGGAGTAGCCGGATACAAATGATTTTATGAAGTTTTCGATGTGCATTCCCCTTTCATTAGTACCAGACGAACGACAAATGTTATCAACGAGCCGTGTCCCTTCACTGCGAAGGCTCAAGAGCTTTCCTGGTGAATATTTTTAGTACACGATATGTATCTCATTTCATAAGGATGGGGATAGAACATAGTTCTCGGTTATATAAAGTATTTAATGAAAATATCCTTTTAAATCAGTGCGTGTTACAATGTGCAATGCTTTTGTAGTCGAAACAAATGCTAATTCCTCAGATCATATAAGAATTTGAATATTCATTTCCCAACTTACATTTGGGACTATTTAATGAAACAGTGAACATCATTAATTGATTTCTTACGTGAGGCGAGTTCCGTTATTGAAGGAAATCGATAAGCTCTATATGGATTACATACTTCAAAAGAAACGTTCGTATCACTCTTTTGTTTACTAGCCTTTTAGAACCGATCAACAGGTCAAATATATTGATTTTGTTTCCCTATCATTAAAAATTCTATTGAAGCCGGAGTATATTCCAAAGACATTCTTAATTTGACAAGCAAGCGTTCGATGGGACAAATTACTTATAGTTATGCGTGTGCTTAACGTCTCTGAAATATTAAGTACAGCACTAACAACCGTAAATACCAGGGGTTCCAGCACGTGTTGTTTTACAGAGTGGATTTAGATATAAAAGGAACACAATAGACCACTTCATATAGACATGAAACTCGTATTCGGAATAGCTTTGGAAAATGGAACGCTTAATTACAGACCTTTTTACGTAAGAAAAAAATGATACGATACTACATGTTCATGTCTCTATGGTAACATAAACAACCTTAATGTTTCATCGTAAGAGGCGGCCAACGTTCAGTGGTTTGAGAGTAGGACGACTACATATGTACGTCGCCCAATATCAGTATGATGTGACCGGGAATGGTGCCCTTGCTAGTTGTCTTCGGCAGTGTATTCCAGTGAGGTAGCACTATAAAGTCGACATCAGCTCTGCGCTTGAGACGAACATACCGCAGCCTCCCACAATACCCAAGCATGCACTAAACGGATACATCTCGCACACAGGAGGCCATGTTCCTTAAATTACCGTAGCTGCTTAACGCAAAATAATATTAAACCAAACCAAACTTACACGTATGCATCAATGACCAGAGCTGTAAATAATACAATACTAAAACCATAATCGGTAGAGGCAGCTAAATTTGAGATGTCATCTTTTCTCATCTTGCTGAACAACTTTGAAGCGCCGTAATACCTCCAACTTATTCCGTATACCCCATATAAAGCAATGCCTTCAAACTATAAATATGCCCATAGGACTTATCCTTTGCAGCAGATCGCTAAGTGCGACTGCATTTTACACCGCTCACTTTTCGATTTATCTTTATTATGGTATACGAATTTATTTACGGTATTGTATTTACGTATATATGATCCGATACATCACCCGGGGCTTAATCGTGGTTTGTGTGGTTCACTCACATCATCAGCTTCAAGCCTTTGAATTAAAGCCAACGAACCAATTCTTGGTGAAAATAGCATGTAATTAGCCTGGCTGTTTCACAGTACAAATACAAGTATAAAAATATGTGTCTCATTGAGATAGCGCAGAACACATGTCAACTGTATAGTGCTTCATCAATGAAACATACTGCCGAAGACAGCCATCAGGTCATCTCACCTGGGTACATTATACTGACAACGGGCGGACCTTACTCCAATTTTTAACATCCAACTTAAAATGTAAGACATCTTGACAAGAAATATAGTTTAAACATCGTATAGGGAACATCAATTCCACTTTAGTTTCGATGTTCATTAGAAGGGTTATTTGTTTGTGTTTTAAGGTGTTCAACGTCCTCGCAACAGCCAGGGTCATATAGGGACAGGTGTCAAGGAGACACCAACAGTAACGGTCATATAGGGACAAGTGTCAAGGAGACACCAACAGTAAGGTTCATAAAGGGACAGGTGTCAAGGAGACACCAACAGTCAGGGTCATATAGGGGCAGATTTCAGATACCACGTGTTGCTATGAGGGCAGAAGATCTATTTTGGTCTCTCCAACGGATACTTATGTACATGTATCACGGCTATTGTTTTTGGAGAATTCCATGGGGATAGGTCCAGACGCGACGTAAGACGTCAAAGACACCCACCAAACGACATTGAGACTGATTTAAATAACAACCTGCGAGGATCATACTGATGTAAGTTGACCTTTTTTGAAAAAGATGCAGCCTGAACATACCAATTCCTTTTTGATTGATTGATGGAAAACTTTTCAACGTGTATGGTCATATAGGACATAAAAAGTATAAAAGGACATAAAAATGTACACTTTATAAAGAGAGTACCGTGGAGCGAAACAGTTCATGCCCGTCGAATGAATGCCAAGTAATGCTTTATACAATGAGACAAAAGTCAAATATCGAAATAAACAGTGCAAAAATAGTCAAAATACCAAACACAACTATATATAACCTTAATAAAGACATTAAATGAAAATGTAGGGATCTCTGGACAAACAAAAGTTTACGCTGGACAGACGGACAGATGGGTGACGTCATACCATAATGCTCCCTTCAAAGGTGGGGGTTAACGCCTATGGATATTTAACATTAGCGACTGCCCCTACTTCAATTTCTTTTGTTTTTACCATACAATGTATGTAGATACATGAAACTAAACAATAATGACATAAATGGTGAGTCAACCGATAGTTGTAGTAGGCCTCCTTGCATAGCACCAAGTTGTAAGTTATGCAAGAACGTCAACTATGACTATCAGAAGTAATAATAACCTATCGTTTATGTGGGCATGGTTCTTGTTCATGCTTCTACAAATTGTGAAAAAATAAAATAAATTAAAGTTGGGGCCAAATGTTGACCCCTTCCTTTGACGGTGTATAAAACATCATCTTGTTGATGGAGTGTTAATGATGTAGACCTGATGTAGATGTGCTGTATTTCCTGCTTTGGACTTACAGCTGATCCAAATATAACAATAAACAAACTCCGACACAAAAGAGAGACGGTGTAGATTTATCTCCATTTTGTTTTGCATCGCCAGCATCGTCATGGATACCTGTATTTGTTGTCTAGCTTTGTATGGTTTTGCCATATGAGGATGTGTGTCAAGGAAATATCTAACAAGGAAAACGAACTACAGCATAACAACGACAAACTAATTACACGCTTGGGATATTATATACTGGTGGACTATTATATGATGATGGACTACATGGTTTATTATATAATGGTTGGCAGCATTGATACATGTATGATGGTTGACTGTATGGTTCACTATGTAATGGTGGACTGTGTGGTTTATTGTATGATGGTGGACTGTGTGGTTTATTATATGATGGTGGACTACATGGTTTATAATATGATGGTGGACTGTGTGGTTTATTATATGATGGTTGACTGTATGGTTCATTATATAATGGTGGACTGTGTGGTTTATTGTATGATGGTTGACTGTATGGTTCATTATATAATGGTGGACTGTGTGGTTTATTGTATGATGGTGGACTGTGTGGTTTATTATATAATGGTGGACTACATGGTTTATTGTATGATGGTGGACTGTATGGTTCATTATATAATGGTGGACTGTGTGGTTTATTGTATGATGGTGGACTGTGTGGTTTATTATATGATGGTGGACTACATGGTTTATAATATGATGGTGGACTGTGTGGTTTATTATATGATGGTTGACTGTATGGTTCATTATATAATGGTGGACTGTGTGGTTTATTGTATGATGGTTGACTGTATGGTTCATTATATAATGGTGGACTGTGTGGTTTATTGTATGATGGTGGACTGTGTGGTTTATTATATAATGGTGGACTGTATGGTTTATTATATAATGGTGGACTGTGTGGTTTATTATATAATGGTGGACTGTGTGGTTTATTATATAATGGTGGACTGTGTGGTTTATTATATAATGGTGGACTGTGTGGTTTATTGTATGATGGTGGACTGTATGGTTCATTATATAATGGTGGACTGTGTGGTTCATTATATAATGGTGGACTGTGTGGTTTATTATATAATGGTGGACTGTGTGGTTTATTGTATGATGGTGGACTGTGTGGTTTATTATATAATGGTGGACTGTGTGGTTTATTATATGATGGTTGACTGTGTGGTTCATTATATGATGGTGGACTGTATGGTTCATTATATAATGGTGGACTGTGTGGTTTATTGTATGATGGCGGACTGTATGGTTTATTGTATGATGGTGGACTGTGTGGTTTATTATATGATGGTGGACTGTGTGGTTCATTATATAATGGTGGACTGTGTGGTTCATTATATGATGGTGGACTACATGGTTTATTATATGATGGTGGACTGTGTGGTTTATTATATGATGGTGGACTGTGTGGTTTATTATATGATGGTGGACTACATGGTTTATTATATGATGGTGGACTGTGTGGTTTATTATATGATGGTGGACTGTGTGGTTTATTGTATGATGGTTGACTACATGGTTTATTGTATGATGGTGGACTACATGGTTTATTGTATGATGGTGGATTGTGTGGTTTATTATATGATGGTGGACTGTGTGGTTTATTGTATGATGGTTGACTACATGGTTTATTGTATGATGGTTGACTACATGGTTTATTGTATGATGGTGGACTGTGTGGTTTATCATATGATGTTGGACTACATGGTTTATCATATGATGGTGGACTACATGGTTTATCATAGGATGGTGGACTACATGGTTTATCATATGATGGTGGACTACATGGTTTATCATAGGATGGTGGACTACATGGTTTATCATAGGATGGTGGACTACATGGTTTATCATATGATGGTGGACTACATGGTTTATCATATGATGGTGGACTGTGTGGTTTATTATATGATGGTTGACTACATGGTTTATTGTATGATGGTGGACTGTGTGGTTTATTATATGATGGTGGACTACATGGTTTATCATATGATGGTGGACTACATGGTTTATTATATGATGGTGGACTGTGTGGTTTATCATATGATGTTGGACTACATGGTTTATCATATGATGGTGGACTACATGGTTTATTGTATGATGGTGGACTGTGTGGTTTATTGTATGATGGTGGACTGTGTGGTTTATTATATGATGGTGGACTGTGTGGTTTATTATATGATGGTGGACTACATGGTTTATCATATGATGGTGGACTGTATGGTTTATTGTATGATGGTGGACTACATGGTTTATCATATGATGGTGGACTACATGGTTTATCATATGATGGTGGACTGTATGGTTTATTGTATGATGGTGGACTACATGGTTTATCATATGATGGTGGACTACATGGTTTATTGTATGATGGTGGACTGTGTGGTTTATTGTATGATGGTGGACTGTGTGGTTTATCATATGATGTTGGACTACATGGTTTATCATATGATGGTGGACTACATGGTTTATTGTATGATGGTGGACTGTGTGGTTTATTGTATGATGGTGGACTGTGTGGTTTATTATATGATGGTGGACTGTGTGGTTTATTATATGATGGTGGACTACATGGTTTATCATATGATGGTGGACTGTATGGTTTATTGTATGATGGTGGACTACATGGTTTATCATATGATGGTGGACTACATGGTTTATCATATGATGGTGGACTGTATGGTTTATTGTATGATGGTGGACTACATGGTTTATCATATGATGGTGGACTACATGGTTTATTGTATGATGGTGGACTGTGTGGTTTATTGTATGATGGTGGACTGTGTGGTTTATCATATGATGTTGGACTACATGGTTTATCATATGATGGTGGACTACATGGTTTATTGTATGATGGTGGACTGTGTGGTTTATTGTATGATGGTGGACTGTGTGGTTTATTATATGATGGTGGACTGTGTGGTTTATTATATGATGGTGGACAACATGGTTTATCATATGATGGTGGACTGTATGGTTTATTGTATGATGGTGGACTACATGGTTTATCATATGATGGTGGACTACATGGTTTATCATATGATGGTGGACTGTATGGTTTATTGTATGATGGTGGACTACATGGTTTATCATATGATGGTGGACTACATGGTTTATTGTATGATGGTGGACTGTGTGGTTTATCATATGATGGTGGACTACATGGTTTATTGTATGATGGTTGACTGTATGGTTCACTATGTAATGGTGGACTGTGTGGTTTATTGTATGATGGTGGACTGTGTGGTTTATTATATGATGGTTGACTACATGGTTTATTATATGATGGTGGACTACATGGTTTATTGTATGATGGTGGACTGTATGGTTTATTGTATGATGGTGGACTACATGGTTTATTATATGATGGTGGACTGTGTGGTTTATTATATGATGGTGGACTACATGGTTTATCATATGATGGTGGACTACATGGTTTATTGTATGATGGTGGACTGTATGGTTTATTGTATGATGGTGGACTACATGGTTTATTATATGATGGTGGACTGTGTGGTTTATTATATGATGGTGGACTACATGGTTTATCATATGATGGTGGACTACATGGTTTATCATATGATGGCGGACTGTATGGTTTATTGTATGATGGTGGACTACATGGTTTATTATATGATGGTGGACTGTGTGGTTTATTATATGATGGTGGACTACATGGTTTATCATATGATGGTGGACTGAACTAAATGATTATTATCCCGACACTGCGAATATATCACCTTCAATGTGTTCCCATATCATAAAAGATTCATAAAAGGTGTTAAGTTCGTTTTATGTAATCGACTTTCTGTTGTATAAAAATGAGGCTATGGATAAAATTTAAAACAGCACAGCCGGTAAAAAAGCGATATAATTCAGGAGAAAACAATGCACATAAATATACATATGTTTAAAATGTCACGAACTTGTATTTTGATTTGTTAAAACGATTCCATTGTTATTTTGTGCATTTTAAAACTTAAAGTGTATATTTTATGCTAGTGTAGCCAAATTGACCTGCTGATTTCATTGCTATTTCGTAAACGTCAAACTTCAATGTGCAGACACTTAACTGGTCATTTGTCTTAGGTAATCAGTCACCGGAATGTTATAAAATTATTTGGCTTGTCATGTTTTATGAAAATCTATCTACATATATACCAAACAACCTGACAAAAAGTTACATAAAACGAAGACCTCCTGACGTATCGCATACATATTGTGATTTAAAAAAAATATATACTGTAACGTGCTCTGATAAAGAATCTCATGCCATATTTAATATGCTAAACCCCTTGCAGTACATGTATAATTATGATGTTACAAAGGCATATATAAATAAACATCAGCCATATTAATCTAGTCTCCACAATTAGCATGTAAGTTCTACATCCTCCTCTGTATAAAGGATGACATGGTTTAAAATGGACATCCTCTTTCTTACAGCAATTGATACACTATTAAATGAAATGTGTAACATCTATATTTTAATATGTTAATATCAGTATTATATTCTTAGGCTTATCAACACCGGAAAAGTTCATTAGGACAAATCATTAGCGAGTAAAATGGGCGTAAAACGGAGACATTAAAAATATGGGACGCGTTTGGAATGTGATAATAAATAGCTGATCAACGTTTACAGGCTCCAGATATTAACTAGAAACATGAAAAACAAATCGTCAAGATTTACTAACATTAACAAGATTAAGATTGGAATATCTACTGTTACTTGTTTATTTTTAGCATTTCCTTTTCAATGTCATTTCACAAAGTCATGACGTTGAGTCCTTTTAAGTCAATCTGTATATTATTGTGCTCACACAATATCTGTTTCCTTAAGAAATGTCGACAGAACTATTCATATCAATTAAGAATAGTTACACATTCAGGGAAATGTGAAATAATATGCAGTAATTTTACATGAGTGTATAGACAGAATGAGGTCAGTGCTTTTGTTTATGCTTTCATTATTTGTGAATTCAATTTTTCCAGATTTGTGATGATCAAAATATCAAATGGACTAAAGTTGCTAGAGTGATGACAAAGGTTTTCTAAAAATAGTATCTAATGATTTATTTGCATATTGTATCAAACTGAAATGGAACAATAATTTTCCAGTTTAAGGTTACAATACCAAGCCGAACACAATGGGTATTTGAATTTTTGATTTACAATATAATCTCCTTATATGAATATATAAAAACATATCAACTACCAACAGTATTTATTAACACAGTATAACCGTTCCAAGATAAAAACATTTTACATGCAATGTTCATAAGAAGTCTTACGCCTTATTCAGGCACACGATCCATCTCGATATCGTTCATTTAAAAATCAGATACAAGATAAATATACTATTATACATTCCTTTTGTATAATATTCACACAAAAAGTCCCCATTGCTCATATTTTCACCTTACACAAGATCAAAATGCATCTTGACAATATATTTGTATATTATTCGCACACCAGCCCATGCAATATATATCCATCTTCACAATAAATACCAAAACTTTTTCACAGCACGGATGTCCGTGCCATAAAAACTGTTTTTTTTTTCTAATTCAGTCATAAACTGTATACATATTGATATCAAAGTGTTATCGATGTGATATACATGCTCAAGTTACAGCTAATAATACATCAATAACAATAATCTATTTTAGATCATTGGAAACTATTTTACAAGAAATACAAGACCAAACCATAAACCTGTAATTTAGTCTTAAAAAAGGGCAAAATAAAATGTAATAGCCGTTTCAATATATAGTTCTTTAAACAGAATATTTTCCCTCATTCTGACACCTCCTATGAGCTTTTCAACAAATCATGCAGAAAGTAGATAGAGCTGTATAACATTATGTATGGGCTTGACGATTATAACTATAAGCTGAAGGCGTTTACCTATGTGTTCTTATCAGCACGGACACGTATACTTAATGAAGGTTATCAATCATAGTCAGATATAGGAAAGGGAGGATATACAGCCCATGCATTGGATCCGAAACATTTAGGGCACTTAACTAAGACTGTATTTGCAAACATTTGTATACATTCATTTTACTGGAGACTTCCGGATACCAGAGTTTCTCCATGTAATAGAATATTCATGTTGTCATCTACATTTGTAAGATTTACACTTGAGACAGATGAAATGGCAGTACACTACGTCATTTCTTTATATTACATTTTATTTTTCTCTTGATTATGTCAACCAGTATACGCACAATCAATTTATATTTATAACATAATGCGTTTGATTTTCCTTCACTATACGCAATAGGTATATTCTGAACTAATACAAGGTCACGTGCGAAATATTGAACACCTGTGACGCTTCGGAATTTGGTCACGTGCAAACCATTGAACAACTATGACGTTACATAATTTAGTCTTACTCATTCAAGCGTCTAAGTCACTCAGATGTCAACACTGTCAGCCGACAGTCTAATTGAACATGCCATGAACTAGCAACTTTTACCAATACTGATAAAATATGACATTGCAACATATGTATTAATCAACGCATCCGACAGTGTTGAATTAGTCTGCTAACGTAATTTGGAATGTATATTTACCTGAGCTGAAACTACCACCGGAACGCACGAAATACATATTAGACCACGTTTTTGTTATGTAGACACAAAATGAGAAATGCACTGTTTTATGTCTTCCACTGACACTTGTCATCGCCAAAGTATCATCTACCATATTTCGATGACACTTTGTCCCCAAAAATCTGTTGTATTCTGAAATGTCTGTCTTCTTCGCTAATACCTAAGGTGCACATTTTCAGTCTTTGCATTGTTGTTACGGCAGAATGAAATTTACTGAAACAAAAAGGCACATTTTCATCCTACAAAGCGTCGTCATACAGGTGTGTATCGCAAAAACCCACGCTTTTACTAGCGACAAAATAGGGAACTTTTATAAGCGACAAAATATGGCACTTTTCGTTTTTGCAGCAGCATTGCTTTGGTTTGGTTTTATTGGTTTAACGTCCTATTAACAGCCAAGGTCATACAACAGCAATAGAACAATCACTAAATCGGCAACTTAACATAAAATATGGTCAAAATTTGCATATTTCCTTGTTATTCAACCAGTAAGCTACATGTACACGTATAACTTTTATCTCATACAAAAGAATTGAAATAAATACACCAGATACCCCCATTACACCAGGTACTCTCATTATTATTCTTCAAACTAAGACACAATCACTCAATCACTGGAAGTAATGCCTCACCGGATATATATAATACGCATGCGTTCATTGGTAGATGTAAGTTTGGATTTGTTGCTACATTTTTGTAATTCGCCATCAATTTAAATATGCCATTACAAAATAACATAACTTGTCAGGTGATGGTTACGTTTTGATATCATGATAGTATACAAGTCAAAACAATCTCTCTGAAAATGAAAAAAAGGTATTTTATAGATATTTCGCATTTAAGACATGAAACGCATTGCAAATGAAACTGGATTTAAAAACACGAATCACTTGCGCAGGGCGATGTGATGCTGGGGCACGGTTCGTGATAAACAGCTGTTTAATAATGTCTGACAGAATGCTTCCTGAACTCGATTATCTGAAATGACATCAAATAGAGACAAATTATTCATCTAGATTATATGAACATACTTATAAATCAAAGTTATTTCTGTTATTGTTACCGTAGTTACTGATCGGGACTAGATACTGTGTAACCAAATCTTATAAACTTTTAATACAAGCTCTGATAGATACAGCATAATAAATATTTATATATTTAGGAACAAACAAAGCTTCTATAATTTCAACACACAAATTATTCTCTAATAAAGCAGCTACCGGTGAACGGTCTGATTGCTATAGACAATCGCCGAGACGAGGTTGTCATTGCTCGTTAGTTACTTAGTTTACTGCCTATATGTGACCCAACAACTATGCTAAGTTGTATGTCGTCGTGAGGGGTATAACTTTGTTATGGGACCGTCTGTCTTATAGCAAGTTTAAGCGTAATTTTAGAAGACGGTGTCTAGTACTAATAATGTCAGATCGTACTGGTAATGACATCACTTGCCGTATCCTGGTAATTTGAGGCGAATAAGTAGCATTTTAATTTTTTGTGTTTGTCACCTAATAAATAATTCACAAGAGTGGACGATCCCTAACGTTATCACGCATGATTTTGATCGAATAAACGGAGAGGGATCTTTTCGGTGCAAGGAGGACAGGTGTCACGAGGGAATCTGACATCCCTTATATGTTAGAGGTTTTTATCTTTAACGTGCCAATGCATTGCCTCTAAACTATTTTGAAGCTCTCACAATGATAAAACTAATCTCCCTTATGAAATGACCGCGTTCTCTTTTCCGTTTTGTGATCAAATGGATTGCGGTTCACTGACGTTTTATAGTAGTTAGCGCTTTCGTGATAATTTAGCTTATTAAATAGATAAGAGGATAGTAAAGCATAGATATGGGTTTATAGGCAGAGTAGGAACAGGAGGATAGTAGAGTATAGATATGGGTTTATAGGCAGAGTAGGAACAGGAGGATAGTAGAGTATAGATATGGGTTTATAGGCAGAGTAGGAACAGGAGGATAGTAGAGTATAGATATAGGTTTATAGGCAGAGTAGGAACAGGAGGATATTAGAGTACAGATATGGGTTTATAGGCAGAGTAGGAACAGGAGGATAGTAGAGTATAGATATGGGTTTATAGGCAGAGTAGGAACAGGAGGATAGTAGAGTATAGATATAGGTTTATAGGCAGAATAGGAACAGGAGTATAGTAGAGTATAGATATGGGTTTATAGGCAGAGTAGGAACAGGAGGATAGTAGAGTGTAGATATGGGTTTATAGGCAGAGTAGGAACAGGAGGATAGTAGAGTATAGATATGGGTTTATAGGCAGAGTAGGAACAGGAGGATAGTAGAGTATAGATATGGGTTTATAGGCAGAGTAGGAACAGGAGGATAGTAGAGTATAGATATGGGTTTATAGGCAGAGTAGGGACAGGAGGATAGTAGAGTATAGATATGGGTTTATAGGCAGAGTAGCAATAGGAGGATAGTAGAGTATAGATATGGGTTTATAGGCAGAGTAGGAACAGGAGGATAGTAGAGTATAGATATAGGTTGATAGGCAGAGTAGGGATAGGAGGATAGTAGAGTATAGATATGGGTTTATAGGCAGAGTAGGAACAGGAGGATAGTAGAGTATAGATATGGGTTTATAGGCAGAGTAGGAACAGGAGTATAGTAGAGTATAGATATAGGTTTATAGGCAGAGTAGGAACAGGAGGATAGTAGAGTATAGATATGGGTTTATAGGCAGAGTAGGAACAGGAGGATAGTAGAGTATAGATATGGGTTTATAGGCAGAGTAGGAACAGGAGGATAGTAGAGTATAGATATGGGTTTATAGGCAGAGTAGGAATAGGAGGATAGTAGAGTATAGATATGGGTTTATAGGCAGAGTAGGGATAGGAGGATAGTAGAGTATAGATATGGGTTTATAGGCAGAGTAGGGATAGGAGGATAGTAGAGTATAGATATAGGTTTATAGGCAGAGTAGGAACAGGAGGATAGTAGAGTATAGATATGGGTTTATAGGCAGAGTAGGAACAGGAGGATAGTAGAGTATAGATATGGATTTATAGGCAGAGTAGGGATAGGAGGATAGTAGAGTATAGATATGGGTTTATAGGCAGAGTAGGGACAGGAGGATAGTAGAGTATAGATATGGGTTTATAGGCAGAGTAGGGATAGGAGGATAGTAGAGTATAGATATGGGTTTATAGGCAGAGTAGGAACAGGAGGATAGTAGAGTATAGATATGGGTTTATAGGCAGAGTAGGAACAGGAGGATAGTAGAGTATAGATATGGGTTTATAGGCAGAGTAGGAACAGGAGTATAGTAGAGTATAGATATGGGTTTATAGGCAGAGTAGGAACAGGAGGATAGTAGAGTATAGATATGGGTTTATAGGCAGAGTAGGAACAGGAGGATAGTAGAGTATAGATATGGGTTTATAGGCAGAGTAGGAACAGGAGGATAGTAGAGTATAGATATGGGTTTATAGGCAGAGTAGGAACAGGAGTATAGTAGAGTATAGATATGGGTTGATAGGCAGAGTAGGGACAGGAGGATAGTAGAGTATAGATATGGGTTTATAGGCAGAGTAGGGACAGGAGGATAGTAGAGTATAGATATAGGTTTATAGGCAGAGTAGGAATAGGAGGATAGTAGAGTATAGATATGGGTTTATAGGCAGAGTAGGGATAGGAGGATAGTAGAGTATAGATATAGGTTTATAGGCAGAGTAGGAATAGGAGGATAGTAGAGTATAGATATGGGTTTATAGGCAGAGTAGGGATAGGAGGATAGTAGAGTATAGATATGGGTTTATAGGCAGAGTAGGAATAGGAGGATAGTAGAGTATAGATATAGGTTTATAGGCAGAGTAGGAATAGGAGGATAGTAGAGTATAGATATGGGTTTATAGGCAGAGTAGGAACAGGAGGATAGTAGAGTATAGATATGGGTTTATAGGCAGAGTAGGAATAGGAGGATAGTAGAGTATAGATATGGGTTTATAGGCAGAGTAGGGACAGGAGGATAGTAGAGTATAGATATAGGTTTATAGGCAGAGTAGGAATAGGAGGATAGTAGAGTATAGATATGGGTTTATAGGCAGAGTAGGGATAGGAGGATAGTAGAGTATAGATATGGGTTTATAGGCAGAGTAGGGATAGGAGTATAGTGGAGTATAGATATGGGTTTATAGGCAGAGTAGGAACAGGAGGATATTAGAGTATAGATATGGGTTTATAGGCAGAGTAGGGATAGGAGGATAGTAGAGTATAGAGATGGGTTTATAGGCAGAGTAGGAACAGGAGGATAGTAGAGTATAGATATGGGTTTATAGGCAGAGTAGGAACAGGAGGATAGTAGAGTATAGATATGGGTTTATAGGCAGAGTAGGAATAGGAGGATAGTAGAGTATAGATATGGGTTTATAGGCAGAGTAGGAACAGGAGTATAGTAGAGTATAGATATAGGTTGATAGGCAGAGTAGGAACAGGAGTATAGTAGAGTATAGATATGGGTTTATAGGCAGAGTAGGGATAGGAGGATAGTAGAGTATAGATATAGGTTTATAGGCAGAGTAGGAACAGGAGGATAGTAGAGTATAGATATGGGTTTATAGGCAGAGTAGGGATAGGAGGATAGTAGAGTATAGATATGGGTTTATAGGCAGAGTAGGAACAGGAGGATAGTAGAGTATAGATATAGGTTTATAGGCAGAGTAGGGATAGGAGGATAGTAGAGTATAGATATAGGTTTATAGGCAGAGTAGGGACAGGAGGATAGTAGAGTATAGATATGGGTTTATAGGCAGAGTAGGGATAGGAGTATAGTAGAGTATAGATATAGGTTTATAGGCAGAGTAGGAACAGGAGGATAGTAGAGTATAGATATGGGTTTATAGGCAGAGTAGGAATAGGAGGATAGTAGAGTATAGATATGGGTTTATAGGCAGAGTAGGAACAGGAGTATAGTAGAGTATAGATATGGGTTTATAGGCAGAGTAGGAACAGGAGGATAGTAGAGTATAGATATGGGTTTATAGGCAGAGTAGGAACAGGAGGATAGTAGAGTATAGATATGGGTTTATAGGCAGAGTAGGAACAGGAGGATAGTAGAGTATAGATATGGGTTTATAGGCAGAGTAGGAACAGGAGGATAGTAGAGTATAGATATGGGTTTATAGGCAGAGTAGGGACAGGAGGATAGTAGAGTATAGATATGGTTTTATAGGCAGAGTAGGAACAGGAGGATAGTAGAGTATAGATATGGGTTTATAGGCAGAGTAGGAACAGGAGTATAGTAGAGTATAGATATGGGTTTATAGGCAGAGTAGGAACAGGAGTATAGTAGAGTATAGATATGGGTTTATAGGCAGAGTAGGAACAGGAGTATAGTAGAGTATAGATATGGGTTGATAGGCAGAGTAGGAACAGGAGGATAGTAGAGTATAGATATGGGTTTATAGGCAGAGTAGGAATAGGAGGATAGTAGAGTATAGATATGGGTTTATAGGCAGAGTAGGGACAGGAGGATAGTAGAGTATAGATATGGGTTTATAGGCAGAGTAGGAACAGGAGGATAGTAGAGTATAGATATGGGTTTATAGGCAGAGTAGGAACAGGAGGATAGTAGAGTATAGATATGGGTTTATAGGCAGAGTAGGGACAGGAGGATAGTAGAGTATAGATATGGTTTTATAGGCAGAGTAGGAACAGGAGGATAGTAGAGTATAGATATGGGTTTATAGGCAGAGTAGGAACAGGAGTATAGTAGAGTATAGATATGGGTTTATAGGCAGAGTAGGAACAGGAGTATAGTAGAGTATAGATATGGGTTTATAGGCAGAGTAGGAACAGGAGTATAGTAGAGTATAGATATGGGTTGATAGGCAGAGTAGGAACAGGAGGATAGTAGAGTATAGATATGGGTTTATAGGCAGAGTAGGAATAGGAGGATAGTAGAGTATAGATATGGGTTTATAGGCAGAGTAGGAACAGGAGTATAGTAGAGTATAGATATGGGTTGATAGGCAGAGTAGGAACAGGAGGATAGTAGAGTATAGATATGGGTTTATAGGCAGAGTAGGAATAGGAGGATAGTAGAGTATAGATATGGGTTTATAGGCAGAGTAGGGACAGGAGGATAGTAGAGTATAGATATGGGTTTATAGGCAGAGTAGGAATAGGAGGATAGTAGAGTATAGATATGGGTTTATAGGCAGAGTAGGAATAGGAGTATAGTAGAGTATAGATATGGGTTTATAGGCAGAGTAGGGATAGGAGGATAGTAGAGTATAGATATAGGTTTATAGGCAGAGTAGGAACAGGAGGATAGTAGAGTATAGATATGGGTTTATAGGCAGAGTAGGAACAGGAGTATAGTAGAGTATAGATATGGGTTTATAGGCAGAGTAGGAACAGGAGGATAGTAGAGTATAGATATGGGTTTATAGGCAGAGTAGGAACAGGAGGATAGTAGAGTATAGATATGGGTTTATAGGCAGAGTAGGAACAGGAGGATAGTAGAGTATAGATATGGATTTATAGGCAGAGTAGGAACAGGAGGATAGTAGAGTATAGATATGGATTTATAGGCAGAGTAGGGATAGGAGGATAGTAGAGTATAGATATGGGTTTATAGGCAGAGTAGGAACAGGAGGATAGTAGAGTATAGATATAGGTTTATAGGCAGAGTAGGAACAGGAGGATACTAGAGTATAGATATGGGTTTATAGGCAGAGTAGGAACAGGAGGATACTAGAGTATAGATATGGGTTTATAGGCAGAGTAGGAATAGGAGGATAGTAGAGTATAGATATGGGTTTATAGGCAGAGTAGGAACAGGAGGATACTAGAGTATAGATATGGGTTTATAGGCAGAGTAGGAACAGGAGTATAGTAGAGTATAGATATGGGTTTATAGGCAGAGTAGGAACAGGAGGATAGTAGAGTATAGATATGGGTTTATAGGCAGAGTAGGAACAGGAGTATAGTAGAGTATAGATATGGGTTTATAGGCAGAGTAGGAACAGGAGGATAGTAGAGTATAGATATGGGTTTATAGGCAGAGTAGGAACAGGAGGATAGTAGAGTATAGATATGGATTTATAGGCAGAGTAGGAACAGGAGGATAGTAGAGTATAGATATGGGTTTATAGGCAGAGTAGGAACAGGAGGATAGTAGAGTATAGATATGGGTTTATAGGCAGAGTAGGGATAGGAGTATAGTAGAGTATAGATGTGGGTGTATAGGCAGAGTAGGAACAGGAGGATAGTAGAGTATAGATATGGGTTTATAGGCAGAGTAGGGATAGGAGGATAGTAGAGTATAGATATGGGTTTATAGGCAGAGTAGGAACAGGAGGATATTAGAGTATAGATATGGGTTTATAGGCAGAGTAGGAACAGGAGGATAGTAGAGTATAGATATAGGTTTATAGGCAGAGTAGGGACAGGAGGATAGTAGAGTATAGATATGGGTTTATAGGCAGAGTAGGGATAGGAGGATAGTAGAGTATAGATATGGGTTTATAGGCAGAGTAGGAACAGGAGGATAGTAGAGTATAGATATGGGTTTATAGGCAGAGTAGGAACAGGAGGATACTAGAGTATAGATATGGGTTTATAGGCAGAGTAGGGATAGGAGTATAGTAGAGTATAGATATGGGTTTATAGGCAGAGTAGGGATAGGAGGATAGTAGAGTATATATATGGGTTTATAGGCAGAGTTGGGATAGGAGTATAGTGGAGTATAGATATTAATTCATAGATTATTTATAAACTGATTTATAAAGTATAGCTATTGATTTATAGGCAGAGTAGGTTGGTTGGTTGGTTTATTTTGTTTAACGTCCTATTAACAGGTAAGGTCACTTAAGGACGGCCTCCCGTGCGTGCGACATACATGGGTGTGGTGAGTTCGTATGTGTGTTTTGGGAGGCTGTGGTATGTTCGTGTTAAGTCTCCTTGTGATAGGCCGGAACTTTTGCCGATAGATAGGATAGTAGAGTATAGCTATTGATTTATAGGCAGAGTAGGAACGGGAGTATAGTAGAGTACATAGCTTGGTTTATCGACAAAATAAGGAGGAAAGTAATGTAAATTGATGGATTTATAGGAAGGAATCAAATGTGTTACATATTAACATGCGTAATATATTTACATGTATTTTATAAGGCATGGTTTAGGAAAGTTACTCACGTGGAAGGTTAGGAAATTTGAGGGAAATGTGTGTTGTAAATAAATAGAAAAAATGAGTGCAATGAGGGCGAATGCAAATTGTTGAATTCAGTTTGGGAGTTCGAAATGGACGGTCAAGATAGTATAAAGAATTAAACGACAAATAAACGAAAAAAAATGTATTGGTTTACTCACGTATATAGTTTAAAATGAAAAATGTGGCTGTGGTTGCTCATATCCTGAGGTACTGACCAGCAGCTTTGAGATAGTTCAAAATGTTGTATATATTAACAGTTTCCCAAACGAAGATGTTATTTGTTAAGTGATATTATTATCATTACAATTTGTTATTTATTCACATATATAGGAAAGTCTGCCCTGCAGGTAGGGCGTAAGAATTGTACCTGCTGCCCCCATTGCATGATCGTAAGAGGCGACTAAATTTGGGATCTTATCTTTTCTCTTATTTCTGAACAACTTTCTTCTTCCTAATGTCTCCCTTGACAATGCCTCACTTTTGGCCTTTAGTTGAGCGTTCGCCCCTGTGAGGAAGGCTTTGGGTTCTGTCCCCTGGCCGTGACATACCAGAGTCTTTAAAAATGGTAGTTGCTGTTCCTGCTTAGCGCTCAGCATATTTGGAGTGGAACGACTGGTTCGCCCGTTGTCAGTATAATGTGACCGGGATGGGGTGTGCTGCTGGGTGTCTTTGACAGTATGCTTCAGTGAGGTAGCACTATAAATCGGCAAAAGTTCCGGCCTATCACAAGGAGACTTAAAACGAACATACCGCAGCCTCCCAAAACACACATACGCACTCACCACACGCATGTATGTCGCACGCACGGGAGGCCGTCCTTAAATGACCTTAGCTGTTAATAGGACGTTAAACAAAATAAACCAAACCAAACCAAACCTTTCATTTTGTTTATTGTTGCAGTACTACAGAGAGCATTTCTATGTTATGTTATAAATAGAACGACCTGTTACTTATCCATCGCGAGGATCAGCCTCAGTGCATCGATACTATATATACCATGAACCATTCACTGTTAGACCCATCTTACTGGATTGTATTCTTCTACAACAGGTAAGCGTAAGATGTCTACTTCTATTCGATATTGTTACATGTATACCATTCTGAACTTCTAAAAGCTATTAATGTACTAAATTAAACAATTTTACCTATTACATTTTTTAACATTGTTTCGTTTAATGTCTATTTCATTCACAATTAATTGACCCTTGTGTCCTTTTCAGTGTTGATGGACCGTTAAGAATGTAGCAATAATTATTGCATATTTTACAAATTCTGATTGTTAAAAGATTGAAAAGGTCGCATGATTCCCCGCAAAAATATATTCTTTCGTGCTAGCAAACGTTTATCAAAAAGGCTAATTGACTTGGTGTTTTCAATTGTCAACGTCCTATCAACAGCTATGATTAATTAAGGACAGGCCTCACCTGAGTGCAAGGGGCTTTTCTTGTGTATTTTGGGAGGCTGTGATGTGTTCGTGTTTGTCTCCTTGTGACAGCGCGGAACTAATAGTCGACTTAATGGTGTTACCTCACTAAAGCATACTGGCGAAGACACCCCTTCCGGTAATACTATACTGACAACCGCCTACCCAGTCTACTACTCCTATAATGCTAAGCGTTAAGTAGCAGTAGTATTACATTGTGTTGTTTTACGGCCCGTCGACAATTTGAGTCATTGAGGATCAAGAAGCATTACAGTAAAATGACGTTTACAGAAAGAAACATACCAAACTCAAAATAAGATATAAACGGGTAAAATTCTAGTAATTACGACTTTTATAGACCGGTTTGCTTGGAACAGAACCTCTTTCCTACTGGGGTGAGCTGTCCTCCAAATGTTTCAATAAGACATTAGAGCTAGAAGAGGGTCAAATCAATTTGATCTTGCATTGTTTTATGGCCCATCAACAATTACAGTCATTTAGAGCCAAAGCGTACTTGAGTGCACCAGCCGTAACCATCATATATACATATGCTTATTACCTACCCCGCAGTCATCCTTCCTTTTTTATTAGTGTTGTAAAGGTATCCTACACACAGATTTACATAGCAACCTCGACACAACCGGCCCCGGAATCGGTATATGTCTGGAATTCGGCATCGGGAGGGGATCCTTCGGTTCAACTTGTCACATGTTAGAACTGGACATCCCCTGTTGAGGTAAGACTTTGTCAGTGCGAGTGACCGATTACGGAGTCTCAAGTGGGACCCTGTTGTAAACACAATATTTATTGTTTAACAATGTATATTATAAGATGAATTCGAACTTCTACAAAAGAGACAAGAGACAACTCATCATGGACTTAGAATGACTGAAGTAACATAATACTAATTAATTGATGTACAAGATTATACAATAACATAGATTGGACGGGAAACAAAGTACCTGTCATGTATGTACGTATTTCATTACCTACACTATTGCATAAATTAGCAGTTTTAATTTTAAAATTTACTTATGTACCAGAAAAAAAGTAAATGGATATTATAAGTGATTCAAATGAGATGTACATATTTGTTTTGTTTTCATTTTCATGGGAAACACATTTAAATATTGCGTCAGAATGTCAGCCACTTTGCACCGGTAGCTATGCAAAGGTAGTGAGAACGGGACATTTTGTTGTCTTGTATGACCTCGGGAGAATTGCAAAATAGACAAACTTTTGATACAAGCTTAAACTACTTATGTCGTGTATATTTGAAGAGGTACACGCATATATTACTGGTGACGATTATGATGTTCATGTGAGTTCACACTGAAAACACCGACGTGCCGACAAAATTTTGATATTGTACTATTAATCAATAAATAAGATATTGATGCCCCGGTAACCTAGAGCCTGGACAAAATTAGAACATACCGCGCCGCACTGGAAGCATTGTCAGGTTGAACCAAGCCAAAAGATATGTCTAAAATTTTAATTTGAAACAAAAATCTTAATTTTTTATGACTACGTTTACATTTTGACATGGCAGTGTTACTTGCCGCTATAGATAAAAGCTTGATAACCAGATTTATGTCTGAAAATAAGATGACGTATACTGTGTACTGTTTTCGTATTTTCTATGTTTGCGTTGCAAAGAAAAGACCTGTTTCTAAATATCTTAAATTATAAACTTCGTCTATACTGGCTTCCTTTATTTCACATGACTGTTTCTTAACGATTTACTGTTGGTGCAACGATGATCAAGAGAAATTCGGGAAGGTCTGTCATTGGCTGTTACCTCAGAAAGTGGGCGGGGCGTAGGCCTTTCAGTAATCGTTTACAATCTGCAGGATAATGATAATATACACGTGTACGGCATATTCCTGGTCGAAATCTGGAGTATTAACAGAATAATGAGGAATTTCAGTTGTGCAAGATAAGCGTCAATTAACGTACACGTGTGTATACATTATTGTTTTAAATGACAAAGATTAGATTTCTTCATACTTTATCATCTGAATAAAATGGCTGGTGTCAGTAACAATTTTCTTTATAGGTATTAATTCATAAATTGTTGTAAATATTGTATATTCTATACTTATCTTGACCATGTGTAAGACGAGCTTTTAAGCTCAATATGTTATCAAGTATAAATAAAGTCTATTATTATTAGTATCGTTACAATATATGAAGTTTGACATATTGAAAAATATTCTAGTCTTGCGGAGTTTTTCCGCTGTACATTTGTGTTGTCGGAAATGAAAGAGCGCTTTTCTGATATCAAATTCACCTAAAATATAGAATGAAATCAGCGCCATCTAAAATGTTTTGTTCATAATTTAATAAAACGTGGCGTCGGTTCGGTATTTGAAAAAGAAACTATTTCAATCCTTTGCACGGTACAGAATATGACCAAAGCTGTTGATAGGACGTTAAAATGCACATTTACACACTCGATCAATTAGTATCGGTACGCGAATATGGCGACCTATTTTTACATGGAAATATAAGTTATTGCTGCCAATATCTCATTGAACATGCACATTTTAGGTAAATGGAAGTTTTTGTGCGATGTTTTAATAGACGGCGATGTAATCAATAAAACGTAGCTAAGTTCTACCACGGAGTCGGAATCCGTGGTTCAAAAGCCGGAAAAAGGAAGATATTCGTCCTCGATTAACAATGAAAGAACTGCTGTGCAAGCCATAAGAAAATATAATTCTACGAATTGAAGGAACAGCTACTATGATTTTCAGTAACCTAAATTTGCTATGAAAATGCGAACAACATAATATTACACTTAATCCCGAAGATTTACATGACGAAGTTAGTATACGTACTTGTGTTGCGGATACATATATCCTTATGGCCTGTATCATATTATATAGTCGCAGTTGAAAGTTCAAAATCAATGATTTCAGTTATCAAGGATTGATAACAGTTTTCGAAACGTGTGTAAGAAATAAACGGTATCAAATGGCATGTGTTTTGACAGCATTGACAGTGTACTTCGTTCACACACGTCAGCAATCGAAGTCAATTGGGGCGTATACAATTACATATGAACCAATCAGGAAAGAACACGAAACACGGTGCCTCGGCCATCGACTTGAATACACACATATAACTGACAACTGGTACAAAGGTACACCAGGCACATCCGTGTGAACTTGTCAACCTCAACCCTTTCCGCTCAGTAAACGTTATCTCTGATGGTTGTTCAATTAAGTTTTCATCAGTGATATATAAGCTGCCCTCCAAACGTCCTGTTACAATTATTACGTAAAGTACTGCGAAGTTAATCTCTGTCTTTTTACAATTTGTTAGAATCATAACTTCTTACGATGTTTTTGTTCATGATTTCAAATGTTCATGTTCATTTTTCAGTGCATATGTTTTGTAACATTGGAAATATTTTTATTCATTTTTTAACAATATGGAAAATAGGACCCCCCATTCCCTCTCCGTGCAGCTTCAAAGAAGTGAGGTATTTTTCAAATAATTTGCAATCGTCACTTACAATGGACTATCTTAGGATATTACAACACTTTTTTCTCAAATTTTGTTGGTTAGCCATTCGATTTAAACGTTGAAGATTTAATTCCGATGTTTACAATATCCTTGTGGCAAAATTTTCTCGTAGAATACTGGTATCATAATTAGGAACAAATATGTCACTTACTGATGTAACAATTTCCCATGATGTGATGTCACTCATCCAAAAATAAACATTGGAAGCAGGGCAGTAACGTACTATCAAGAAACGGAAAGTTCACAAAAGGACAATTGAAATTGCCACACCTATCATACAAATATCTATAATCCTTCCATGTTGGTAACATTATAAGTAAAATGATGCGATTCGTTTGAATTTTCGAGGCTTTGCTCTCATGTCGAATGGTATGCACGATCCACTTTGCCAACGAGGTTCGTATTCTAAAACATCATGAAAATTATTTTAAATTCAAAGCAGTAAACAATGGTTTTAATATTTCTTGAGTAAACGTTTCGAGAAAATAATCCTCATTTGAAAACAAGTCGAGGAGAGAAGGGAAAACAATGTCATTGGTTTCATCGCTTATATACATGAATCAATTCTGTTTAAACGCAAAGACATAGATCCTGATAACATTTTCGACAAGTCTCTTGATAAAACCAGACTTGGTGTTGTATAAATCTATATCAGTATTAATCCTGATCACGTTGATGTTTGCTTAAGACATGTTTAACGGTAAAAGTAACCATGTATGCAGTCAAGCTATACGGAATGTGTTTACAATCACGAAGGATTATGCAAATGTCGTGTTATGATAATTCAAACGAGGTTTTGAATGAATTGCACCAAGCTCACAGCTTAAACAGACAGAATAATTGTTTGTAGGATAGGTTAATGCGACAGATTATGGTGTACTAGACATCACATTCGTCAAGTCCTCTTTATTAAATAAATGTACAGTAAAGTTAGTGCACACATAAAACTGTATGATATATTCATTGCGTGTAGACATGGTTTTATGAAATGAAATGTTAACCGTCGTTGACGAAATCTACACATTTTTCACTGCTAGTGGGCTACCGCCATCGTTATTACCGATAGCGTAATGTAAACATTTACACTCTCGCCTCTCATAAACACCATTAATATGACCATAGACTACATACAATGTGCATCAGTTTACAAATTGCTCAAGCAATAATTCACTTTTTTACTGATCCAAGCCGACGAAACGTGTTTCAAGCATGACTTTCATCTATATTTTGTTGCATGCTCTAGCAAAATGAACACAAATGGCACTTAAACACATCTTATGGGTACATTTACACTTAAAATCTCAAGGAAAAGGGATTTCTTTAAAACAGCTCGCTACCTAGTTCCTATCAAAATGATTATATATATATATATATATATATCAAATGAAACGCTGGAAATATATTTTCCTTCTCCTTTGCATTTATAACTATACGAATCTCATAAAAGTCATGCATACAGTTATGAATATCGCACAAATGTGTTTCCCTTTAACTACTAAAAAAACAATCCAAAGATCAATACTTAAAATATACTTCTTGCTCCGCATTATCTTAAAATAAGTACCATCCCTTCCTTAAATGTATCGATACATATAAACAAAACCTTTTTTTGCAAATATTCCTTGAACAATGTTTGAATTTGATAATTCAATATTTTAAACACTTGTTTATGTGTAAGTAAACTCACCACCGATATTGGAAATGATACATGCCAGGGCTACCACGGCTGCTAGGTATACCTTCATCCTGACAGACGACACACAAGCCGGTGACCGGCTGCGCAGCCTACAGTCATTATATAATATCGCTGGACAGATGTGTCGTATAAATGACATGCATGGCCAGAAAATAAATCTTTCGTCTATTTATGTATTTGAATTATTTATAAGTAGCGTCATGCGAGGGTTTTCAGCTTTTTTTTAAGATATACAATACCTGAACAGTTAATTAATTTATGTAATAAATACGACTAGCCCTTTCACTAGGCAAATAAGTCATTTATAACACACGGATTAATCGGACAAGAATTGTAATGGAAGCAGAAACCAAATGTCAGGAAAAAAATATGGCCAATTCTATGTTTAAGTGTTGGTGTAGGTACACACACAAGCTAATTCCATAAAATGTTCAGTATTTGAAATGGAAGGATTTCGCAGAAAAGCCAGGTGTAATTAACTATCATGGAGGTAGTATATTTACGTTTACATTAATGATGGACAGATTTAACACGGTGGTGAACCGTTTGGTGTTTTCCCATGGGACAAATACTATTTACCGTTTTGTTAGTAGCTGTGCTTGTAATTAATGTGAAAACAAGTGGATCCTTAAAGCTGTGTTACATTGCGAGGATGTCGTTAACGTCATACACAGGTAAACAGTATTTTAAGATATGTATTAAGTAATAAATACAGTTGCTCACCAAGTTCAATGACATGTGCATGAGTTATTTTTTTCCCGTAATATCCATCCATACAGAAGAGGTAAAATTCTGCGTTCTGTTGTGCATGGGATACTTAGTTCCGGCCCAAAGTCGTGACTTTCCATAATCGTTAGACGACAGTTTTACACGTTCAGTAATGACAGGGGCGGACAAGGGAACATAAATGGTCCGTTTTGTTGTCCTATATTTGGAAGGTGAAGTCGTTCTATAAAATGGTCCTCACTCTTGTCATCAAATCATCATATTTTGTATACATAATATTAAGAATACAAACCAAATACACAAGTTTTTTGTCTATGTCATATCAGTCAGCCTTAATTACTTACAAGTATATAGCCAGTACATGTACGTGAGCTTGTCAGTGTCATTGATGTTTAGTTTGGCCTGGTTTGATTTGTTTAATGACCTATCATCAGCTAAGGTAATTTAGACAAGGCCTCCTGTGCGTGCGACATGCATCCGTGTGGCGAGTGCGTATGTGTGCTTTGGGAGGCTGTGGTCTGTTCGTGTAAAGTCTCCTTGTTATAGTCCGGAATTTTTCCCGAATTATAGTGCTACCTCACTGAAGCATATTGCCAGATACACCCAGCAGGACCCCCACCAGTTCACATTATACTGACAACGGGCAAACCAGTCGTCCCGCTCCCAAAATGCTGAGAGCTAAGCAGGAGTAGCAACTACCAGTTTAAAGACCCTGGCATGTCTTGCAAAGGGGACATAACCCAGAGCCTTCAACGCAGGGACGAAAGAAGAGAAAAGATAAGATCCAAAAAATAGTTGCCTCTTACGGTCATTACGCCCTACATACAAGGCAGGTCATTGCGGTTTCATTAAAAATGGCCATCCCTCACGAAATACACTTGGAAAAATACAAAATTGCATATATATGAATACATTTTGACGCAAGATGCCCTTCTTTCATTGACTTCAATGACATTCCAGTGTCCAGCTTGACCAGGTATATACGTTGCTATAAATAACTGTGAATGCTATACATTCTAAATAAAGCTATTATATCAAAAGTGAGACGACATTGGCATAATTGGGTTAAGTAGCTCGGAGGGCCGGTGAACTTATGCCATGGCGCAGCGTCCGTCGTCCATCAACATTTTCTTTAAATTGCTACTCGTCCTAAAGTATTGAATGGATTTTCACAAAATCTGGTCAGGTACATCCTTGGGGTTTGGTTTGGTTTGGTTTATTTTGTTTAATGTCCTATTAACATCTAAGGTCATTTCAGGACGGCCTCCCGTGCGTGCGACATGCATGCGTGTGGTGAATGCGTATGTGTGTTGTGGGAGGCTGCGGTATGTTCGTGTTAAGTCTCCTTGTGATAGGCCGGATCTTTTGCCGATTTATAGTGCTACCTCACTGAAGCATACTGCCGAAGACATCCAGCAGCACACCCCACCCGGTCACATTATACTGACAACGGGCGAACCAGTCGTCCCACTCCAAATATGCTGAGCGCTAAGCAGGAGTAGAAACTACCATTTTTGAAGACTCTGGTATGTCTCGGCCAGAGGACAGAACCCAAAGCCTTCCTCACAGGGGCGAACGCTCAACTAAAGGCCAAAAGTGAGGCATTGTCAAGGGAGACATTAGGAAGAAGAAAGCTGTTAAGAAAGAAGAGAAAATATAAGATCCCAAATTTAGTCGCCTCTTACGATCATGCAATGGGGGCAGCAGGTACAATTCTTACGCCCTACCTGCAGGGCACATCCTTGGGGAAAGGGGAACAGAGTTTGTATGAATTGTTACTCTGAACCCCCAGGGGTCTGAGGGGCGGGGCCAAATAGGGGAAATATATAGGAGTTAATCCCTTAAATCGCTACTCGTCATAAAGTTATGAATGAATTTGAACCAAATTTGGTCAGGAACATCCCTGGGAGAAGGGGAACAGAGTTTGTATACATTTTTACTCTGAACCCCCAGGGGCCTGAGGGGCGGGGCCAAATAGGGGAAATAGAGATTAGTCTTTAAATTGTTACTTGTCATAAAGTTTTAAATGGATTTCACTAGATTTGGTCAGGAACATCCTTGGGAAAAGGGGAACAAAGTTTTATAAATTTTAACTCTGAACCACCAGGGGCCTGAGGGACGGGGCCAAATAGGGGAAATAGGGGTTAATCCTTTATATCGCTACTTGTCATAAAGGTATGAATGAATTTGAACCAAATGGTCAAGAACATTCTTGGGAAAAGAGGAACAGAGTTTGTATAAATTTTTACTCTGAACCCCCAGGGGCCTGAGGGGCGGGGCCAAATAGGGGAAATAGAGCTCAGTCTTTAAATTGCTACTTGTCATAAAGTTTTAAATGGTTTTTAACCAGATTTGGTCAGGAACATCCTTGGGGGAGGAGGAACAGAGTTTGTATAAAGTTTTACTCTGAACCCCCCAGGGGCCCGCCTTAGGGGCGGGGCCAAATAGGGGAAATAGAGATTAGTCTTTAAATTGCTACTAGTCATAAAGTTTTGAATGGATTTTAACAAGATTTGGCCAGGAAAATATTTGGTGAAACGGAAACAGAGTTTGTATAAATTTTTACTCTGAACCCTCAGGGGCTTGAGGGGCGGGGCCAAGTAGGGGAAATAGGGGCTAATCCTTTAAATTGCTACTTGTCACCAAGTTATGAATGAATTTTAACCAAATTTGGTCAGGAACATCCTTGGGAGAAGGGGAACAGAGTTTGTACAAAATTTTAATCTGAAACCCCAGGGGCCTGAGGGGCGGGGCCAAATAGGGGAAATAGAGATTAGTCTTTAAAATGCTACTTGTCATAAAGTTTAAAATGGATTTTAATTATATTTGGTCAGGAACATCATTGGAAGAAGAGGAACAGACTTTGTATCAATTTTTACTCTGAACCCCCAGGGGCCTGAGGGGCAGGGCCAAATAGGGGGAATATGGGTTAATCCTTTAAATCGCTACTTGTCATCAAGTTTAAAATGGATTTCAACCAGATTCGGTCAGGAACATCCTTGGGGGAAGGGGAACAGAGTTTGTATAAATGTTTACTCTAAACCCCCAGGGGCCTGAGGGGCAAGGCCAAATAGGGGAAATAGGGGTTAATCCTTTAAATCGCTACTTGTTATAAAGTTTTAAATGGATTTCAACCAGATTTGGTCAGGAACATCCTTGGGAGAAGGGGAACAGAGTTTGTATAAATTTTTACTCTGAACCCTCAGGGGCCTGAGGGGCGGGGCCAAATAGGGGAAATAGAGATTAGTCTTTAAATTGTTACTTGTCATAAAGTTTTTAATGGATTTTAACTAGATTTGGTCAGGAACATCCTTGGGAAAAGGGGAACAAAGTTTTAAAATTTTTAACTCTGAACCACCAGGGGCCTGAGGGACGGGGCCAAATAGGGGAAATAGGGGTTAATCCTTTAAATCGCTTCTTGTCATCAAGTTATAAATGAATTTGAACCAAATTTGGTCAAGAACATTTTTGGGAAAAGAGCAACAGAGTTTGTATAAATTTTTACTCTGAACCCCCAGGGGCCTGAGGGGCGTGGCCAAATAGGGGAAATAGGGGTTAATCCTTTAAATCGTTACTTGTCATAAAGTTTTAAATGGATTTCAACAAGATTTGGTCAGGAGCATCCTTGGGGGAAGGGGAACAGAGTTTGTATGAAAGTTTACTCTAAACCCCAGGGGCCTGAGGGGTAAGGCCAATTAGGGGAAATATGAGTTAATCCTTTAAATTGCTACAAGTCATGAAGTTATGAATGAATTTGAACCAAATTTGGTCAAGAATATCCTTGGGAGAAGGGGAACAGATCTTGTATAAATTTTCACTTTGAACCCCCATGGGCCTGAGGGGTGGGGCCAAATATTGGAAATAGAGATAAGTCTTAAAATTGCTTCTAGTCATAACGTTTTAAATGGATTTTAACCAGATTTGGTCAGGAACATCCTTTGGAGAAGGGAAACGGAGTTTAATAAATTTGTACTCTAAACCCTCAGATTTGAACCCAATTTGGTCAGAAATATCCTTGGTGAAAGGGAAACAGATTTTGTATAAATGGTTACTGTGACCCTCCATCACATAACTTTGTATAGCATCGCTTGACGTTAAGGGATAAACACAATTATTATGTAAAAACAGGCCCAAGGGTCTTTCCCCACCTCAAGGGACTTGGTTTCTTTAAACACAATTTTGTCGTAAAAATAATCCGTAGGGTCGTTCAGTCCCTTAGAGAGTATATGTATTAACAAACTGAACATGAACATTATTTTGACATTTGGTCAAATCCAACCAGGTGAGCGATACAGGCCCCATGTGCCTCTTGTTGAAAGTGTGAGTTCTTAATCATGAGGCCGTTAACTCGCCTGTGGCAAGTAGTTCGGTATTTAGTGTGATGTTTCCCAAATTATTTACTTTGTATCTCCTAAGGTATCCGAAAGCTGAATGTTAGATAAGGAAGTGAAATACACGTTACCTAGAGGCAGATGGGGAAAAGTATCTGTAATATATGCTTTGCCATCATCAATGAAATATCCAATCGAGCGATGCATGTCACATGGGCCTTTCTTGTCCATCTTGTGTTTCTGATAAGATATATACAGCGTTTCCTGATGACCACTTCGACAAGCAGCAAAGGATTACATTGTGTGAACCTACTCCACGAATGGTCTCCAACTTATAACTCTAAAAGTGTTCATCTGATGGAATGCAACTTTATTTAATGACAAATTATGTGACATGATTCGGTCTTAACCTCGTATCTAATATTTTGGACTAAATCAGCTGTTAGCCGAGCACCCTAAATTTTCAATAGCTCTCCAGTAATGAAGGGTGCTGCTGTGTTGACATCCTTTGGGTCCACCGGCATGGATTCTGGCGTAACTCTCACAGTTGTGCGCACATCCTGAATAACCAATGAATCGTGACATGTAGTTCTGGACGCAGCGGGATGAGCAGTGCAGGTCAAGGGCGCAGGCTGTCATTGCTACAATTGAGAAATATTTCGTGTGAAATTATAAAGAATAAGAAATATTTAAATAAACGAAGAGTCCAAAAGGACCGGTATCGTTCACCTGTATATTGCAGTAAGTATGGCTCTATACATTTACACAAATGAAGGATTATAAATATTTGGCTGTTATATCTCTCCTATTTGGGCCGAACTTACAGGCCATTTATGCAATTTTTTCTCATCTCCAAGGATGTTTCTCTTCAATTTTTGCCAAAATCAATCCACTCGTTCATGGCAAGTAGCGAATTAAAGGCATTGCACATATTTCCCCTATTTGGTCCCGTCCATGGCAGCAAGTTACAATTTATGAAAGATTTGTTTTCCTTCACACAAGCATGCTTCTGACCAAATTTGGTGAAAATCCAGTCAAATCTTGATGACAGGTATCGATTTTTAGGAAAAGTTGACGAACGATGACCGGACAGATGTCGCGCCATATAATAACTTCACTGGTCTTTTGAATTAGTTATTTCTTTCATTTTGATAAGTCTTGTTAAGGGGACAGAAAGTAAAGTCACTAAATATATGTCATCGCCTTTGTACAATACTCGGATATGTCTTGGCAAGGGGAAAGAACCCGATCACTTTCTCACAGGGGCGATTGATCAACTAACGGTTAAAAGTGAGGATGTGTCAAGGGAGACAAAGAGAACAAAGTTGCTTAAAAGTGAAAAGATAAAATCCGAAATTTAGTCGCATCTTACGATCATGCGCCAGTAAGGTACAATTCTACGCCCTACCTGCGGGCCAAGGATCAATCCCACTTCCAATGGTACGGCCAAGCATGACTTAGGAACTGCGTGTTTCGTATAAACAATTTATATATTGGCAACATAGGGCAAACACGATATTTTTATAATCTGGTAGAGAAAATAAAATAATAATATAAAAATAAGCACATCTGCTGATTAAATAACCTGTATTAATTGTGTGGAGTAAAAGTGGTGTAGACTTACATTTAAACTAATGTCAGTAAATAAGCTAAAATCATTTTGACGTTGTAACTTACAACCCCCTGGTCTCCCGCAGTCCTTCCAGTACTGTTCCATTAGCTGGAAATATCCACATGCGTTAGCGATAACCTCCCACTTACAACCTAAAGGTCTACAACCAGATCCGTGCTGAAATATATACACATGTATATAGTACTTTATTTTCAGAAGGGTCTATATTTTTTGCTGTGTTCGTAGGTAAAATTGCAAAAAATGACTTGTTGCATGTGATAGAAAAAAACCAGTAATTATCCGTTTCGCAAATATCGCAAAATTACATAATTTTTACAACAAATCCACCTCAAAGAACACGAACATTTAGATAATTAAAAACACCATCTAGAATTTATATTGAATGTGTTCTTATATCATAAGAAATACGTGTAAATGTATTCTATAACACAAAACTAGAATAAATATAGTGACATATTTAATATCTCAGGAAATTATGGACTGATGAATCATATTGCTTTAGAAAATATATTCGAAATGTGAATTATGAATTTAAAGTAAGTAATGACTTACACGACAAATACAATCGAGACACTTTTGTGACACGACGCCTGAAATATTAAAAACGTTAATCATAATCTGTAAGAGACGTGCATCATGTAAATTAATATTATCGACCTACCTAAAGGAAAATGTCCATTAGTAAAATTACAATATATAAAATATAGTTATATAGTAATCTTTATGTTCACACCGTCTATTTTATAGGATTAAAAGTAACTGAAATGTAAAATAATTATCGCTTTTTGAAAATATCATCAGACTCGTTTCCTGTGTTCGAAATCTAAAAAGTTATAGTCACTTTAATATGACATATGCTATATAAAAGTCATTTCGATGACCACAATGTAACTGGACGACGACCGCATTACTCAATTTTCAAATTTAAGAGACATGCTTCCGCAATGTGACGGAATTAACATGCGGAATCAGGTGTCATAATGACAATTATTGCTGTTGTGTTTTACAGGTTTATGGTTAGACCAATAAACAAGACGCCTATAGGCCATACGGTCAGCCGAGGTCTGATATGCCGATATTGTTGCGGTGGTGACCCGACATGTAAAATTACCATATAAACAAACGGGATCAGAACCATCAAACTGTCATCTCATGCATGTAATTCCATGTTATCTTTAACTACATAATCTCAAGATAACGCCCCGGCATATGATCTAATAGACGACTTCCACAATGATCATTAAGAATATCGGGATTTTTTTGAAAAAAATAGTTTGTTGGCAGTTTTGTCAGAAAAAAAGTTTGATTTGATGCATTAAAATGCAATGGACATAGCATGAATTGTCAACATTGAAAACAGATTACTCTGGTGACAGGGTTTAGGACAAGTTTAAAATTTAATGAGGTTTGTTTATAAGGAAAGTACTTGTAAGGTAGGTGGGAATTACCACGAGTACTGAATACTTGTTTGTGTGTCGCTGGTTTTGACAGACCAAGCCTTTTACTTTTCTTTTGATAAGATATCCAGTATCACGTTTGTTTACACTTTTCATCACAAATGTTCCTGTGAACTAAAATTGTCGAGGTGCTGATGGTACTCGGACATAGTGGTAGATGTTTTCGCTTTTAGAATTGATCACCTGGCGTGTAGGAATGAAATTTCATTTTGGCTTTACTTATCTTACTCTCAGTTTGTTTTCCAATAGCTTTTGTCTTGATACACCAAACTTTTGTAACATCCTTTAAGATTACAGGTGGTAGATACTAATGGTGGATTGTTTAATTCTCGAGATTAGCGTTACCTGCTATCATGTTTCAATTCATTCGAATAGTGACATGGTTCAGAATATACACTTGCACTTAATCTTTTGAAAGGAAATATGAAATAAAATTATGGCATTTTCCTTTTCTATTTAGAGATTTTGGTCGCCTCCAATCATCAACACTTTATGCGTTAACATTATGACGAAAACAGAAGAAATAGCTGTAGTGTAGTCTAATGCATCTCCACTGCTGTATCTAACTCTCAGAAAATGTGGTAGTGTGATGTGTCTTTTGTACAATCAATTGAGTTCTTCACAGAACCTGTAGTGTAGGCATGACTCCCACCATAACTGGAGTTGAAATGTGCCCCACCACTACCTCCACAATGTGAGGAAGAAGACGCTGTTAAGAAGTCCCCGGCCACCCATACTCTCTACGATAGAACAATATAGCAAAATGTTTAAGCAGTGAACGGCTACCAGATGCTAGTATAAGTCGATATCATAAGATGCGAATGTGAAACGGCAATCAAATGTTGAAAAGTCTTAAAAAGGTAAACGTGGGAATGCAAGGGCTTTCCCTATGTAATCATGTACGTCATTTGTGCAAGTACAAACTGCTGACTTGGTATTGAAGACTGGCCATATGGATACCATCCTAAGCGTTTGGTGTTAAATTTAGTTCGTCAAATAATAACTCACGTGATATCCGTGCACGTCCTGAAGCTCGTGCCAGTGGTAGCCGTCATGCGTCACGATATCGCCAGTGGGATGGTAGCACTCTCCTTGGTTCAGTGTAGCCACTATCGAGTGACTGAGACCAGCTGTTGCATAAAAACATGAAAAATTTTAAAATCGGGGGGGGGGGGGGGGGGGGAAACTTATAGGATTGTTCAGAAGATAAGCAGGATATAGGTACCTTTCAAAACAATTTTAGAGGTAATAGACAGTGAAGTCAAAATGAATAAATCTATGATCAACTATTGAAACCTGCAATAGTTTTACTTTTAGTGTTTGGATATTTAAGCATTGAACAGTTAGGCAACATGAATATTTACCCAAATTGTATTCATATTGACTATATACTGCAATCTGGTATGCATATATTTGCATTCATTTAGATTCTTTGTGACTGAAGCGAAAATGCGTTTGAATTTCTCGCTTTTAAAAACAACGTTTACAAGCTAAAATCAAAGAACAGCCGAATGTTTGTGTTATCGTTCACGACAGGCTCTTGAAATGGTTTTAACACAAATCTAGCATACGTGTGTGGATATAAAAAAAATGTTCACAATTCCTTTCTTTTTGAATGTTTGAAATTAAAGTCTTTTTGCGCACTGATATACCGTTATCATTAAACAGTGAAGGGGAGGTTATAAGTATTACATCGGAAGGACTCGATTGATCCCGATTAAACGGTTAGGTTTCTACCAACTGGATTAAGGTTATTTTAAGAAGAATATCAAATCTAAGATCGTCCTGACAGTTGCTCTATGGGTTATATCAATTTCAAGGGTATTTCGTTTGAAACAGATTCGGTGTCTAATCGGTTAGATCAGTGTCACTAGCAGGAGTCGACCACAGGAATTGGAGAAAGGAAGCCATTCAACATCAGTGAATAAAGCCATATCGATACCCACGATTTTCACAAGGATTTTATAAGTGCTGGACTTTTAATCTACTCGTGTCTTGCACGACCTTTACAAATTTGGTTATTTGTTTGCTAGAATGGCGTTGATAATGATTACCTTCAGTCCTAGCGTGTACGCCGCTGTAGTTGAGACACTCACAGGAGCCCGAATGACTTGCAGAGCTGGCTTCAGAAAGAAACATAAAACACACCACTAGCAATGTTGCCGTCGATCTTAGATCCATTGTGATCGGGAAGGAGTTCCACTGCGGAATACAGACTTATCTGTATGTCATATAACCTTATCTCGTACTAAACGTACCAACACATATATTGTGATAACAGTCCTTTTGTTTGTTGTGTTACGCTTACGCATGCGACGTATTTTTTTTTGTCCTGTCTGTCGATCATAACTCTGACATATTTCTTGAGTTTGAACATTGAAGACTAGAAAATATCTATCGCACACGACTGTCCACGCTCCTATCTTTCGATGAACATTTGATTTGGTTTGTTTTATTATTGTCGAATGTCCTATCAACAGCTAAGGTTATTGAAGGACGACTTTCCGTGTGTGCGAGGTGCATAGATGTGGTGAATGTTAGTTTTTTGGGAGGCTGCGGTATATTCGTGTTTGTCTCCTTGTGATAGCGCGGAACTCATGTCGATTGTATAGTGCTATTTCACTGAAGTATACTGCCAATGACGCCCAGCAGTACATCCCATTTGGTAACATTATACTGATTATGGACGTCATACCACTTCCAAAATTTGTTATCGCTATTACACAGAAAGCACTTAAGGGATCTTTCTCAAATTTCATATGTAAATTTCCCTTGGTCCTATTCCTGGCAAATTACATTTTGGACCGATCGGAAAACAACATGGCGGCCATCATGCATTTTGACAAGTGGATCTTGTTACCGCCAGAAGGGATGGTTCTCAAATTTCATATGCAGATTCCCGTGTTCCCTTGCTGTGCATATTGCATTTTGTATGGCCATCTTGTATTTTAACAATTGCATGTTGCTCCTGCTATATAGTGTTATATAAATGTAGCGGGGAATGTTATCGTATATGTACTGACAGGTTAAGCTGACAGGGTTAAGCTTAACGCTAACTATATGTCATGTCTATATGTTGTGTCTTTACTATGTGTACCTGCGTCACCTTGACCATTATTGGTCCCCTGTTCACGTGTTCTGTCTCTGGTCGATGTTTTTGTTGTGCATTGTTCGTAGTCGCTTGCTTTTTCGTCAGTGTCTGTCGTGCCTGTGTGCCCCTGTTAATCCTCCGTTGTGATTGGTGATTGATAAATTCAGGGTGGTGTATCGTATACTTGGCAGTCTGATGGATTAGTTTCCGTCTTCCTCGCACGTACTAATGTAGCGTTAGGGTATGTAGGGTCTTGGGTGGGAAGTATTAGTCGGGATGTTGGGTTTAGTTAGGTCGTAGGTATTGGGGGTTAGTTTTAAGTTAGGATGTTTACTATATAGCTAGGCCTATGCTGTTGTCCGTTTCTATATAATTTTATGTCATCATCATCATTAATAAATGGTTAATTGTATTTCAAGGAGTTTTTTTCTCTATATATACCACAGATAGAAGTTACCCATCGAACCTGGGTTGTTGGTCCACAAGGGCGAGTCGGGTGCAGTTGGACGTACGCATGCAGTTTGACGTATGCAAACTGGGCCCGACACGCTCCTGTTACATAAAGTTGTTAAATGTTTTGAAGGAAGAGTGAAAAAGGGGAAAAGAAGCGAAAAGATTAATATTTCATTTGACCTATATGGATCATTCAATAGTGGATGCAAAGATCCCTCTGGGATATCTTGTTAAAGACTCTGGTATGTCTTGGCCGGGGGGGGGGGGGGGGGGGGGGGGCAGGCATATCTAAAAGCCTTCCATGGACGAACGTACAACTGAATACGTACGAAAAAAAAGCAGTGTTAAAGGATTCATTAGAAAAATTTAGTTAAGAATGAGGGAAAAGATAGCATAGTTAGTCGGCTCTTACGATCATGCAATGGAAAAGCAGGTACAATTCTTACGCACCGTGCAAAAGGGGTCGCACTTTAACCTTGACCAATGAGTATGGTCAGCTGTAGAACTAGATGTTTTAGTGTAAATATGTAGCAAAGGTCAAAGATACCTCATAATTTCAGAACGGAACGGGACGAACAAAGATAGGTAATATAAGATTCAATCCTGTTTTGTTGATATTTATGGGGTATAAATCTCAATTGGTCTTGAGACAAATTTTATGAACTGCGAACGTCGAATTAGACAGGAACCAAGACATTGTCTTGAACAATAATGCAGACTTTATGTACAAAGGATAACCAGGACGGCTCATGTTAGTGTTATTATTCTGTAACTATGCGACAGTTCGTGCCGCACTGGTGTACAAGAGTTAGGAGGCGAGCGTCATTAGATCGGTGGACTGCTGATTGACTGTACAGTAGAAGAAACAGATACTGGTCAAGGTTTTAAACCGAACTTCTGTTGGCTGCACCGGTAAGTGATGACAGTGTTTAACTTCTTTTTTGTATGTTTGTTTATTGTCTACTTTAACTGAGGATGCCTGCTTCATTCCAATGTTCGGACATCATCTAATCTGTCTGCATTGGAACCATTCGTCACTCATTTCTGAATGGTTGACACTTAGCCATCGAGCAATGTATCGTTTGCTTCAATTGGCATACTTGGAAATATCTTATCTCATGAAGTTGTTGAAATTTGTATTGCCAAACAATTTATTTTTGCATAGGCAATATTCTATTTCTGCATTGCTAAAATTTCGATTTTTGCCTATGCATGCTTTTTTGGGCATATGCAAAATTCATAATACTTTAACCAATGAAAAATACAAATAGGGCCTACTTTATTCAGCGAATCCAAGGAAATATATATTTCCAAGTGTTACTTACTGTATCTTTGACTGAACTTACTCGCAGGGGAAAGTAATCTTGGTAACGCTGGGTCGAACGACGTTGACGTTATTTAGACATCGATTTCGAAGGAATATTTACAAAGTTGTCAGGTTGTTTTGGTTGGCTAATTGTTTGTACAGAATTCGAATTTAGCCTTTGTAAAAATAGAATATTGAATTTTACGTAGGCAAAAATACTTGTGCATATCTAAATTTATTTCAGCATAGGAAAAATTTAGTTTCACCTATGCAAATTCGATTTTTGCATATGCAAACATATCTCAACATGACACACTTTCCGCGCCATTAGGCCTTGACATTGTATGGGATTGTATGTCGCATGTTTTAACCCACCATTGAACAGAGAGTTTTATTTGGATAGGTTTTTTCAATAAGCATTTTCAACATGCTGACCGTAACAGGTTTTTTTCCATTATAGCATACATTCGTTTATTGCCTATAGATAAAGTTCAGTTAACTCTCGTGATTATGAGTCACGTACTTCACTCCATTCTCATCAAATCTATACTCGAATTAGTTGCGCTTTAGTTTGGGAAAACTCTAGACCGCGTGTGACAAAATGGACTGCAATTTTGTACCAGACTTACTGTCGTAGAATGAATAACGATGTTTCAGCGCTATCAAAATCAACTGAAATGTTCTCTATGTCTCTTTAACAATTTCTCTGGACAGTGTTGGTTTCGACAGCCCAAAAGACAATATCAATTATATTGTATATTTCTTTTCACGAAAAAAACTATATCAAAGACATTCACATTGTGATGATACAAGATATCAGGATATGTATCCACTTTCGTCTCGACGAACAACGAACATTAGCACTTATTGTTATTGTTGCGACAAACAAAGCAAACAAATTAACATGAATCAAACAGAATGCAGGTAAACTGGTGATATAAATTAACAACCAAAATATCACAGCATAATCTTATAGATTAAAAATGTATGCATACAAAGTCAAGCAGCATATATATAAAGAACCCAAGTATCACATATGCCAGTAAATGAAGTTAAAATTGAAAATGATAAATTCTGAAAAATAATATTACTATTGTTTGATTAAAACACTATGAAATGAAATATGCAAACATGCATGAAATATGCAAACATACGTACGTATGCTAATATAGTAAAGTGTTAAATTTTACAGGTTTATACACTTAGGCCAAATAAAATGATAGTTGTGTTTTCCCATTTCGGCGACGAAAAAAATAGGGTAGGTAGGTAGGAAAACATTTTATTCTATGGTTTTTATTTTATTTTCCCCCTACCAAAACATTTATTTTTTATTTGAAGGTAATCCATATCTTGATCTATGATATAATAATGATTACGAAGATAGCACAAACATTCACAACTCTGTTTTATTTGGCCTTATATAGTTTTTGATTAAAAGATATGTCAGCTGAATGAATATTTAAGACTATAAATTTAGATAAAAATATGCTTGCGTGATACGAAGAAACTGTTGAATAATGTTGGTCTGGTTTGGTTTATTATTGCTTAACATCCTATCAAAAGCTACATGTATGGTCAATTAAGGGGCATCTAAACAGCAAATCCAGCCAAAACAGTTGATATTTTACAAGGCTATACATCCCTACTAGGATGCAATTTAATAGAAGTAACTTGATAAAATTTTGATATATATCATGTCAAACTTTGGGCCTTGCTGTTGACATTCAATTTGTTCAGTAGTTCGTAAATTTCAACAAAACATGGGGAAAATGCATGTTTCAGGGGGACATAATTAGCTCATTCCATTCGTATCTCATTTATTGTGCAAAACAGTCATGTCGTTTTGCTCACAAGGGTCTAAAGCACAAACTAGGAGCATTGGTTTGACTAGATTGGACTTTATGATATGTATTAACACTGATTTTATTTAGACCTTGAAATGCAAATGGCGGTTGTGAATAAGATCAGACAATTATGGCATATAAGAAGGTATTTCAAACGCCAAAAATGCTCATATTAGATACTATAGAGAACTCTAGACATGGCAGGAAGACTGTTTTTAGGAAAAAATGTTCATTCGTTGAGTTTGGGGTAAAAGACATATATTTCTGAAAAAGGCCCAAAACTCACCAGTTTGACAATTTGTCTTAAAATGGTCATTCTTACTATAATCAGATGTCTTAAATGTATGATAAAGGAGCATTTTTAATGGCTGAAATGCCTCCCTTTATGCCATATTTGTGTAATATCATCCACAGCCGCCATTTGCATTTCAAGGTCAAAACTAAATATGTGTTTATACCTATATAAAGTCAAATCCGGTCAAACAAATGCTCCTACCCTGTGCTATAGACACCTGTGAGCATAACAGCTGGACTATTTTTCAGATTTGGTTATTTTTGTGGCTTAGAATTATTCCATGCTACAACTTACCACAAAGTAACTCTATAGAAGAAATTGTTAGCATCTACGTCAAATTAGTTGTGATTTTAAGACACTACATGTCCAAACAAACATTTTGGTATATTACATGACTATTTTTGTGCAAATTTTAAGCTATTTATTCGTGTTTGAAATTCAACATTATTCTGCTATTAAGGACGGTCTCCCGTGCGTGCGGCATACATGCGTGTGGTAATGCGTATGCGCGTTTTGCCTGTCCCGGCCCGGGGACGGAACCCAAAGCCTTCCTCACAGAGGTGAACGCTCAACTAAGGGCAAAATGTAAGGCGTTGCAAGGGGAAAATATTGAAAGCATAAATTAAGCACCAACAAGCATATAAATAAGAAAAGACATACACTAGTGGCAAAAATGCGTTGGAAGGGAGAGAACTCCAACATAAGCAATAAAAATAGAAAGGTAGCAATTCGGCACAGAACCTACAATTATATAGATCGCCATCCCAGGTGCGGAGTAACCTGCTGAACATCCCGTAGTTTTCCGCACTTCTAAGGTCATTTGTCAGGCTGTTCCACACCTGAGCTGCCTCGAATCTGAAAGATCTCTTCCCAAAGGTCTCTGTCCTTGCTTTTGGTATGCTGGCAGTCTGCTATTGCCTGAAAGTATAGTCTGTGGATCCTAGTTGTATAAGATCGGATCAAAAAAGTAATGACCTAAGCTGTTAATAGGACTTTAAACAAAATAAACCAAACCAAACCATAAGATCGGATCAAAATCAGGGCCCAAATTCCTGTACATGTTGAAAACTGTTCTTGCCATTGTTTTGCCTATTTACATGTGAATTATTAAAAGTGGTGTTTTCTTCTTCAATGAATAAGTACCTATTCTTCAGTACACATTATTGTTTTGTGGCCTTTCTACAGGCCGCAGTGGTTAAGGCATCCTAACACTTTATCACTAGTCCTCCACCTCTCGGTTGCGAGGTCGAAATCCACGTAGGGCAGTTGCCTTGTACTTCCCGTAGGCCCGTGTTTTTTCTCCGGTTACTCCGGCTTTACTCTACATCCAAAACCCGGTCAAGTCCTTGAATGACCCTGGCTGTTGATAGAACGTTAAACAAAGAAAACCAAACCTTTCTCAAGATATTTGAAATATGTGAATTAAGGTTAAAGTCACTGTTTATATCTATACCTTACAGTTTAACATTGCATTTAGAAGGTTCACTTAGATTTTCAACATTGAAAACGTAAGATGTTGCCTACACTTTTTTCCTATAGTACAAATATAAACATAAAGGTCACGATCAAATCATACCCTCCTAAGATCTAAAATCAAGCGTCGAACTTATATAAGCAACACATAAAATATTGACTTTAGAAATGGGACTTGAACGACACACTCGTTATTAACCAAATCAGCGATAGTTTGCGTGACAAACTATGTCGCTCCTACTGTGGACATGACATTTTATAAATACTTTAGGAGGGGCCGAAAGGAAAGGTATTACATAACTGCCAACGATCGTATCTAGTACAATGAATTCTGAAGCACCAATATCTTTCCAGAACTGGACATGACTTCTTTATCTACCTTTAACAGAATTTCCAGGACACTTATCTTGATATTCAAAAAAATTGTTTAAGCGAGCACAGTTCGTCGCAATCAAACAATGCAGGAGCAATACATGTATACGTATCATGAATGTCTTCACTTGGGTCCGTTTTTCTGCTGTTTGGGCTGTCGAGATCCTTCCTGCCTTAATACGGCGGCGTTACGGGGGGCGTTGATGTCATAGGGACGAAAGAAAGCAGACTCCGCGACTGCGGAGGTAGAAGTGTTACGTGGAGCAGGGTTACTGTATGATCGACTTGTTTCTCTTGTACAGTTTAAGATTAAGGTTTTTTGCCAAATCAACACAACTGCCAAGGTCACGCTTCTCGAATTTTATAATTGGCCTCAAAACGTTCACCTCTTATTCCTCGTTGAACTGGAATTGTATCCAGTTCCCTTGGCTCTTGAATTTCAGACTTAGGTTGTTTTTTTTCGTACAGCCTCTTCTTCTACAAGTTCCGCCCTAATAGGAATATAATCTATTGTCCCAGTTTTGCCTGAATAAAGAAAAAGGCATTAAATGACTCCGCACCTCTAGGATTCTGATTCATAACGGGCAAATGGTTCCCAGGTTGCAGTATACGTCACTATGCACGTCTGACTTGTACCTGCTGCCCCCATTGCATGATCGTAAGAGGCGACTAAATTTAGGGATGTTATCTTTTTTCTTCTTTCTTAACAACTTTCTTCTTCCTAATGTCTCCCTTGAAAATGCCTCACTTTTGGCCTTTAGTTGAGCGTTCGCCCCTGTGAGGAAGGCTTTTGGTTCTGTCCCCTGGCCGAGACATAACAGTCTTTAAAAATGGTAGTCGCTACTCCTGCTGAGCGCTCGGCATATTAGGAGTGGGACGACTGGTTTGCCCGTTGTCAGTATAATGTGACCGGGTGCGGTGTTCTGCTGGGTGTCTTCGGCAGTATGCTTCAGTGAGGTAGCACTAGAATTTGGTTTGATGTGGTTTATTTTGTTTTACGTCCTATTGTAACAAAGTTGGTTAATTGTCACTATTGTGAGTGATAACTATTACATTACATCTAGTTAGGTTTATTCTAGAATAGTTAGAAACAGTGTTATCGTTGAATGTAATGTAAAGCTGTGTTAACAGCTGATCGGTAGTTTTATAGTGTGTTGTGATAATTCACAACGATGTGATTATATTGTATATCACAGATCATCGTAGAGTTTAAAAAAATTGTCAGTTTATTTACAAATAAGGAGCGATAGTATATTGTGCCTTATAGATTGTTTCTGTATGATAAATAGTCCACGATTTCGTGATAGATTGGTTGTTAGGGGCGACGCCATCTTTGAAGCCGGCGTTCTTCCCCATCTAGAACAGCAAAGATAGCGATGTAAGTTTATGTGTTATCGCAGTAGTCAAACGAGCCCCACTGCCAACTATCGGTGAATGCCGCTTACCGGTTGACTGCGTACAGTGTGGATATTGTAAGATATAGAACCAAACCCGGATTGTAATTATTGTAAATGGGTTCCGGATAAGATTTAGTATATTTTTTATCAGTATAGTTCTTTTTATTATAGAGTTTCCAATTATTTGGGACTACTTCGCGATTGGCATAACGTTGCCAATTCGCGGCATCATATGTGACGTCATTGACGTAAAACGTCTCAATTGGCAGCATCCGGCTGCCAATTTGGCATTTTTGGCAGCTTCTGGCATTCGCCAAAGGTTATAAATAGGAGTGCTGCGCGGTAGCTGGCAGTAGCCTCCTGACTGGCATCGGGTCCGTACATTCCGCAGGTTCCAGTCCTAATAACTATAGATCAATATCATTTGACCATTTATACACATCCGTGTACAGTTTGATTGAAAGGTATTAGTTATTTTCTACTGTAATATTGTTAATTGGAACTGTCAGGTGTTATCACCGGCATTTTATAGTATGATGTAACTATTGGAGCACGATTAGTAATAATCATAGATCGCTCTTGTAGTGGTTTAGCTATATAAATACATGTATCTTGTTTCAACATAGACACAGAGATCTGTTAGTTTACAGGTGGATGATCATAATGGAATAACTTATTGAGGAGTTGTCAGAGTTGTACAGTTACTTTATATTTAATATATTAGTTTGTTCTGTTATCAAGAGGTTAATTTATTACGTAATATCTAGTTATAACTTGTTACTGTGTATTTAAGTATTCCACGAGTGATATCGAATGGTTAATGATTGAATGACTGAGAGTATGGAGTAGTTGAATTATAATTATGTAAATTGTTGATAATTTGAATCTTAATATAACATTTATACTTTGAAAGGCTGTCTTTGTTGTTTCTTTCCGGTCTTTTATAATACTATGGTAATTAGTCTGTCGGTCTAAAGTATGGATTATCGGATGTGGCTATATTCAGTGTCTGAAAGTAACTCTGAATTCTCCATAGACAATAGGTCTACAGAAAACTGAAATTCCATAGCCCAAGTAATTTTTCCATAGACCCATTTTTTACAACATGCTTTTTAGTAGCAGAGTGATAGTCGTTAAACTTATTGTGAAATAAGTGCAATGTCGTTAATGAAATAAAAAAATGAGAATCAATTGTAATTGTTAATAAGATTTTTATTTGCGATTGTTAATCAGTTCTTTTTTAAATTTTATTTCTTTGACCGTTTCGTGCTCAAGCTCAACCGCAGCCGCTTCCTTTAACACTTTGGTGAATGTGTCACCCATATTATCAAAGCCTGGCTCAAAATCCCCCTCAACATCTGAATCAACATCCTCTGAATCGGACTCCATCTGATGATCTATTTCAGCTTCTGCTTGTCCATCTCCTTCTATCACAGCTTCACCCTCTATTTCCTTTGAAGTTGATGCTGCCTTTAGTGCAGACCTCTCAAATTCTGGTCTCCTCATCCCTCCAGATGGTGTTTTCATCTGTTTAATGCAAACTTGCAGTGTTGGTTAAAATAATATTAATTAGTTAATAATAAGCCTTCTGAAGTTATCTTGAGAGGCTGATATGAACTAGTATGCTATAATGCACTATGCATAATTAATGTTATTGTTTTAAAGGACTTTGAAACACTTTCAATTGAAGTGACTTTAAACTAAAAGGTATTAAACTAACCAAAAACCTGTTAATGGCATCTTCTGGGTCAAATTGTTCAACAGAAGAAGTGAGCGACTTTACGATCATTACGTCAGTCATTGCCTCAATGGTAAGTCTGCACCTTTTGTCTAACAGATAAATGATAGGATAAATAATACATGAATCACAGAGTATGTAGACATTTCTCAAATTCTGACAAGAAACTCCAAATCATGGTTTAATATTCATTCATCAGATAATAATCAAATTAAAGCATAAAATATCTACAAGAAATAATCAAGTTCAAAATCAAATCACAACAGTACCTACATTTCATCACGTTGTCCTCGACCTCGTAACATAACCAGTCTCTTCCAACAGAACAAGCCAGTGGCATTGAAAAGTCCTTTCTCTGGTGTTGTCGTCATATGCCTTTCGTTTATCATGTAACTGTGTCGCCGAGGAATAAGCAGAGGAATGTTTTCGCTTCGTATTTGGTTTAGCACCTTCATAATACTTTAACATGTGCGCCATGTTGTTTTGAATAACTGCGTCATGCAAACGCTTGCATCGTTCGGTGTCAAATCACTCAGACGCTTGAAGCAAATACACCCTGCTGACGCGCTTTTCTCGGAAGATTTACTTTTATTTTGAGCTCATTTATTACTGGATCATTAGTCAAAAGACAAGGAAAGATTTTGTTATCATGTGTCATGAGGAAAATTTAATATCAAGACTGAAAAATTGCATAGCCAATCGGTCCAACACAATGAATTTTTACATAGACCGATCAGATTTTCTGTGGCCTCGGGCCATCGGACCACCTTTACTTTCGAACACTGTATATTTATGTAACACAGTTACATGCCGAGCAAGTCTGAGACTACAACTTCGCCATATTAGCGAAGTGAACCCAGCAGAGCGTTACATTGGTGACAGGGGTGGGATACTTTGATAGTCATATCCGTGGCTTGTTACGTAATTCTTGCTGTTATCAGTAAGACGGAATAATTGCCGGAAAATTCTATAATTAGAATTTGACACCAGAAAGAAGACGGATATACACTATAGTGTTGTTACCAGCACATTTTGAAGAATAGATAAAGCCATAATTTACATTAAGAAGATACCACCATGGACCCTAGGACAGGAGAGAATCCTCCGGAGAGAGACAGCGAGGTTACTCTTGCTTAACATATCGATGGACCTGATGCTGGGAGGACGTCATTCCCACAGACAGCAACCTTTGTGGATGGGACACCAAGTGGAGAGGTACAGTTCCGCCTGCCTTCACAGGACAGCGGACTAGGAACTGTCACTGATGACGGAACACAATCTAAGAGCGGACTTGAGAAAGAAAACGAAAGTCTTCGTCGTCAGCTGCAGATGTTACATACAGCAATGGATGACCTCAGAAATGACATGGTAAAACAGCGACTGGAATTTAATAGTAGTAACCAGTCTCTGGAGACACAACGACCTCGGACTAGTGGACAGGCGTTGAGAGAGGAAGATCAATGTGGAGCCCGAGGTGGTTCTGATATTAGTCGATCCCGGACGCGGGATGTAAGGACGACAGAACAGCGGGACAGATATGACTCTATGAAGGACTATAGAGTCGACTCCATGACGGACTATGGAGTTGGGTATTCAGACAGAGATATCCTGTTTAATACTGTATTGGCACAGAATACTGGGACATTAGCACGCCATGAGATTGATGGTAGACATGGTCAGAATTTTTCTTCAGCCGGCGTTAATAGAGAAGACGTTTCTGCAGTGGTGCAGAATAATGTCGCCAGTGTGCCAGGATTACGATCTTCAAATTGTCTTGAGCACCATGCATCTAGAGGAGTGAGTGGGGGAGGAAAACACAAAAAAACCAGCAAATTACGATGGGAGTACAAGCTGGCAAGATTATTTGGTACATTTTGGCATGATAGCAGAGCTTAATAGATGGGATATGAGAGAGAAAGCATTGGAGTTAGCAACAGCTTTAAGGGGCACAGCACAGAGTGTCCCGAGTCAACCTGAAAACCAGTCAGAAATGTATCGGGCTCAGCTGAAATCAAGATTACGCAAAAGAAATGAATCCCTTCCTGAGTTAGCTCAGGATATTAAGAAGTTACTTCGTATGGCATACCCTACAGCACCCATTTCTCTTCGCCAACAACTTGGACTGGATTGTTTCATTGACTCTCTAAATGAATCAGAGATGGAATGGGCGGTGAATCGGGGGAAGGCTATTGAGGAACGCAGTGAAGATTGCGATTGAGTACGAGGCCTTCTAAACAGGGCGAAGGAGGAAAGGATGTTCGCAGAAAGAAGAAATAATTGAGGAAGACGATAATAAGAGATCAAACATGGAAGATGGTACACAACAGCACAGGAGAACAATACCATGCTTCTACTGTCAGAAAGAGGGACATATAATAAGAAATTTTCAACAGAAAAAGAAAGATGAAAATAATGGTTATATAAACAGAAATCATCAAAGACATTTCAGCCGTCGGAAAACTAGACTTGGCTGGCATAGCAGACCATATATCAGCCACAGATACCGAGGGGTCTAACGATGTCAAAGATACAAAATATAAAGCTAGAACAGATGGATTATATATTACAGCAGTAATAGGAGGGATTCAAGTTAACTGTCTTATCGACACTGGATCCACTATATCTGTTCTTCACCCTGATAAATATGAAATGATTCCTGAGGAGAGAAGGCCGGACTTAGTGAAGAAATCTACTACACTGCGTATGGAAGATGGAGGAGCTCTTTCAACTCTAGGTTATATAAATACCACAGTGAAGATAAACAACACTATGGTACGGAATCGAGTTATCATTGCAAATATAGATGCTCCAGCTGTTCTTGGATATGACTTTCTGCATGCACATGGATGTCAAGTCGATATGGGCAAGGAACTTATAACTTTCCATGGGAAGAAATTAAAATGTCAGCGAGAAAGTCGAATGGATTCACTATATCGAACAACTTGGTGATACCACCAAAGAGTGAAGTTTTAATCAATACTGGCGTACCCAGGAATTTGAACACTATCAAGAATGCACTGGTTGAACCTTAAATTCCACCTTGAAGGATATGGGTATCGTAGTAGCCAGGGCCTTGGTATCTCCGAGATAAGATGGTATTCCTTTACGAATGATCAACTTGTCAAATGAAACTAGAACTTTGTATCGGGGCACGTTAGCAGCTACATGCGAAGAAGTTACACTTTTAGAAGCTGAACCGGACGATTCCAAATTTGAAAGAATTGGCTCTATTACGGCAAAAGTAGAGCTTCATGAAACCTTACAAGAACTTCTTGGTAGATGCAAAGAACAGGTCACACCCGACCAATTACAGAAAGTACATGATATGCTTGTTTCATATCAAGATTTATTCGCCAAATCAAAGTCAGATTTGGGAAAGACAATTGTCATTAGACACAAGATTGATACAGGGGACGCAGTGTCTGTAAAACAACCACCACGAAGACTACCTTTGCAAAAAGGGAAGAGGCAACGCGGGAAGTGCAGAAGATGCTTGATAACAAGATAATTCAACCTTCAAAGAGTCCATGGGCTTCAGCAGTAGTTCTCGTTACCAAGAAAGGCGGTTCCATTCGGTTTTGCATAGATTACAGGCGTTTGAACAGTCTTACATTAAAGGACTCTTATCCACTTCCAAGGATCGATGACTCATTGGATGCTCTTCGTGGCGCCAAATTATTCTCCACCTTGGACCTGGCCAGCGGCTATTGGCAGGTGGAAATGGATCCTTCCTCAAAACAGCACACTGCTTTTGTAACGACAAATGGCCTATATGAATTAAATGTCATGCCCTTTGGGTTATGTAATGCCCCAGCGACGTTCGAACGACTTATGGAGTGTGTCCTTTCGGTTTTACATTGGGAAACTTGTCTTATTATACCCCCGCAACGAAGTTAGGGGGGTATACTGGAATCAGGTCGCCCGTCCGTCCGTCCGTCCGTCTGTCTGTAGACGCATTTTGTCCGGACAGCTCCTCCTAAACCGATGGGCCAATTCAGATGAAACTATACACAAATATTAATGATCATGTGTAGATGTGCATGCCACTTTATTTTTCTCAAAATTATGGTTGCTATGGCAACTGGTCACTATAAACAGGTTTTCCGATAAGAACCATAACTTTAAGTTTGTCCGGACAACTCCTCCTAAACTAAATGGCCGATTTCAATGAAACTTCACACAAATATAGAGGACCATGTGTAGATGTGCATGCCACTTTCTTTTTTTTTTTCAAAATTATGGTTGCTATGGCAAATGGTCACTATAAACAGCTTTTCTGATAAGAACCATAACTTTAAGTTTGTCCGGACAACTCCTCCTAAACCGAAGGTCCGATTTCAATGAAACTTCACACAAATATAGAGGACCATGTGTAGATGTGCATGCCACTTTTTTTTTTCAAAATTATGGTTGCTATGGCAAATGGTCACTATAAACAGGTTTTCTGATAAGAACCATAACTTTAAGTTTGTCCGGACAACTCCTCCTAAACCGAAGGTCCGATTTCAATGAAACTTAACACAAATATAGAGAACCATGTGTATATGTGCATGCCACTTTCTTTTTCACAAAATTATGGTTGCTATGGCAACTGGTCACTATAAACAGGTTTTCTGATAAGAACCATAACTTTAAGTTTGTCCGGACAACTCCTCCTAAACTAAATGGCCAATTTCAATGAAACTTCACACAAATATAGAGGACCATACATAGATGTGCATGCCACTTTTTTTTTTTTTTTTTTTTAAATTATGGTTGCTAATTGGCAACTGGTCACTATAAACAGGTTTTCCGATAAGAGCCATAACTTTATGCTTGTCCGGACAACTCCTCCTAAACCGAAGGGCCGATTTCAATGAAACTTCACATTAATATAGAGGACCATGTGTAGATGTGCATGCCACTTTATTTTTCATAAAATTATGGTTGTTATGGCAACTGGTCACTATATTACTGGGTTATCTTAGTTAGCCTCTAATTAACAGTTCCAATTCACCATTGACTCGTGCAGATTGCGGGGGTATTAGTCAGCCATCCTGGCGGCAGTTCTAGTCTATCTTGACGACATCATCGTATTTTCTTCTGACTTTGACTCACATATCCAAAGGTTATCCTCTGTACTAGACAGGATTCGAACCGCCGGATTGAAGATATCGCCAAAGAAGTGTGATCTATTCAAGAAGAAGGTGTCTTTCCTGGGACATATTGTGTCAGATGAAGGCATTTCCACTGATTCAGCCAAGATCGAGGCTATTGAGAACTGGCCTGTGCCAAAGAATCTTCATGAAGTTCGCAGCTTCCTGGGAACCTGCTCGTATTACAGAAGATTCATCAAAGGATTCGCAGGAATAGCCCGACCTTTACACAAACTGACGGAGAAGCAAGAATCTTTCTCTTGGACAAAGGAGTGTCGGGAATCTTTTGAAGAGTTGCAACAACTTATAATGACGTCACCAATCCTTAGTTATCCTAATTTGCAGAATGACTTCATCCTAGATACTGACGCAAGTGGTTTTGGTATTGGAGCGGTACTATCACAGATAGAAGAAGGACAAGAAAGAGTAAATAGCCTATTACAGCAAGCTGCTTTCAAAAACTGAAAGGAATTACTGTGTTACCAGACGTGAGCTGCTAGCAATTGTAATGTCGATCAAGCATTTTCATCATTATTTATACGGGAAAAAGTTTACGGTCAGAACTGATCATGGAGCTCTGAATTGGCTCTTGTGATTCAAAAATCCAGAAGGACAAATGGCGCGATGGCTGGAAGTTCTCGGTACTTACCAGATGATCATCCAACACCGACCGAGTAAACTTCATGGAAATGCCGATGGTTTATCAAGACGACCTTGCCATCCATGTGACTACTGTTCCCGACAGGAAGGTAAGAAGAAACAGACAATCTAAAAGTAAGACAAATAACAATAGAAGAGAACATAACCCAAGCTGATATGTTAGGGACAGAATGGCTTAAACGAAAGTCCTCTGATGAACTAAGGAATGTACAAATGGAAGATAAAAGCATTCAGTCAGTAATAGACTGGAAGGAAACATACGAAGAGCGACCTGAGTGGAAAGAGATTTCTCACCAGAATATAAAAAGCAAATCTTACTGGGCACAATGGGATGCGCTGCGATTAATAGATGGTGTATTGTATAGAACCTGGTTTGAAGATAAAGATCAACGTCTTCAGTTAGTTTTGCCAGAATCTATGCACCGGGAGGTTTTAGAGATGTTACATAATGCTCCAGAGTCAGGACATCTTGGCATAGCCAGAACAATGGCACGCGTCCGACAGCGGTTTTACTGGACCGGTTATTCTTCAACGGTAGAGGAATGGTGCAAGACTTGTCCTACATGTCAACAGCGGAAGGGACCACCAAAAGGTCATAGAGGATGCATGGCCCAGTACATTGTTGGTGCTCCCATGGAAAGGGTAGCTTTAGATAAACTTGGTCCTTTACCAGAGACGACCGCTGGAAACAAATATGTTCTGATTGTCACAGATTACTTAACGCGCTGGACAGAATGTTATGCCATGCCGGATCAAGAAGCCAGTACTGTTGCTACATTGTTTGTATATCAATTTACCAGTCGATATGGAGTCCAAAGACAAGTTCACTCTGATCAAGGTTCTCAGTTCGAGTCAAGATTATTTCAGAATATGTGTCAATTAATGCACATTGACAAGACAAGAACCACACCATATCATCCCCAAAGTGATGGACTCGTGGAGCGATTCAACCGCACAATCGAGGATATATTGAGTAAATATGTGTCACAGAATCAGCGTGACTGGGATACTTGTCTCCCTTTGACAACAATGGCTTACGTATCTTCTGTTCATGAAAGCACAGGGTACAGCCCCAGCATGATGATGTTAGGACGAAATATAGAATTACCTGTTGATCTGCTATATGGGAGACCTATAGAAGAAGATTTGGAGCCTGAACCTTCACAATATGTCGATGACTTGAAAGAGAGATTGTGGAATGTTCACAACACTGCGCGTGAACAGATGATAGCGGCGAGTGGCAAGCAAAAGAAGAAGTATGATCACCGAGCCAATGTATTTCATTACAAAGTGGGAGATGCTGTCCTAATAAGGATGACGGCACGGAAAAAGGGAAAATCCCCTAAATTAGACATTCGTTGGGATGGACCATATCTTGTAGTCGGTCGAGTATCCGACTTGGTTTATAAGGTACAGAAAACCTGTAACACAAAAGTGAAAGTTCTTCATCATGACCAGTTAAAGATGTACCATGGTGATTATCAAAATTGGCTTAGGAAGCCAGATGACGATGTTGTGGAGACAGAATCACCACCTCTAGATGTTGTAGAGGTAGAAACTCCAGCTGTATATGTAAACGACGATGAGAAACCACGGAGAAGTGGACGGTTAAGAAAACAGCCACAGTGGATGACGTCGTACACCACTTGAAATTTAATTTGTTGGCACTTTATCACTGTATAACAACAATTTCGTTATTTGTAAATATATATGTTGTGTATGAACCTTACGGTTCAGCTACCGGAGACCGAGTTTGCTCATCCATACTTGGAGAGTATAGGTTGGGGTTGGAATTCCCTTTGTAATCACCCAGTGTCCCTGCTCCTAAATGTTCCAAGATGGTACCTGAGAAACAGAAGTCGCGTAACGTAGCTGAAACGGAAATTATTATAATTAATGTAAAATGCACATACATTTGTTTTGTAAGCTGATATAGAATGGATCTGATGCTTGACTTTACGTCGACTCCGAAAAGACCTTTCGACAGTTCATACTTGGAGGGCAAACGAAGGTCGGGGTTGGAATCCCTTGTAATCACCCAGTGTCCCAGCCCTGAGATGATCTAAGATGATACTTCGAAGATTAAGACGAAAGGAGCTGTGCTCAATTCTTGTAAGACGAGACGACTGGGAGTAGGCTTTGGAACCTTTGGACAGTCATACTTGGAGGGCAAATAAAGGTCGGGGTTGGAATCCCTTGTAATCACCCAGTGTCCCTGCCTTGAGATGATCTAAGATGATACCCGAAAAAATCATCCATGAAGTACCGGATCGGAGTGGAGTTTAGTACCTCAGTTGACTGTGATTGCGAAGTATTGTTCTGACGTCCTCATCTTGGCCAGGTGATGGTAGTTACGGACAAAGGACCTCCATGATGAAGATTGACCTGGAGGTTCTTACAAGCCTGTCATCAAGATGTACGGATTAGAAAAGAAATTAGATAAATAATGATGTCTGAGAGGTTGCGAGAAAGTTTAATGTGGAATTCAAATTAAGTTGAATTGTCAAATGCAATGTCCTTAAAGTCCATCCTTTGTTGTCCATTTGCAGAATGTTGGAGAAATGTGAAACCTGTGGAGCGGCTTACACCATACACAACCGCCTAGTGCAGCATATCGGGGACGTACATGGGCCAAGGAAGACCTGTCCATACTCCGGATGCTCCTATACGTATGCAAAGAGCAGGTCGAACCATCTGACATCACATATTAAACGCGTTCACAAGGTCTTGCAGACACCCACCCACTAGAGCTGATAGCACGCCAGTATATATAACAACCCTGCAGACAGCTCCAGAGGGGAAGAGGGAGGAGAAGGAGAACATGGTCCTGTCGGATGTCGATCCATTATATGGATTCGACCTACCATCACCGGAATCCGTGGTACTCGAAGAGGCCCTTTTCCTTCCCCCTGTCTCAGCGATTTCAGTGGCGAATGTACCCGTCACAGTGGAGGCAGATTAGTCAGAGTCAGCTAGCTCAGTTGAGGCAGGTATTGCCGATCCAGAAGAGGCAGTGGTTCCAGTTGAGGCTGATACAGTGGAAGGCAGGGACATCTGTGACAGAGCCAGAGCCTTGCTTTCGAAGGGGATTATGCCCCTTTGCCCACCCGCTATGCGCGACTGGAACCTTATCCATGATGGGGACGTGACTTTCGGAGCTGTGCGCTGGCCGCCAGCTGGTTGGAAGGAGTTCTCGGCAGATGCCAAGTTGCTGGCATGGGAAGTCGCCGCTTATACAATTATGCAGGATCCACATGCTGGACATGTGGAACTTCATCGCTCTGCCGGGAACCAGCACTGCCAGGATGGAGGAGCCAACTCTTCAGACGATGAGGGTCAGTGTTCACCATCAGCTTCGAGACATTGCCAAAACAGGAAAGGACTCTGCATGATTACTTCATCACTTTGACGCCATGAAGAGGAATACAAGTGTACCTCCGTGGACGGATGGATAAGTACGTGTGAACGGGCAGGAGTACCTCTATGGATATAGGAAGAAACATCAGTAATTAGGTAAATATAATTAGACATGTAACTTTAGTAAGTAGAATGTAACTTTAAAGGAATATTTTTGTAGGGAGTTAAATTATTATAAATTTTGTATTTGTTAATCTTCTTGGGATGGGGGATGGCATTCAATTATTTAGAGTTTATGTTAATGATTATGTATAATAATGTAATTTATTATAAACAATTTAGTGTATTGTAAATTGTATTATCACTGTTTTATATAAATAATGAATATAAGTGCCAATTATTTTAAATGAATGTCCATCCAATATAGTAGTACCAGTGGAAAACATGTCCTTGATGATAATAGTGACACTCTTTGTTTAAATTGTCATGGAAAACATTTTCCATTGTACTGTGTAAGTACAGGTGAAAGAGTTGCGGGATGTCTGTGGTATGTTGTAAATAGATTATTATCATTACTAAAGTAATGTAGTTGTATAGCTTAATGGCTAAGCTTAAGTTGATTAGCATATAAAATATGCATCTAATTAGATCTATAATTAGATTAGATGAAATTGTAAATGGTACATGTTATCTTATGTAACTTATTTTTGTTACATTGTTGATATTTTTTTAATTTATTTTTTATAGTTTATTCCAGTATAGGAACTGAGTAGATTCTAGGCCTAGTCTAGGAATAATTGACGAGGACGTCAATGTTTTCAAAGTGGGGGGTAATGTAACAAAGTTGGTTAATTGTCACTATTGTGAGTGATAACTGTTACATTACAATGTAGTTAGGTTTATTCTAGAATAGTTAGAAACAGTGTTATCATTGAATGTAATGTAAAGCTGTGTTAACAGCTGATCGGTAGTTTTATAGTGTGTTGTGATAATTCACAACGATGTGATTATATTGTATATCACAGATCATCGTAGAGTTTTAAAGAATTGTCAGTTTATTTACAAATAAGGAGCGATAGTATATTGTGCCTTATAGATTGTTTCTGTATGATAAATAGTCCACGATTTCGTGATAGATTGGTTGTTAGGGGCGACGCCATCTTTGAAGCCGGCGTTCTTCCCCATCTAGAACAACAAAGATAACGATGTAAGTTTATGTGTTTATATTTAAGGTTAGGTAAGAAAATAAGTAACGTTGATGTTCATTACATTATAACAAGACTATCTGTAATAATAGTTTGTGTACTTACAGTTTTATTTAGCAGTATATGGCAGTGATTATCGCAGTAGTCAAACGAGCCCCACTGCCAACTATCGGTGAAGGCCGCTTACCGGTTGACTGCGTACAGTGTGGATATTGTAAGATATAGAACCAAAGCCGGATTGTAATTATTGTAAATGGGTTCCGGATAAGATTTAGTATATTTTTATAAGTATAGTTCTTAGAATTACGTTGTTATTATAGAGTTTCCAATTATTTGGGACTACTTCGCGATTGGCATAACGTTGCCAATTCGCGGCATCATATGTGACGTCATTGACGTAAAACGTCTCAATTGGCAGCATCCGGCTGCCAATTTGGCATTTTTGGCAGCTTCTGGCATTCGCCAAAGGTTATAAATAGGAGTGCTGCGCGGTAGCTGGCAGTAGCCTCCTGACTGGCATCGGGTCCGTACATTCCGCAGGTTCCAGTCCTAATCACTATAGATCAATATCATTTGACCATTTATACACATCCGTGTACAGTTTGATTGAAAGGTATTAGTTATTTTATACTGTAATATTGTTAATTGGAACTGTCAGGTGTTATCAGCGGCATTTTATAGTATGATGTAACTATTGGAGCACGATTAGTAATAATCATAGATCGCTCTTGTAGTGGTTTAGCTATATAAGTACATGTATCTTGTTTCAACATAGACACATAGAGATCTGTTAGTTTACAGGTGGATGATCATAATGGAATAACTTATTGAGGAGTTGTCAGAGTTGTACAGTTACTTTATATTTAATATATTAGTTTGTTCTGTTATCAAGAGGTTAATTTATTACGTAATATCTAGTTATAACTTGTTACTGTGTATTTAAGTATTCCACGAGTGATATCGAATGGTTAATGATTGAATGACTGAGAGTATGGAGTAGTTGAATTATAATTATGTAAATTGTTGATAATTTGAATCTTAATATAACATTTATACTTTGAAAGGCTGTCTTTGTTGTTTCTTTCCGGTCTTTTATAATATCATGGTAATTAGTCTGTCGGTCTAAAGTATGGATTATCGGATGTGACTATATGTAACACAGTTACATGCCGAGCAAGTCTGAGACTACAACTTCGCCATATTAGCGAAGTGAACCCAGCAGAGCGTTACACTATTAACAGGTAAGGTCATTTAAGGACGCCCCTGTGCGTGCGACATGCATGCGTGTGGTGAGTGCGTATGTGTGTTTTGGGAAGCTGCGGTATGTTTGTGTGAAGTCTCCTTGTGGTAGGCCGGAACTTTTGCCGATTTATAGTGCTACCTCACTGAAGCATACTGCTGAAGACACCCAGCAGGACACCCCACCCGGTCACATTATACTGACAACGGGCGAACCAGTCGTTCTGAGCGCTAAGCAGGAGTAGCAACTACCGTTTTTAAAGACTCTGGTATGTCTCGGCCAGGGGACAGAATCCAAAGCCTTCCTCACAGCGGCGAACGCACATGCACGGGAGGCCGTCGTTAAATGACCTTAGCTGTTAATAGGACGTTAAACATAATAAACCAAACCAAAGCATACTCAAGCACCTAAGTAACCCTAGTGAACCCGTACCATTGATAAATATAACTATCCTCCATGAAAAGAGGCTGTAGGAAGTGAGCTCACATACGACATTCAACATTCATAAATTTCATCTTGTGTTTTCATTAGCCAACGAGGGAACTTTCGAATATTCAGCGGCTCGACATATGACATGCTACAAACCGATTTTGATTGTTATGCAGTCCGACAAACGACATTCAAATTTTGATGATAATATTGCACTGATTTTCATTAAACAATGTCACTGTGATGACCAATCAATTGATATTCGATGTTATATCATTCCATAACATATATTACATAAATCAAGAACGATTTTATCGGAATTTTTTCAAGATGTCATATCAGATACATATTTAATATAGATGTTTCCTTTTAGATAATATGAATCATACTTAGAGTATACTTTCGGTATACATGGTGTACTTAATTGGGTGATTCTTGGCCCAATATTACCATCTTGTATTTGAAGCTGACATGACTACAGTGATACTTTTGAATATTGACTCCAGTAAGTAATTATGTTCACGTGTCAGGACTATATTAGTTTGATTCAAACTGGTAATATGTTCAATTTTCATGCGTTTGTTGTATAATTGATTTATTTTGATACTTTGGGCCTTGGCTTTTTTCATAATGCTATATAACGGTGAGACCTACCTTGTATACATTATTATTTTATTTAATTAAAAACATTCAAAATAAATGTAATTAATTATAACCATTTTACATCATTATCATTAGTATCTTTAATAACCAAGACGTAGCAGACACAGTTTGTTAAACATTTTCGAAAATGGCATCATCCACAACATTCGTTGATCTTGACAAAGAAGTGCTTGAGAGGATTTATTTCTGAAAAAGACAGCACTCACATACAACAATTGATAAAAACGGCAGTTCGAGAGAAAAATAAAATGGTTTAAATGCTGGTATATTAAAACAGTTATTGTATGGGTATTTCTGGAAATAACACTTTTATTGCCCCCCCCCCTCCCCCCCCCCCCCCCCCCCCCCCCCCCCCCCCTCTTGGACACATCAACCATTTTAAAATGGTTCTTGTCTCGGGGAGGGGGGAGAATTAAAGTGCATTTTCCCTCACACCCAGTGTTACAGTTTACACCATGTGATCTAAGTCCAAAGTCTATGTCCTTTTCTTGTGTTTTATTGGTCACTTTTTTTATTTCCTTTGTTGGTCAGTTTTGGCGGGAATGTTATTGTTAGGACAGTTACTCATATCGGTCAAGCTGACAAAATGTGTATTTTCCTGATTCAAGGGTTTCAGTTTGATTTGGTTTGGTTTATTTTGTTTTACTTCCTATTAACAGCTAAGGTCATTTAAGTATTAGTAAACAATTACTGTATACCTGGTAATTTTCGCCCCGTTTAATTTTCGCCATTTCAAGATAGGGCGAATTTAAGATGAAGGCGAACATTTCTAGCTGAATTGAAGGATTAATAAACCATAGTACATTGGCCAAGTGTAGTCGCATCACAAACATACCCTCTTACTTTTCAACTGCAAAATCACGTACTAGGCTTAGCAATTTCAATTAAAAAACGATACTAAGTCATTTTCAAAATTCAGTCACTTTTGTTTTTTTAATTATATAGTCCGGTCAAAATAAAATGGAGTGGCATCAAATTCCTGCCATGGAAAAGACTAATTTTATGAGTTCATCGTCGCTTAATTGTGGCTTCCATTCATGTACATGTATGTATACGTGAGCAAGAGAAATGAAAGGCATGAAAGGCCTGTTGGTCGGATAGACTTAAATGACCTCAGCTGTTACAACACTCAGAAATGGTAACAGAAATTCACAATTCAAATTCGAAATGACAGACTTGTAAGGAATGAATGTGTGCAGTTGTAGCCTTGATTCAATTCAGTTTCATCGTACACGAGTTTTGATTTAACGTATCTTGACACCACTAGGCCGGAATGTTATTCGGGGACAATGGTGATAAGGCAGATTCACGCACCCTAACAAACCCAGTGTTACACGCGCTAGCCTAGTACGTACATGTATACGTATACTGTGACACGTGTATACAATGAGGATCTCGCTTCAGACCCATGACATGATTACTAACTCTTAATACCAATATACCTTATTAAACTGAATTATCTAATTTTAACTTTACCACAGATCATTTATGACCAATATTATCAACGTCCTACCAAAAGCACTAGTACATGCATAATATACTAAGAGAATAGGACAATTTGTAGCAGACGACACACATGTAGTGGTACACAGCTTCACCAACCGGAAGTCTTGAACGGTGTATTAATGTTTTTTTGGTTTTTTTGTTTTTATTCACATTTTTTCATTGTAAAAACAAACAATTGCTTATTTACTTAAACTTCAAGGATTCGTGTGAGAAGCAAGTATCACAATTTTGAATATCATTTGACATGGACTATTCCTTAGATCGGAAGTTTTTGACAAAGAGTAGTGACCCCTCCAACGGAAACACTGAAACCATGTGACCATGTCTGCACGACAGTTATGGTCTATCCGACCAAAAACTGGTCAGTCATTAGTCACGGCGCGATGAACTTAAAATTGATCGTGTTTGCTTAAAATCACCCGTGCATACCAAAGACTACTTGAATCAATAGGGATTAAAAGAAAATCTGAGCACAGGTAACCGTTCTTTATTTCACACCTGATTACATTTCACATCTCATGCTGGTAAGACAATTGGGAAACTCGATAAGTGTGTTCCGAGTGCAACTGTATAGGGAATTCCGAACGGAATTTTTCGATTTTACAAACGAAGAAAAGGATATTTCTTGAAAATCAATTAGGTCGAATTTAAAACGGGGCGAATATGTTTTGTGTTGCTCAAGGGCGAAAATAACATGGGGCGAAAATTACCAGGTATACAGTATTTGTATTATTTTAAGAATAAAGGTAAGGTATGAAAAAAAACTATATACACATGGCATTTTATCCAGCTAAAATTTCTCAACAACTTTCTGTATGAAATCATTGAATATATGGCTTTTTTCACAGGGACCTTGCAAATCCACCGAATACAAGGTGCAATATTGCTACCAGAAATACCAATAGAAGGACAAGTTGGACTGCTGGGTTTTATCCTATAAGGATCATCGACGACTCTGACCACTCCATGGTTAAGATACACTACATAGGTAGTCAATTTTTTTTTAATTTTTAATCTAAAGTAAATTTTCAGAAGAAAACACTGAATCTGTTACAAAAAAGAATTATATACTCGAACAAAACTATGTATTTTTATAATGTTTGTGGGATATCTATGTTTTAGGGTGGTCAAACACAAATAAAAAATCAATTAAAATAATTTTATCTGATTTTCTGCAAATAAATATGAAAAGAAAATAGGAATGCTTTGGATCTATCTACTTTCTAGTTTCATAGTTAAAAACAGTGTCAGAGATAGTCTTGTGGTAAATAATAAAAGTCATTCGGACAAATACCTGTATGAATATTTTATCAAATATAATAATGGGATTAACGGCCCTCTATGAGAGATGCCAATCCCAGATGCTGATGGTGCCCTAAATATACACATGCACTACTAGTAATCATGATGTACCTCCATTGGATGACCTGTCAATCATTTGATTTGGCATTTTCCTTTCAGGATATACATGTGTTTGATATTTCACATGGCCACATGCATACGGTACTGTGATGCTGATGTGCAATAAGGGTGACCAATTCAACACATTACACATAACACATTCCTCAGGTTGTTAATTGTATACACATACCCACTCCCTGCAACAAAGTAAAGGGTTAATTGGTAGGTGGGGTGTTGTCTGTCGGTCTTTCCATCCTTCTTGCTATCTGTGGACAAACTTTGGCTATTCCATAGTTATATACGGTACAATATCAATATGGTGATGTATACCCTGCAGTCTTTTACTTTGTCATCCCATTTAGAGAGTTTTGCCCCTTTTATGAAGGTTGCATAATGTTATTATGGCATGCATGGTATCTTCAATGGTTAGCGTCTGAATGTAACAGTTTCAGTTGTAAATTGTCTACAATATGAGATGGGATATGTGGAGGGTAAGTTGGTATTTGTCAGTCATCCTGACAGTTCTTAGTTAAAGTAAAATATACATGTCAAGGTCATTGATTTCAAAAATAGGGGAGGGAATTAATATAAATATAATCAATTAATTATCATATTTAAATGGTTAGCTGCATTTTGACAGTGGTTCCCTTCTTGCCCAGAAGCTATGTTTTTCATTAAATGTATTTTGTTTGATTTTACAGGCTGGGATGATAAATATGATGAATACATAAAAAGATCTGCAGTTAAGTCAACAGTTCTACCTCCCTCCCTACAGAGTTTGATGATTAACACTAGAGGCACTATCACCTGGCAGGGCGGACTGTAAGATTGTATTACATCAATATGTACAGAACAGTTTTCTTCACTGGAATGTTGTGGAACTGTCCACAAGACCACACGAAGTCGGACAATTTATAAGCTATCCAAACGGCAAGATCTGGAGCGCTTACTTGGTGTTGTATTCGACTACAGAATTTGCAACAAAGAGGGTGACTCCTTTTTCATTGACACTTCCACCATACGATACTGTCTAGGGTCACGGAAACCTTTAAATGATTTCCTATTATTCCCCGACCATGTTGAAGAAGACTATTTAAACCGTGGCAATCAGCTGACTTTCACATTTGTGAAAAAACCTGGAAACAAGATGTTTCAGAAATTGTTAAATAACGATTCAATTTATTACAACAATCATAAATGAAAACCCTTTACGGTCAGCTTTTACTCTGGGACTTAGACAATATTCATTGTTATATCCATTCATTCATTTAGTATGTTCAATGTTCACTCTATTTTGTTATAAGTACATTCAAGATTGTATTTGAAATGGTGGTGTTTTCAAAAAAAATTCTTTTTGAAATAATAGATAGTGACCAATTTCGTGACAAACCTATGACTGATTACCATGTTCGCCAAGTTATTAGAAAAATTGAAGACAAAGTTGACGTGAAAGTGATTCCGTCTGAAAGTGATTTGAAAAATTTAAAGTCTTTAATTTTTAAACTAAAAGACAAAGCAAAAAAAAGACGTAGATTAGGTGGATTACAGTTCAGAAAATTTCTTGCTGAACTTTCCACATCTGTTTTTGAATGGCAAGCTCCAGTAGATAGGCATGAATGTGAAACTGTTCTTAAAGAACACCCAAAAAAATGTAAGGAAGAAAATCAGTTATTGACAGAAACAATCATGATGAATATACAAAACAATAACACACCAGAATGTTCCAAGCCATAAAGTCGAAAATTTGTTGAGCTTTCGAAGTCTGGTCAGTCAAAAAGAAGGAAGGTAGAAAAAGAAGCAGTAAAAAAGTCATTGAAATTCTTGAAAAATGAAAATATAAAAGCTTTGTCTGTATTAGTTGAGAGGGAAAATGGCAAGAAAGAGGTGTTGTTGCTGACTGAAAGTAAAGAAAACCAAAACTCGGAGGAAAAGTCTGATGACTTGAATGCTTTGCTTTATATTTTAGACACTTTTAACATAAGCAGAGAGGCATATGCAAAGCTTAGTATGTTTTGTAAAGAATTGCCAAGGCGTCATGTATTACAAGAATATGTGAATAACCTAAATGCTGGGTTTAAGATTGTCGATACTCCCAACGGCCTTGGAGTCCAACAGTCCTTGAATATTGAACTTCTGCAAATTTTGAATTCATTAACTACAGCTGATAGTGCATTTGCCCCAGATGGAAAAATCAACGTATCCTTTAGTCATTAATGAAAAAAGATGTATGTCTGCCAGAGGAAATTACCCTCTGTGTGTGATCAATTCAAAGGAAGCTTATAGTGAGCTTGCTGAGGGGCTTAGTGATTTGAGGCAAGAAGTTCATGAATTACAGGATACAAGTGCCCATGTGAATGGCAGGGAATTTACTATTGAGATACTTTTGGAGGAGATAACAAGTTTCTTTTAATTGCTGTAGGAATACCTTGTATAGCTTCTGAATATTTTTGTGTGTATTGCTAATGCAGCAAGTCTGAAAAGTGTCAGTTGGAATTAGAATGGTCAATGACTGACACATCCAAAGGTGCTCGGTCTCATTATGAATGCCTTGAAGGTTGTCTGTGAGCTCGTAAAAAGGGTATTAAAAGTCTTTCTCAGTTGTTAATCCACCACTTTTCACAGATATTGGACCTTGGAGAGTTATAGTTGACCCTTTGCATATGTTTTTAAGAATTTCAGACAAACTCTTCAATCTGCTTGTAGCAGAACTCGGAACACTGGACAATGTAAATGTGAACACTACGTTCAACTCCGACGTTGTTGACAGAAGCAAAGTTCGACATGTTGCAATATTGGAAACCGTGCTGGAACAACTTGGAATACATTTCTCTCTCTCTCTCTGTTAACCGAGATACAAAACGCCTGGAGTACGGAGACATTGTTGGTCCAGAAAAACTGAAGTTAATGAATTCTTTTAATGCAAATGATCTCATTCCAGATGAAGGAAGGGCAGAAATAGTGCAAAAAGTTTGGGATGGTTTTTCTGTTATTGATCAGATTATCAAATCTGAATCCCCTGATGCTGATGAATTAGAAGAACGGGCAAAGGAATGGTGCTTGTTATATGTTGAGGCCTTTCAGTCCCGAGATGTTACACCTTATATTCATATCCTCAGATATCATGCACATGAACTAATCAGATGCCACGGAAATATTTCTGCGTTCACTCAACAGGGGTTGGAAAAATTAAATGACACTATCACAAAATAATACTTTCGAGGTAGTTGTCATAAACCTCAACTTGCATTGCGCCAGATCATGGAAAAACAAAACAGAATCTCCATCTTGGAAAATTCACAAAGGCCAAAATCAAAAACGTTGAAATGTTCATGTTGTGGTGGTGCAGATCACAACAAAACCAGTGTTGTACTTGCAAGTAGTGCTGAAACTGAGAATGAGATGTGTGAAGTTTTCAGTACCCCAGTTCTCCCTTTTGAGAGCGTGCTATTTCATGAATGGCATATAGTTACATGATGGACGTTGTTAATGAAGCAGGGGTTGAAACAAAGAACCTTTATCAAATATTCAATGGCTGTATGTATCTTTTCTTTAATATTTTATATTTCTGTTCTAAGTTAGAATTACAATTTTGCTAAAACGTTCAATATCTATCGTCTGTTAAGAGCAAACCTTGTTTAATAATAGTTTTTGCAGTTGACAGGCTGTACTATATCCAACTTTTAATTTGTTTTGAAATTAAAGATGCTTATATTTTGTGTGTTGTGAACATGCCTTCCATCAATATTCCCGAGATTAAGGGAAACTGTTTGGATTAGGTAGCTATTCAGCCGTATAAGATATATACATGTACCATGACGTGTTAAAACTCGCCTTTCAAATTGTTTAGACGCAAACAATCCAATCGAAGATGAGCAAAACGGATTCCGAAAAAAAACGAGAGGATTTCCAGTTCATGTTTTTGTATTAATTCTATTACTTATAATCGGAAACTAACGAAACAATCTTATTATGCCTGCTTTATGGACATGGTAAAGTGTACATTGTAGATCATGTTCTTCTATGGATAAAACTGAAAAGTCTCCGAATGAGTGGTTATATAATAAGTGAAATGAGTGTTAAAATGTTATAACATTATTTATTTTTGTTTTTGTTTAATATTTTGTTACCTTGTTTAAAGTGTCTCTTTTGTGATGATTTTTCTTTTAACATTTTTTCTTAGTTTCTACAACACATTATTTTATATTATTTACAAATGTCAATCATTATACATTAATTATCAATTTCAAGTTTGTTTTTTATGTTGCCGTAAAGTAACGGTTGTTATGTGTAAAATATGTTATGATAATAAAATTGTTTGATCGGAACTTTTCTTTGTCTGTGATTTTCACCCAACACCGGTTGCCGTTCAACAAAGCAAACCGGGGAAATTACGGACTTATTTTTAGATATAACTATCTGAAATTTGATTGGTAGAGTATATTTGAGTTTCCATGATGTCATGACAAGAGTAATAACCGGTTGGTTCGTTCAAAGTTTCTAATATAGTACTAGTAATTGAATGGGCTACCCCCATGTCCAAATGCCTGCTTTGCATTGTTGAATCTGTTCAATGCGCTGACTATAAATGATGTTTTACGAGGTGTCGCTAATCCTGATGTAAGTGTCAATAGAGTCGTTAAACTCAAAATAAACAACTAATTATAATGATGAGTAATAAAATATACAAAGTCAGCTTATCGTAGAAATCGACAAGCTGACGTGAAAAGTCGGTCAAAATGCATCAGCGAACGCGATTCATCAGTTCAAAGGGCAGATAACTCAATTACAGTCAAATTTGATCTGATATGCACTATAATAACGACTGTTATATTTGTGTGTTAAATTCCTTATACAAACTATAATAAAGAACAAGCAACGTACAGTTTTAGAACAGCTACTCCGGCTCGGTTTTAATTTTTTACTGTCCGCCCTAGCGTGATTGCCACAGTAGCATTTCGAATTTCCCGCGATCCGGGTTAAACTTGCAGTATAATCAGGATGTCTACAATATTGGATGATCTGCGATCTTGCAATGCCGAACACTTTCTTGAGAAATCTTTAAGCTAACAAAATGGATAATCGTTGCTCCTTTTTCGTTTTATGTTCTCAACATTCAAGCTGATAGAAATCTAATATAACTATTCAATTACGGACTGGGGCTAACTGCAACAGCAATTTGGTGCTAACAAAATCGCGGTTGCCCTAAACCCCAGTCAACAACTGTATACTGTTACATTGTCATATATTAAAACAATGTATTAGTATTCAAACACAGCAATCAATTTTAACTTACCTTGACCTGAGATTATGCCATGGCGCGGCGTCCGTCCGTCAACGCTGAATGTTGAATGTCGTATGTTGAGCTGCACAACATTCGAAACATCCCTCATTTGCCAGTAATTAAATTTTAAATGCTGAATGTCGTATGTTGAGCTGCACAATATTCAAAATCTGAATGTCGTATGTCGAGCCGCTGAACATTGTATACCGTATGTCGCGCTACACAACATTCAAAATCTGAAAGTTGTATGTCGAGACGCTGAACATCCGAAAGATCCCTCGTTGGCCAGTTATTACATTTGAATATTAAATGTCGTATGTCGAGCTGCACTACATTCAAAATCTGAATGTCGTATGCCGTATGCCGCACTACACAACATTCAAAATCTGAATGTTGATTGGTTTGGTTTATTTTGTTTAACGTCCTATTAACAGCTATTTACACGTCCAGTCTCTTGTGCACTCGTCGTAGAGTTGATCTATAATTCCAGGAGGGGGAGTTGATTTGGACAGAACTCCAGTTTCCAGAGCAAAAATACCTTCTATGTACAGTGTATAGACCTCCACAATGTGCTCTTACTTTTTGGAATTATTTCCGACACTCTATTGAAATTGCTCTTAATGAAACTTCACGGGTAGTAATTGTTGGTGACATAAACGTAGATCTTTTAACTGTTAGTAGAAATCATGCAATTGTTGATATTCTCGACTCCTTTCACCTTTCGAATATTATATATAGACCGACACGTGTAGGTCGCACTAGCTCGACCTTACTTGACCCCATTATACTGTCCGACACGTGTAACTTTACTTATGCAGATATTATTGACGTTGAAAGTGACATTTCGGACCATAAGGCGACAACTGCTGAATTGACTGTTAGAACGAATTTCAGAAGGACGTTTGACAGGGAGATTAGATGCTATAATAATGCAAATTATGATTTATTCAATAGTATATTAGACGAGACGGACTGGGTTGACTTTTTTGCGAATGCTAATTCACCAGATGATATGTGTAATCTTTTTACGACTAGATACCTCGACATGGCCAGAGAATGTATACCGACCCGGACTGTGACGATCAGATCAAATGACAAACCTTGGTTTGACTCAACTTTACGTAAGGAAATTAGGAAAAGAAATAGACTGTTGAAATTATATAAATCAGACCGTTCAGACAGAAACTTATCTAACTTCCGGAAGCAACGTAATCATGTAAATAACCTGAAGAAACGAACAAAAGAACTTTTTTATGCTGATATAAATGGTATCTTAGATAGATATTCAAGTTCAAATCCTTGAAATTTTTGGAAAATTATTCGTAAATCAATAAAAACACCTCATGATTCGAACATTATCCCACCTATTAGAGATATGCACGGTAACATTGAAATGTCTGATGATAATAAAGCTAATATTTTAAATGATTACTTTGTTTCAATTTCTACTATTGACGACAATAATTTTGATGTACCGACAGTTGAATAACGGACTGGCTCCACTATTTCTGACATACAATTTGAAACGAGCGACATAACTGACATACTGAAATCATTAAATATAAATAAAGCTGTTGGGAATGATACAATCAGTCACAATATGTTAAAAAATACAGCAAATTCAGTAGCTTTACCATTGAGTATTATTTTTAGAGCTTCTCTGGAAACTGGAGTTTTTCCTAAATTGTGGAAACATGCATTAGTTACACCTTTATTTAAATCTGGGGACAAACATATTTTTTCAAATTACAGGCCAATTTCACTACTCAGTACGGTTGGGAAAGTTTTTGAAAGGTTAATTGTTAAATATTTAAATAATTACTTGCTAGATCATTCATTAATATATAAGTTTCAGTCTGGTTTTCAACCTGGCCATTCGACAGTTCATCAACTTATTGAAATTTATCACACTTTGTGTGAAAATCTAGAAAAAAGACATCCTACATGTTTAGTTTTCTGTGATATATCGAAAGCTTTTGATCGTGTGTGGCACAAGGGACTGGGGGTGAAACTAGCAAACTATGGTATTAGCGGCAAACTTTTAAATTGGCTTTTAAATTATATAAGTGAAAGGAAACAACAAGTTTGTGTGGGTGACTCTAAATCACTTGTTAAAACTACTAACGCTGGCGTTCCACAAGGTTCTGTACTTGGTCCCTTGTTATTTATTTTATACATTAATGACATTTCCGATAATCTACAAAGTCTTTCAAAGTTGTTTGCAGACGATACGTCATTATTATATTCAAATCCATCCCCTCAAAATGTTGAATCTGTAATCAACAACGATTTAGAGCACATTCAAAATTGGGCAAATAAATGGTTAGTAAAGTTTAATCCTTCCAAAACAGAGGCACTGCTTATCCATAATTCTGAGCTAGATTATGTAATTAAATTTGATAATGTTAGTGTGAACTTCGTAGAAAATCATAGGCACTTGGGAGTTATATTGGACGGAAATTGTAAATGGACCAGTCATATTGATGGTATTTGTAAAAAGGTATCGAAACAGATAAGTGTTTTGCGTAAACTTAAATATATATTAAATCGCCACACTTTATATAGAATTTATACTTCGTATATTATACCATTATTAGAATATTGTTGTGAGGTATGGGATGGGTGTAGTCTCGGTGACTCAGATAAACTAGAAAAACTTCAACTAGAAGCTGCACGTGTGATTACGGGATTACCATCTTGCACTAGTATACAGTCATTATATTCTGAAAGTGGTTTAGAACCTCTTGCTATTAGACGCTCTAGGCGAAAATTGCAGCTTTTTTATAAAATTAAACATAAATTATCTCCAAATTACCTAACATCACTTCTTCCACCATTAGTATCAGAAAATTCTCAATATAACCTTAGAAATGCCAATAATTACTCGTTACCAAATTACCATTTACATCTTACTAATTCATCTTTCTTTCCCTCTACTATCCAACTATGGAATCATTTAGATAACGAAATCCGACAAAGTGTTACGTACTCGGCCTTTAAACATTCTCTTCAAAATTTTACAGACACAAAAGTTCCCTTCTACTATCAAATTGGTGACAGAAAACATAACATTATGCATGCAAGATTAAGAAACAGATCTAGTACTCTTAACAACGATTTATTTCATGCAAATTTGATTAATTTTAAACACTGCCAATGTGGACACCCTGTTGAAGATGCATATCATTTCTTTTTTGAATGTAATAATTACTCTGTTCAGCGTTTGCAACTGTTTCGTGATCTAAATTATTTCATCCCACTAGACCTGCAACTTCTGCTATTCGGAAAAAATGAACTTTCTCATCAAGAAAATGTAACTATATGCCAATCAACCCAACTATTTATTAAAAATACAAATAGATTTTAAAAATATCTTAATTGGAAATTAATGTACATTGTATTTTTGTCTTTGCGGACTCGGGTGACATTCGGGTGTGTGTGAAATGTTATAAATGAAGGACCAGAAAAGAAAAGGAGGAAGACACCACTGGCATGGATTATCATAGACATTAGACAAGTTTGAACGAAAGGAAAGTCGAATTGTGTACCAAAGTGATTGTTGCCCGAGTCCGCTTAGGTCTACCACAAAACTATTTGTCTTTTTGAAGTATTTAGATATACATGTATATCCCATATATATAAGATTATTTGTATCAATATCTTATAAAATCTCTTTCTGTCTCTCTCTTCCTTCCCCCCTCCAACTCCCCCTCTCTTCCCCTTTCTCTCCGTCTCCCTCCCCTTCTGTCTCTCTCTCTCTTTCTCTCTATTTCTTATCAAATTAGATTGTAAATATGTAAATAAAACTACCATCATGTGAATTTTTTCCCAATGTAAAATTGTATCGGGAGAGGGCTTAATATAAGTTGGAAAACTTGTGCCCAATCCCTTTGTAACAAATTATAAATTACAAATAAAATATGTTTAAATCAAAAATATTAACAGCTAAGGTCATTTAAGGACGGCCTCCCGTGCGTGCGATATGTATGTTTGTGGTGAGTGCGTATGTGTGTTTTGGGAGGCTGCGGTATGTTCGTGTTAAGTCTCCTTGTGATAGGCCGGAACTTTTGCCAATTTATAGTGCTACCTCACTGAAGCATACTACCGAAGACATCCAGCAGCACACCCCACCCGGTCACATTATACTGACAACGGGCGAACCAGTCGTCCCACTCCGTGTATGCTGAGCGCTAAGCAGGAGCAGCAACTACCATTTTTAAAGACTCTGGTATGTCTGAATGTTGAATGTCGTATGACGAGCTGCAGAACATTCAAAATCCGAACATCGTATGTCGAGCCGCTGAACATTCGAAACATCCCTCGTTGGCCAGTGATTACATTTTAAGTGTTGAATGTCGTAAGTCGAGCCGCTGAACATTCAAAAGATCTCTCGTTAGCCAATTATTACCTTTGAATGTTGAATGTCGTATGTTTAGCTAACTTCACACAACTATGGATGGAGGCTTATATATACACCAATAGCTGCCCATCGTCTGCGTTGGATAGTGCACTCTAGTACGATAGATTAAAGTCCAGGTAGTTCGAGGTCAGCACGTCGTCGCACTGGAATGTCTAAGCGGACATATGCAATAAGGCCACCTCCGTGCGCGTTTCTGTCGTTCCTGTACACCCTTAAACCGTTTATGTCAAAGTAAAATTTATTAAACGTGTCGTCGAGTTTTGTTTCTGCTAGTATAATGTTATCAGAGTTATTCTGTCATTACAGAACATATTTCAACGAACCTATTACACAGGCTATATTTAAATGGACATTCCTTCGTTCGAACGCCAGATAATGGTATGACGATCAACAACAGTATGCAATCATTTACTTAACATTAATCTTGAAAAGTATTTGACATGCATGTAGCTGATGAAGCCATGCACATTTTAGCAGTATACACAATGTTGCTATACTGAAGCTTAAATTATGCAGTAGTGAAAAGAAAAGACCATTTCTTACATAAATTCCAGTTATCCAAATGATTAATAATAGGCTAGTTGATAGATATTCTAGGCAAGTAGCTTTTGAAAATGACCTTGCCCTGGATTAGTGCATAAGATACATATATCTTCTCCCCTGACTCATACAAATATGATGACTATTAAAGAAATTATCAACTTTCTCAGTGAGGTACCCCCTTCTTGATTTTACTTAAATCTGTCCTGTGAACACTGCAATAATAAATCTGAATTTATCAATATCTCTCTTATAACCCGACATTTATGAAAAGTTTCTGGTTTTGTAATACAAAGTTGATCTAAAACCATTTTCAAGCCCATCACAAATGCATGGCAAACATTTTAAAAAGCCTCCCGAAATATGCAGATTCTTCTTAGATTCAGTGCTGATTTATGTAACTTTCTCAAACAAAAAAGTGTATCTAGATATTTGTTTGGTTTCTCCTAAGCATTAGTTCTCCTATTACACAAATAAGATTCATAGTGTTGAAATGCTATAATTATAATCAAATCATAGAATACCTTTAAAGTATTTAAGTATGCATCTTGTAAGTTGAAAATTGCTGTTAAAATTGTAAAATTTCTTGTTTTTTTTTTGTAGGAGTACCAGAAATCCAAGGACAAGGATTTTAGGCTATGTTGATGATGTTGTTCCAAAATATAATGCTACACAGAATTTCGTCGCATGTTTCGAATGTCGTGTGAGACAGTTAAAATATTAACTGATAACTTGAAAGAATGTCCTGAATTGATTATAATGGGAACGGGTAGAAGGGAACCCATCGGCGTCCAGAAACAACTTTTGATCACACTTTGGTACCTTGGAGGAAATGACAGTATAACAAAACTCGCAGATAGGTTTGGCATTTCTGAATCAAGCGTGATATTTTCACGCAGTCGTGTCATTGGTGCAATTTTGAATAATTCAAAATCGAAATTCATCACACAACCAACAAATCAAAATGACTGTGTTTCCAAGTTCTGTAGAAGAAATGGATTTCCTGGAATTGTTGGTGCCTTAGATGGCACCCATGTTTCAATCAAAGCTCCTTATGATAATCCCCAGTCCTATGTCAACAGGAAAAAGTTCCACTCCATTCAATTACAAGCGGTATGTGATACAGATATGGTATTTACAGACTGTTTTGTTTGCTTTCCTGGGAGTTGCCATGATTCCCGTGTTTTGAAGAATTCCCCACTATGGGAATGTGGACCAAGAATGTGTGATGGTAACCATTAGCGTCGCTGGTGGTTGACACCCTATAGAGATAATGGCCATCTTAATCAGGAACAGAGTAGTAATTGAAAGGGCATTTGGGTTGCTGAAAGGCAGGTTTAGGCTGACTCCCAAAGTGTGAAGACTGCTTCCGAGGTAATCATGGCTGCTTGTGTGTTGCACAATATTTGCATTCTACAGCATGAAAACTTGGAAGAGTTTATGGATCAAGACCAGCCTGAACACGATAGTATCAGGCATAACTTGGCTATTAATGAGCATGATGGTGAGGGTGTTGTAAAAAGGAATTTAATAGCTAGAAATCTGCAAGCAAGAAGAGCAAACAACTAGACTGATGACAAAAAAAAAATGATTTTATTATATAAATTCCTGTTTCTTTTTCTTGCGCATGCCGCAATGAAATTACATGTATTAAAATAACAAAAATCTGTATTGTTGAACATTTTCCTTATGAGTTTTATATGGGTTTTAATTGAATTCTTTGGAATCAGTTTGAAACATTGAACAAGATTGATTTGAATCTTTCAATGCAATATGACTAGAAATAAGAATGGAATATCTAGGAATATCACAGGTTAATTGCTTAAACAGTAAATGACATGGAAAAGGAAATTACTTAACCAGTACATGACATGGAAAATAACATTGCTTATCCAGTACATGACATGGGAAATAACAAAAGGTCCATAAAAAATGCTCCTCAATCATCATGATTACATATATAAACACTTGGATTCATTGATGAATAAGTGCTCTGCAAATAGGTCAGTTGACACATGAATCTGCCATTGCCATTTGACCATTCAACACTATTCAAAAGAACATTCCAGCTTTCATGATGGAGAAAGCTGCGATGTGATTGGTCAAATTAAGCACATGACAAAGGTCATCCTGACTTGACCCTGTACAGCCTTGTGTCAGACCCTACGCAACGCATCTATAGAATGTAGGGTCTGATTTCAATTCGACTGACTAGAAATGAGAATAGAATATCAAAGAATATCACAGGTTGCTTTACCAGTACATGTTGTAAAATAAAAAAGGTCATTGATATCAATGTCCATCAAAAATAACGTCAATCACATGATCACATAAACACTTGGATGCGTTGACGGATAACTAATCTGCAAATAGGGCAATTGACACATGAATATGCACATGCCCTGCATAAAAACTAAGTGCCCACAATCACATAGAACTGTGTTTCTGAAGTCATCCATACAGACCACACATTCTGAAAAATAAAAAAACAAAACAGTATTAAATGTGGTAAAATTTTGACAACGATAATTTATGAAGTAAACATTTTATCCTTTCAGTTTGGTTTGGTTTGGTTTATTTTGTTTAACGTCCTATTAACAGCTAAGGTCATTTAAGGACGGCCTCCCGTGCGTGCGACATGCATGCTTGTGGTGAGTGCGTATGTGTGTTCTGGGAGGCTGCGGTATGTTCGTGTTAAGTCTCCTTGTGATAGGCCGGAACTTTTGCCGATTTATAGTGCTATTTCACTGAAGCATACTGCCGAAGACACCCAGCATTATACTGACAACGGGCGAACCAGTCGTCCCACTCCAAATATGCTGAACGCTAAGCAGGAGTAGCAACTACCATTTTTAAAGACTCTGGTATGTCTTGGCTAGGGGACAGAACCCAAAACCTTCCTCACAGCGGCGAACGCTCAACTAAAGGCCAAAAGTGAGGCATTGTCAATGGAGACATGGGGAAGAAGAAAGTTGTTAAGAAAGAAGAGAAAAGATAAGATCCGAAGTTTAGTCGCCTCTTACGATCATGCAATGGGGGCAGCAGGTACAATTCTTACGCCCTACCTGCTGGGTATATATGAGGCAACTTTCCATTATACTCTCCATCTGCTTTCAAGCTCAGATTTTGCACAAGAAATTTTTTATTCATTGCTGAGTTGGATGTCCTGTTTTTAACATTATGAATGCAAGTTATTAACATGACTAATTCAAATAGTGATAAACATATTAATAATTGGTATTGACAAATCAAACATTACTAAAGCACCGCCCATATCATTCAGATATGATACATGTAATAAAGCCTGTGCCTGTCATTCAATGAATTAGCGACTGGCATAAAAACAGCATAGTGGGAACTTCTCCCATTTACCTTTCCTATTTATCTGAAAATGATTTCAGCACATCAATTAAGTTGCCCATCATTTCCAGACGTTTCTTTCGGTCTTCCCGTCGTTCTTCAATAAACCCTTTGAACAAGTCATGCATTTCATTTGTTTGCCTTTTAGGTTTTTTAGCAGAAGTACTACTAGACTGCACGTCACTGTCCTCATCCTGATCAGAATGCTTAGGGCGTTTGATTGGTCCACTAGAATCATTGTTTTCAGCGGATTGTGAGGAAATTGAGAATTTTATTTATTATAGGATTGTCTTCCAAAACTTCATCTGATTCAGTTTGATATTTGTGTGTCTTGTTTGCTGATCCACTTTTTTTGTTATTGTCCGTAAAATTTGTATACCCTCTCAACAAAGACTCCCAGCCCCCAGCAACTTGCTGGGCACTGAAGCGATGACCATGCTTTGCTAAGGAGGATAAAACTGCTTCCCACATAGCATTTTTTCTCATTTTGCCAGATTTGACAGCAGGTTCATAATGTTTTTAGCTGTCAATTAACAACAGTGTTGCTGCCCTGCTCTAAATACTACTACTACCTGCAGCATTACCTTTTTTCTATATTTTCACCCAAAGATCCAGTGACAGTGTTGTTGGTCTGGTCTAAGGTATTCCTGCAGGCATGTTCATTGAACACTTGCATGTTGTCAAAAAATGCTTTGCATTCATCACACTGAAACATCGTGCTTGAGTTCTCATCAAATATAATTTCTGTAGTAGGCCTTGGGTCTGGTTTACTTTGTTTGGTTATCTGAATTCAAAGGTAAATGATGACCCTATAGATTGTTAATATTTTCACAGAAGTTGATGAAATCGTGCTTTTCAAATATGATTGACAGAATCTAGGCCTAACTGACAGAGACCCCTTCCTTAAAAAATCACTAACGTTGTACCGTTGTACCGGTATGTATTTAAATATCAATGGTCACTTTACATCTAGGATTTTAAATGAAATTCAAACATCAAAATAACCAAAATCGAAACACGTGTTTTTTTTTTTTGATTTATGAGGTGATTTATACCATTTCTGAAGCAAGGATGTTAAAAGACCAGTTTGAAATATCTACGTTATAAGCTAACCTTTGCTGAAATTACACTTATGTGCAGTGGCAGCCGCGTTTGTAGCAAAATAGATGCCACATGCACATTTGTAAAATGTTGGTCCACTGTTTGCCGCCATGGTGCTTAGAGCTTGATTACGTCACTGTGCCGACTGTTTCTCCTTTCTCGCGGGAACAGACTCGACAGGTCCTGGACAGTGTTCTGTTACGTTCGATTGCGGTGCAATGTGTACAGGTTGTCTAGGACAGCGAATCGAACACACCCCTTGTGATAGGCCGGAACTTTTGCCGATTTGTGGTTTTGGTTCATTTTCTTGCATCTACAAATGGTGCAAAATTGAAAGAAATTGGAATGGGGGTGAAATGTTGACCCCCACTTTTGCTTTTAAGGCATTCTTTCTGTATGTGACCACTCAATAATGAAATGTAAGTTGTCGGCAACTTTATTACAATATGGGCACAAATCAGAATATCAAATCCTCTATCGCTTAATATTTTTTCTATGTGAAATTAAATCAAAAATAATCTTTCGTTTGAAGGTTTAAAACATATTCTTTATGTCATTGAATATATATATGCATATAAATCTCTTATGTCTGTCTTTTTACACTGAAGAAGATTATTTTATTATTATTCTTTTTTTTGCATGCATGCATGCGTGTGGCGAGTGCGTATGTGTGTTTTGGGAGGCTGCGGTATGTTCGTGTTAAGTCACCCTGTGGTAGTCCGGAATTTTTGCCGATTAATAGTGCCACCTCACTGAAGCATACTTCCGAAGACACCCAGCAGCCACCCGGTCACATTATACTGGCAACGGGCAACCATTCGTCCCATTTCCAAAATGTTGAGATCTAAGCAGGAGTAGCTCCTTCCATTTTTAAAGACTGTGGTATGTCTCGGCTCGGCTAGGGAACGGAACCCAAAACCTTCGTCACAAAGGCAAAGACTCCACTAAAGGTAAAAAATGAGGCATTGTGAAGTGACGAAGTTAAGAAAGAAGAGAAAAGATATCCCTAATGTAGTCGCCTCAGCTACGACTATTACGCACTATTGCAGGATATAAATAAATCTGCCGTCTGAAGTATTAGCATTAAAACTTCGTTGTCACTATTGATCGAAATGTGCTTCATGTTTCTTTCCAAATAGCATGTGATAACAATAATAGCTTATGAGAGAACATTAAATAATACAAAACCAAATCATATGTATGTTTGACTACTTAACCGATTAAGGAGGAAAGTTCAGCAAAGACAAATCAAATCAATCACTGGTGAACGATACGATGATTAGTCCTCCACCGGAAAAATCGTGGGGAGGGGGCTATAGTATTGAGTTTCAGTCCGTCCTGCCGTTCTTCCCTCCTGCCTTCTGCACGTTATTTTCTACACTGGAACTTCATAGTATGGGCGTGGATTCCCTTGAATCAGGTATTGTACTAAACGTAGGTCACTTTAACCCTCATTACATCAAAGTAATATTCTATCAATTATTCAACGCCAAACAATTACAGAAAAAATCTGTTTTTAGCTAAATTAAAGAATTTTTGAAATCATTTTATTAATCATTAAATCACTATCGATATAGGTCAAATTAATTGGAATAAATATATAAATTCTCGAGGGACACAGGGGTCCGTTTTGGAGCTTTATAGTAATGTACATGTACTCATTGATACCCAATTTTTACATTTCAGAATGTGTATGAGTATTTACTTGATTTTAAGTGTCTTGCTGATCCAGATGAACCTGTGATATCCCAATCTAAATATCTCATAGAATTAAGAATTAAATCATTAACCTTCGTGGCAAAACATTACTTTTTTCTTGCTGCTAATTTCGCGGTCTTTAAATTCCTCCTTTGTACATTTTGCATCCGCTTCCCGTGAAATTCCAACAGGAACCATGCTGTGTCAGCATCAGGGCAGAAATCCCATTATAAACTTTTACTTCGTTTTCTATATTTGCATGCTTGTGATAGCACATGTTGTCGAAATCGGCCTTTGGAAATGAAATGAAATCAATGTCTTTTACATGGACCTCAGAGCTAACTGATGAAGTTTCACATCCTACTGCTTATTGCTGACAAAGCGCGAATGAAAATGGCGAGAAAACAGGATAGCATTGAATTTCGGAAACTGCAGTTGACTGTATACTGTTTGCAAACAGGGGAATTTATGAATACGTTTGAAGTAAAGTGTACGTTAAGATCTATGACTAATCTCGCGATACTCTTATACTTCGTATTCCTTGAACTATTGACATAGTCCCTCGGAGTTCGAGTAAGCGAAGTTTTGTTCAGAACGATTGCTGTCTTTGTGAATTGGGTAAGAAATATTAACCTGTTAGCGGATCATTGTCTAACCTCAGAGAGACTTGGTTTTTCCTTACAATGACAACATATTTGACATCTGTTCAGAAAGATCACTGTTTTTATTTGAGAATTTGTTTAGAACAATTTAGCTAGAAGCTGAGCATCCAGCATTTTGAACTCTGGTCCAGTAATTAAGAGTGTAGCCTTGGCGACATCCGGTAGGTCCGCCATTATGGATCCGAGCGTAGCTCTCGCAGTTAGGAGCACATCCTGAACCTCCTATGTATCTAGACATGTACCTCTGGACACAACCCGATGAGCAGTGAAGGTCAGCAGCACAGACTTCCAGGGCTGCAATTGGACAGGTACACAGTATACACGTATACATATACTAATACTAATACGTTTAAAAATATAATCTCAATAAATCTCTAATAGGTTGTAAACTGTTCCGGATCCATGTCGCTTCTATGTGAGGTTAACGAATTATTATATTTAAAAAATAAATTTTGAAATGTTAGGTTAACAGTATTCTGTATACCGTATAGCGGAAAATTTCAGCGGGGCTTTTATAGGTCGCCAAAATTTAACCCGTCAAATATTAACACTGCCAATTAAAAAGACGCGAAAATTTCAATTCCACCCATAGTTTCCGTTCCGACCGTCATTTACCTTTTGATAACTCCAAGAGTAACGAGTGGTGCGTAACATTGGTTATTGCCTGGCAACTGTCGGCCGAAATGTCAAAAGGTACATAAGAATAGCTAGTGACTACTACTCACAATACATGTATAGCAATACAAGGAAGACATATAACACATTATAATTATTTTTTGTGAAAACAAAGCTATCTACCCATACCATTTAATGAACTGATGTTAACACTTTACATGTATATTAATTGTTAAACCTGTACGTATACATATCTTAAATAAATACCCACGGCGATATCATACGATTGGTTAAATTTGCGTTTGTACACATACTCATATAAACACCAATATAGCAAATCTACATAATTTGTATATGTGTTCGTCTGACGATTTTGGTAATAGTTTCCGGTTTCGAGACAGAAGATCGATAATACACAACACACTTTAATCAACATGTATATGATGTATGGACCTAACATGATTATTATATATATATATATACCGGTAGGTAATACATATGCTCAACGCCAAATGAAAACCCTAGATTTAAAGTAAATCGCTAAATTTTAACCCACCAAAATTTAACTTTCAGGTTTCATGACCAAATCGCCAAATTGTATGACCGCTAAAATTTCCTTGTATCCAGTAAATAATGATCGAGTAATAATGGCGAATAATCATCTTAATGAGCAGGAAATGCACTCATTAAAACACATGTTGAATTCCGTCTCAGTGCGACACATTTTTATACTTTTTATACTTGACTTATTCACTTACACCCTCCTGGCATCCCACAGTCCTGCCAGTATACGTCCTTCAGTTGGAAGTATCCACAGGAGTTAGAGTTAACATCCCAAGCACATCGTATTGCTCTGCATCCAGACTCGACCTAAAAAGATTGATGTTGGTAGCACAAACCTTAATTAAAAATAGAAAACAAACGGAACCGAGAGGGAGGGGTGTTGGGATGGCTTTAAAAGAATTGTCCCATTAACATAAATACTACTGTTAATCAATGTCAAACAGACGGTCAATCGGCCTATCACATGCTTTAAGCGAAATGTTACGAACGATAAGGACAAGTTTATTGTTTAGTAGGTAGAACCGGTACTGAAATGATATTGTTGATCACGCCTATTTACCGAATATGATTAAAGGAATGCCATTTTGGCGGCGCGATCTGCTTTTTCAATAGTAATCCCCGTATGTCCAGGAACCCAACAAAATATGATATGGCAAACGGGGGATCATATGGTAACGACAACCACTATAACGATAAATGCAGCCTTATTATGCCGTCTTCTAAACGACGCTTCGATATTCTCTTGATTTTACTATATCAGATTGCCTCAAATTGTCATATTTATTTTGTTAACTTCCTGTTAATAAATATTTAATATCATAGTGGCAAGATGAATGGAATCAATGCGACTCTTTTTAAAACTATTTGCATATATACAATTTTGAATTATCTAAAAGCTGTTGGTCTGTGAAACAAGTTTTGAGTAACCATAACCACTTTGTTTCGTTTCGTTTGATTGGTGTTTGATTTGTTCCCCGTAGGTCTTTTTGAAGTGTTGATTGACCGTTAATAATCAAACTTGATCTACAACCTACACGATATAGATTTGCATTTTTAGTATGTCTAAAACGTCTATTCGAGAATGTAAACATACACATGATTATGGACTATCTGAAAGTCGTCGATCTGTAAAAGATATAATCAACCATACCCACATTGGTTTGTTTTAAAATCCGTGCATTCCGTGTACCCGGAATAAAAAATGATAAGATTTTATTCCATTTGTACCACATCTTGGCTCTTTTTTTTCCCCTTCAACTATTAATTAATCATCTTGATTGATTTATTGCACTGAGACTTAATATGTATGCCCCTGTCAGGGCAAAAGGCTTTGACGTCGGATAATATGAAAAGAAAGGTATTCGACCGACCTATATTGCTTTGTTAACTAGCATTCCTGCCTATCTACAGTTATGCCATTATACATGTAGATTAACAAGTGTCAAAGGTGCCTCCGTCTGGCAGGTACCGTCCGTTCTGACATATCTATAACACAAGGGCTTTCGTAAACCAAGTAAATCATATGCTCTCAAATGATATGACTTTATTTTCTACATCTATAAAACATGGATATTCATTACAGAACTTCTTTTAAATTACATCCTGTTCGCTGAAATAAGTATATTTCCAGTATTGCATAATATTCATTGATAAAAAGAAAGGCGTGGCTAGTCTACATTACCTCAACTTATTATCAAACTATAGATATATGTTCCTGTAGATGTAATATGTCATTGAAGAAAACCGCTGAGTCCCATAATGGTAGGGTTTAACGAGTAGGGTGTTGGACAGAGACTGGATTCGTTTTTAGGATCGCGAGCTTCCCTGAAAGAGTCTTGAACACAGAAACATATCGTTCGTCTGTCCCACTTTCAGCAAACTGTACCCTTTGTTTCAAACCGCTGACAGGGGATATAAGCGGAAATTACACACTGTCTTCATGCGTGTTCCGACATGCATACACAACGTGTTTTTTCCTTCTCATTACAAGCTTTTTCAACTATTTGGGAAATAAACGTTTTCGCAATAGTTAGGGTCATTTGAAGACTGGTGTCAAGCAGACGCCTATAGCGGGAAAAACACGGAAAGAAAGAGCGATGAGGAAATAAAGATAAGATCCCAAGTGTTGCAAAGGGGTAGGACGTTTATCTGGTATCTTCAATGTCCCTTACCAAAAGACACGGAAGAAATCCTCCGATTCTTCAGGGGACCACGTTTTAGTTGCTTCTTACGACACAGTAAGACACATGTACAGCAAGTATATTCTTTCCCCGCTCCTACATTGGTCTATGGGTGTGTAAACGTTGTCATTTATAAACATCTATTAATATCACAACAACAAGAGGCACATGGGCCTTGACAGTCACCTGAGTTTCGAAATATTTTAGTTAATCTAATTGACCCTTTTTGGAACACCTTGGCTGTTGATAGGACGTTAAACAAATAAAACCAAAGTTTTAGTCAATTTGACCTGTTTTGGCACCGCCCCTAGAGTTCAGGACCATATAATTCATAATTGCGGTTCACCTTTAGCCATTGAAGCTTCCTACCAAATTTGATTTTATTTGGTTTATCGGTTTTGGAGAAGTCGAAAATATAAATTGTTTACCGACGGACGACGCACAAAGACGGACAAAAGGCGATTAGAATAGGCAACTTGAGACTTCGTCTCAGGTGACCTAAAAAGATTATTAAAACTATGTTTTATCACATGCCAGGCTGCATAAAATCTAATAGAGTTGATTAGTTTGCGTTGAACTTGTGAGGTCACGTTTTGGACACCGAAACGGGGTCATCGCTTCTGTGTCACACTTCCAGAAATATTTTTATTTCTTTGAAACGAAAGTCGCTATGGCTTTCGTGTTTTCTCCACTTTCATTTATAAGTTTGGGCATTTTCAAATTTCATAAAGCAAATCGTTCCGGGTACACTTTAATACAATGTTTGCTCACTATTTGCCTGTCCATTGACTTATTACATGTCGATGGACCTTTAAGAATATATTTATATAAATTGTTAAACCTTGATGCATTTGAAATCAGTGCGATCTTGGCTTCTGCCATTGAATGATCTTAAAAGGTCCAATGATAGACTAATATTTTCTCTACTTTTTTATTCTTAATTGTCATTTGATAACCGATAAGACTCAAAATTGAATCGGCGCATATTTAAATTTGATTTAATTAGATTTACAGATTTTTTTTCTCAAATAATTTGTTTGGCTTAATATTCTTGAACCTTAATAATTTTTGAAAATGACATACATGGTCTATCTGTCAAATGTTTTTCAATGCGTACCAAACATAGTAAAATTTCTTTGAAGTTTTAAGCATAAACACAATATTTTAATGGAATTCCTGATGTTATTAACTATGCATATTTTGCTTTACCCATGGTTTTCGTTTGTTTCTGGATTTCCAAATATGCCATTTTGTAACAATGATGATAGGATTCAAAGTTAAAGAATTAAAATTTAAATGATAACAAGAACACATAACATCTGTTTCAGAAAAAGTATAAAATTCTTTTTGGTTTGAAATTCTGTTGATTGCTCTATTTATAAGTGTTGTTGCGTTTCATTATTGACATTACAAAAATAACATTTTCCATCTGATAGACCCATTTTCATAAGTTTATGAATTGTAAAGACTATATTATGAATACATCTCCAATGAAACTCTTTACTTTTTCTGTCTGCTATAGGTATTGTTAGCGGGGTTGTGGAGAAGAACTTCTTCCAGACAGAAAATTAAGCTGGAATCACCAGGGGAAATTTAAACTATTAGGTATAACTTACAACTTTCAAGCAGAAAAATTTTTTGAAGATAACTTCAGACAAAAGTTAATTGCTGTCAAAAAATTATTGAATAATTGGTCTTTTAGAAATCTTACATACATTAGAAAAGTAACGGTCATAAAATCACTGGCATTGCCCATTTTTATTCAAACGTTCACTGTTTTACCAGATCCAACAAATTAATGTTTGTTAGAGTTACAAAAATGCTTCTTCCAGTTTTTATGGAATGACAAAATTGATAAAGTTAAGCGAAATGTAATGTATGGTGATTATAATGAGGGAGGACTACGGGTGCCTCATATAATTTCATTTTGCCATGCTTTAAAAATGTGCTGGATCAAAAAATTACTTGACCCTTTGAATTCTTCTCCTTGGAAAACACTGATTCTAGACAAAATTGAACCATATGGAGGAGATAAAGTTTTTAAAATGAAGAGGGAAGGTCTTTTAAAAATTTCTAAATCATTAAATATTTTCTGGAGTGAGATATTTAATGAGTGGGCTGAACTAAATGGTGATGATCTCCCCACAACCCCTGAAGATGTGGCCTCTCAGCCAATATGGTTTAATAACTTTATAAAAATTGACAACAAGATCTTTATTTATAAACATTGGTGTGAAAAGGATATTTTCTTTAACACATCAATACTTTTGTGAGAAATTTAATTTGCAAATTAATTTTATTGAATATTATGGTGTTTTGAATGCAATTCCAAAGTCATGGAAACTTATACTTTTCCGAAGAAATGAGCGGATTGAAGCCAAGCAATGCATATTTATAGAGTACTTGAAGAAACATGAAAAGGTAACAAAATATTTTTATAAATGTTTAGTAAAAACAGCAACAGAGGTACCAAAGAGAAGTCAGGAAACATGGCAGGAAATTTTACATGTCAACATTCCCAAGGAATCTTGGAGTAAGTTTTATTTAATTCCAAGATACATAACTGATGACACAAAACTTCATAACTTTCAATTTAAAATTCTTCACAGAATAGTATATACTAATACAAAATTAATGCAATGTAAGTTGATTGAAACAGAAAGATGTTCTTTTTGTGGGGATGGGAGAGAAACATTGATTCATTTATTATGGGAATGTTGTCATGTACAATCCCTTTGGTCATCCTTTTTGGATCTCTTAAAAGCAAAATTGGGTATAGTGATTACAAAAGATCCTGTCAACATGTTGTTTGGTATTTTTGAATCGGATCATGAGTGTGAATTAAATTTTTTAAGTTTATTATTAAGATATTATATCTACTTGTGTAGAACAAGGGGTAAAATTCCAACAATCATGGAATGGAAAACATACATGATCTATTATAAGAAAATTGAAGAAATTGGACTCTCTGCATATCCAAATAAAACAAAAGTTATGATAAATCAGAGATGGAATACTTTTGAACGACTGTTCATGGATACATGATATATATAGGTACATGTATATATTTAATTTAATTTCATACATTTAATGTACAAATACTCATTTGCCTAAATCCCCCTAAAAGACGATATACCAGTACATACAGTGGCCTTTTACTCCTTATTTATTATTATACCAAATTTAAGTATAACATTATATTATGTATTATTTGTAATAAACATATGAAATGTGACAACAAAAACCTGAAAAAAAAAAAAAAAAAAATTAAAATTTAAATGATAACAAGAACACATAACATCTGTTTCAGAAAAAGTATAAAATTCTTTTTGGTTTGAAATTCTGTTGATTGCTCTATTTATAAGTGTTGTTGCGTTTCATTATTGACATTACAAAAATAACATTTTCCATCTGATAGACCCATTTTCATAAGTTTATGAATTGTAAAGACTATATTATGAATACATCTCCAATGAAACTCTTTACTTTTTCTGTCTGCTATAGGTATTGTTAGCGTTTTCCATATACTTTCCCAATCAAATAGTTTATTTATATTTAATGATTCCCATTTGTGATGCGCTTTAGATTCATATCTTTGTTCCAGTATAATATTTAACAATATTTTGTCGTTTGATTTATTTGTTTCTATAGCTGACTTTATGTTTTTGATAATCGAATTCTAAGTTATTATATACTGTTTTTCATCAGGCAATAGGTCATTTGACTTCAATTTAGATAACCACTTATTAGGTATTGCATGTTTAAGTCTTGAAAAAATTCGAAATCCAATTTCTTTTTTTCTTAGCTTTTGCAGTAGTGTTTCTGATGTTGTTCAAGTTTTGCTTTGTACATCCCATGTGTCTTTAATCATGGCTATTTTGGATTATGTCCAGTTCTTTAAAGATAAGGGACTTCTTTTGAAGATTATTTTATTATTTCCAAAATTATTTCTCTGGGAATGCCAAGAGGTTCAAAATCTACTTATATTTTTCTCCTGATGCTTTTTCATATCTTTTAAGCGTTTTAAATGTTTCTGTACCTACGAAGAATTGGGAGTCATCAGTAAACATACTGTACTTATGTTGGCCTCAATGTTTTCATTATCTAAAACTGGGATAGTTATACCTGTAATGTTTTTACATTTTGTATTGTTACGTATGGAACAAGCTAAAGGCTCAGCTTGTATAATGTAGATTAGAGATGCGAGAGGGCATCATTGTTTTACTGAGCGAATTATTTTAAACACCCTAGAAAGAAAGCCATTTCAATCCATTGTATAAGTCTTTGTATAAGTCTGTTACCAAAACTAAATTTCTCTAGACTTTTTTTTAACCCATCCCCATTTTACTCGATCAAATGCCTTTTCTTGATCCAAAATGATTATCTCACCATCAATATCAATATACGTTTACATAATCCGTGATATATTGAATTAATCGTATATTTTCCCCGATGTTCCTGCCTTTTACGAGACCTTTTTGATCTTGATGCATGATGTTTGGCGAAAAAGTTTTTATTCTCTCAGCTAATATTTCAGTTATTTTCTTGTAATCATTAAGTATTATCTTGTAATCATTATTTAATAGAGTATTTGGACGCTAATTTATTTATTTCTTCTCTTTTTCCTTGTTTATACAGCAAAGTTAATTTACCTCTATTCTGAATCTCGGTTAATTCGTTGGTTTCGAAAACGTGTTATTACCTCTGTGAGCTCATTTTCGCTATGTCCCATCGTTCTTTTATCGTCCTGAATTCCTGCTTTTTCATGAGTTCCAAAAACTAGTAAATGCATTTTTATAAACGGCCACTATCTAATATTTTTCATTCATATTCCAATACCCTGGCCCTTTTATACTATTTACAAGTTTGATATTGAGCTAAGGAACACCAAAGTGATCTGTTTTTTGTGAAAGGGCAAAACTCTATGGATTCAGTGGTGACATTTTATCAATTTCAACATATTTTTTATTGACTGATGTTATATCAATATAGGATAAGACATCAGGCAGAGCCTATATAAGTCCTTTCCTTACATAAAACAGGTAAACAAACTTAAACATATTTACATACAACCAATATGGATTATACAATAAGAAGGGAGGTATCTTAGATTGTTCTGATTTTTGGATGATTAGAAGAAAGTAACTTCTTAAAAGATGATTGAATTGTTGTGAGATGTATACATATGCCTATTTGGTCAAATTGAGCTTATTCCCCCAACAGTTACAGGCCGACAGTGGTTACATTAGCATCAAGATATTTAGATATATACAACTTATTAATTCGGGAACGTTTATTTCCTTTTCCATAGCTTCGTTTGGTGTCTATGCATTAACTAAAATACCGTCCATCTTTATCCTGAAGTATTTTAGTACGTTTTAATGTACTCCTTTCCTAAATGAAACAGCCGCTCCTCTCAAAGCTGATGTTCCATTAGACCAATAACTTTCACTATCCCATTCACCTTTCCATCTAGATAAAGAATTATTATCACCACAATGAGGGCCACATTCTGTTTTCTCGATCAGACTAAAATTTTACCTACATGTGAAGTTCGAAAAACATCCCTTTGTACTTTTCTAGAAATATCAATGGCAACAACTGTTACCACAGGCCACATACCACAGACGTAGGGCTAGCTAAAAGGGATGGTGGGCTAAAGAAATGGAGGAATTCCAATTGCTTAACTTCAGTATTTTCTAAAATGGAAAAAAATGTGTATACAAAACATTAGTATAATTTGTTTGATAATAAAAACAAATCCTATAAATCCTATGGTAGATACAGGTGACCACGGACAAATGCTCCAAATATTGATATAGGATTGTATGCTTCCATATATCAAGCTTCCGGCACAATGTGAAATTAATTACATTTTAATATGGCCTTACCTGACAAATACATGATAGACACTTTGCCGATACATCGCCTGCAAATATAAAAAAAGAAAACCTAGATAAAATGGGAGGACACTATTACATTGAACAATAATATGTTAGAGCAGCAATCATAATGGATTAAAGGACTAATGCTCTTACTAGGGATAAAATGCTTATCTGTTACACAATAATTTCTTGGCTTAAATGTCAATGTAGATACCAGCGATGAAGATTATGTTCTTCACTTAATTACCTGTGGCAAGGCTGCTTCGAGTGGACGTTTCCGTGCTAGTACCACTACAGTGTGACGACGAAGACGTTCTGAGATAGTTTCCGGCAATCCAAACTCTCTGTGACAATGTATGAAAGAGAAAAACTACAATTTAGAATGAAAACAATAATAAAGTATCAATTTAAAGTTAATTCCAAATGGATTTTATTTAAATAAGTTTGCAACTTGTATGGTGGAATGTGGTTGTAGCAGGGACATATTTTCGTGTGTTTTGGTAGTTTTATTTTATAGGATTTTGCCGTCCGTCCAACGTAATATGTAACGTGTCCGTAACTTAATTCGTCCGTTATAGTATCGTCCGTATTATTGTAGTTATGTATACGTTTTGTGTGCGTTCGTTTCGTTTGTGTTGTACTCCTTAACAATTGTAGTATCCGGATGTTCAGTCTGTGATGTTACGTCATGTAGTGACTGCTATTTCATTGGTTTGCTTATTGGCGGGATATATTATTTGTTAGGGTCAGACATACATTTTCCTCTGACTGGAAAGGACTTTCAGCAACTTCTTTGTGACCCGACCTAATCGCTTTTGTTACGTAATACCCGTAGAGGTACGTGTAATGCACGGGTGCTCTCTGTACCTGGACGTTTGGAGCTTTGAGCCATACTCAGGAATAAAACCTCGAACATAACCCCGTGTATTTTTGCAATAAAATCACCTCCATTACATTGGAGCCCACAGTAAGCATTTATTTAGAGTGTCGGAGCCACTTTGTAGCTTGACGTAGAGATTCTACTGGTACATGAGTATTTGTGATCATGACCGTGTCAAGGTTGTGTCCCTATCTTCGACTCGTTTGATTCAAATGTCTATGTGATCATCACGAGTGAAAATGGCGGTTTGGTTTGGTTTGTTTAACGTCCTATTAACAGATAAGGTCATTTAAGGACGGCCTCCCTGCGTGCGACATGCATGCGTGTGGTGAGTCCGTATGTGTGTTTTGGGAGGCTGCGGTATGTTCGTGTTAAGTCTCCTTGTGATAGGCCGGAACTTTTGCCGATTTATAGTGCTATTTCACTGAAGCATACTGCCGAAGACACCCAGCAGCACAACCCCACCCGGTCACATTATACTGACAACGGGCGAACCAGTCGTCCCACTCCAAATATGCTGAACGCTAAGGTCATTTAAGGACGGTCTCCCGTGCTCGCAATATGCATGCGTGTGGTAAGTGCGTATGCGTGTTTTGGGAGGCTGCGATAAGTTCGGAACTTTTTCCGATTTATAGTGCTACCTCACTGAAGCATACTGCCAAAGACACCAAGTAGGACACCCCGCCCGGTCACATCATACTGTCAACGGAGTTGCCGTGTAGAAGACATGCTTATCAAAGCTTCTGAATGCATCCAGCTAGAAGACAGTGAGACAGATTCTATGTTACGGACTGCATTTTGGAATGGTTTGAAAGCAAAGTTGAAGGATACAACTGGGTACATATATGAGCAGATTGGTGGTTTTGGTGAACTACGTGTAGCCATCAGAAGAGTTGAGAGGGACCATGCTGATAGGAAATCATCTTCAGAAGACCAGACTCAAAAGAAACGGATGTCTGCCCAGTCTGCTATAGCTGTTACTCCTTCTGGTGGACCTGATATAGAGGAACTGAATGGAATGATTCAACACCTGGCCACAGACGTCGCCCACATTGGTTTGGTTTTATTTGTTTAACGTCCCATCAACAGCTAAGGTAATTTAAGGACAGCCTCCCGTCCGTGCGATATGCAGGCGTGTGGTAGGTGCATGTGTGTTTTGGGAGGCTGTGGTATGTTTGTGTTAAGTCTCCTTGTGATAGGCCGGAACTTAACCGGTTTATAGTGCTATCTCAATGAAGTATACTGCCGAAGACACTCAGCAGGACACCCCATTCGGTCACATACTGTCAACGGGCAAAGCAGTCGTCCCACTCCTAATATGCTGAGCGCTAAGGATCAATGAGAAACAACAACATCATCAGCAACCCAAGCAGCAGCAGCACTCTAAACAGCAGCAGAATCCACAAAAGCCATTCCAGCAACCATTCAGACAGAATGTCAACCCTAACAAGCAACAATGGTAGCCCAGTCCAGGACAGGACATTGTAGATGGACCTGTGTGCTATCGTTGTGTGCAGTGTGGACATATTGCCGTTGTTTGCAGATGGGGTTATATCATCTTAGAAGAGATCCTTTAAACAGGAACGGACCTTCGTCGGGGGCAGATGTTAGATCGACAAGCTTGGGGGACACGACAACCTGCTGATTTAGTTGTAAAAGCCACAGAATCATCAGTCATCATTGAGGGTAACCATGTGAAGGCACATATGGACACTGGCTCTACTGTTTCTTCTGTAAGCCAAGATTTTTTTTATAAACAGCATCTTTCACATCTGGAATTACTTTCTCTTCATGTGATTTTGAAACCTTACAAAGGAATTATAGAGGCTGATATTTCATTCCTTTGTACTGGGATCACATATTAGTGTTTAGTATTGAAAGGATGATTCCTTGTCGTCCCTACTAGCTCCTACAATACTACTTTACCAATACTCATTGGAACTAGCATCTTAGATGTTCTTATGTCTACCGTTAAGGAGGAATGTGATATTTGTTTTCTACAGAAAGCCACACTTGTGACTTCATTACGTATCTTACTTTCAAATGTATGGTACTCAGGGAACAAACTCCAGAGGAACCAGAACAAACTTGCTATTGTGAGATGTGCAGAAAGAAGACCTGTGACTTATATGCCCAACTTAACTGTAATAATAGAGGGATATCATGAGTATAAGAGTATACATTTACCCGGAGTTTGTGCATTGTTACAGGCTACTTCTGGCTCTGCAATACCTGATGACGTGGACATAAATTCATCCATTATTCCAAACCATCAAGACACAGACACTTAGCCCTTGACATGATTGATCAGGCTACCAGGAAACTGAATATGTTTGTGTGTGTTTGTATATTCTGTGTCGGTGTATGAGGATGTGTGTATGTTCTGTATGTTTGATGATGATGATGATGATGATGAAAGACATAATTTGTGATGGTGAAAATGAAAGTATGAAAAACATACCGATTGGAATCGATGTATGTATGTGTGTGTGTGTGTGTGTGTGTGAATATTATTGTATTTATGTATTAAAAATGCCTTAAAAATTAAAAATTTAAAAAAAAAAAGACCAGCGATCCTCAGTGCAAGCACACGTTAGTAATCTTTCTACTCGGACTGTCACTAGGCTTAGGCTTTGATATGTGAACTACATCCAGTCACCGTGGAAGATGTACAACAGGAGACAACTGATGTATCTGAAGATATCCTGGACCAGGTAGAGGTTTCCTCTAACAATGTTACTCCTGGGCATAATAGAAGAGTTAGACAGCTGTTGGCTGCTGGCATTATTCAACATTCTCATTATCCATGGAGTTCGAATGTGGTGTTAGTACGGAAGAAGAATTGTGCACTTCGTATGTGTGTGGACTTTCGTCAGTTGAACAAGGAGAACTTTAACACCAGAAGAAGTGCGTCAATTTCTCGGTTTTGTTAGATTCTACCGACGTTTCATTCAGAATTTCAGTTGTGTTGCCAACCCGTTGAGTATTTGATGCCCACTCCAGTTTAACCAAAACGAACCAAGAAGAAAGATAAAGCTGTTCAACCATGGGTGTGGGAATCTGAGCAGGAATCTGAGCAGGAAGATGCTTTTCAGAAACTGAGGAATTGTTTAACAGGACCACCTATTGTAGAATATCCCGACTTTTACCAATCTTTTAAACTCCATACAAATGCCTCCTTGTTAGGACTTGGTGCTGTGTTATATCATGAGCAAAATGGGGTTGTCATTGCCGATGCAAGTAGAGGTGTATCAGAGTCAAGAGATATCCTGAATATAAGCTTGAATTTCTGGCGTTGAAGTGGGCAGTGACTGAAAAGTTCAGCGATTACCTTAACCGATGTCAGTTCACACAATCACCTACAACAACCCTTTGACATACATGTTGGCATCACGAATGATTAAAACCATTTACCAAGGAGTCATTGTCATTGCTTCACCATTTCTTAATAGCTTGTCTATGTTTAACACAGGTGTTTGATGACATACCAGACAATCATCACTATCAATGGTTTGGTTTGGTTTATTATGTTTAACGTCCTATTAACATCTAAGGTAATTTAAGAACGGCCTCTCGTGCGTGCGACATGCATGCGTGTGGTGAGTGCGTATGTGTGTTTTGGGAGGCTGCGGTATGTTCGTGTTAAGTCTCCTTGTGATAGGCCGGAACTTTTGCCGATTTATAGTGCTACCTCACTGAAGCATACTGCCGAAGACACCCAGCAGCACACCCCACCCGGTCACATTATACTGACAACGGGCGAACCAGTCGTCCCACTCCTTGTATGCTGAGCGCTAAGCAGAAGCAGCAACTACCATACTACCATTTAAGACTCTGGTATGTCTCGGCCAGGGGACAGAACCCAAAGCCTTTCTCACAGGGGCGAACGCTCAACTAAAAGCCAAAAGTGAGGCAGTGTCAAGGGAGACGTTAGGAAGAAGAAAGTTGTTAAGAAAGAGAAAAGATAAGATCCCAAATTTAGTCGCCTCTTACGATCATGCAATGGGGGCAGCAGATACAATTCTTACGCTCTACCTACTATCAAAGATGCCTGATATTAGAGAAGCGCAGAAGAGTGACTCCACTATTCGATTTTGGATTTCTCGGGTACAATCGGGTCAGAAGCCTAAACGAGATGAGATACCACAATCAGCTGCAAATCCACTTTTGTGAAGAGCTTTGAGAAATTGTGCCTTCGAGATGACATGCTGTATAGAGAGACCAGTAGAGAAGGGAAACCGATATACCAGCTCGTACCAGGGTTTCCACCATACTGACCATAATACACGATGACACGGGACTTCAGGGTCGTGATCAGACATCATCATTCATTCAGGATATGTATTTTTGGATTGGCATGATCCGAGATGTTGCGAACTACATGAAGAGATGCGATAAATGTTTGCTTAAGAAGACACCACAAACCAAAGAGCGTCATTGGTGAGTATCCATACCTCTCAGCCTTCTGAACTTGTCTGTATGGATTTTTTTAAAAGGAAGACAGCAGTGCATACTCGTCATTACTGACCATTTCACGAGATATGCTGTTGCTATTCCCACCATGAACATGATAGAAAAGACAACAGCAATCATTATGGACTGCCTAAAATAATACATTCAGATCAAGGTCCAAACTCTATGAGCAGACTTTGTACCATTACTTGAATGGAGAGGTCTGACACCACACCGTACCATCCTATGGGAAATTGGCTCTGTGAGAGGTTCAATCGTACGCTCCTTGGCATTTAAGGAACTTTGTCTGAAGATAAGAAAACAAACCGGAAGTCCCACGTTGTTCCACTGGCTACACACCGTACTTCCTTATGTTCGGTCGAAATCCAAGATTACCAGTAGATCTAGCCTTTGGAGTTGACAACACTTTTGATTCATCACGATCTTTTACAACTTACGTTGATTCCCTGAAGGACAGACTTTCAAAGGCGTGTGAACTTGCATCAGCGTTCTCGAAGCGGAAAAATATGAGACAAAAGGATGTGTATGATTCGAAAGTTAGAGGTGCTGTTCTTACCGTTGGTGACCGAGTACTTGTCAAGATTGTTGCTTTTAATGGAGGAGCACAAATTTTCTGACAAGTGGGAGGAATATCCACATGTCATTTATCAGCCAAAATCCGACGTACCAGTGTGTGAAGTTAAGAGAGAAGATGGAGAGTGAAGGTTTGAGACGCTTCACTACAATCTACTTCTACCAATTACCTATCTACCTGGACGACAGCAGCCTAAGCTAGATTGAAAGGTGCGAGCTCAATGTCTGAAGTCTGTCGCAAGGTCTAATGTCTTAAAAGGAAAAGAAGATGATGTCGCTTCATCCCTACTCAACAGCATCTCTGGACAATAAATGTGTTTTAATTTTATCTATTTGTTATTCTAACAAGTTTTCATTTGTTTCAGCATGTCTTCTTGGTCATTGTCGGGGACGACTTTTCGCAAAGTAGGGAAGGATGTAGCAGGGACATATTTTAGTGTTTGATAGTTTTATTTCATAGGATTTTCCCGTCCGGCCAATGTAATATGTAACGCGTCCGTAATACAAGAGGCCCATTTTACCTTTTCCTCAACAGAATTTATCAGAATCATGTCATTCAACAAAGAATTTAACATTTTTTTATATTGTTCAGTATGTTATCTGGTTTCGGTGTGAAGATATAATCATAAATATTGCGAAAGACATTATCTGTACAGTACTAAAGGGTTAAACACTTCAAAATAATAAAGAATATACAAAATATGGATTTTATTGTGCTGATTGTACAGTTAAAACTTTCTGATGGTTACATACCTATACACCAGCATGTCAATATCTTATCTAGTTAAACTGAAATATACTTTAATCAATCTAAATTGTAACTTTAAACCTAAAATATGAGAGGGAATCAATTTAAGAAATTTATAGCCGCTAATTCAATAAAACCAATACAGGCTGATGTAACAAAATGAGGGTCATTATGCAATCATTACATAAGTTAATTATAATTACATAAGTTCATTATCAATTAATTGCAATTTCATCAGTTCATTGCTACTTTATTAATTTAGGAACTTTTGAAATGTCCAACTACCTTTGGTTTAGGTTATATAGCCGTAAATTAAATGTAGCACTCTAGAGTGACCAATGTGTATTGCTTGGAATGATAAGATAATCATTTGAAGAATTTTAATAAATGTTGTCTCCATCTGGTCAGTCGACCCACCAGGATAAACTGAAGTCTAGATTTCGTGTCCATTTAATTAACAAGAGGCCCATGGGGCCTGTATCGCTCACCTGGTTGGATTAGACCAAATGTCAAAATAATGTTTATATTCAATTTGTTTTATTTGTAAATCTCTAACAATGCTATATATGGTTATAGTGTGGGAATCCGAACTGCTTTAAAGATTAATGAAGTCCAGACTCTCTAAGGTCTGAAATACCTCAAGAATTGTTTTTAGAACATGCATGCATTCATCACTTTATGACTAGTAGCGATTTAAAGGAATTACCTCTATTTCCCCTATTGGGCCCCACCCTTTTGGCCCCTCGGAGGGTCAGAGTCACCATTTATGCAAAATCTGTTCACCTTCCCCCAAGGATGTTTCTGACCAAATTAGGTTCAAATCCATTCATAACTTTATGACTAGTAGCGATTTAAAGGAATTACCTCTATTTTCTCTATTGGGCCCCGCCCCTTTGGCCCCTTTGGCCCCTTTGGGGTCAGAGTTACCATTTATGCACAATTTGTTCCCCTTCTACCAAGGATGTTTCTGACCAAATTGGGTTCAAATCCATTCATAACTTTATGACTAGTAGCGATTTAAAGGAATTACCTCTATTTTCTCTATTGGGCCCCGCCCCTTTGGCCCCTTTGGGGTCAGAGTCACCATTTATGCAAAATCTGTTCCCCTTCCCCCTAAGGATGTTCCTGACCAAATTTGGTTCAAATCCATTCATCACTTTATGACTAGTAGCGATTTCAAGGAGTTACCTCTATTTCCCCTATTTGACCCCGCCCCTTGGCCCTTCGGGGGTCAGAGTCACCATTTATGCAAAATCTGTTCCCCTTCCCCCTAAGGATGTTCCTGACCAAATTGGGTTCAAATCCATTCATCACTTTATGACTAGTAGCGATTTCAAGGAGTTACCTCTATTTCCCCTATTTCGCCCCGCCCCTTGGCCCCTCGGGGGTCAGAGTCACCATTTATGCAAAATTTGTTCCCCTTCTGCCAAGGATGTTTCTGACCAAGTTCTGACCTTCGGTCCAGGTGAGCTAATAATTCGTCCGTTAAAGACTATCGTCCGCATTGCTGTAGTTATGTATACGTTTTGTGTGCGTTCGTTTTGTTTGTGTTGTACCCCATAACTGTAATGTCCGAGTAGTCAAGTAAGTGTGATGTTACGTCAGGTAGTGTCTCTTATTCATTGGTTGTTTTATTGGCGGGATATTTTCTTTGTAAAGGTCAGACATACATTTTCCTCTGACTGGTGTTAGGGTCAGACATACATTTTCCTCTGACTGGACAGGACTTTCACCAACTTGTTTATGACCCGACCTATTCGCGTTTGTTACGTAATACTCGCAATAAAATTAAAACTATTACATGTACATGGTGATAGATCAGTAGGATAATTAGACTTTAAGGTTGATAAAATGTAGGTGATACCGGTATTTTATTTAAATGCATATCTCACATATTTCAACATGAAATACTTCAATTAACTCTCTAAGATCTGTCTTAATTTGTGTTGTTGAAAACATGTGCCCAATAATCTACGAACCCATTGCCTTTGTTTTGTTTTTATTAGCTCACCTGGACCGAAGGTTATGCCATGGTGCGGCGTCCGTCGTCCGTCAACATTTGCTTCAAATCGCTACTAGTCAAACAGTTCTTATTGGACTTTGACCAAATTTGGTCAGAAACATCCTTGGCGGCATCAGATTTTGCATAAATGGTGACCCTGACCCCTAAGGGGCGGGGCCCAATAGGGGAAATAGATGCAATTCAGGGTGACCTTTGGGATATGTGTATGTCACTTTCAGGGCGAATTGTCTATTTGTCGATGAAATTAAAGCAAACCATTTCGGCACAGCCCGTATATAGCTACATGTATATGCTACATAGGACGAAATGACTTGAAACAAATTGACAGATCATGAACTATAGTCATGCTAATTCGGACATATACAATTCTGGAAGTAGTCATTTGATTGGCTAATCCAAAAGATCACCCTGACGTGACCCCATATGGGATGTTGTTAGATGTTCATGTAACGTAGTGAGAATGACCATCTTGATTTTAGTTAGATTATTCAAATCGCTACTAGTCATAAAGTTATGAATGGATTTGAACCCAATTTGGTCAGAAACATTCTTGGGAGTAGGGGGAACAGATTTTGCATAATAGTGACTCTGACCCCCGAGGGATCAAAGGGGCGGGCCACTAAACTTATCTTTCCTCTTCTTATTTTTAACAACTTTCTTCTTCCTAATGTCTCTCTTGACAATGCCTCACTTTTGGCCTTTAGTTGAGCGTTCGCCGCTGTGAGGAAGGTTTTGGGTTCTGTCCCCTAGCCGAGACATACCAGAGTCTTTAAAATGGTAGTTGCTACTCCTGCTTAGCGCTCAGCATATTTGGAGTGGGACGACTAGTTGGCCCGTTGTCAGTATAATGTGACCGGGTGGGGTGTGCTGCTGGGTGTCTTCGGCAGTATGCTTCAGTGAGATAGCACTTTAAATCGGCAAAAGTTCCGGCCTATCACAAGGAGTCTTAACACGAACATACCGTAGCCTCCCAAAACACACATACGCACTCACCACACGCATACATGTCGCACGCACGGGAGGCCGCCCTTAAATGACCTTGGCTGTTAATAGGACGTTAAACAAAATAAACCAAGCCAAACCAAACCCATAGGGGAAATGGTGGTAATTCCTTTAAATCGCTACTTGTAATAAAGTTATGAAAGGATTTGAACCCAATTTAATCAGAAACATCATTGGGGGAAGGAGAACAGATTTTGCAGAAATGATGACTCTGACAACCCGAATGGGGCCAAAGGGACGGGGCCCCATAGGGAAAATAGAGGTAATTCCTTTAAATCGCTACTATGCTACTAGTCATAAAGTTATGAATGTATGTTCTAAAACAATTCTTGAGGTTTTTCAGACCCTTAGAGAGTCTGGACTTCGTTATTTCTTTAAAGCAGTTGGGATCCCCACACCATAACCAAATAAAACGAATTGAACATGAAAATTATTTTGACATTTGATCTAATCCAACCAGGTGAGCGATACAGTCCCCATGGGCCTATTGTATTCACTCATGCCGTAACAATGGTAAAGTTTACTTACGTGATGTCCGTGCACGTCCTGAAGCTCGTACCAGTGGTACCCGTCATGTGTCCGAATTCCACCATTGAATTTGTAGCACTCGCCGGAGTTCAAGGTGGCCAATATAGAATTGCTGAGACCAGCTGTTGAGCATATAAGAGGTTATACTCATTACCTTCGTAAAACATATATATTTAGTGTTTGAAATAATATCAACAACAGACAGATAAATAAAACGGCGACAAAGAAATAGAATATTTCAAAATAAGACAATGATTTCGTCCATAAAACCGTTAGATGTCACATCAATGTATAGCGACCGAGCTCCCCTTTAGGTGGAAGGCGAATGTCGACTTAGCGTTAACAACCACGTAGAAATTAATCGTATATGTTAGTTCTTGATTGTAGATTTTGATATGAAATTATACTGGTACATTTAAGGGAAAATTTTTAAAACTTTACATAACATAATTATAACGTCATGATACAATTTGTACATAATACGAAGTAAAATAACAGTTTGAGTATGCGAAGATAGGGAATAAAGGTGAACAGATTGGGAGAGGATAAGTTAATAGCCGCATTTAACATTTTTAAAACGCTATACTTCCACTTCTCTGTCCTGTAGGGTGTAGGGCGTAAGAATTGTACCTGCCGCCCCAATTGCATGATCGTAAGAGGCGACTACTAAATTTTCGGATCTTATATTTTATCTTTTTTCCTAAAAACTTTCTTCTTCCTAATGCCTACCTTGACAATGCCTCATTTTTGGACTTTAGTACAGCGTTCGCACCTTTGAGGAAGGCGTTGGGTTCTGTCTCCTAGCCGAGAAATTCTAAAAAATGGTAGTTGCTACACCTGTTTAGCGCTCAGCATATTAGGAGTGGGACGACTGGTTCGCCCGTTGTGAGTATAATGTGACCGGGTGGGGTGTCCTGCTGGGTGTCTTCGGCAGTATGCTTCAGTGAGGTAGCACTATAAATCGGAAAAAGTTCCGAACTTATCGCAGCCTCCCAAAACACGCATACGCACTTACCACGCGCATGCATATTGCGAGCATGGGAGAGCGTCCTTAAATGACCTTAGCTGTTTATGGGACGTTAAAAAAATAAAACCAAACCAAACCTCCACTTCTGGCGTTAACTCCGCTGGTTGTGAGACATACACAGGTACCCGATGCGATGTGACCGGAAATACTAGCTGAGATAATCCCAACAAAACCTAAACAACAAAGTAACGTTGGCAACATTTCTATTGGTGAGCGACGTGTGTGTGTTCTACTCTTTCGAAAATTCTTTATATATTTGCATAAAAGGGAATTACCATGTTTAAAAGATAAGGTTCACACCTTTAAAACCAAGATATGATGTTTATCTTGACAACCTTTACTCCTGAACTATTTATTTTAGTAAGTAGGCCGTAGTATAATGTTTTCTTTCTCTTCAATTTAAATTGAACCAATGTAAGTCCTATTTGCTACCACTGAAAACTAGTTCAATGTCATATATGTAAGTATGCAGTGGCCTGTTTTAACACTAAATACTAACTTAATGTTACATATGTAGTGGTCTGTTTTACCACTACAAACTAACTAAACGATACATAGGAAAGAATTAGTGGCTTGTGCGCGCGTTGTTGAATATTGAAATAAAACAGAGGCCAATAACTCTCACCGATAAAAAGACTGTCGAATCATCTTTCTGGAAGATATAACTTCATAACAGTAAATGTATTATATCAAAATTTGAATGAGATCTCTATAGATGTAGAAGATTGCCGGACTAAAATCAACTACTGAAATAAACAAAGGGCAATTACTTCATGATTGTAACGCCTACCAAGTGTCAAGAAATTTATTGGAAATGCAGATATCCGGACGAAAAATTGCATACTGTAAAGCGATTCTTATCATTATCATAAGCTACATGGTACAATAAGTATTTACATATTGATATATTAAAAACGCTTCCGTACCTATCCCCTGTGTTCATTGAAGAATTAAACAAATCTTTTGAGCTAGCATTTTGTTCTAATGCTCTTCTATCTAGGGAAAGCAAAGTCTTTCTTTAATAAAGCACTGGACAAAGTGTCAGTGCATACTACCCAACAGAACTCCAAGTAATTTGCATGGAACTTGTATCACCTATCTTTGACCTTTAACTTCCAGGTCTGAAGCCATATGTATTTTTCCAAGCCAAATACTTTCTTAGTAGCAGTGACCTTGACCACCAAGCCTGATAAGTTATCCCGGCAAGTAAGTACAAGGTAGAACTTGATAAAGTCTCATAAGCGTGATCAGCTCAGTTGAATTCGAAATATGTTCAATCTAATTAAATTCAAGATGGGCATTCTCACTACGAAATGAACGTAGTGAGAATGACCATCTAGATTTTAATTAGACTGGAATATGTTGACGCATTATCAATCACCTGGTTTTCTGGACCTCTTGGCTAGTGAGAGAAAAAATGTGCATAGACATATATATTAGCATATTTCACTCCTGTGAAATTGAATGTACGTAATCGTCGTTCATTTTAACAATCTTGGAATCACTACACCACAGCATACAAACTACAGTGCCAATATCAGGTCCCTTGGCATTGGTTACTAAGATTTTAGCATATCTGGCCATGGCTATGTGAACTTTAATTAAGGTAAATGTCATTCCTTAAAGCAAACATGACTGCCTTTCGGGCAGGTGATCGAGTTAAAAATAGACAGACAGTTGGACACCTTATTACCACATCACATCTAGATAAGGCGTAAAAATGTACCTGCTGCCCCCATTGCATGATAGTAAGAGACGACTAAATTTGGGATCTTATCTCTATCTTTCTTCCTAATTTCTGCCTTGACTATGTCTCACTTTTAGACCTTCAGTTGAGCGTTCGCCCCTGTGAGGAAGGCTTTGGGTTCTGTCCCCTGGCCAGGACATACCAGAGTCTTTTAAAATGGTAGTTGCTGTTCCTGCTTAGTGCTGTGCATTTTGGGACTGGCACGACTATTTTGCCCGTCGACAGTATAATGTGACCGGGTTGGGTGTCCTGTTGGGTGTCTTTGGCAGTATGCTTCAGTGAGGTTGCACTATAAATCGGCAATTACACGAACATACCGCAGCCTCCGAAAACACAAATTCACACTCACCACATCTAATAATGTATGACCATAACTTCAATATGTTCATTTGAATCGTAGAATCCACATTTTTGACCCCACTCTTCCCCTTAGGACTGTAACTCAAATATAATCAAAAGAAAGAAAATCAACTAGAAGTGCACAAGTAAGTAACTGATTGTCATGTCGAGATACATCCAAAGCCAAACGCCTGATACCTAGGGCAAACATAAAACAAAGTATCAAAATAACCCATTATTAAGGAATGGTATTCGATGCGCCCGCTGTATCTAACTGTATGTCGTGAGAGGCGACTAAAATTTGGCTTCCTGATAACTGATTTTCTTCCGTGTCTTTTATTACGGGGACATTGAAAAGATTTAAATAGATGTTTGCCCCATTTTGGATTTAAAATCTTCACTTTCATTTCTCACCGCTATCTCTTTCTCTGCTTTTTTTTCTTACTCAGTCTCTTTGAAACCTGTTCTCATATGACTGGCTGTTGAAAGGACGTTTAATCCCTTAAAACGAAAACAAATGATTTCCCAGACAAACAAGTGTAAAACTGCCCTAAACACATAAATGAAATAAAGTGATAAAGTACCACAATATTAAACAACCTTATAGCAATACAGCCAATAACCTAATTAAAAAATGAAATTCGACCAACTTAAAATAGACGAAATTTTCCCAACACATTATCCGTTTGGACAATAAATGTAACAGCAATAAACTCTGAATGCATCGACAAGACCAATTACAAGAGAACACTTTTAATGCTTAAGCAAAAGCATTATCGACTATAGAGGATAAATTTAAAACAAAGTAAAATTCTACACAGATGGTTAATAAACTTTAAACGATAAAGAAGGCCTAGTTTTTATTTATTCTTCTGAAGAATTGAAATGTCAGTCTGAATAATTGTATATTCCATGTACGCAAGTGAACTGATAGCCATTGGACATTATATATTAAAAAACGCAAACAGGAGCAGTTATCATGACAAGACAGCCTATCATCCTTAGTCTGTGCAAAATCGAAAAAGTACCGACCGACCTTAGTGATAAGTTCTATCTTAAAAGGTGGGGTTTCCAGCAATGTTAATTTCCCATAGGTATCGGCCTTCAGATTTGTTTACACTTGGAGACCTCTCGCCGATAAATTGCTTTGTGCCATCAAAGTTGGTTTTCTTGGCTACACATTTAACCCAAATTTATCGATGATGCACTTGCCCAATTAACAAATCGTGTAACTTAATTACTAAATTAAAAACGGAGATTGTCACAAACAGATGAAAAAACAACAATTTATATGAATGAAAAAAAGACAGTTTGATCCAAAAACTAAGTACCAAAATACCAAAACAGAAAGTGTACCGCCAATAATGTTTTTAAACACTTTCTGAAAAAATTGTAATTTGTTTACAAAAGATGCGTTTTTTCACTAACAAATTACATTTAAAATTTCTTCCATATTCAGTCCGCTCAAAATTATAAAACATATGGAGAGCTTTATTACTCTAATCCTGTCCAGATATCAAAACTTCAACATTTTTGCAAAGAGTAATTTTTGGTTTTGATGTGTCGCCCCTATGGTTTGGTTTGGTTTGGTTTATTTTGTTTAACGTCCTATTAACAGCTAAGGTCATTTCAGAACGGCCTCCCGTGCGTGCGACATGCATGCATGCGTGTAGTGAGTGCGTATGTGTGTTTTGGGAGGCTGCGGTCACCCCAATGACTTGATGAACGATAGTGGACATACATTGTAACAGACCACTCTGTAACAATCCAAACTTTAATGCACACAGGTGCCTTATCTAATATATAACAACTACCAGGACACATAAGTAATGCCGACATGTGAAGGCAACATTCTTAAATGACCATCGCAGTCAATTATAATTAGAACGTTTAATACGATATATTACATGACCGATATTGACTAAACAATTCTTGCAACAATTTACTCCATATACGCAATCTCATTGCTCTTCTGATATTACTTTTTACATTTTCTTTAAGTAAATATCTTCTTTGTCAATGATATGAAATGTTGTATTAAAGTGCTTCTATCCTATTTACAAAATCTCCCCCCTGATGGAAACACAGTATCATGCTCACAAATGGGAGTTGTGAAGTTGTCTTGAAAATTAAAACCAAGAAATCTGCTAGAAACAGAGTTCCTCAGCACAATTAGTTGCTTGATGTTTTAGAAGCAAATGGTAATAGGTTTTGTGATGATGAAGACATTGGCTTGCGTACAAAGTAATTTAAGAATTATCAGAAACGAGACTCATTCAAATTGTTCAACATTTCTTTCCATTTTTCCTTGGACTTGAAACATTCTTGAACATAACACGATTTTCTCTGGAGCATTTTTTGACAAGCGAGCGACTGTGATACTTAAGTATAAATGTATCTTTATTCCAGCTCCATAGAATGTTCTACTGTCACCAGAAGAAGCGAACTAATTGATGTTCATTAGCATTGCTCTGCATAATGGTTACATTCTGGATAAAGAAGGCCCTTTTCCTTGAAGCGATAATGATGCGAAGATTACAAAAGCCGTCATGTCTCTCCTGACTGGAGAAAGATGAGAATGTCGTTATTGATTGGGGTTGATATATGTGTAAGCAGATTTGGAATTACGTGGTTTGACAACAAAGATGGCGTCTGATCTTAAACCTGGGCAAACTAAGCTTGGCAGATCCAGTTGGGTAGTAGTCATATCACACATGATTCAAGCATTGGCTATTTTTCAAAACACAACTTGCCCTCAGCTATTTCATTGATGTCATCGAGGCACTCGGTAGAATAGTAACAATATGTCTTAATGAAATCCGCTGACCCAAATATATCAAAACACTAGAACGACATGCATTGGATAGGGTTGGTTTGGTGTGGTTCATTTTGTTTAACCGCCTATTTACAGCTAAGGTCATTTAAGGACGGCCTCCCGTGCATGGCACAACACTCCTGATTACTATTTTTGGACAATTTATTTTCTTCTGTTTGGAGATGAAGCACATAATTACGAATGGACAGCAATAGGAAGTTGTATTTTTGAAAATAGAACATTTCGTTTAACGTAAAAAGAACAAAAGTATTAAAAACTGATATTTTGCATTTTCCCCGAAATCCATACATTTTTTTAAAATTTTGGCACAAAAAGGGCGCTACGATATTGTGTATGAACAGGTTTGAAATTCAATGTCAACTTGTAAACGTAGGACTACATAGTCTTCTTATAGTATATACACGTTATCGTATTTGCTTCCTAGGCCATTTTGAAACCTCTCAAAAAGCATGGTATAAGCATTTCACTCGAATATGTACCAATACATATAGATGTTCCAAACAGTTATAAAGCAGTCAAACAACCCAACAGCGCACTGAAACATGATATACATTGGGAAGTTAACCAATATTTTCTAAAAATGTTTATTCGATGATAAATCCCAGAAAAATAATTGTCTAGGAACATGGTTTAGTTTGGTTTACCTTGTTTAACGTCCTATTAACAGCTAAGGTCATTTAAGGACGGCCTCCCGTGCGTGCGACATGCATGCGTGTGGTGAGTGCGTATGTGTGTTTTGGGAGAAATACACCTCTTTATACTGGCACTTCAGACTTGTGTATGGGTTCACATAAATGGAGCAGTGTATTGCGTGCAGAACGTAAGTAACTCCATTGAAACCTTTGACCCACATTAAGAAAAAAAGTTGCCCGTTCTCTATCTCCTACAGTTCTTACACTGGCATTTAACCAAGGGACTTGTTTTCACCAAAATGAGGCAGTATATAAATGTAGTCCGACACTCTAACCACATTGTGACATTTGACTTACATCAAACAGACCGACATCAGAACTACTGTGATTGAGATAATGGAAAAAAACAACAGATTCTTTCTTTCATGTATGTTTGTAATAATTTAGATATTCACTTTCCATACAATATGTTCCTCGTTGTGTATGGTGACAACGAAAGACAAATATTCAAATATTTCTATATACAAATTTTTTCTACATGTTGAAATATATTGGGAAGTACACTTTATATATCAAAGGAATAACTTATTACACATAAGTGAAAATATTGGAATACATGGACTGACTTACAAAACTGTTTATTTTAGAGTAAGGCTCTATGACAACTTGAGTGGTTAACTTTATTAACTACTCTTGTTAGTAGAGATTTTCAACATAAACTTGTATGAACTTATGCAAATAGGACTTCTTGCATGTAATTCGACTAGGCAAGTGGTCAGTGCCTAGTTCACTGGCCCAGTTGAATTATAATAAATAATATACGGCAACGAGGGAATAATTCTTTACAGTAACCATTGCAGAAATATCTGTGTTTAGTTTGTTTTTGTTTTGTTTAACGTCCTATTAACAGCCAGGGTCATTTAAGGACGTGCCAGGTTTTGGAGGTGGAGGAAATCCGGAGTACCCGGAGAAAAACCACCGGCCTACGGTCAGTACCTGGCAACTACCCCACGTAGGTTTCGAACTCGCAACCCAGAAGTGGAGGGCTAGTGTTAAAGTGTCAGTCCTTATTGTGACTATTCGTACCATGTAAGACTATAACTCAGCTGTGAAAAGGAGATTTTACATGTTTTAAACAATTGATGACATCTCCTTTCACTCGCTCTTTCTTTCGGTTGATGATACTCCCACTCCCTGCTTATTAGCATTATGACATTGACAATATATCTGGACAAATGTATACACCGAAAAGATCACTTAAGGTTCGTCAAACCAACTGAGCTTTTTCGTTACACACCCTGTCATTACTGAGCTTCTTACTACCTATCAACACCTTGACCACCCCTAATTCTCCTGTGAATACAGTGTATTTCATTTCCTGCCCTGCTATGCAGGTAGGATGTAAGAATTGTACCTGCTGCCCCAATTGCATGATCGTAAAAGGCGACTAAATTTGGGATCTTATCTTTTCTCTTTCTGAACAACTTTCTTCTTCCTAATGTATCCCTTGACAATGCCTCACTTTTGGTCTTCAGTTGAGCGTTCGCCCCTGTGGGGAAGGCTTTGGGTTCTTTCCCCTGGCCGAGATATACCAGAGTCATTAAAAATGGTAGTTGCTGTTCCTGCTTAGCGCTCAGCATATTAGGAGTGGGACGACTGGTTCGCCCGTTGGCAGTAAATTGTGACCGGATGGGGTGTGCTGCTGGGTGTCTTCGGCAATATGCTCAGTGAGGTAGCACTATAAATCGGCAAAAGTTCCGGCCTATCGCAAGGAGACCCACATGCACGGGAGGCCGTCCTTAAATGACATTAGCTGTCAATAGCACGTTAAACAAAATAAACTAAACCAAACCAGATATTGACATATTATTTCACTTTCGGTGGAAGGGCTGTCATTGGCTGAATTGTCTTGATCATCTGTTTAATAGGACTCTATAATCTCTTTTTAGGATTTTTTACCTTTGACCTATTGTTTTTGATTGTTTCTCATTATTTTTCTGCCGTTTCTGTGGCATCTAAATATTTTGATCGGTAAAGAATTCATTAAGACTTAGTGTGTTGTTGGCCAAGGAACGAAGATGTTTTATCAGCCTTTTAAATAGGTCAGAAATTATATATGGCCGCCATGACGTCATAACTAAAAAGTTTAAAAAAAAAAAAAAGCCATAATTAAAAAACAAAACGTTGAATTTGCAGGATTCGTGAAATTATATAATTTGAAGAATCACTTTGGGGCTAACTTTTCCCCTATCCCGTGTTAATACAAAACATGTCTAATTAAAAAGCTCGCTGAGGAGTAAAGTTCGTCTTCTTTTTTTTTTTTTAGAAAATCTTTATTTTTCAACCATTTTGATTTTTTTCTCATAGATCTATGTAGTATGTCATTCCTATTAGTTTGATGTCTTTAGTTTTTCGGTAACTTTTACCGTTCACCTAGCATGCCAGGTAAATATTTTTGGTATGCCGTCCATTCACATTTAAAACTTCTATGGAAATTTCTATGATTGTGCAATCATTTCCAAATCTTTAAGCGACAACTTATCAATAACCAAAAATTGAATGAAAGAAATGAATGACCTTGACTTATATTCAAGGTCATCGGGGTCAAATAGGCTAAACAAACTTAAATGACTTCTTCTCAATAACCAAGAAGGGACCAGGGACTTGATATTAGGCATGTAGCATGCTGGGTAAAGAGCTACTTAGTTTGATCAAATGAATGACCTGGACCTACATTCTAGGTTGCAGGGATCAGATAGGTGAAAACCTTTAAATGTCATCTTCTTAATAATCAACAAGCCAATATACCTGCTATTGGGTCCGTACCAAGCTGGGATGTGGGGCTACAAAGTTCGTTGATATAGATGACTCCAATTCAGTTATAAATGTCATATCCGCCTTAAAATTGTCATAGGTGTAAAGCCCGTCATATTGTCCATGACGATTTCCTGTTTAATTTTGTTAGGAGTCTAACATCCTTGCCACAGCCAGAGACATGAGGATGGTGTCAAGGAGACGTCTATAGGAGAAAACAAAGCAAAGAATGACAGAGCAGTGAGGGTAGGTTTAAGATCTAAAGAATTGCAATAGGGACAGGAAACCTATTTTGGTCTCTTTTACATCCCTTTAATAAAAGACACGGACGAAAATTCCCGATTCTTTAATATGACAAAAAATAATACCAAACCAAATAGCACATGAAGCTTAATCTGTATGACCATAGCTATTGGTACACTAGTGTAGGACATTAAATAGTACAAGCCTTACTTGAAAGCCTAAAAAGATCATGGAGAAATAAATTCATTCTTCTCGGGCATAATCCATTGTTCATGCAGAGATGCACAATGAGAAAACATAGTTAATAAACGGTTCTAACCTCAGGGGGACACGGTCATCTTTACAATGACAACACATTTGACATACATATACTGAAGACCTGACTTATTCGAACCAGTATTACAACCCTTGTCCGTCGAACTGTTCGCTCGGTCCCAACCGCGTCCTTGTATATTCTTTGTAAATCAATCTCGAATTGCTCGAATTGCTCGAATTGCTCGAACCGCTGCGTCACACATGGCTGCGTCGGACCTCTTACTGCGGTCGATCTTACAGGTATCGGGTAAAGACTTTGGTTTGGTTTATTTTGTTTAGCGTCCTGATGACGTCATGATTACATGCCTACACTACCTAGTACTTATTAAACATTCTGATCAGTCTATTGTTTGTTGATATGATAGCCTCCAATCGCTGTACAAACGGAAGTTACATGTCGATGTAACTGTAAAACCAAATTACGAAATGGCAATATCAAACGAAGGTAATAAAGGAGTATGATTTACATAAATGTGGATCGCAATATTTGATATTTATAGAAGGGACTGATTATATTGCTTATTGTGATATTATACAACAGAGATAACTTTACTTACTGTTTGTCTTGAACCTCCATACACACTTTTTACAGTTTCGTAAATTCAAATTAACCGTGAACGGATGTACTTGTATGGTGGACTATCAGGTAGGACTCTTATGCCATTTCTTGCAACTGGATGAATATAGCCTATATCTTAAAATAGTTAAATTTTTCGTTTTTATGTCTGAATTTTCCGTACTAAAGTATTTAAAATCATTTTAAATCACGAGTATCACCGTGGTTTCCCTTTAGACTACTAAGTACACTGTGCAGGCAAACAGCGAAATGTTAAACTTAAGATTACGTTTGTTGTCAACAATTGACCAGTACGTTATGATCTATGAGGAACGCCTCGTAAGTCAAATACCTCGTATTCCTCGAACTATTTAGCAATTAGCGGATCACTGTTCTAACCTCAGGGGGACTTAGCTTTCCTTACAAAGACGACACATTTGACATGTGTTCAGAAAGATCACCGTTTTTATTTCAGAATTTGTTTAGAAACATTTAGCTGTTAGCTGAGCATCCAGCATGTTGAATTGCGTTCCAGTAATGAAGAGTGTTGCTATGGTGACATCCGGCAGGTCCGCCATTATGAATCCGAGCGTAGCTCTCGCAGTTGTGAGCACATCCTGAACCTCCTATGTATCTAGACATGTACTTCTGAATACAACCTGATGAACAGTGGAGGTCAGCAGCGCAGGCTGCCAGAGCTGAAATTTGACAGGTAAATATATACTGAAACGTTTGAAAAAAATATAATCTCGAAGCATCCCTTATAGATTGTAAACTGTTGCAGGTCCAAGTCACTTCAATGCGAGTTTGGGGAATAGTTATATTTTTTTTCAAAATTTGTGATTATAACAGTATTCTGTTCAGTCAATCAATAATTATCGAGTTATAATGACAGATCATCAACTGAACGAACAAAAAAGTTCGAATTACACCTCAGTCCGACACATTTGTTTCTATCTGTTAAGCTGGATGAAAGATGTTAACAATATATTTGGTGGCGGTCATAGGCCCGAATGTTTACAGATGATAAATTGACTTACACCCTCCTGGCCTCCCACAGTCCTGCCAGTATACGTCCTTCAGTTGGAAGTATCCACAGGAGTCAGAGTTTACATCCCAAGCACATCCTAATGGTTTACATCCAGACTCGTGCTAAAAAGATATATATATATAAGTAACACAAAACTGAAATGGGGAAAATTATATAAAAAAAACGTTACCGAAGGATGTTTTTGATTTTTTTTAAACATTGATCGCATTAACAGAATAAATTATATTATCAATCGGTTACAAACAGACTGCCCATTGGCCCATTACATGCTTCAAGGGAAATGTTACGAAGGTGGAATTTAGTTTAGTATCTTAGCAGCCAACATCCCAATGTTTCATATGACGTAACCATGGCTACGGCTACCTTATGATCGCCATTAGAATTGTCAAGGTCCATTGCACACGATGCACTGAGGTAAGACTCTGTTCGAGTCTGTTAGTATATACAGAATTTTGAACTGTCTGAAAGTTATGGTCTTTATCACAAGATTTGAGTAACTGTAGCCAATTTTTGATTTTAAACTGATCGTGAGTGTACCAATATATATCTACATTTGTACATGTTTCGGTTTTTTTAATGTGATTTTGTCTCTTGCCCATTTTGCTCTTGTTTTTAATAACTTTTTTTTTTGCCCTTATGACCTTCATAGTATTGAGGGCCGTTAATCATTGTAACTAATTAACTAACTGTCAATGTAAAATTATTGAAAATCAGTATGTTTTGACTGTAGATTAAACAAGATGAACGAAAGATATAATTAGGGGCCAGTGTTTCATAGAACGACTCCGTTTTTATCTGTCTTTTAATCTTGATTACAGTAATCTTTATACATTTTTTTACACAAAATACTACTACTACATACTCTTACCTCAAGTTATTATGTAAGTCTGCTTGGTTCCTGAATATACATGAGCACCCAGGTAATAAAGAAGATAGCGCCGAAAAACGGCATTATCACTTCCACCAACTGATTTTAAACTCATTTTACCGACTGTGAAACTATTATTACATTTTAACATCGCTATGGGAACACGAATGGAATCAATGTGAAGATTACAAATTAGAGTTGTAATGAAGAGGCTGTCCTCGCCAGTACTAGGATATATATACATTTTGCAGATGAAAATTTACCTGATTTTGAAGACCCCATAGAATCATTTAGAACAAAACTTTCCAAGAAAGCAAAAGAATGCATACAAAAATCCATAGGTAGACAAAACTCTAAAATGTGCCTGGATTGGGAATTCAAATACAGTACACCAATATCATTATGAATAAATACGAAGTTGTATGGAGTAGTAAAGCTAGAAGGACATTCCGACCTAACAAAAAGATTTCTTAGAAATCCTATTATTGCAACTTAAATTCGAATACGTCTATGAAAAAAGAGATGGTCAGGCAGATCAGTTTAAAACATCTGTAGAACAACAGGACATTTTGAATCTATACATAACATTGCTACATTAAATAAAAAGGTATTGCCAATGTTCTGGTTTCTATATTTGCAAATAGTTCATCCACTTATAACTATGATAAATATATATATATATATTGAAACTTTCCTTTGATAATAACGAGAATTATAATAAACAATTAACATTGTTTGAATTCCAGGAACCACTACAAAACGCATGATTCGGCACATGTCTCGATGTCCATCACTGTCGACACCACATCAAAGCCACGTACACTTGATTAAACATTTGCGTCGGGCTTTTCTAAAGTAGGGACACCTGGTTGCTGTTATCTTCGATTTGGAAAAGGCCTCGACACAATGTGAAAATACGGCATAATGAAAGATCTTGATGACACAGGTATTCGTGTTAAATTGCCAAATATTATTTCAAGTACGGAACGGAATTACGCATTTGGACGTAAGGATCAGGAAATGGGTGTATCACAGGGAAGTATACTCTCTGTTACATATTTGGACCTGAAAGTTAACAGTACTGTCTTTTGAGAAATATCGCCCAGTACTTTTCAAGACGATAACAAACTTAACTTCCCTCTTGTACTTTTGCAGAAACAATTATGACAAAAATTGTTAACGCACGGACCACAGACGTAGGACTGACTAAAATGTATTTGTGGGCTAAAGAATTGAAGGGATTCTAAATGTTTAAGTGGCATAAAAATGTTACAAGGACAAATGCACGCTCCATTGTTGATATAGGAATGTAAGCTCTTACATATTAAACTTCCATCACCATATGAAATTAATTACATTCTAATTAGCCCTTACCTGACAAATGCATGATAGGCAATGTGCCGATACAACGCCTGCAAATATAAGAAAGAAAGGCCTAGACACAATAGGAGGACAATATCACATAGAACAATAATATGTTAGAGTAGCAATCATCAATTGAAATAGATTAATTCTAATGATAAAATGCTTACCTGTAACACTAACTGTAGATCGTTACAGTACTAGTACTAATACTATAAAACTTAACTCAATCATAACTTAAGTGAGATAAGTTAAGGTTGCTGTCCAACTTCTGGGACGACCGGTGCGTTCGTTTTCAGTATAATGTGACCAGGTGGGGTGTCCTGCTGGTATTCCTCGGCAGTATGCTTAAGTCGGATAGGATTATAAAATCGGCATCAGTTCCGCGCTATAACATGGAGGCAAATACCAATATACCGCATCCCCCAAATACACACACATTCATCATCCGTCCTTTAAAGCGATAGATGTTGGTAGGATTTTAAACAATTTTAAACCAAGCTACCCAACTTTGACCTTTAGTTCGCCCCCGTGAGGAAGGCTTTTTGTTTTGTCCAGTGGTTGAGACATACCGGAATATAACAAAATGGTAATTATTTTTACTTTTGCAAACGCTTAGCATTTTAAGAATGTTACTAGACATAATTATTTACTTATTATAAATGTCATCGTAGGAACCAGTGATAAAAGATAATGTTCTTCACTTAATTACCTGAAGTAAAACTTCCATGAGCGGACGTCCCCGTGCTAGTCCCACTACCGCTACAGTGTGAGGAAGAAGACGTTCTTAGAAAGTTCCCGGCAACCCAAACTCTCTGTGACAGAGTATGAAAGAAAAAGCTATTAAGAATGAAAACAAAAGTAAGACAGCAATTGTAGATGAGTTCCAAAAGGATTTCAATTTGTATTACATTTGAAACGTGTGTTGTAATGTTGTAAGAGATCAATGATAAAGTTTACTTACGTGATGTCCGTGCACGTCCTGAAGCTCGTACCAGTGGTACCCGTCATGTGTCAGAATTCCACCATTAAATTTGTAGCACTCGCCGGAGTTCAAGGTGGCCAATATAGAATGGCTGAGGCCAGCTGTTGAGAATAGAAGAGGTTATACGCTTTACCATCTTAAAACAGATGTTATATATTCAATCGCTGAAACAACATGTACAATTGTAAAATTTTCGGAGCGCTAATGAAATAGAATATATTTCCAAATAAGATAGTGCTGTCGACCAAAAACGTCACCGGTGGATGTCACATCAGTTCAGTCGGCCATTACATAGCAATGTTCAGTAAGTTCATAGCAACACATTGTACAGTACAAATTATCAGGATGGTGTAATAAGGATGGTATATAATAAGAAGCATGTAGAGGATAAGTTTCGAAAAAGCTGCATTTGACATTTATAAAACGCCATACCCCCACTCCTGGCGTGTACACCGCCCGTTGTGAGACATACACAGGTACCCGATGCGATGTGACCGGAAATACTAGCTGAGGTAATCCCAGCAAAAGCTAAGCAACAAAGTAACGTTGGCAACATTTCTATTGTTGTGTGACTTGTGTGTAATCTACTCGTTCGGAATGTTATATATATATTAACATATAACGGAAAACGAAGTTTTAAGATAAGGCACGCACCACAGAAGTAGATATGGTGAAAATCGTGACAATATCTACCTGTATTTTAGGAAATAAAGCCATACATCTTTTCCATACATGTACAACCTGTATAAATTTAACCAATAGAAGTCATATAAGCTACCACTGAAAACTAACTTAGTGTTGCATATGTAAGTATGTTGTGGTCTGTTTACCACTGAAAACTAACTTAATGTTACATATGTAAGTATGTTTCGTTTGGTTTGATTTTAATGGTTTAACGTCATATCAACAGCTAATGTAAGTATGTAGTTCCCTATTTAACCACTGATAATTAACTAAATGTTAATACATAAGTACATGTACATATGTATGTAGTTCCCTGTTTTACCACTGAAAACTAACAAAATGTCACATGTGTAAGTATATAGTGGCATGTGCGCGCGTTTTTACATGCAAGAAGTGAATAATTAACTTAAGTAATTATGAAAAGTCAATGCTTTGTATTCTTATTTTATCCTTTTAAGATATTTGTGCGTTTTGACACAGGTTATATCCCTTTATGACGATATGTGCGCAATCGATATTTATGAAGTATAACGTTTTCCGAATGCCAGATATACAAAAAAAAGTCATCTATTCCTTCTTAAAAAAAATTGTATGTATTTAATTACATTGCAAATGCACCATATCTTATATAGGATTATAGTTACACGGATCCTACAATGCTGTTAATAGGACGTTAAACAAAATAAACCAAACCAAACCTCACCTCTATTTTTAGAATATCTACATGTATGGTAATCGGTTCCAGCAGGGAAACGCGTCATTGATTCCTTCAATGGTTGTGATGACACCACGAAAATACAATTACACTATGAGTTGTCTCCCTTTAACTGTGTAAAAAAGAAATGGAAAGTTGTCTAAACAAAAGGCTGTGCTAACCAGGTAATGTGGTTAATTTAGTTGATAACCTCACACTCAGGCCTTGATATCTATCCTTCTGAAGAAGAATTTGAAATAAGTCTCAATATGTGTTTGTTCAGTGAAACTTGTGAATTGATAGCCATTGGACTAGCACTTAGCATTATAGATTGTAACAAATCCCCCAACCTTTCATCCTTACAGTCAATAAAAACTAGAAAAAGTACAAGCCCAATGTTTTAAGTTCTGTTTTTAATTTCGAATTCAAAAAAGGATAATAATTAATGGTATATGTGTCACACACGAAAATATATTATTACATACGGGGTGAAGATATTTCAGGCAAAGACATAAAGCCAATAGAACATGTATGCAATTCACAATCAAAGACAAATTATCTAGGAACCAATAAAAACAAAAACGATGATATTACATAGATACAGTAAACTATAGCCAATCTCTATACTCTACTATCATACTATTAAACAATCTCTACACTCTACTATCCCCCTTATGCTTACGCTGTTTTTTTCTTATCTAATAAGCTAATATATCAAGGAGACAAACACTAAAGTGAAACGCCGGAAAGTGAGTTTGCTTTGGTTTGGTTTATTTTGTTTAACGTCCTATTAACAGCTAAGGTCATTTAAGGACGGCCTCCCGTGCGTGCGACATGCATGCGTGTGGTGAGTGCGTATGTGTGTTTTGGGAGGCTGCGGTATGTTCGTGTTAAGTCTCCTTGTGATAGGCCGGAACTTTTGCCGATTTATAGTGCTACCTCACTGAAGCATACTGCCGAAGACACCCAGCAGCACACCCCACCCGGTCACATTATACTGACAACGAGCGAACCAGTCGTTCCGCTCCTAATATGCTGAGCGCTAAGCAGGAGTAGAAACTGCAAAAAAAATGCAATGGGGGCAGCAGGTACAATTGTTACGCCCTACCTGCAGGGCAGCCGGAAAGTGAAAAGCAACTCATGAAGTGAATGTTTCACCAAGGAAAACAGCATGGAGATAATAAGTAGTGGAAATAAGTTTTATCGCTGTTAAAACGTCTGGAGACGGTTTAAGAATGGACAATTAAAAATAAGTCAGTTCACTGGCACAATTTTAACAACCGACATCGAGTCCTTCGGATGTTTCGTGTGAGAAATGTCTACCTTGCACGGAGGGGATCCCTCTGTGGTCAATTTGCGAAGAGCAGGCGCGATAACGACGGCCCGAATGCTAGGAACATTCACAGGAAATATTTATTATGAGACTTTTGACATGCATTCAAAATACAAATATAACGAAATGCATTAGAACACCACCTTTACATTGGCATGTTAATTTACATTGAGTCTACGAGTAACGTCTTAACAGTTCCTGAAACTCCTTCCAGATTTCTTGTTCAACATACTTTTTATGATAGCAATGCCGTATTTAGCAACGACAAAGACCATCCTTTGTGGGAAAAGGCTACAATCATTCCAATTCCTACACCAGGAAAAGGCACCACTGACCCTTCTAGCCAATTGTTCTCACATGCTGCACTTGTACAACTCTCCAACGCATAAACTCAAGACTTGAGGTATTTATAGAATCAAACAACACAGTACTACTTAAAAGTGGATTTAAAATTAAAAGAGGTACTAACATTTATTTGGTGGGACCTAAAACGTTTGTGCGTGAGTTTTTTTTCTTAAAGTAGGAATACCTTAATATCGATGTCTTCTTCGATTTGGAAAAGGCAACACATCTTGGAGATACGGTTTTTATGAAAGATTTGCATGACATAGGTGTCAGGTTATTTGCCAAAGGTTATTTCAAATTTCTTATCGGATAGAACGTGCTAAGTTCGAAACGGAAGAACGTTTGCTGGTCAGCTAATATGTCAAATACAAAGAATATTAATGTTATTGAAAGACAATTACAGAAATGTCTGAATGAGCTCCAAACTTGGGCTGACGAAAACACATTAATATGAAACGGTTTGTATGTTTTTTACGCGAGTTATGCAAGACAAACGACGATCTAAATCCCTCGACGGTACACCAATTCCTTTAGTTAAACAAACTTTGTTTTTGGGCATGATATTTGACGGAAAAAAACGTTTCTTCCTATGGGTAATACTTTAAAACGCTCGAAACACTTAATATTCTGAGAGTTGTTTCCCATACTGACCTAGGTACTGATAGGAAAGGTTTGCTACGACTCTACAGAGCCCTAGAACGTACATCATCAAGGCTTGGGACTTTCTCATGGAGCCGTCAAACCCACACCATCTGGAAATCTTTGCGTGAAGACAATTTCAGACAAACGAACCCTCACTATCATTGTTAAAAGAAAACTGCAATACGCATTCCTCCGAGACGACGTTGTCCGCATTAGGATGGAACATTTATATAAAATACATATTGAAGAGTGAAAACAAGCCCCAGTGTGTCGCATATAATGAACCGTTAAACACATCTTATTGGATTGTATCGATCTAAAACGTTCAACAGATAGTGTATATAACAATATAATATGACTGCAGCAAGCCATATGTATTATTGTATGTATGTACTTTCTTTTTACATATTTCGTTTGTTTGATGGTCGTTTGTGCCTTGAAGTGTCGATCGACCATTTAGAATAAATAATGATTTGTTTTTTTAACAACCTATCATTAATTGAAGTAATCTTAATATATGTAGATATCAGACCATTATTAATGACTTTTGTTTCATTTTCTGGGAATTCATTATAAGATATATATACCAGTGAGTATCGCCCAGAACAGTAATTTGTACATCAATATGTATATAGAGCAGAAGTTAGCACCCTATCATCGTATACCTCATAAGCACGTGTTGTGCATTGTTATACAAATTTCTGTCTAATAAATATAGTTAATTTACTATGATAATTGTATTTCGCCTATCCCTCTGCGAACCATATGGGTATGTCTTTCACACTCTTCATCTGACAATCGGTGACATGTCCATATGCCGCTGTTGTTACTTTTATTGTCCTTATTAGCCCCACGCTCATCCCACTGTAAGAAGATAAACATAGCCTTATTAATGAGAAGTACGAGCGAGGCGAATGATAACGCCGTAGGTTAAACTGTAATATTAACACCATAATCACACAATAGTTTTATAACCCATAACCCACATCATCAATACTGTATAACATGAAATGTTCGCGTGTACTTTCTCTCGTAGATTGGTACTTTCAAATTATTTCGTGGATACAAACTTCCGTGGTTACTCCATGCACCATATTACACAGTATTCGTTATATTTTTATTTGTGGTTCAATAGCAACCACAAACATTTATACACAACTGTCTACACAACGACATTGAACTTTTTATCGCTATTTCCCAGAGTTATTCATGAATCTTTCTCAAACTTCATTTCCATTTTGTTCCATTTTGAGACTAATCGAAAAACAAGATGGCCGATAGGTGAACCATTTTCTTAATTTTGACAGTTGACGTTTTGATACATTTTATCCCTTTCCTATAAAGTCCTCAAGGATATTTCTCTTTCTCAAATTTAAGCACAAAAATCCCCTTGATCTATAGTTTTTTTTGTTTTTGTTTTTTTAGTTCTTTAGTTCACGGATATTAATTTTAAAAGATGGCTACTTTTCAGTCATTTAATTTTTCCATTAACTTTCAAAATTGCACAAGCACAACTAGATAACAGGAACCTACATACCGAGTATCGAAGTGGCGATATCAAACTCCAATCATCACTAGAGACCGATGTTCGATAACCCACGGTCTTTACGTCCAGGAACAGAGATCGTGGGACGTTTAGTTGTTTTAGTACACTTTCGTCGTTTCCGAAACAAAAGTCTTCGGGAATCAAGACCAATCTTTCTTGGATGTTTTCGTTCCACTGTATAAAAATGTAATGGCGGCTTTCAGAGATTACCTTCCGGTAGTGAAAGCACTAGCTGTTTCAAATACATATTTTTGTGTTCAAGAATTTCAATCGAACAAACTCTTCAGTATCTTAACAAAACATTCAACTGTCCCTGTGCATTTTGGTTATTAGAAAGTAATTTAACAGATTTTAACATATTTGAACCATCTGATCCATTAAAAAAAACTTGCTAACAGTTGAAGTTTAGCATACCGCTATTTATAATTTCCAGACAACTCTCAAGATCTGTATTATATTTCATATGCATGTTCCCCTTACCTCAAACCTAAGACGTATGTTTCTATCATTATCATGTCATTAAAGTAGAGAAATGATCAGTTTTGGTGTCCTACTCGGTGTCTTCGGCAGTACGCTTCAGTGAGGTAGCACTATAAATCGGCAAAAGTTCCGGCCTATCACAAGAAGACTTAACACCTACATACCGCAGCCTTCCAAAACACACATACGCACTCACCACACGCATACATGTCGCACGCACAGAAGGCCGTCCTTAAATGACCTTAGCTGTAAATAGGCGGTTAAACAAATAAAAAAACCAAATCTTGAAGGAACCAGTAAAGAGCATTCACCGAAGGGCGCTAAGATTCCTCTTGGAGACTGCCCTGCAGGTAGGGCGTAGGAATTGTACCTGCTGCCCCCATTGCATGATCGTTAGATGCGACTGAATTTGGGATCTTATCTTTGCTCTTCTTTCTGAACAAGTTTCTTCTTCCTGATGTTGACCATGGCTCACTTTTTGCCAGTTGTTGAGCGTTCGCCCCTGTGAGGAAGGCATTGGGTTCTGTCCCCTAGCCGAGACATACCAGAGTCTTCAAAATGGTAATTGGTACTCCTGCTTCGCCACTCAGCAAATTAGGAGTGGGACGACTGGTTCGCCCGTTGTCAGTATAATGTGACCAGGTGGGGTGTCCTGCTGGGTGTCTTCGGCAGTCTCCAAGAAAGCTGGGTCCACGTCCCGAGACTGGGTACACTGGTGCTCTGCCGACATCGATTATTTCGGGGGTATGGTCGATGTGCGTTGGGTATTAGTGTTGCAGAAGGCTTTCACAGCAGCTCCAATTTGAGCCAACCTGTTTGCCGTGGGTTGCATCTCGTAATCTGGGGAAAGATGATCCTGGTGGTTGAAACACACCACTTTGGCTTTGGACTCCAGTGAGACGAGAGATAGTACGGGCCCTGTAATATCAATCGGCTGGTCACGCTGAGCCCGGGATATTTAATATCTAGAGGGCGGTGGCTTAGGGTCAATCGCGAGAGAATAACCATTTTCGCACAGATAAAATCGTATTCTTTCTCGAGTATATTACTCTGTGTAACCCTGACACTTCGGGTTTGGACTCCAGTGAGACGAGAGATAGTACGGGCCCTGTAATATCAATCGGCTGGTCACGCTGAGCCCGGGATATTTAATATCTAGAGGGCGGTGACTTAGGGTCAATCGCGAGAGAATAACCATTTTCGCACAGATAAAATCGTATTCTTTCTCGAGTATATTACTCTGTGTAACCCTGACACTTCGGCGCTGGAGAGCCGCGCCTCAAGCAGTGTCCCCTTGTTGGGCTCCGAGGAGGGTGGGGGCACGAGTAATGAATCACATACTTACTTAAAATGTCTAAAATAAACCCCAAACCCCAAAATGAGAATAAACTAAACAACACAAACATCACAACTTCCGATACAACTTTCCCTCAGTATCTCCTTATATCAGCGAAGGAGACTGGGGAAAAAATATCATCGCTGTCGCCCATTATCATCCAGAAAACTATTAAAGGATGCATCGGTACAGGTAAATCCGTCAAGCCTTTGAGATCGGGAGACCTCCTTGTTGAGGTCTTCCGCAAGCAACAGGCGGATAATCTCCTGAAACTGTCAGAATTCTCTGGGATCAGTGTCCATGTTAGGGCCCATCAGTCTCTTAACTTCAGCAAGGGGGTAATCAGATGCCCTGCCTTGCAGAACGACACTGACGCAGAGATTCTGCAACATTTCAAATCGGAGAATATCCCGATCTCGGAGGTAAGGCGGATCAAAATAAAACGCCAAACAGTAAGCACAAATACGTTCGTCCTCACGTTCGCGGTGCCAAACCTTCCTCCATCGGTAATGGTAGGTTACATGAGATGTAACGTCTCGCCCTACATACCGAATCCTCTACGATGCCGTAACTGCCAGAGATACGGCCATCATGAGGACAGATGCAGGCGGAGAGAGGTTTGTGAACACTGCGGACGAGAGGGCCATAACGACACAGATAGCTGTGATATCACCGGCAAACGATGTCCAAATTGCAAGGGCAACCACGCGGCGTCATCTCGAGACTGTCTTTCCTGGAAGAAGGAAAGGGAAGTTCTGCGGGTAAAGTATACCCGTAACATTTCCTTCCCTGACGCCAGGAGGGTGGTCGAGAATAATGACCCTGCTGCGTTGTCCTATGCATCAATAACAAAATCCAAAACACAACAGCATCAAATTACAGTCAGCGATGCGAAAGTACAAGCTTACTTTGATAAGCCAGCTTTCGGTGCGGAGGTACCACCTTTGATGGACGAAAGGAATGACACGATTCTTTTCGGTTTGGCATGCCGTTTCAAGTCAGGAAGGGTAGCGTCTAAGACCACCTCAACATCAGTTAGACCTTCCCAGCCTGACGAAACGGCAGTTATCAAGACCAATATGCCAGCACCTTCAGCACATATACCTGCACGCCATATAACACAAACATCGACGCCGAGGGCCACCCACCATAGACGGACTGTATCACAGCCGTCAGACCTTAAAAAGATTGCTGGTAATACCAATAAACGACCAGCAACCACACCACCTCAAGACCAAAGAAAACCGAAGGTAAAACTACACAGATTACCTTCATTAAACAACACAAAGCCTAGCAAAGGCTCAAACGACCCTATCCATGGTCATAACAGGTTCGACGTTCTTGCGGACGACAGTGAGTTTGGTGACAGCAATGCTGCTGTTACCAGACAACCTACACCAAGTAGTCCTGTCAGTCCAAAGGGCGTCCATCACGAACCTGGATAGTGGTCAGGAATACGAACAATTTTATCATACAATGGAACATACGCGGACTAAGGGCAAATTTAGAAGAGTTTCAAAATTTATCAAAAGAATTTAGACCTGCCTTATTTTGCCTGCAGGAAGTCATGTTAAAAAACCCAATTACTTTCAGAAATTTCTCGCTCTACAATAGCATCGCAACGGTAGGAAACAGAAGTGGCGCAGCTGTAGCTGTCCATAAAACTATTCCTCACAGAATCATCACGTTAAACACAAATTTACAGGCTGTTGCTGTCTGTGCAACTTTACACAGACAAGTAACTGTCTGTTCAATTTATCTTCCTCCGAGTATTGCTTTCACTAGTGAGCAACTTAATAATCTCGTCTCGCAACTCTCAGCACCATACATAATTCTCGGAGATTTTAATGGGCATAACAGTCTGTGGGGCTCTCCGAACACAGATGAGAGGAAGACGTATTGAGGAATTTATAGATAAAAACAGCCCAGCCTGTGTCTTTTTAACAATAATACCCCAACATATCTACACCCTGCTACAGGCTCCCGTACCCACATAGACCTATCATTATGTCATCCATCCATTTTACTCGATTATGACTGGAGGGTAAATGATGATCTATGTGGGAGTGACCACTTCCCTATTTTTCTTAAGAATATTGGGAACCCTCTTGATAAACCACTTCCTCGATGGAATGTGCACAAAGCAGATTGCGGCCAATCCCAACACCTGTGCAACGAGGAGCTTACTGTTGAAAAATTCACTAACCTCGATGACCCAATTAAAACATTCAATGAAACGATTACTTCTATTGCCACAAAAACGATACCAAAGTCCGTCCCAAAACCTACAAAGTTCCTTTTATCTGAAGAAACTGAAAATTACAATAATTTTAAAATTTTGAGGGCGAAGGCTCGGCGATCTATTAAATCCGACAAAAAGAATAGCTGGAAGGAATACATTTCTAAAATATCTTCAAACACATCATCTAAAAAGGTATGGGATAAGATACGAAAAATAAGTGGAAAAAGAAAAACGGCACCATCATCCCATCTTATCAATAAAAAACAAATTTTCTCTTCTAAATCAGAAATTGCAAATGCATTCGCCAAAAATATAGCCCAAAACTCATCAGCCAAAAACCACTCCCAAAAATTTCAAAGATTTAAAAAAGAGAAAGAAAAGAAACGCCTTAATTTTAAATCCTCCAACACAGAAAGTTACAATAAACCATTCGATCTCCCAGAGTTGCTTGAATCCTTAAACAAATCACAAGATTCAGCAGCTGGGCCAGATGAAATTCCGTACCAATTCCTGAAACATCTACCGGAATCATCCTTACGTTGTCTCCTTTATATTTTTAATCAAGTCTACGAATCTGGAAAGATCCCAGATTCTTGGAAGAAATCTACAATTATTCCAATTCCAAAACCTGGTAAGGACACCACTGAACCAAATAATTATCGTCCAATCTCTCTAACGAGCTGCATATGCAAAACACTTGAACGGATGATAAACACTAGACTAGTTTGGTTCCTTGAATCTAATAATATTTTGAGTCCACACCAAAGTGGATTCAGAAACCGCAGAGGAACGGTAGACCATCTGGTAAGATTAGAAACTTTCATTCGAGAAGCTTTCGCGAAGAAGGAGCATCTTGTCGCTGTGTTCTTTGATCTGGAAAAGGCATACGATACTACATGGCAATATGGTATTATGAAAGACCTGCATGAAATTGGTGTACGTGGGAATCTCCCAAAATTCATCGCAAACTACATATCTGACAGACATTTTAAAGTTCGCGTAGGTTCAACTTATTCTGAAACAGCCAAACAGGAAATGGGAGTCCCTCAGGGTGGGATCCTTTCCGTAACACTTTTCGGTCTGAAAATCAACAGTATAACTAAATGTCTCGGTAAGTCAACTGAAGGGTCTCTCTTCGTTGATGACTTCTTGATCTGCTATAGGTCAAAGAACATGCACACGATAGAACGACAACTTCAACAATGTTTAGGCAAACTACAAACATAGGCAGATGAAAACGGCTTCAAATTCTCCAGATCAAAAACTGTCTGCATGCACTTCTGCCAAAAACGAAAACCACATAATGATCCAGATCTAACATTAAATGGCATCAAAATTCCAGTTGTCGAGCAGACTAAATTCCTCGGACTAATGTTCGATTCGAAACTTTCCTTTGTTCCACATATAAAATACTTGAAGGATAAGTGCTCAAAGGCAATGAACATTTTACGAGTACTATCCCATACTGACTGGGGCGCAGACCGTGAAATGCTTCTGCGCCTTTATAGGGCACTTATTCGATCAAAACTCGACTATGGGTCCATCGTTTATGGATCGGCACGGAATTCTTACCTGCAAATGTTGGATCCTATCCATAATCAAGGATTACGTCTAGCACTTGGTGCTTTCCGAACAACACCAGTGCAGAGCCTTTATGTAGAGGCAAATGAACCATCTTTAAATGACAGAAGGAAAAAACTTTCTCTTCAATATGCCGCCCAATTGAAATCCAACCCGAAAAATCCGGCTTTTGACCTTGTCAATCCGCAATACCAAAACATATTTACTCAAAACCAAAAACTCTGACCAACATTTGGCATTAGAATTTCGAATTTTCTTCATGAACTTAACATATGTACCGCCATGGCTTGTCGAAACACCTGATATTAACCTTACTCTACACGTGAGGGCAAAATCGAGTGCATTACCCGAAGAACACAAATCCTCCTTTCGGGAATGCATTAAAGATTTCCCCGATCACGTTCAGATCTACACTGATGGCTCAAAAGATGGAGTAAAGGTCTCCGCAGCATGCTATTCCGATCACCATTGCTCTTCAATCCGCTTACCAGATGGTGCCTCTATCTTCTCTGCGGAAGCATGTGCCATCGATTTGGCCCTCGAACATATCGAAGAACAACGCATTAGAAAGGCAATCATTTGTTCCGACTCTCTATCTGTCCTTCAGAATTTACAATCACGAGATCCAAAGAATATACTCATACAAAACCTTGTTTTACGAATATCTCGTATCTTAAAAAAAAGCAAAATAACACTACTTTGGATTCCGAGCCATGTCGGAATTAAAGGCAACGAACTTGTTGACCGCCAAGCAAAACTTGCTCTAAATCTGCAACAAACAAATATTAAAATACCATATACAGATTTCAAACCTATAATTAGTTCTGCCATTCAGAGTAAATGGCAGCAACGCTGGTCTCTCGAGACGAGCAACAAACTTTTTAAAGTACAACCAAAACTTAAAACATCAAAACCAAGTCGGAAGGATCGTAGAGAGGAAATAGTCCTCTCTCGGCTCCGTACCGGGCACACATATCCTACTCATTCGTTCCTTTTGAAACGAGAGGATCCACCGGTGTGTTATGCATGTGATGCTCAATTCACAGTGGAGCATTTTTTAATAGAATGTTCCGATTTCAAGCACATTCGTGATAAATACTTTCGAGTCCCGGATATGAAAACCCTTTTCAGTTCCGTGGATTCGAAAACAATATTTAGCTACTTGAAAGAAATCGATCTATTTTATAGACTTTGATGTCTTTTACGTTACTGTCTTTGACGTTCTATTTATATAACAAAGTTCACATAATCTATTCGTACATATACATATTTTACCATTTTTAACCACCTTTTTTTATCATAATGATCTAAATATACAATACGGATGCTTTTAAAAATGACAAATTTTATCTGATTTTAACTTACAAAATAAAACATGTTAGTATATTTTTTGGCCCTAAATGACCCTAGTTGTCGATGGGCCGTAAAACATAAACAAACAAACAAACAAACAAAATCTTCGGCAGTATGCTTCAGTGAGGTAGCACTATAAATCGGCAAAAGTTCCGGCCTATCAAAAGAAGACTCAACACGAACATACTGCAGCCTCCCAAAACACACATACGCAATCACCACACGCATGCATGTCGCAAGCACGGGAGGCCGTCCTTAAATGACCTTGGCTGTTAATAGGACGTTAAACCAATAAAACCAAACCAAACCAATCGCCCGTTGTCGGTTTAACGCCCTACCTGCAGGGCAAACAACGGGCAAACTAGTCGCCCCACTCTCATAAGGCCTTTTATGATCATGCAACTGGGGCTGCATGTACAATTTAATGATGAATACTGCACAAACCCTGCCAATAGCTCCGATATACTTTATTAAGCATTGCCGATACAGTTGTGTGAATATTTAGAAAATAGAGTTGAAAGAAACAATGTCAATATTTTAACTATTAATGCAATTTTACTATGTCCGGTCCTGTTGGTCTTGGTTACCATCTTCAAGAAAACCACATTTTCAACTTCCCCGTAGCACTGGTAAATTAACAGATATATGTTGTCAGATAACAGTTTAGTCCATAACGTTATCGTCATTGCCTATCCGTTACCACACAGACAGTTTATTGTAGTGTATTTAATCCATAACTGAAAATCTTCTCGCTGATAAGACTAAACGCATCTAATCACTTTTTTGTATACCGGAACTGGAACAATCGATAAGGAGGAGCACGGGAACATATATTTCTGTGGATAAAAACAATGAAATATGTGTTATAATACCTATACAATTTTATGCCTTCAGCTGGTTATCAGAAATAGTTCATTGTAGTAATATGATAATCGCAACACTTAACACAAATCATCGATATAAAAGTACATTCCATTGGTTCAAGACATAGACAACCAACAGGATGGGAAAATAATATCGTCGAATGGTAAACACAGCAGAGATTAAGATAATGAAAATGCGAACTATCATTCTTTAGACATTTTAAAAAGTTCTCAAATCGGTCCCGAGTAAAAACAACTACATCAAAACAGTTGCTTAAATATCAAACAAACAACAAACGTCGGTGTAGTGTAGGTTCAATAACACGAGGGTCAATTACGTTTTTTAGTGTAAGGGAATGCAATGGTTTTTACCTTATGCAGCCAACACATACATATCCATTATTTAGATAGATCGTTGGACGTAAGCAGTGGGTTGGAATGGTGTGTCCGAAGCTTGGACAGTTCTTCACCGGACATTTTCCCGGTATATACGACCAAAAAGGATGAGTCGGTGGACGGAATGTCGGGGCGGTCTTTGGAATATAATTACCTGCAATGTATGAATATTTATTAAGATTGAACTTCATATGTAAAACAATATTCATCTAACGAATATACTGGTGTATATACATATGCTAGCATCAGGCACGAGTTCAAATGCATCGTTGATTAATTAATTTATACATACATAGTAAAAATGACATTATCATTGCAAATATATACCATTGGGTTTATAATATCTTATAATGCCCAGTAATTTTCGTGGAAGTCATACACTGGCGGAATATTGCAGACGAGACTTTTCGTAAGCCATGAAATGTTGTTTGAAAGTATGTCTTTTCAAAATAAACGATTGCTCTAGTCAGAGTCTATTATGAGCCGATAAATTAAGTCTCCCGTCTACTTTGACCCCTTTGTCCTTTTCTTGTGAGACGTGTTCTAGATGTATCGTTCATTTCCGATATTCATTCATGTACTATTGCATTCTGACCTTCCTCTTAAGTAAGTACTTTACTTTTTGTGTGTACAAAGTTTAATTTAAGATATACCAAGATTAAACACTTAAGACTATCAGCAATGCCAGCATTTTTTTGACAACCGTCTTAACTTTGAAACATAGATTTTCTTCTAATAATATATAAGTAGAAAATTGTTGAAATATTAATGCTTACCTGCCACTTCGGTGGTGATATAGAGAATAAGGCACACGACAGCAACAGCAGACTTCATCGTGTCAGTGGTCAATTATGTGCGGCGATGCAGGCGAGAGACTACATATACCTTATATTATTACGAACATCTAGTGATTGGGTGCCTCTGACTAGCTGAAAATAGATATTGACGTTTATCAGCGGAAATCGACAAAATTGCCATAACAGGTTATGTATCTAATATCGAAATGGGTCAGAGATGCTACAGGCATAATTAAACTTCTACGACAGTTGACAGGATTGAAGTGGACAGTAGGTAAAATAATATCGTCTACACATAACTCTCTGCAGGTGGTCGTTTTTCTAGTTGACTATAACTAATTATTATGTTGTTTTGGGGTCGCCGAAATCTGTCACTTCACGACTTTATGAGTTAACTATTACCATCATTAGTATTAAAGGCAAGTTTTGGTTTGGTTTTATTTGTTTAAGGTCCTATAAACAGCTAAGGTCATTTAATGTTAGGTTTGGTTTATTTTGTTTTACGTCCTATTAACAGCAAAGGTCATTTAAGGATGGCCTCCCGTGCACGCGACATGCATGTGTGTGTTGAGTGCGTATGCGTGTTTTGGGAGGCTGTGGTTTTGTTTAGTTTGGTTTTATTTGTTTAAGGTCCTAAAAACAGCTAAGGTCATTTAAGGTTAGGTTTGTTTTTTTTGTTTAACGTCCTATTAACAGCAAAGGTCATTTAAGGATGGCCTCCCGTGCACGTGACATGCATGCGTGTGGCGAGTGCTTATGTGTTTTGGGAGACTGCGGTATGTTCTTGGTTAAGTCTTCTTGTGATAGGCCTGAACATTTGCCGATTTATAGTGCTACCTCACTGAAGCATACTGCCGAAGACACCCAGCAGGACACCTCACCCGGTCACATTATACTGATATACACTCCTTGTATGCTAAGCGCTTAGCAGAAGTAGCAACTGCCATTTTAAAAGACTCTGGTATGTCACGGCCAGGGGACAGATCTCGAAGCCTTCCTCACAGGGGCGAACGCTCAACTAAAGGCCAAAAGTGAGGCATTGTCAAGGGAGATATTAGGAAGAAGAAAGTTGTTCAGAAAGAAGAAAAAAAGATAAGATCCCAAATTTAGTCGCCTCCTACGATCATGCAATCGGGGCAGCAGGTACAATTATTACGCCCTACCTACAGGGATGGAAGTGATGAGAGTATTAGAGTTCAAGAATGGTTTAGGAAGAAACGCAACTACAGAAAGAGGAAATATGAGGTATATTAATGTTAAAGATATATAGAATTTACTCGGGCAGTTGTATTTCCTGTTGGAGCAATAGGTATGCTAATTTTATCAAAACAGTAGTGCTTCTTGATTTCTGAAATTGGAAGATATGTTCGAAAGTTTTTTACTAATGTAAATCTCAAAATGTTAGTTGTGTTTCTTAAAGATATGTTGTCACAAGTCATGATAGAAATGCAACAGTATTTCATAAGAAAATGTATTTTCTCTCACACCTCGCCATGTTGGATAGAGTTTGCCCATGTAAGATAGGGATATTCCACCCGAGGGGTCACAAAATGTGGTAAAACCCGAGGCTCCGCCGAGGGTTTTACCACATTTTGTGACCCAGAGGGTGAAATATCCCTATCCTACACATTCCCCAACCTAAAATATGCAAAAATAGGCACTATCTGTCGATAGCTTTCTCAGATAGACGCCATTTTTTCTCAATCCAAACTTTTTTTCTACTGCATATAATAAAAAAAGAACAGCGCCAATCGATTTACCATACCCCATATATGCAAACGCCGTTTGCTGTTCTAAAAACGAAGAAAGCCATTCATTTCCACAGTCTAACGTTGTTTCAGCAGCCCTGTCATTGCAAGCGAAGGCAAATCACTTGATGTAGGCCAAGCTAGTGGTCCTTTCGCGTGAAAATATAGTTCCATGTTTTATTAATAAAAAACAATAAAAGAACGTGTTTTTTTTACAAAATTTATATCATAAATAAAAAAATATATAATCTGATTACATATCTTAATTCAATGTATTGTTGAAATGTTTAAATCATGGAGAGATTTAAAGTACCGATGACCTACAAATCAAAGGAATGTTCAGTCAAGGCTAGTAGCCGCACGTGGTGTGACGTCAATATTTAGGTCAACAACGTTTAGTTTACTCGCTGTCACTGTCGATCATGTTTACACGACGACGAGATGCTGGTGTTGGATTTGAAATTGTTATGTTAATGGAACAGTTTTGAATGTACGATCCAGCAAATAATGATTCAAGACGACTGTTTGTGTTGCTTGTTGTTCTCGACGATGTGCACATGTTTGATCGAGCCGGCGCGGGAATGTCCAATGAATGAGAAGGAGATGTTGTCATTGGCACGATGGAATGTGACACACTTGTAACAGGCCGAACACTTTCATTGGAAGGTGTGTGTTCAAAACAGATTTCACTCGTATTTTGCGTCGGTCGTGTAACAGTGCTCGTGACAGGAGGTTTGATGGATTTGTTGGACGTGCTCGACAACATACTGGATATTGCGAACTTGTGATTGTTATTTAATGTGCGGTAATTGTTCAGTGAAGTGGAATTCTTATGACCGGTTACGTAGGTCTGCAAATTATCGGGCACATTATTGTCGGTCATCTTTTGGACGAGTCTTCCTCACACTAGTGTTTGTTAACCGTTTTTTAGGTAAGTCAAGCTCTGCTTCTTTAGCCATAGTTTTCATGATGTTTGACAGTTTGTTTTTTCCTATGGGACCTTTCAAAAACCATTGGTCTTGGACACGTGGGTGTTTATCATGAGTTACGGTCGCGAGATAGAAGGGGTCGTCTTTGTTAGAATAACCCTCAGGTCGTTTTGCTTGATAAAACATAAAAAGTTGAACGGGACATCTGTCCGGTTGCTGCGGTGTAGCATACATCCTAGGGGGACACAAACGGGTTGATCGAATGTCGTCACCATTTCGAGTTTTTGTCAAACGTTCGTGATACTGCAGATAGTTCAACTCTGTGTCGTGTTTCAAAACAACATCACCCCAAGACATGGCTCGGTGTTCCATGGCCCCGCCCCTCATTCCAAAGTGAAGCGTATTTTGGTACCACAGGTTATTTATAATGGACGACGGATTCATATTGCCTAGCTGTCCACATTCATATAATTTGTCGATGTCATTATCGTTGAGAGGATCGGCTCTCAGAGGTTTAGAACCTTTACCTTGGCCTTTCAAATCATGTTGTTTCGCTTTTAAAGCATCGCGAGTTTTGGAAAATTCAACACTACCACCAATGATGCTGATACCATAATTCCTTTTTCGCAAATGTCTATCAAAACTGCCAATCATGCCACGTTGGGTACTAGGTTCATATTCCTTGTGGTCCTTCGTTCTGACCGACACAATAAAACTAGCCAGATAGTTATCCAGATCACAAGCAGGGATGCAGTGGATTGGCCTTGTTTCATTTGAATATTTTGAAGTCAGAAATTCATTCAAAAGTTTCAAATTACTCAATGTTTTCACCAAAGTGTTTTTGTTTTCGTTTCCTTCAATGAATTTACCCACATCCACTTCCTGGAATCTTCCAAAATTAGCCATGATTTCTTGAAATTCAATGTAAACAAATTTCGCATTAGATCTGGCCTAGCACATGGAGCAGACGATGTGTTTACAAATCTATAGATATATCTTCTTTCGGTTCGGCGACCTACTTTTGTATCATTGCGCGCGCGTGGCTATCCTACACCGGAAGCGAGGTAAGACACACACAGCAAGCATGGGTGTATTTACCTGGACAGACCAGTATGATACCGGTAGGGATGAGAGAAAGATTTATAGCTATCTTACATAGCATTTCACACGCGCGGAGTAATCTGCGTTCAAGGGGGACAATTCTTACAACGTCTTCTGTTTGTGTTAACATCCGACAGTCTTTATCGTCGGTGTTGGTTTTGAAACGTTGGACTTAACTATCAAAGATAGCATACATTCTGAGATAAATATATATCATATCAGCAGTAAACCAAGAGGGCTTCGCGGTGAAACAAGACATTTCATCTGAGGGAAAATATAACTCCGTCACTGTAGACTAGGCCTACTGTAAGTACAGTCCTGTTGTAAGTTACAGTACAGTACAGACTTAACTACCTACAGGTTTGTTCATTTGCCATTAAAACGTGCAAACACAAACAATCAACCGGCAATGATATGAAGTTTAATAAAAGCCAGAAATAAAAAAAAAAGTTTATAAAAAAAGAAAATGTCAAACATCATAACCGATGAAATGGTTCCGTTTGCGTCAGCACAGGGGCCTGGAATTTAGGCCCACTCGTGTCAGTTACCTGTGTATTTGGAAATTGGGAATTGGCTCTCAAATGAACGAACATACGGTAAAAATGACACCCCTCGTTCATATCAAAAATATTTATTTTAATTGGAACTGATGAGTCTATATTTGTGTAGAGTAACCAGGAAAACTAACTGTCGTCCTAGCCTTTCAATATGATCATCGTTATCGACTGACCTACCTTCGTCATTCCATCAAGAAAACCGGTTTAACACTTGTAATCCTATATTACAGAAAAGATCGCATTCTCGTATCGAGTCACTGTTTGCTGGTTCACACATGAAGTTGCCAAAATCACCGTGAATTTAAAATTACCAACCACGAAACATCACCGCGTCATGGCGATCGAGATCGACACCCTCAATAGCCTTGAACTATGAATGGAATTCCAATGACAGTCGTGACGTCATGCAGTGACGTACTTTTTTGTAAAAAAAAAATGTGACTTGGCATTAAAAAGTACAGTGTTCCGTGAAATGATTAGATATGTCGAGGTACAAATCAAAGTATATGTAAAATTGGAAAACTCATTTCAGCGTTGGATTTTTCAAAGAATTGTTGATAGAACTTCTTTTTCTGTTGACAATTTGATCACGGCCATGTCAAAAGTCGGTCAGAAGAAAATGGATGGCCGAGGGACACTTTCGCCCGAAATTTGGAAGTGATATGAGAGGAAAAGACTTTTCATTATGTGTATATGTAGGATAGGGATTTTCCACCCGAGGGGTCACAAAATATGGTGAAACCCCAGGCTTGCCGTCTTATAATCTCCCATGATTAAATTATAACTCGCAAATACTTTATTATGGGTAATAACATTGTATATAAGGACATATTTTTAAAGAGGTGTGGTTATTCAGATAATTGTGATACATGATATCCGTATACATAAGTACATAATTGTATTATTCCATATCTATTTTTTTTCAAAATAATGGTTTCCCGATGGTTTCATTGCAGTGTAGTATATTTTGAGATTTTCAGCCTTTTGCGAAATGTAACAACAAAACTCTTTCTGTATGAAATATACTGATTTTGCAGATATATTTCATTCGAAATGTTTGATAATACATATTGATGCTATAAAAAGCGGAATTTTGTTGTATTTACCGAATACATGTAGGTTCATGGTGCAAAACTTTTCATCAAAAGTTTATTTCATACTTTTGTTTAGTCATCTCATAATAGCTTTTCATATATGTTTGTAGCTTAAAAGGAAATATCCATGGTGGTGTAATGTGTGAAAAATAAGCCAAATATCAAAAATAACATTTTTTCAATGAAAAACAAAGTGTTAAATGAAAACAAATGTGATCCTTGTTACCTTTGACCTATCCTAGTTGTAAGGTCATAGATGAAAAATATTGAAAGAAAAAAATATGAGTAATACCCTATTTCGTTTTATATAACGCTCAATACACAGAAGATTAAATTTATGAAAAAATAGAATTAGAAAACTTGTTCATTTTAGCGACAAAAACGCTCAAAAATCTCCGAACAGGAAGGCGTTGAAATGGTCACAAAGGAGAAGAGTTACTTGAAATATAATACAATTATACTTTGGTTTGGTTTGGTTTATTTTGTAAATACACACAAAACAAACAGACATGAGTAGCAAACACACACAAAATGTAAGAGAAATTTGTTATGAAAATAATAGCATTGCTATAACTTTGTGAACAAACAGACAAGTATTGTACTTGGATTATGATCTATAGGCACCAGATCAATGAAGCTGTAGTGCTTGATTATTAACACAACTATCATTTCCACTATAAACCTATAGTCTTGATTGTCTTGGTATCATTATCATCCTCATCATGGTACGTATTACCACAGTGACAGGTAAGGGTAACCATCATTATCGTTTTCATCATGACATATATTATTCTTATAATTATCATCATGGTGTTGCGTAACACAATAATGATAACTGTACTCATTATCATCATCATGACACATATCATCAGAATCATCAGGTGATCCATACACTCATCCTTATCAGACTAACTGCGCTGACTAGCCCGCGGTTTGGTAGTGAAAATTTATGTCATAAATCTTGATGAAAAGCTAGATTCTTATCTCTTTTTCTGTACCAAAAGTTTCTTTATTATTCTTATTACAATCTAGATTTTGGTATTTCTCACTACGTTTCATGAACATTTAACAATATCCCATATGGGGTCAAATTCTGATGACCTTTGAGATGTATGTGTATATCATTTCTGGGCGAATCGTCAATTTGTTGATGTTCGAAGCAAACCATTTCGGCACACCATGTATATGCTTTCTGGGACGAAATGACTTGAAACATTGACAATTTATACATGCAAGCCATGCTCTCGAATCATGCTAATTCGGACATGTAAAATTCACTTTCAAGATTCTGGAAGAAGTCATTTGATTGGCTAATCCAAAAGGTCACCCTGAGGTAACCCCTTATAGGTGAACATCTAGATTCTAATAAAACTGTTCTTTAATAAATCTTCATAAAAAGCCAGTTTGTGAAGTATCTTCATCTAGGTGTACTAAATGCTTAGGTATGCCATTGAAAGGAATGAGGAATGCAAGCTCACGAGTGACCCAGATCCAAACACATCACATACAATGTAAGGATATATGGATTTTTTTTTCAGCTGAGTTGAATATCGTTTGTGCTCCTATATGTACTTGTCTGTTTTGATAGGTGTTATATATATACAAAGCAAAAGTGATCACTCTGTTTTTATAGATGTTATATATATACAAAGCAAACGTGATCACACCATAATTTTTAAACTGCTGGTTTTCTATAAAGAAACGCTGAAACAAGAAATATCTTTAAAAAGGATAAAACGGCCTAGTTTTAATGCTGGTGGTTATAATGTAAAACTGCTGGTGAAATAAATCAACGAACTAATAACAAAATTAGATCAGTTTGAATCATTTTTGGTGATAATAAGACTGCATTTGAATCAGGAATATAATCTTATTAATGTGTCATTTGAAAAGACACATCCACTTATTCAGCTTGCATTTAATCTTAAAATTGTTTCGTTTTTAACTGCATATCTGCATTTTGCATCTACCGCTACATTGATCAATCACATACATTTTGTACTTCATCTAGACGAGTAACGCCACCTGTCGCGTCATTTCCGGGACCAAAAGAAAATTATACGGCTATGCCGAAAAAAATTGTAGATATGGATAAATATGTATTTGATAGATTACATGTTCGCAACATCATCATTTCAAAATACCCACTGCCCTGGTAGGGCGTAAGAATTGTACCTGCTGTCCCCATTGCGTGAGAGACAACTAAATTTGGAATTTTATATTTCCTCTTCTTTCTGAACAACTTCTTCCTAATGTCTCCTTTAACAATGCCTCATTTTGGTCTTTAGTTGAACGTTCACCCCAGTGAGGTAGGCTTTGAGTTCTGTCTCCTGGCCGAGACATACCAGAGTCATTGAGAAATGGTAGTTACTACTCCTGCTTAATAAGCGTTCAGTATTTTGGGAGTGGAGCGACTGGTTGGTCCCTTGTCAGTATAATGTGACCTGGTGGCCATGGGGTATCCTGCTAAACGTCTTCGGCAGTATGCTTCAGTGAGGTAGCACAATAAATCGACAAAAGTTCCGGCCTATCACAAAGAGATTTAACACGTACACACCGCTGCCTCCAAATCACACATACGCACAAAACACGCATGCATGCAAACACGGGAGACCGTCCTTAAATGACCTTAGTTGTAAATAGGACGTTAAACAAATAAAACCAAACCAATCAAAATCTCCGAGTTAATAATAACATAGTTATCAATTAAAATTTGAACTTAGCTTTTCATAGTTTCCTATGATTATAATTAAAAGATAGGGGTTATGTCAATTCCATTGATATTGGCAACTTTAGTTTAAATTCCATGTATATTTTGCTAGGTTTCATTGTTTCCTTCAGAAAATCAGATAGAGTATAAAAAAATCTAGATGGAAGTAGATCAAGATGTCTTATCAAATTTCAAATTCACTATGATATGAAAACAGACGCTATTTTATAGGTGTGATTGCATTTTGGTAATCAGCCTGTGTTGGTTTTATTAGATAAGCAGCTATACATTTCTGAAATTAATTCCCTCTCAATTACAATTTAGATTGATTAAAGTATATTTCAGTTTAACTAGGTAAGATATTGACATGTTAGTGTATTGGTATGTAGCCGTCATAAAATTCACACAGAAACCAGATACCATACTGAATAATGTTAAAATGGTTTAATTCTTTGTTGAATAACACAATTTATTCTGTCGAGAAACGGGTAAATTACTAGAATACATGTACGTGAACTGAAAAAATGCAAAGGTGGAAGGGCGAAAAGAATTCTGATCAGGGCTTGTGGAAAATTATCATCGTAGTTGTAATGTATTCTGTGCTAGTCACTGCCGGTTGCCCTAGTGTCTAGGACTGCAGTTAGAACTACCCATATTGGAACTCTTCTGTATCTGGAGTGCTGAATAAAACTACTTCCTATATCGTACCTCATGGTGTCTGTGGTGAATATAAAACATGGTGTCAGAATCGACCTCCATCGCTCACAGTTAATGCCATCGACATTGGAAAACATAGAACATCATAACTAGAAGACCTACCATTAACAATGGAAACAGGGAACATAAATTCCACACTCAAACTCAACTGGGAAGCAACTGACCTTCATCCAACATTCAGAATTTTGGTTTTCTGGACCACTCAACAAGAAGTCAGAGGAAGAAAAATGTAACTACCTGATGATTTGGATAGGAAATAAAGGTAGGGACATCTACTCTACATGGACACTGACTGAAGAACAGAAAAAGTCCTTTAACTATCTCAAATCAGAGTTTGAGAAACATGTGAAACCTAAAGCTAACCGTGTTTACTCGAGATACAGGTTTCTGAGCAGATCTCAGAAGGAATCAGAAACATTTGAAAAGTTCCTCACTGACCTTAAATTACTGGCTAAGGATTGTGGCTACCCAGAGGAGGACAACATGATCAGAGATGCTATTGTGTTTGGGACTAAAGACCACAAGGTAAGGGAGAAATGTATAAATGAGCGTTCTGACCTGACCCTGGAGAAGGCTACTAATTTCGCTAGAACAGCTGAAATGTCTAGAGAGCAAGTGAAATCTATCGAGGACAAAACAATTCATATAATACATAAAAAGAGTGCGAAACAATCCTCAAGAGGCTCCCAGAAGTTTCAGCAAACTAAAAAACCTCCAAAGAATAAGTTTGGTGAAGGGAGATAGTCAATTTGATTGTAGGAACTGTGGAAAAACTCATGGTTATAAACAGTGTCCTGCATTTGGCAAACAATGTGCGGCCTGTGGGAAAATGAACCATTTTGCCAACAAGTGCATGTCGCACGCTCGACAAAACCCTAGTCAATATCAAAAGAAAAAGGACAAATTAAGATGCGTTAACACAGTCGAGTTTTCAGATGAGGAGTATGACGAGTTATTTGTTGGAACAATTTTTGTTGGCTCTATGGAAGTTAACAGTCTGCGCAATGACAAATGGACAGAAAGTCTCCACATCCACAAACGTCCCATTAACTTTCAACTGGATACTGGTGCCAAGTGTAATGTTATTCCAAAGAGTGTTATACAGCAACTTAACAAGAATGTTACACTACAACCCACACCAGTGACGCTCCGATCATTCTCCAACCACTCTATTAAGAGCCAGGGAAGTGTACTTCTGCCTTGTTCCTATAAGGGCAGAGTCAAAGACATTCTATTCTATATTGTAGACATATATGTTAACCCAGTGCTTGGTTCAAAAGACTGTGAAGACTTAGGTCTTGTACAACGAATTTACACAGTCAAGCAGGAAGACAAGTCAGTGCCTTTAGGGATTTCTCCAAAATACTCGGACGTGTTCCAAGGATTAGGATGTTTGCCAGGAACATACAAAATAAAAACAGACCCTTAGGTTTCACGACTATGTGTATGGTCAACATGTGGAAGTGGAGTCTGACCATAAGCCCCTCTAAAGTATCCTCAAGAAACCGCTACTCAGTGCTCCTCCAAGACTTCAAAGACTGATTCTAGCTCTTCAAAGATACAATATTGAGGTATTCTTCAAACCAGGAAAAGAACTGTTCATAGCAGACCATCTCAGTCGCTCGTACTTGAATGAAACTAGAGAATCACTTGTACCTGAACTCCAAGTTAACGAGGTACACATGACTGCATACTTACCCATTATGCCTGAAATGAACACACAACTTCAAAAAGAGACGGCGAACGATCAAGAACTTCAAATACTAATGGATACAGTTCTGGAAGGCTGGCCAAATGACCGATGCGACGTATCATCAACCATGAGACCGTACTGGAACATTCGCAATGAGATATCCTGCATTGATGGAATATTATATAAGTCTCACAAGGTAGTCGTTCCAAGAGCTTTACAAAAGAAGATGTTGGAAAAAATCCACTCTGCTCACCTTGGCATAGTGAAATGCAAGGATCGAGCGCGGGAGATACTGTTTTAGCATATGTCTAAGGACATTGAAAACTATGTAAGCACATGCCAAACATGTGCAAAGTATCAAAATGCCAATCCTAAGGAGCCTATGGTAGCTGCTGACCTGCCCTCAAGGCCATGGTCCAAGGTAGGGATGGACTTGTTTGAATTCAGAGGTAACCACTACCTTTTAACTACTTCTCAAAATGGCCTGAAGTAGAGAAACTTGAATCGCTTACTACAAAATCGGTCGTAGTTCATGTTAAGAGCATGATCGCCAAGTACGGAATCCCTGACGAAGTAATCAGTGACAATGGGCCACAGTTTGGAAGCGCAGAGTTTAGAGAGTTTGGGAGAGAATACGGATTCACACATACTACATCAAGTCCATATCACGCGCAGTCTAACGGCCTGGCAGAACGTATGGTTCAAACGGTAAAAAGACTGTTATTAAAGGCAAAGGACCCCTTTTTAGCCTTACTGGAATACAGAAACACTAGAATTGATGGTGTAGAAATCTCTCCAGCACAGATGTTCTTAGGACGTCGTCTGAAGTCACCATTACCAACTACAGCTCCACTGTTAACACCTAATATGAACAACACTGGTACCTATGCCAGTCTGAAGTTACGCCAAGCAAGGCAGCAGGAGAACTTCAATAAACATGCTCAGCATAAGCCCCTCAAGGAGCTAGATCCAGGGGACAGGGTTATGTTAAAACACCCTGTGAAAGGAAGCTGGGAACCTGGGACAGTTGTGAAACGCCATGGTACTCCACGTTCATATGTAGTATTTACTACAGTATGATTTTGAATCTCACTCAATAATGATCATCTTTCTTTAAGGATGTTCTAGTAACTATAATGCGTTCATAATCTAGTCAGCTAATTATCCATATTTAAACATTCAAATAATTTTATATTTTCATAAGGAGAAGGATGTGATGTATTCTGTGCTAGTCACTGCCGGTTGCCCTAGTGTCTAGGACTGCAGTTTGAACTACCCATATTGGAACTCTTCTGTATCTGGAGTGCTGAATAAAACTACTTCCTATATCGTACCTCATGGTGTCTGTGGTGAATATAAAATAGTAGTGACTAGCATATTATCATCACCACGGAGCTATGAATCATCATTATTATGAAATGTTTCATGTTATAATGACGTAAACGTAATATTTACAAGATGATGAAATATTAACATGTTATTAAGACTTCATCACCTGATATCACGTGTCCTCATTTGTTATTATCCTTTCAGTTGATCATCCTAATTATCATCACGGACCGTTATTTTATTATCCGTAGTATTTAAAGTTACAATGTGATGAAATATTTACAATCCTAGGTCAAGTTCTTTATTACTTTAAGCCTTTTGGCTCATCCGTAGACATGTGAATATACATATTATAATAAAATAATCACGTTCGCACTTCACACACACCGACAAATGAACGTGATATATAACGTTTAGTGTAGAGAATAACCATAACATTATTATTATAGTAAATTAAAATACATATACATTAACAATTGCTGGTATATTGTAAAATTTACAGATTGTAAATACCAAGTAGACATCATGTAGGCATATTAATTATATCTTTATCCAATATACACACATGTATGCCTGTTCACTCATATATAAATAAAAATGTACATACATATGTATACAACACTTATATACATATATACCCTCCAACATTTTCATATGTATTATATACATGTATACAACAATTAATTTACTATTGACATCATAAACAATATCATATCATAGATTTGTACTGGAATCGCCCATAGAGACAGATCAACTACTTATATAGTAATAAAACATATGTGTGCGAAACATTATATCACTATACACAATTATTTAAGAAATAATTAACGATGACTCGTGTATTGTTGCAGGATATACAACTCGGACTCGGATATTTTGCAATTAAATTAATAACGAAAGCCGCAGGCCTTCGTTATTAATTAAAATTGCAAAATATCCTCGTCCTCGTTGTATATCCTGTAATACATGAATCATCGTTAATTATTTCTATTCTACCATGTACTGTTTAGTTCTGAGATCGACCTCTTTCTAATAGAAAAACAGCAAAGAAACCCCGGGAAAACCCTGTAATTTATTTCTTGAGTATTGCCTTATTTGTTGATGAAATATACATTTCTTTACAGGCACTACAGTACTACGATCAAGAGCATATATATGGCGTTGAATATGAAAATTAAAAAAGGGGGATAAAGAAAAGAAAAAAAGGGGGCCTCCGTAGGATTCGAACTCGCGTCGTGATAAAACTTTAATGAAAGACTAACCCATTAGCCCACTCGGCTATTGTAACCTTATAGAAATAAGTGAATATTAGATATATAAAGTTGTAACAGCCGTGACTCACGAGCGTGTATTATTGGCACGAGCGTGTATTATTGGAAAATAATACATGGTTTTAAACCAATCAAAACTGCCGTTGCAAAGCAAACATGGTAGAATGGTTATTAAGCCCTACTAATCTTCTCTTCCTTGCGAACTTAAGATATTTAGCAAGATTTGAGATATCCTTTCTATTATTTGGTGTTAACAGCTCTATTAATTTGAACATGCTAGGATTTCTAATATAATGAGGTTTAAGGTAAAACTTTTACGCTCTACCTGCATGCCGATACAAACAAGGAAACGTTTTGTGAAAGGTGAGGAAATAGGACATGTCATCAGCTTCACACGTAAGCTAGGTGATTTTATGTGACGCTAATATTGACTATTTAAACTAAATCGGTTATGGTTTGTCACTTGTAGTGAGAAGGAGTGATAACGAGAACAACATAGACCGTCTGTACCACTGTATGATCGTGTTTCTTCTCCAGGGTAAGACAATAAATTATGTTTTTATCTAACAAATAGGTAACAGGAAAATTTTGGAATAGCGAACATTATTTGAAATATTTGAAATAGTCAATCATGCTTATTGTTTTAAACTGCATCAAATAAGTCACCATCCGTTTCTAATGATTGTATTGTTCAGAAAATGTTTTATTCAGATTAGATATAGCCAACGTTATATCTAGTTTATTATTTCAGTTTGTACCCGATGTTTTACCTGGTTGTCTCGTCTGGTTTGTCTGGGTCCGACCTTCAACGTGTACTTAGCCTACATAATGACCCGATAACGTGTGTCGCATTTTACATTGTTTATATACCCCCACCAAAAATTCTTTGGGGGATCCTCTTTTTACTTATTAAGATGACACCTTTTTAGTATTTCATCCCTTATTACATCACTTTTGAACCCCAATTTGATACTATGTATCGCGTTACAAGAGATACATCACCCCTTACATATGTTGGTGTATTGATTTCCTAATAAGTTATTATTCATAAGCACAGATCAGGTGGAGTATAATCATTAACATGGAAGTTCAGGTCTAAACGTGCTTTTTTTAAATATCATTATCATCGCACATTGTAGTCCACCTGTAACACTGAATGATCGTGCTACTTCTCCAGGATAAGACTATGATTCATGTTTTTATCTAACAAATATAAAGAAAATTATGGAATAGCGAACATGATTTCGAATATTTGAAATAGTCCATCATCCTTATTTAAGAAATAATTAACGATGATTCGTGTATTGCAGGATATACAACGAGGACGAGGATATTTTGCAATTAAATTAATAATTAATTAAAATTGCAAAATATCCGAGTCCGAGTTGTATATCCTGCAACAATACACGAGTCAAAGTTGATTATTTCTATTCTACCATGTACTGTTTAGTTCTGAGATCGACCTCTTTCTAATAGAAAAACAGCAAAGAAACTCCGAGAAAACCTTGTAATTTATTTCTTGAGTATTGCATTATTTGTTGATGAAATATACAGGCAATACAGTACTACGATCAAAAGCATCTATCATATGGCATTGATTTTGAAAATTAAAAAAAAAAAAAAGAAAAAAAAAAAGAAAAAGAAAAAAAGGAGGGCCTCCGTAGGATTCGAACTCGCGTCGTGATAAAAATGTATTGAAAGACTAACCCATTAGCCCACTCGGCTATAGTAACCTTTTATGAAACGGGTGAATTTTAGATATATAAAATTGTAACAGCCGTGACTCACGAGCGTGTATTATTGGCACGAGCGTTTTTTATTGGAAAATAATACATGGTTTTAAACCAATCAAAACTGGCGTTGCATAGCAAACATGGTAGAATGTATTATAATGCATCAACTAACTCCGACCGTTTCCAATAATTAAAATGTTCAGGAAATGTTTTATTCAGATTAAATATAGCCAACGTTACATAGTTTTATATTTCAGTTTTATTTTTTACCTGGTTGCTTTTACCTGGTTGTCTCGTCGGATATGTCTTGGTCCAACTTCAATGTGTACTTAGCCTAAATAATGACCTGGTGACGTGTGTCGCATTATACATTGTAATATGGTTCGAGTGTTCCCTTACTTTTATTGGCCAATTTCCTTTTTTCCTCACAAGCACCAATCAGTGAGTAGACCTGATCTTGCCAAAATAGCTCAGATGGGAAATTCCCCAGGCATTGCCGACCTATTCGTGCTATTCATAGCACGAAAAGGTCGGCAATATTTGGCTCTAATGACGCAACGTATTAGTTTGAACAACAACCAAATCAGAATGCTGAAAAACAAAGGATTGTTCGGCATCACTTTGTTTACTATATGACAGACGAGATATCCCAACGTTTTACTACAATAAACGAAGAGGAATTAAAAGATATTTTGATGAAAAAAGACTTGTTGAACAACCGGAAAAACACTTGTGCAACAAAACTATTCCGACCATATTAAGTTACAAATAAAGGTCAGTCTACATGCCGACTTTGAACACTTTAGTTAACATGATTTAGACAGGGTCGAATCTGGAGATGTTTTCATTCATTTTAGTTTGCCATATTACAAAACAGTTTTATACTATACGGCCGAGGTGAACAAACTCTTGACCAGGTCCGTATTGTCTCGTGTACACCTCCACACAAGTCTATAATTGTTTAGTGTATATAAACCCCCATCATCAATTTCATCGGTGGATCCTCTTTATACTAGTTAACACGAAACCTTTTTAGTATTTCCCTCCTTATTACATCACTTTTGAATCTGAATTTGATACTATATATCTCGTTATCAGAGATGCATGACCCCATACCTATATCGGTGTATTGATTTCCTAATCAGTTATTATTCATAACCACAGATCAGGTGGAGTATAATCATTAACATGGAAGTTCAGGTCTAAACGTGTTTCATAATATCATTATCATCGCACATTTTAGTCCACCACCATCATATGATGAAGCTTCATCCGTGGGCCGCCAGTAAACAATCATTGTTACCGCTATTTCTCAGAGGGTACAAGGATTTTTCTAAAATTTAGTTTGTAGCTTTGATCCTTTGATTTGCATATCAAACTTTCAGACTGATCGAAAAACGAAATGACCGATAGCCGCCCATAGTGAATTTTAAGTTTCATTTTGTTGTAAATATCATATTTGAGAAATGAACCAACAGATATTTCAATGTCTTTTATAGTTTCGTCTTTGTCCCTAATTATAAAAATTAGGAAGTGAGGTTGTAGAACGGAAGTACAGTAATCGTTGTCATTGTGATGAATTTAAGTCGACAGGATGTATGTGGCAAGAGCAAAGGGAGAAATAAGAGAACAAATCAATCTACAAAATATGTATTAGTTCCTCTGGGATCTCTTCTTTATATACAAATAAGAGGCGACTAGTTGTGGAAACATCCACTCACCACACATGTTCTTGGGACTTTGGAGATGGCCAGAATATAATATGTATCCAATAAAGGTTTTTAATCCTGCAACTACCACCGCATTGTCGGAATACACCCACGGTATATATTTTTGCTGTATACGGCAGTGACGGAAAACAGCTGTATTTTGGAATCTTAGCACGAGCGTCAATTCGACTGACCTACTTCAATGTGAAACAACGTTTAAAAGGCGAACATATTTTTGACACCGTTTCACTCAAAATTGTTTGTTATATGACTGTTGCAGGATAAATAGAATACATGGTCAGTGTCTTAACATATAAGCTGTATTTTTGGCTCATGACAGAAAGGCAAGATAGCCTCCACTTATGTCTTTCTTTACCCTCGCCAAAATACAACTTATATTTTAAGACACTGGTCATGTATTATCTATATTGTTGAAGACAAAGAGATTTTCTACCATGTCTTCTATTTAGGGGACATTGAGATGACAAAAAATATCGTCAGCCACACTCGGGATCTTAAATAGTTCCTTTATTGCCTCACTGCCGGGAATCAAGTCCGACTTTATACAACTCTTGCTGTTTCGAGGACGTTAAACCAATCAACACACGCTTGATCCCTGATACATTGAAGACTTTTCTTTGAATTTAAAAGCATTATGAACATTCGTGCATATATATATATATTTGAACATGCTAGAAACTTAACGTTAATTATTTAGGATTATATACTCATAATTTCAATTTACAGACTAAAGATGCCGTATATACCAGAACGATTCCCGCGGTACAAGGACTATGTTATGCCGCCCTTCCCAGCCCTGAAAAAGGATCTGTCAGGACAATATGACAAAATCAAGAACTTCGATTCAAGAGATTCTGACATTCTCATTTGTACTTTTCCTAAATCAGGTACCATTAAGTGTATACAATGTTTTAAAGATTATTCAAATGTATTGAATAACACTAGCTGGATAGTGTTTCATAAAGATATATGTATTACCATGACATATGAACATATTAAATGGTCATATCTGTTGAATATTATTTCAAATCAAAGCTTTCTGTTGTCCAATGAACGAAATAAATACTTGATGCATGTAAGAATAAAAGTACTGATATCGATGCCACTACTCTTAGATACTACCAGATAATTGCGGCTAGTGTTCTCAAATGTAGAATGAAGGACATCAGGAATCATTATATTGTTTTTGACAGTGTACTTCAGTACTGGAGTAGCAATATGTATTAATGAAGCCAGCAACAGTTCCGCGCTATAACAATGAAACAACTACATGGGTGGTCGGGTGGTATAGTGGTACCGTCCAGGCATACAAGTGTGATTAGTAATGAAAATGTGAATTTGCGAAACTATATTATAGTGAAATTTCACATCAACCAACTCAATATAGGTTTTAAACCTAGCCATTTTCATCAGATGGAGATGGTTAAAGCAAACGACACATTAAACATTAACATAATTAGATTGCTCCCAACGGACCTCTCGGTACACATCAGTATTTGTGCTATACTTCTCCAATCTAGAATAAAGTATGTTAGGAAATGCACTGATCACCATCTTTATCAACCGTACACAATGCCCCTAACGTTAACTACTCATTTACAAAAGTGATCGATATCACGTAATCTGTAATTAATTGCAATCGTTTATACCGGAAATAAATCAAAGGATTACACATTCCTGAACATCCAACTCGCATCGAACTTTACCTTGACCTTTAAAATGAACGAGATAAAAATCTTGTTGGTTTTAGATTACATGCTAGGGTCGTGCGGACTCAGTTATATGGACCATCCTATGTTTATCCATGAAGTAGTAAAGCTCTGTATTATTATCTTATTGGTATGGTATATAATTATTTCTACCACAATACCCTGTGTGATTCAACTCTCAGACCATCAGTTAATCATTACAGCTGTTGATTAACAATCTGTTTATACCACACGTGGTATAAACTCTGTACGCATTTTGATTGGCTAACACGGTGAACTTTGACCCAAGCTGCAATTGTTATTGACGTCATCAATAATCTAATGACGTCACATCACCGGGTCCCGGACGTCACCGGTACACTTTATTTGCATACGCGAAATTATACTTGGCCACGTTTCCCTTTGATTCAAGCCGATATTATTGTGGTAGAAACAGGTCACACGACTCGAAATTGTTGGATATGGAATTTATTTCACACTCGTAAGTTATTTTTTAAAAGTTGCAAAAAACACTCGCTAAAGCTCGTGTCTTTTGTAACTTTTAAAAAATAACTTACTCGTGTGAAATAAATTCCATATCCAACAACCACTCGTTGTGTAACCTCTATATAACTCAATCTCATTTATGGAACACAAACATCAAACTATCGGCAGACTTTAAATCCCTCCGTGGATTCCCCTAAAAACGTTAACATTCCTACAAGCAGCAAATCAGATTTTTTTATTATTAAAAAGTGAAATAATTTGATTCTTTATAGAAAAAAAAACAATGTGATATGAACTAAAAAAAGGAAAGTCAAAACCAGTAGGACATTAAACAATAATAAACCAAACCAACACCAACATACCGCAAGCTCCCAAACGTCAAACAATACATAACCAAACATAATGACGTGGGCTGTACAATGGAGGTCTCGACACAAAGGCTTGCAATATATCATGACAATACCACAACTAAGTAAAGCAAATAAACCAACATAATAAACGTAATAATATTACAACCATATATGGCCATACAGTTTATAATTTACATTGATATACTATCCATTTATCATGTTTTCATTACATTTAAAACAAGCATTTCAACTTTGTTAAATATTGGATTTATCAAACTTTAAAAAATGACAAAAACACCGGGGAAAAAATAGAGTAATTCATACATTATGTTCAGCTTTATACCATAGTCATAGCAAAAATCATGTAGATCAGGTATGTACATGATTAAAACAATAACATTTTTTCCAGGGACAAATTGGGTTAATGAAATAATCAGCATGATGATGAGAGGTTCCGCCGAATACGATACCGTATATAAGCATACAGCGATGTTAGAAGCATTAAACGACTTTGGAGCCCTTGAACAAATTCCGGAGAGCACTACTCGAATTCTTAACTCACACATTCCTCTTGGGGATCTGCCGCCGAAACATATAGAGAATGGATACAGGATTGTTCACGTAATGCGCAATCCGAAAGATGTAGCCGTGTCCTTTTATAACCACATGGCAAATATCAAGGATATGACGACGATGAAGCCATCTACTGACTTCCCAATCAGTTGGCCTCTGTTTATAGAACACTTCGGTCAGGGAGAGGAACGTAAGTATTCACTATGTAGTCACAAACGCATTCTAAACGAACTTTTCTAGGTAAGTATATTCGTTTGAAGGCGTCAAAATGCATTAACGATGCGTTGAATTCTTTTTTCTCTTTTTTTATGCTAGCTTTACTGTTTACGTTGTACATGTACAATTTTCGTTTCAGAACTCTACGGAGGTTGGTTCAACTACGTAAAAACATTCGAAAAGGCAAAGGAAACCGGTAAACTGTCCAACGTATTCACGATATATTACGAGCAACTAAAACAGGTGTGTTATTTTTTTCAAAAGTTTTTATACAACAAGGGAAACAGGTTAAGTTAGGTTAAGCATTGTTTAACGTTCAATCAACAGCTGAAGACATTCAAGGTTTGTTTTAGTATTGTCTACGCCCTAACAGCAACTATGAGCGAGTTGCATGTATGTTATATTTATGGAAGGCTGCGGTATATTTTCTGAAACTGATATTCACTTTATTCAGCTACTTCAATGAAGCCCTTGGCCAGTATAACGTGATCGGGTAGTTGTACTGCTTGGTGTGTTCGTCAGTATACTACAGCGATTCAGCGAGGTAGCACTATAAAGTTGTAATCAGTTTCGCACTTTCACAAGAAGACAAAGTGCTACTTCAATGAAGCCCTTGGCCAGTTGCTAGGTGTGTTCGGCAGTATAATTCAGCGAGGTAGTGGTATAAAGTCAACATCAGGTTTGGTTTGGTTTATTTTGTTTAACGTCCTATTAACATCTAAGGTCATTTAAGGACGGCCTCCCGTGCGTGCGACATGTATGCGTGTGGTGAGTGCGTATGTGTGTTTCGGGAGGCTGCGGTATGTTCGTGTTAAGTTTCCTTGTGGTAGGCCGGAACTTTTGCCGATTTAAAGTGCTATCTCACTGAAGCATACTGCCGAAGACACCCCACCCGGTCACATTATACTGACAACGGGCCAACCAGTCGTCCCACTCCAAATATGCTGAGCGCTAAGCAGGAGTAGCAACTACCATTTTTAAAGACTCTGGTATGTCTCGGCCAGGGGACAGAACCCAAAACCTTCCCCACAGCGGCGAACGCTCAAGTCCGGGCCGCACTTTCACAAGAAGACAAAACACAACTATACCATCGTCAATTTACGGTGCATTGAAAGGACCAATAAAGAGCTTGTGTTCCCATTACAAAACTTTCCTTCTTCACTGCTCTGCGATCACGTCACCCCATTGAGCTTCAATCACGGGTCGAAACTATGATTTTTAAAGATTGGGACAGAACTCAAAGCCTTCTTCACAGGGGTATATTATTTCATCCGGCGGTACTTTTGTTTTATGAGTATAATGTTTACTTTGCAGGACCCCATGCCCATTCTTAAAGCCCTAGCTGCGTTCCTTGGTGTAGAGGCCTCGGATGAACTTCTGGAGGAAATCAATGACAAATGCTCGTTTCAGAAAATGTCAACCATTGGCGAAGAAGGGAAAGATAACACATTGGTAAAAAAGATGTCAACTACAGGGAAAAACTTCCTTTTTCGGAAAGGTTTGTATATAATTACAATTTACTCATGTCAACTACTTTTTTTTCAAGATATTAGGCGCATTATAATTAAAATTTCCAACTGACATAGCGGTCACGGGCAGAATGCAAAATGTAATGAGTTTAAGTATATTTATATTTGTTGTGAAACATCACTACATATTCTTACCAAACAAAATAGAAAGTTAACATTTTCATTGGTGCAGAGGTATAAAGAACATGTTCCTGAAATCAAATGTTACTGAAAATGTTTTGATCGTAGCTGGACTTTCACTAGTATTGGTGCTTACCCTGCGGGTTTCTGTAGTTATTTGTCGTTATTTGACATAGTTCGTCTGTTTGATGGTGCTTCGTATTATGTTCTTGTGGTGATTTGCAATGTTGACAAAACATATGCTCACCAATATCAAACAGAAACAAAATCCGTTTGATGATTGGTAATCTTTTTGAGATAACAGTGATGTAGTTAACTTTTTTTCTCTCTTCAACGATTCATTTTGTATGAGGTATAACTATCATATACGCTATGGCTATTACATCAAAGTCCTTTGGCTTGCTTAAAACCAATCTATATGTTTCTTCCTATGTGTGCTTGGGTATGATTAAGAATCCACAACTTGTATTTCAGGAGAAATTGGAGACTGGAAAAACTGGTTCACCGTGGCACAGAACGAGGCGTTTACCTCCCTCATAGAAACACAAATGAAAGACTCGAAATTGAAATTTATTTTTGAATGAATATCGGAGGTTAAGCGTCACATTCGATTCACAAAATGGATATGTCGTCACCGTTATTCGATTTGGTTTGGTTTGGTTTATTTTGTTTCATGTCCTAGTAACAGCTAAGGTCAAGACTAGTGCAAATATAGAGAGGTATTGAACACATTTGTAACCAAATTCAACAAAATAATGGCAGGATATAGTCCAGAATGAGCAGGTTATGCAATCTATACTCTATGAACTGTTATACCAGATATGACCTTAGCTGTTAATAGGACGTTAAACTAAATAAACCAAACCAAACTAGATATAAACCTGTGATGAACAGGCTATGTAATCTATGTTCCACGAACTGTTTAATCAGATATAAACCTGTGATGAGCAGTTAATGTAATTTATGCCCAAAATACTGTTTAATCAGATGTACACCTGTGATGAACAGGTAATGTAATGTATGCCAAAAATAATGTATAATTAGATGTAAACTTGTGATGAACAGGTTATGTAATGCATGCCAAAACTCATGTTTAATTAGATGTAAACTTGTGATGAACAGGTTATGTAATGCATGCCCAAAAAACTGTTTAGTTAGATGTAAACTTGTGATGAACAGGTTATGTAATGCATGCCCAAAAAACTGTTTAGTTAGATGTAAACTTGTGATGAACAGGTTATGTAATGCATGCCCAAAAAACTGTTTAGTTAGATGTAAAATTGTGATGAACAGGTTATGTAATGCATGCCCAAAAAACTGTTTAGTTGGATGTAAACTTGTGATGAACAGGTTATGTAATGCATGCCCAAAAAACTGTTTAGTTAGATGTAAACTTGTGATGAACAGGTTATGTAGTTATGCCTCATGAACTGTTTAATTAGATATATTTACATTATGTGTTGCATTTGCCTATATGTCGTTAACCAAATTGTATTCATGAGACTATACTACAATTTACAGTGATTCGGTCAGTGTAGTAATACAGCTCAAGATGATGCAGGTTAAAACAATGGCCGTCAGCTACTTTCGGCCTAGAGAGCTTTCGAATGCTAGCATTTATTTACATAAATCACTACAAAAATAAAACAACTTCCCAAGTTGTAAGAGTAATATTTTATGAATTTTAAAATAACATGTAGTCAACACAAAATTACTATAAGTGCCATTCTTGATCTATACGAAATTATCAAATTGCCAATGTCGTCACGCTCACAGGGCCTCGTTTCCGAATTTTCCGAAATGCAATACACGATAACATTGAACATTAAAAGTCCAGTATTTATAAGAATAAATCTTGTGAAAAATTTGGAGTATCGACATGATTTCCGATTGTGCATGTAAACGGGATTTTAGTTTTGTAGTTATCTACTGATGGCAATGGCCTACCTTACAAAATCGAGCCCCTGTGAAGTTGAACTTCGTCTGCTAAGTTAGCGACACTGATCAATGTTACCGGTTAGACTGGAATCTGTTTCGAACGAACTATCCTTGGAAACATTTTCACCTACTGTCAAGACGATTTTCATTTAGAATTTAAGAGCTGATATTCTTTTGAAAATAAAGTACATCCAGTCGATAGAAAAACATAAGTGCTTCCGAGGAATCGAGTCTGTCCTGTGCAGTGTTATGCCCCCCTCGAAAAAATTTTACCCTTGGAAATTTTAAAACTGGTCATCAGAAATCTAACTATGAAATACAATATAATGCAATTAAAATACATATCATAACAACAAAGAATGTACAATGTAAGTAAATACTCAACCAAGTCTATAGTATCATCATGTTGCACCAGAAACATGAGGCTTAAAGGTTAGAGAGCTTAACATTACAAACTGGTAAATCGAAAATCAAAACCTCACTCGACATGTTTAGCATATTCAAATTATTCTGAATAACAACAATCAAACTTTCCATTACACGTAACTTTTCACAGTATCAACTATATATTGAAAACAAATAAATCTGTATGCGTTGAACTATTAGGATAATGAATATTATTCATCACATAAACGCATTTTGACTTGTAGTGTATACAAAGATCACAAATACTGTTGCTCATGTTTCAGTTGTACACAGATATTTATCTGTATATTGTCATCACAATATATCAGTCAAAAATAGCACCACCTCAACAATTTACCTAGATAAACTGGCATATACATGTATACCTGACTAGATAGTAAAACAAATTAATACATAACCTCACAAGGCTCAGATTATCCAAAATTTCCAAAACACATACCTATGATGTATTTGTAATCAGTATCTATATTAACATTGTGCTGCATATATATTACAGTTGACATACGCTGTTATACAGCTAGTTAACCTGTATATATATCGGATAATACATTTAATATGTTATCAAACAGCCTGATAAAATAACATGAATACATACATAAGTTATTCCAATATACTCTAAAAATACATTTGTTTGGAACTATCAATCATTTTTCCTCGCACAGTGCATAAACTATGAACATAAGTCTGACATAATATCATGTAACTCTAGATGAGATCAGTGTTATCTGCAATTCTCATTGTCAATGCAAACATGGAATAATCAAAAACAAGTCTTATGACTTGCATGATACAGCAGAAACATCATCTTATCAAATATAACTTCATATCAACAGTAAACTAGTATCAGCTGCTTATTCAATTGAAAACTATCCAAAAATTACCGACAATGTCTTAAACCCATATGTAGTAATATGCAATATGATAAAGGATATTATAATTGTAAAACATAAATATATGATCATCATCTAAATTGTGATAATTAAGTTCTAGTTACATCAAGTTTGTCATCAAGAGAAATATTAGGTACATAAAACTAGAGGAGGTGGACGCTTGTTGATGCTTGTTCTTGTCTTTGGATCCAGCTTCTCAGAACACACCCATGTGGCATATTTGGCCGGTTCTCCCCTAAGGTGAACTAAATATTGGTAGCATTGTTTGCATTGTCTGCGTGCTACCACTCGTTGAACCTTGCATAATCCAAATCCACTCCCAGATGAAGTTAGTTCAATAGGATCAAGATGGTGGTCATCGCGAAACGAATGGGTTTCCGTTTGGTTCGTTGAGGTCGAGCTCTATTTGCCTCGTATTGCTTGGCGTCGGACATGCCACCAACATTCTTTTGTGCACTCTCAGAATGTGGACGCGACATTGGAAGTTGTTCAAATAAATTCTTGACCAGACGTGGAATTTTCCATGACTGAGGTTTGCGCGTAGACGACGTATATCGGTCTGTCCCAGACAATGTTGTGGAGGACTTCTTGGTGCTTTTCGCAGAGATAGGGCCTGGGAGCTCGCTATCGCTTTTGAGAATGTTATCAGTAGTTGCATATGAATCCAAAGTTGACAAATCAACATTGTCGTCAGATACGCGTGCATGCAAATCAATATAAGTAGATCTGGTAAAATCATCCCCAGACAATATCTATTACGGTAGACACCAAATATTCTGGATGCTGATTCGGTGGATTTGGCTGTGGTTTCATCCGCGTGGGACACGAACAAACACGGGTTTGAGACGGTTTACGTGGATTGGTCGTGGTAGTAATTTACCAGAGCTACGGTCCTGCAATCGTACCATATGAGGTGAAACCAACTCATTGATCACATAAAGTCCAGCATACTTGTTTTGAAATTTCTGACCTTTGCCTGTAGGTTCCTTTAACAAGTATACATAATATCCAATATCCGCATGATTGGTCTTTGAATTTTCTCTTTGAAGAAAACCTTACCTTGCAATCGTGGCATGTTTTTCGACATCATCCCGAATAGTTTTCAAACGATCTTTAATCGTCCTGATATATCGGTGATAGTCCCTTGGAATGGTATCGATTTCCGTTCGGAGAACATGAATCGAAAGTAGAAATCGCGGATGATAATCAAAAATGATCCCGAAAGGACTGTAACCCAATGTAGCGTTAACAGTATTGTTCATAGAGAATATGATGGACGGGAGAACATCACTCCAAATCTTTCCATTTTGAATAAATAGCGTTAGTCGCTCTGCTAGAGTCCTGTGTGTTCGCTCTACTGATCCAAGGGCAATGATGAGTAAAACTAGGAGTAAATTCTTGCTTGATATCAAGGAGGCGACAAACTTCCTTGGTACATCTTGAGAGAAACTCTGTGCCCTGGTCTGATATCAATGTACGACATACACCAAATGAAGTGATTAGTGCATAAATTGCTTCTGACACTGTCATTGCATCTTTGCTACATAAAGGGGTCGCAAAGATGTATTTACTAAATTGGTCCACAGCTGTGAGGATATAGGATTGACCATTATGATCAGCAGGCACTGGTCCATACAGGTCCATCTCCCGAACATCAAATGGACGTGTTGGTGTTGGAAAAGCAGTAATCCCTGATTTGGTATGTTCTCTTGTGTTTTTTCTAGCCTGACATTGCGGACAGAACCGAACGAAATCTGCAACTACTGTAGCAAGACGTAGAAAATAGTATGAGTCTCTCACACTATCCACTGTATGTTGGATGCCGCCATGGCCTCCTAATGGGGTATTATAGTAAAGTTCTATCACAGTCTTAATCATGACGTCTGTAATTACCAGTTGATACTGTTGTAATGATTTCGTCCGTTTCGATTTGGCGACACGCGAGTGAAAAAGAATTCCCTCAAGAAGTAGGAAATCAGAGCATTCTAGCAACACCCGTCGCGAGTCCTTTTGTGACAACGGTAAACGGTCATGTAAAAGCTAGTCCAAAAATTTGCGTAACTGTGGGTCCTGATGCTGAAGTTTCTTGACAGTGTCAAGATCGAATACTCCTCTAGAGAACTGTCAAACATGTAGCTATTTGGCTAAGTTCTGCCTGAACATTTTTATCATAAGGATACAGTGGTGTAGACATAATCTTAAATTCATTTTGTTCCAAGAAATTAGGGCTCAACAAATCCTCATCAGTATCTGTTGCATTAACAGATTTCTCAATGACTGTAGCATAGCAGACAGTTAAATACTAAATCAATATATACAAAATTACAAATATAGCATATGCTGACATTAGGTGTTTGTATTGACCTGGAGGGTTTCAATACACAATTGATGTTGGCCGGGGGGCTTTCAACATTTAAAAACACGCTTTTATATTCAGAATTACATGTACATGTTAAGGTACTGTTGGCCGGGGGGCTTTCAACATTTTATTACCCCGAAAAAAATGTACATGTACTCTCAACATCTGTTAAATGCACAAAAATATCTAGACTTATTTAAATGCAGCCATGGCATTGGAAACCTTCCTCATCCAGTCAACCATCATAAAGTTTGTAATAAGAGGATCATAGCACGAGTAAAGCATATGATGAAACAATTTAATCGAACAACATGATGTGAAATACATGAACCAGGAACAATAATAAAGTCTACAATAAAATCAGGGACATTAAAATGTACATTCACGAAACGAGAGTCAGCCAAAAAACAGAGCTTTTAATAAAGGCCATGTGCATAACACGTGGTTGCTATTTAAATCTAATAAAACGTTCAATTTATAAAATATTACAATACAGTTTCAACTTGGCTGTGAGAGGTTTTTAATTCAAAAGTTCACTCAGACACATCGTCTGCCTTCCATCGTTTTAATTCCATCTCTCTCAACTAAAAATCAAAGCAACATCGATATCCGGTTCATATTTTCTGGCATTTGGTACATACTAATAAAATGAAATAAAAAATATTACAAATATAAGAGTTATCTGCCCTTATACCATAACAATACATAGTAAATAGTTACATATCTTACTGACCAGTATATGCATATAATAACAACAGTAACCGTTCAACGCCGAATCACTTCTAAATGTTAACCGTATATATCATTGCGCAGAAAACGGCTTTGATTTCGAACGATCAGAAATTATTGGATTGTGAAGAAGTTGACGATATCTACAGACGAATATGAAATATAAAATACAGCCAAATTTGTGCAAAAACTATATCTGATTAAACACCTGGCAGTCTTTTACTTCAAGAAACATTCCATGAAACATTTTGCACTTATTAAAACAAATCCACATAACGTCTAGTTGACTTAAATGCTCACCTAAACAATATCTACATATGAATATAAATTAATATAGAATGGTCATTAATTATTTCCAAATGTGTATATAGATTTGGGAATATTGTGACTAGCTATATCACATGATAAATAATTGATGAAAATGATATCATTCGTCGAAGCTATCAGAATACAAAACCGAGATGGTAACATAGTTAGGCCAGGACCCTTTTATAATAAAAGACTAAGATAAGTTCATCCAAGCAAATCTATTTTAAACCGGTATATTTATTTCATACCATGGCAACACAATCTGTTATTTTTCGGTCACATGATCAGATACGTTTAGTTTGGTTTAGAATTGGTTAACGTCTTATCAGCAGCAAAGCTCATTTCGGACGGCCTCCGCAGTGTGCGAGATGCATGTGTATGTTTTGGAAGGTTGCGGTATCTTTGTGTCACCGTTTGGTAGCACGGACCTGCTGACGAATTTATAGCGATACCTCACTTAAGCATACTGCCGAAGACAACCAGAAGGACACTGATATGGCTCAGCCAGGGGCCAGAACCAAAGCCTTACTAAGTGGCGAACGTTCAACTATAGCCAGTGTAAAGATAGAGATTAGAAGATCCTAGATTTAGTCGCCTCATACGATCATGGAAATGGGTCAGTAGGTACATTTCTTAAATGGTTTTTACCCGAAGAGTCAGGATGCTATCAGGATCCGCCGTCCGTTGTCAGTATAATTTGATCGGGTGGGTTGTCCTGCTGGATGTCTTCGGCAGTATCCATCAGTAAGGTAGCGCTATCAAATATCAAATTTACGCTATCACAAGGAGACAAGGACGAATATACCGTAGCTTCTCACAACACATATCCTCAAGTGACCATAAATATCTTCAGGCAGCAGCAGTGACGCGTATTGCCGCTCGAGTTGCCTCCCTTGGACCATAAAAAATCAACAAAACACTAAAAATATATCCTGTTTCCATTCTTCATCGTCATCGGACTGTAGTTAAATTATCAAGTAGGACTATTCAATTGATTTAAGGGGGAAATATAAATGTGATCAAAGTTTTTTTTAACTCCTCTACCAATATAGATATATCCACACACAATGTATCATATACATTATGTGTTGTAGATACGAAGGTTAAAGATATGAATTTCCTGTCGTAGTTATAACGTTTTGAAATGATGTAATATGTGTACAATTCGCATCCATGTGTGTACATACATTGCGATCCAGGTATTCATATCATCTATAGACAATTTGTCACTAATGATCATGAAATGTATCGAGCTACCATCACTGCGCCATTGAAACTTTTAAAGGGCAGCGGGTATTTCTGGCTAGGCGATTAGGTAACGTAGATCATGAGTTCGAAACCCGGTCAGGGCACAAGGCATAAAATAGTCTTCCTTCGTCATTTATGTTACCTTGTTTTATATTGAAACTGTAGTGGAGATCCTGCAGTAATACTGACTATTGTCGAGGAGCTGGCACCGAAAGATATCTTTTTATATGTCGAAACAAGATGTTCTTTTCATTAGGGTTATGGTCAAGCAATTTGTAACAGAATGGTAGGAATTTTTAACAGGTTGTCATTGCCCGTAATTTGACCATACATATTTTACACATTTCTACTGACTGAAGCGCGAGGACCAGCCTCATTGCATCACATGAAATAAACAATTCACCGTTAAAGCTGACAACGCAAGTTAAAAAGCTTTCGTTTTGGAAAAAAAAAAAAAAAGTTTTTTGGAATGGTTTGGAGATGTTCCCTGTGATAAATATATCTTCCGGTCACCGTTTCCAAGGAAGTGGTAGACATTTTATTTGAAGCTGCTTGGATAGGAGAATGGGAATCTGTGCCTATAAAAGCGCTCATGCACGTGAGACCGACTATCATTATATCAATGTCAGCACAACGCGATACATCGCTACACTATAAAAACGTAACGAAACACGCTTGCCATTTTTTTTTTTTTTTTTTTACATAATTTAGGATGTTAGCTGATTAGTACTGACCATCTTCACACCACTGTCACGTTCTCAGGTGAGTGCATTCTTTATTTTCAGAAGAGGGTCGTCGCGTCACATATGTTTACGATACTCAGAGCATGTAGTTGCACGTCAAGCGTTCATTGTTAGAATGGGAACCGGTTTGTCGGGTATCGCGCTTTTATAGGCACTGGTCCCCAGTCTCGTATCCATGCAGACTTCAACTAAAATGTCCGCCACTTCCTTGGAAACGGTGATCGGAAGATATCTATTTATCTATTCTAAAGGGAACATCTCCAAACCATTTCAAAAATGATACGGATTTTTTTTATTTCAAAACGAAAGATTTTTAACTTGCGTTGTCAGCTTTAAACACGGTTCATATGATTGCATTCATCCACAACCAGACAGGAAAAAGTTTTTACAACTGCATAGCAAGTCTAAACATTCTTTTCAAAACTGTATGTACAAATTATAGGATATGTGATAGTAGATAAAGAAACAACAAATCCATTGTTGCCTCCTATCGTTTAATTAGTCAGGAGCGTCGCCACACACGATACTGGCAAATACAATCCATGTGAATAAACATTATCATTGTATAAGTAGTGACGTATAATTATAAATTGTCCGCGTGCTAATAATATTAGATTATTAACCGATACATATTTACCACATACCTTTGACTAATGTTCCCCCTTAACATTCCACTTAAGGTTAATGTAAGTAGCATATCCATTGCTATTTCACAAGCAAATCAATCACTATCCTGGTACGTGCTATTCAACAGAAGTAACTTGGCCAATTGTTAATATGTATCATGGTTATCCATGTGATTTTGACATTTAATTTGTTAAGTTACCTGTTAATTTCGGCAAACATCATTAACTGGGTTTTTTTCAGGCATGTTGTGTTTTAACGAAATCCTTAACAGTAGGGTCTAGTCTCTTAAAATGTCTAGCAATGTCACTATTATTGAGGTATCGGACTATCACTTTTGCATTTTTGCCCAGAACTATATGCTCTACTTACTAGCAAATATTGTTCAGGGGTAGTTAAGTCGATTACAGTGGATACTGCAGGAGCATTTAATCTCACTTACAAATACAAGTCTTATTGGAGTAACTTACGTTAGTACAGCCAAGACATGCAGTTTCATTTCATCAGTTCCGTACTATCACAGGGAAACCACGGCCTCCCAAAAAACACTCCATGTCTCGACTAAAGAAGGCCGTCATTAAGGACCTTAGCCGTTGATAGGATGATTAAGAATACCAAACCAACCCAGTTTCATTTCTACACTAGGTTCCGTGATACAGTGCAAAATTCTTGTTCTCTTGCATTTGACTACTGATTGGTTCATACTGCCTGCTACCGGGTTCTTATTAAGAAACATAACTCCAACTAATAGTCTCCAATCTATCCCACTATACATTTGTTACAAGATTACCTATCAGTTCTCATACCCTTTTACATTTGGTCATCTCCCCCTAACCTAAAGATGTATATTGGGCTGCCCTGCAGATAGGGCGTAAGAATTGTACCTACTGCCCCCATTGCATGATCGTAAGAGGCGAGTAAATTTGGGATCTTGATCTTTTCTCTGCTTTCTGAACAACGTTCTTCTTCCTAATGTCTCCCTTGACAATGCCTCACTTTTGGCCTTTAGTTGAGCGTTCGCCCCTGTGAGGAAGGCTTTGGGTTCTGTCCCCTAGCCGAGACATACCAAAGTAGGTATGTAGCGAGAGGTAGCACTATAAATCGGCAAAAGTTCCGGCCTATCGCAAGGAGACTTAACACGAACATACCGCAGCCTCCCAAAACACACATTAGCATTCGCCACACGCATGCATGTCGCACGCACGGGAGGTCGTCCCTAAATGACCTTAGTTGTTAATAGGACGTTAAACAAAATAAACCAAACCAAATGTATATTGGGCTTTTCGAGATTTTGAACAATGTATGTTTGATTTCTGAATTCCATAATACTACAGAAATTATGCATTTATGATATTGCTACGGTTGTAATCAGTGCGAAATAGTGTGCATCACCGGCTTGTCAGCATGGACGTTTAACCCAATAAAACAAACGTCTGTCTTACATCTTTTCTCTTCTTTCTGAACAACTTTCTTCTTCCTAATGTCTCCCTTGGCAATGCCTCACTTTTGGTCTTTAGTTGAGCGTTCGCCCCTGTGAGGAAGGCTTTGGGTTCTGTCCCCTAGCCGAGACATACCAGAGTCTTTAAAAATGGTAATTGTTACTCCTGCTTAGCGCTCAGCATATTGGGAGTGGGACGACTGGCTCGCCTGTTGTCAGTATAATGTGACCGGGTGGGGTGTGCTGCTGGGTGTCTTCGGCAGTATGCTTCAGTGAGGTAGCACTATAAATCGGCAAAAGTTCCGGCCATATCACAAGGAGACTTAACACGAACATACCGCAGCCTCCCAAAACACACATTAGCACTCACCACACGCATGCAAGTCGCACGCACGGGAGACCGTCCTTAAATGATCTTAGCTGTTAATAGGACGTTAAACATAATAATCCAAACCAAACCTTAGATGTTAATAGGACGTTAAACAAAATAAACCAAACCAAACCAAACCAAACCAAATCATTTGCATTTGCATTTACATTATCTATAGCCTTCAAAAACACACATAGGATATTTACCGGCTTTTCAACATGGACGTTAAACCCATTAAAACAGACGTCTCTCTAACATCATGATCATTTACATTATCTACAACCTTCCAAAACACACATACACTACACATGTGCATCTTGCATACAAGGGAGGTCGTCCTTAAATGGCTATCTCTGTTGAGAGGACGTTAAACAATACGAAACTAATTAAGTTTGGTTATCACTGATTCAACCGTCGTTAGCATGATAAAGACTAGGGTGTGTGTCACGCTACTGGGGCCGGCATTTCTATGTGGTGGCACTATCCAAACGCCCGGCAGTGGTCCGATCATCCGTAGACAACTTCCTCATATAGCACAACCATTCGACCGTTTGTATTTTTGATGATTGCAATATGAAAGATCATCTCTGTTACTAGGCTGGCAATCAGTGTAAACATATGTGGCTGTAAGTACGCTGAATATCACAAATATATCTGAAATCATCATAACCCTGTTGACAGCCAACGTATAGAACCGTCAACTATACAAATTGAGTTTTCACTTGTCTGATAAGCAAGGAGAACCTACAAGTGAGAACCTCTGTACAGTGAAAAATCTCCCATGTCGAAAAATATCGTTTGCATAAAATAGATAATATATACATCAATAATTTCAAAAAAAAAGTATTCTCCAAAATGTTCAATAACCGTTTTAATTATTCTGATTGGTTCTGTAGTCTGTAATTAATTGAACTTTTCAAAAGTGCAAAAACATGTTACCTAAACCCAATGTTCTATAGGTATCTCATTTCATTAGTGTTATTCGACTGTGAAGTTAGGTTGATGTATTTTATTATGACTGAGTTGTCTGTAATATAAATGTGTAACGTAATACAATTATGTAAATGTGGTATTGTGTATCATCCGATTAATAAACATTCTCTTTGTTCTAATGCCAACAAAGTCGATCAACTGAGACGTATCCATTAATGTATTTTTGTTACATTAAAATCCAGCAATGGTATCTGTTCGCACTGCTTATCAACCTTATCACCTTCAATTGATTAACAATAAACATGTACTTGGTCGACGTCATGTTAATTAGTTATTAGGCCCACTTATTTTTTCGTATCACGGAACGTCATTCTCTTAAAATCATTCCTGTTTTCTCTAATGAAGTTTGCATGTTCGGCCAAGAAAGCATACGTTATAACATGTTATCGTTAACATAATTCATCATTTCTGATCAATAAATCCCACAACGTTTAACAACAGACAGTTAATGTATCGATGAAGATGTGAATACGTAGTATATTTTGTAAGGAACTTCCTGAACTAACGGCTACAGTTCCTACGTCCTATTGTGTGTATATCGACAAACTCCTTCATTTACCAGTGCCTACATCATATGAGCTATGTTAATGATCCCGATAAATTACAAGATTTTTGTTTTATAAAAACAACAATCAATGGCGCTGTATCCTTGCGCCGAACATAACATATGATGTGTACAGCAGGTATAATATACCATCAAACAGTACAATGTGTCTATTAAAGGCGATATACATGAAGCGAATCTAGTTTGTATTAATCACCGAAAGTGAATAAAAGTATGGTACGAAAAGAGTGAATTAGATAATGCAGCTCATATAGTAAAGGAGTGATGTTGAAAATCTACCAACTAGAAAATGTCTGTAAGACATAAATGCCCACTGTGCCACTTGATACCTCAAAGCATCCACAATTACAAGGTACTACACTTAAAAGATATTATAATATTCATATGGTGTTTCCCTTCTATGTTATCACGATCTCCATAACATATAAAAACAGTTCCATGTATGGTGAATTTAATAATGATTCTAATGTATCTGGATATAAAACAATATAATTGAGATAGTTTGGTTTGGTTTGGTTTGGTCTATTTTGTTTAACGTCCTATTAACAGCTTAGGTCATTTAAGGACGGCCTCCCGTGCGTGCGACATGCATGCGTGTAGTGAATGCGTATGTGTGTTTTAGGAGGCTGCGGTATGTTCGTGTTAAAGTCTCCTTGTGATAGGCCGGAACGTTTGCCGATTTATAGTGCTACCTCACTGAAGCATACTGCCGAAGACACCCAGCAGGACACCCAACCCGGTCACATTATACTGACAACGGGCGAACCAGTCGTCCCACTCCTTGTATGCTGAGCGCTAAGCAGGAGTAGCAACTACCATTTATAATGACTCTGGTATGTTTCGGCCAGGGGACAGAACCTAAAGCCTTCCTCACAGGGGCGAACGCTCAACTAAAGGCCAAAAGTGAGGCAGTGTCAAGGGAGACGTTAGGAAAGAGAGAAAGTTGTTAAGAAAGAAGAGAAAAGATAAGATCCCAAATTTAGTCGCCTCTTACGATCATGCAATGGGGGCAGCAGGTACGATTCTTACGCCCTACCTGCAGGGCAGAATTGAGATAATCATTTAGATAGTCATTTTCTTATCTGTAATCATATTACGTAAACCATTATTATGAGATCACCTTCCTATGCTGTATATGTTATGGATATCTGATCAATACCCTAGAAAGACAAATAAATGGTCAAAAAATAGTATCAAGTGTGATGAAAATCTGTCAGAGAATGAGATGAGAAAACAACACACACGGTCATATGATGACGGATGTTTAGAATGGACACCATCAGTCACGGTCATACGAGGACGGATGTCTCAAGGAACACCAGCAGCCAGGGTCGTGTGAGGACGGATGTTGAAGGGAGACGCCAACAATCACGGTCATATGAGGACGAGTTTCTAGCAGGGACACCAACAGCCTCTGTCATATGACTGATGTCTCGAGGAACATCCATCAGTCAGAATCATGAGAGGACGGGTGTCGAGGAGGGACAAAAACAACCACGGTCATATGAGAACGGTTGTCTAAGGGAGACAACAACGGCCAAGGTCATATGAGGACGGGTATATAGAGGAGACAACAAAGCCACGGTCATATGAGGACTGATGTCTCAAGGAACATCCATCAGTCAGAATTATGAGAGGACGGGTGTCGAGGAGGGACAAAAACAGCCAAGGTCATATGAGAACGGTTGTCTAAGGGAGACAACAAAGCCACGGTCATATGAGGACTGATGTCTCAAGGAACATCCATCAGTCAGAATTATGAGAGGACGGGTGTCGAGGAGGGACAAAAACAGCCAAGGTCATATGAGAACGGTTGTCTAAGGGAGACAACAAAGCCACGGTCATATGAGGACGGATGTCGAGGAGGGACAACAACAGCCACGGTCATATGATGAATGTCTATAGGGGCAACAAGAGAAAGAAAGGATTAGATATCATAATTGTTGCCGTGAAGGCAACAGGTAAATTGCGGACTCATTTCTGCCGATAGTTTGATGTTTGTGTTTAATAAATTAGTTTCAAAAAGCTAGATTGATCCAATCTGATGATGTACCATAGCAATAAGATAACAATAGAGGTTTCTACTTCGTGGATAAATGCAGCATGGTCGATACAGCTCTGAGTTCGCACGACCCTAGCATATAATCTAAAACATTTTATCTTCCCGTTTAAAAATTCAAGGTAAAGTTTTTTTTGCATGCATAGCCTTTCTGTATGGATGCGAGTTTGATGTTGCAGGAAAGTGGAATCCTTTCATTTATTCCCGGTATTAAGGATTGCAATTAATTACAGATCACGTGATATCGATCACGTGTGTTAGTGAGTAGTTAACGTTAAGTGCATTGTGTATGGTTGGTAAGGATGGTGATCAGTGCAATTCCTAACAGACTGTATTCTAGATTGTAGAAGTGTAACACAAACACCGATGTGTACCGAGAGGTCCGTTTTCATCAATTCATTGTGTTTAATGTGTAATGTGCCGTTTACTTTTACCATCTCCACCTGATGAAAATGGCTTGGTTTAATACCTATGGGATACATAATGGATACAAAAACACGACAAGTGTTACATATATTGAGTTGGTTGAAATGCAATTTCACTGAAATATACACATTTTCACAAACTGATACGTTCATTACTATAATTGAAGTGCAATTTTATCCTTATGTGACACGAGCGAAACATTATTTAACTGAAGACTGCAAGAACTTTTAAACGGATTTATTTATTTCAGCTGTCGAGATCGTTTTGGATAAATAAACGGTTCCTCCGTTTTTAGGAACCGTATGCTTTTGCAATCAACTTTTGTTAGATTGAAAATATTTCTAACGAAGTGATCATGGCATATTTTACAACAGAGATGGCGATGTTCTGTACAATTATTTATATAACTAAGGCGTCTTTGTCGCAAAGTGTTTTCCTGAACATCAATGATTTATCGTTTACAAGAGGATTCAAACTAGTGTCAAATGAATTTTACGTGTTTGAGCCAGTTGGTGTTCTGCAATGTATGAGAGAATGTAAATTAAGATCTAAATGTAAGATCATAGGGTGGAGTTTTCAAAGATGTCATCTAGGGGAAAACGAAACAGCAACGATCGCTACATCTAACATGAAGGACCTGGTGAGCCGACCGGAAACATGGAGTGATTCAATTTTAAGTAGTATCATGGGAACATGTGATAAACATGCGTGTCCAAATGGAAAGAAATGTGTACGAAAGTCAAACGGTTTGTCTATATGTGTGACATCAGAGTGTCCCGACCCACCCGGTATTACATCGGCCATGATACCGACTGCAGCAAGAACGGTTGATTCTCAATTTTCGTATGTGTGTGTTGATGGTTCAGCCGGATCTGGTAGCCCGAGTTCCACTTGTAAACCTGACGGAACATGGACTCCGTCATCTTTTTCTTGTACAGCTGCCACTAAAGCCACAGAAGCCACAGCTTCAAAAGCTATGTCAGAAACAAACACGGTTTCAGAATCAGGAACAACTTCCGTGGAAATTTCTTCAAGTAAGACAGATGTGACTGGAGAATCTGGAACGACAACGCAGGGAACAGTTGAAAAAGCTAAACAGGAAGAGACCACAATAACAACAACGACTGTACAGAAGTCTAGTTTGTCGGACGCGGACTCTTCTCTAAAAACTTCCGCTGAAAGAGTTTCTCGCTCCGCTTTGGAGTCATTAACCACAAAACAACCTGGATGTAAAGATTCGTATACCAAGGTGTCATCGAACTCAGCGTCTCTATGTTATAAGGTGTATACAGACATCACAGATACGTATGACGGGGCCAAAACGCGATGCGTAGCTGACGGAGCTGAATTAATGATCATCCGTTCGAGAGACACGGCAAATGTTTTAAAAGGACAAAATGGAGACAATAAATTAAGAAACAAACGTTATTTTATTGACGGAAGTGACGTCACAGATGAAGGGAATTGGAAACATAGCGATGGATCCAGCGTTACGATATCGCTATTTAAGAATTCACCCGTACATGACACCAATTCAAACTGTTTAACAATGAGGAATAATGGAAAGTTCTATGATGATGATTGTTCTAATTCCAATCCTTTTATTTGTGAAATATTGGTAAGTTAAATACGCCAGACTGGAAATATGGTTCAACATTGAGATAAGTATAAAGATAAGTTATTTGTGTCTTATCAACGAGCACGTTACCAAAAATTACATACTTCACGCTATAACTGCCATCCAAAATATGTGCTTTTCTTTTCGACATCATTTGTCATTGTGAAATATTTTGTTTCTTTCTGTGATATGAAGTGTTTAATACTTGTTAATATGTTTAGTTATTCTGTTTTAACCATCCTTACTCTCATCATAGATTATGACTTAACCCAGATTTGACCTAGATCTGTATGACGGTATCGCACGTCGATGAAGCAGAAGACGCTTACTCTTCCGGAGCACATGATCTTATCCCCTTGTACTTTTTTCAGTCCTCAACGTAAAATCTACTTTTCGCTATTTTGTCATCTTTTAATCAATATTGACTTATGGCTTCATTAAAGTGTCGCTTTTTATTTAATTTTCCCGTCCTTTACAAATAACAGAATACAAATAATCGACTGCATCAAGGAACCATGCTCCACATCTATATCTATATTTTGTATGCAGGCTTTTTGTCATATTTTGGAGTGATATGTCTATACCATTTGTTTTTAATTTTTTTTTTTTTTTTTTTTATTTTTTTTTTTTCGCATTTTTGCATTTTTGTGGTAAGCAGTGTATACGCTGTCAACGATGAGGCATCATCACGATTATATTTGATCACTATAAAATATTCGGGTAAACCTTCTTTCTTGTTGTCTAGATAGTTTGATGTTAACCTTCTTTCTAGGTTGTCTTGTTTAATGGTATCCTTCCTTCTTAGTCCTCTTGATAGTTTCTTGGTATCCTTCCCTCTTGGTTGTCCAGATAGTTTCATAGTAAACTTCTTTCTTGATTATCTAGATAATTTCTTGGTAACCTTCCTTCTAGGTTGTCTAAATACTAGTTTCAGGGCTACCTTCCATTTTTATTTAGATTCTTTTTATATTTACCTTCCTTCTTGGCTGTCTAGATAGTTTTATGGTAAACTTCCTATCTGGTTGTGAAGATATTTTTTATAGTTACCTTCCTTCTAGGTTGTCTAGATAGTTTCACGTTAAACTTCCTTCTTGGTTGTCTAGATAGTTTCATGTTAAACTTCCATCTTGGTTGTCTAGATAGTTCCATGGTAACCTTCCTTCTTGGTTGTCTAGATAGTTCCATGGTAACCGTCCATCTTGGTTGTCTAGATAGTTTCATGTTAAACTTCCATCTTGGTTGTCTAGATAGTTCCATGGTAACCTTCCATCTTGGTTGTCTAGATAGTTCCATGGTAACCTTCCTTCTTGGTTGTCTAGATAGTTCCATGGTAACCTTCCTTCTTGGTTGTCTAGATAGTTTCATGTTAAACTTCCTTCTTGGTTGTCTAGATAGTTCCATGGTAACCTTCCTTCTTGGTTGTCTAGATAGTTCCATGGTAACCTTCCTTCTTGGTTGTTTAGATAGTTCCATGGTAAACTTCCTTCTTGGTTGTCTAGATAGTTTCCATGTTAACCTTCCTTCTTGGTTGTCTAGATAGTTCCATGGTAACCTTCCTTCTTGGTTGTCTAGATAGTTCCATGTTAAACTTCCTTCTTGGTTGTCTAGATAGTTCCATGTTAAACTTCCTTCGTGGTTGTCTAGATAGTTCCATGTTAAACTTCCTTCTTGGTTGTCTAGATAGTTCCATGGTAACCTTCCTTCGTGGTTGTCTAGATAGTTCCATGTTAAACTTCCTTCTTGGTTGTCTAGATAGTTCCATGGTAAACTTCCTTCTTGGTTGTCTAGATAGTTCCATGGTAAACTTCCTTCTTGGTTGTCTAGATAGTTCCATGTTAAACTTCCTTCGTGGTTGTCTAGATAGTTCCATGTTAAACTTCCTTCGTGGTTGTCTAGATAGTTCCATGGTAAACTTCCTTCTTGGTTGTCTAGATAGTTCCATGGTAACCTTCCTTCTTGGTTGTCTAGATAGTTTCAAAGTAAAAATGTACATCCTTTTGTTCATAGCCTGTAGTAACAAATATCAGTGAAATAATTCAACTTATTCAATAGATTTAGTTAAACATGTCTGTTCATAGGACGTTAAACAATACAAAACAAACCTGACCAGTCCAAAGACTAGATTATATTATGTTTTATAGAAATGCATTTCGGACTCCATGTTGAAATCATTTTCGTCCAGTTTCTTACTATATGATTGTGTACCATACAAAAAATAGATTAATGTGTAACTGTTAGCATAGGTTCTTTTGAAGTTGTGTGTTCCATGTTTTATATTTATGCTCATGAGAACGAACTTATATAGACCTGGTCATGTGATCCCCAATCAAAAAGAAAAACACACCATCAAGTGGTGTTCGGCGAAAGTTTGAAGCCTTACAGTCTTCTAACGTAAGGTCGAATCATTTTGGGAAAAGTTACATTTTAAGTATTCTAACGCTTCTCTAAACAAAGATCAATAGAAAAACGGCGAAATTTAACTATTGAGTCGCTTTAAAATATACATTTTTCCTGACAAGACAGACGATTTCCAATTCACTTAAAATTCAAACTTTTGAAATTAAACTTCTGATGATCGATGAATTTTCTGTAATCACCAAAACAACTGATGATTTTTATACCACAAAATGAAAAGCATTTTATACTACCAGTTATGGGGTCCGTCCGTCCGTCCGTCCGGCATAAAGTGGTGTGTCTGGAGATCTGATACAAGTTTTGACCGATAGCTTTGAAACGTGGTATACAGTATACTCATTATATGAAATTGTGTTTTCCCGAAAAGAATTTTGATTCAACTATTTTTTCAAAAGTCTTGCTAATTTGTTAATTTCAGTTTAAGATATATTTTTTTGTCTGGAGAATGGTCTCTTTGAAACTATAATCATGCTCTTTGAAAGCATAATCATGCTAATTATGAAATTGAGTTTTCCCAAACATTTTTCGCAGCATTTTTCGACTGATCTCTGAAACTTTGAATGCATTATAGTCTTTTTATAAAGTTTTGTTTTTACCAAAACCATTTTTGATTGACTATTTTTACAGAAATAATCGCCCTTTTGTAATTGAACTTTGTTCAGAGATGTCATTTTACAGTTTGTTATCAACTTGATAGGCTTTATATTCAAATATAAAGGTGTGTTTAACTTCCTCCCATGAAACGAAGTTAGTGGGGAATATACAAATGGATTTCGTATGTCCGTCCGTCCGGATTCGCTTAATGCACGATATCTTTTGAACAAATGATGAAATTGATAGATTTGTAACCTGAATCCCTTGCTCAAGTTTGATTATCGTCCTATACCGCGCATATTTAATTAGGCTGCTGTGATCTGATTGGTCGATCGCTTTCCGCGCGGTATCTTTTGAAGGAATGATACCATTTTGATGAAACTTGCTTGGTAGACTTGTTACTAGTTACATGTATGTTGATTACTTTCACAGGAACTTGGTGACTGAACACAAATACATGTAATGATTGTAAATGCTATGTCATTTGTTTCAGTTATATGTTTTATGTATGTTGCTCGCTTTAATTGCATGTAATGCAATATTTGTATGGGCGGGGAATCTTGACGACTATGGCGTTGTTAGTTTATTGACTTGTGATGAAATATAAAATTTATAGCATTCCAGCTTACCACTCTTAAGTTGGTGCGAATCTTATTTTCATGCGATATAGTATATAACACTATATGAGGTATATTGCTCCGTCCCTGGGTACTCTATTTTTTTTTTATATGTTACAACATTTAAAGTTAATACAAACCGATCCTGGCTATCGTTCTATATGTTTCGCTTTTGTCTTAATGATATGTTCTAACGAATTAAGACATTGACAAAATATGAGCTTTCCTGGTCAGTCTCAATATTGAACGCGAACAATTTTAGATGAAGAAGACCATACTCATCAATTTAAAAATGTTCAATAGGAAATAGCAACTACAAGCACAAACTAAATTTTTTTTTTTTTTTTTTTTTTTTTTTTGGTCAATTTCAATCAAATTTGAACACGCGCACGGTTAGGGACCTTATGTACAAAAGTGTACTTTATTATATTTCAGAAAGACCAGAAATAGCAATAAAAAATTGAACAAACTTAATCAAAGATGGCTTTTATTGCCCATTTTGCTTTTTCAACCTGTCTGAAAAATGAGGAAGCAAAGCGAGAGATATCACGAGAAATATACATAACATATTTGAGAACGAGCGTGACAAACATACATGAGAAAGATCCAGCAAGCTCGTATAAAAGTATTGTTCTCTACAGTGCTCAGCAAAACAAAATAAAATCAACAGCATTGTTGGCTATTTTCACTGCAGTGATCTATACATGCAGTCTTTACCTAAATATAAAGGTAGTTTGTTTCGCTAGCAGTATGGTATTGAATTTATATAAACAATTTGCTCTTGTATAATCTAATATTTACTATTTAATTACTGTTATACTGAAACTTATATAATCATGCAAAATATATTGCACTGTTTTTGCAATATATGACATAGAAGTATTGATACTGTAATTAAATTATGAAAGGATATCGAAATATCATTATTGTAATTATAATACGTGTATAATTTTGAGATAATAAAATGATGTAACTATGTCTGACTTTCACAGTGGTAATTCATTATATATACACATCGTTATAGTTAAATGATTATTTATCTTTTGATCCAGGGAACAACATGTCTTATCTATTTTTTGCCATAACGATGTCACTAATGTTATATACTTAAGTACCTAAGTCGATTGTGACGTCATAATATAGACATAGACGTAACGTTATGAATTGAGAATAACTGCTTTCGCCTAATTAGTCCTCACATTTATTTTTTTATCAAATTGTAAGTTTTCTGTGATATGTGATAAATTATTTAATTATGTGATTATTTAATTATGTGTTCATTTCATTAATATGGTGTTTTATGGATCTTGTCTCGAAGTTTTAATGTTTGCTTGCCTTAAATTTTTAAAATATGACATTTTATTGAATTTGTATAACTGATAGTACATGCACATACAACAATAATTTTGAGTATCAAATTTGACCAAAACTTGGTGTTATTTTTGTCAATATTGAATTTTTAACATTATTCTGCAATCTGATTAAAAAAACAAATGCTTAAACGCTTTTTAAATCCGTTTTCATATAGGCATCGCTAACCCGAAATACTAAGTTTGGAAAGATAATGTAACAGTGAAAACAGCATTATATGCGATTTTGCCTGGACAGTCGAAATTGTCCAAGATTCTGAACGACATCAATCTTTGTTTCTAGAAACATTTTTTTTCTGATTTCCAAAGGACTTTGCCAGAAACATCATTATAAATTGATTTTTTTAAATGAAATATATTTAAAGTTCCCAATATTCATACCAATTCATAATTCATACCGTCCAAAAAGAAAATATGTTTGATAAAACCAAGAAATATTATCTTAATCTTCATTCCCATTAATCATAAGGAACATATTATTGTGGTGGTTCAAACAAAATGTATGTACCAATTTTTGTTGTTCAGATTAACGTTTGGCTGAATCAATTGGGAAATTATTCATTGCAAACTTTAAAACAATTCCAAATCAGCCAACCAGGCCAACTTGCATGGTTAATCAATTTCATTCTGTGAAAGCACAACATCTTATTTTAAAACATCAATTAATATGCCAAAGTCGAACATATTTATTCTATACTAGTATTGATATAAATTATCATTATGGGTTTATTTCGTCTTCAAAATGCAATAAAGGACAATATTCAGCAAATGAGGTTTTTTTTAGCAATATTAAAAGTGAAACATTTTTTTAGTGTAATAGTTTCTATTTATCTTATGTATTGATTTTTTCTACTCAGTATTATGCTTGGGCTGGGCTTGCAATGTGGTCATTACACTTCAAGGCAATTATGCTAACTTTCTTTACCCCAATTACGGCGGGACAACAAAGCATTTTCCCAAAGGTTCATTTTGGTATACTTTTTTTCTGTTACAACATACAAATCGATAATTATGAAAGACAAAAAACAAAGACGCAGAATTAGTATGTCAACTTCCAAATGATAATCATTATTATCCGCAGAGGGCCACACTATCTAGCTCACACTGAATACATTAAAACTATTGATGTACCGACGGCAATTATTATTTCGGACACACTATCTGTCTAATAAAGTCTTAACAACAGAAATCTTCAAAATATCTTTATTAGAAAAAATATTACTTTTACTTTCTACAAGTTGTCGTGTTCTATTTTACTGGGTTCCTTGACATACGGTTATACATGTACCTGGAAATGAAGATGTAAATCTCACCCAAAAGCGGCATTTTCTCTTCCAACTAAGTTTAAGCTTCATTTTGCCGATGTTTAACCATATCTTACTATTGTTTTAATACCATAGTGGCATAATGAATGGAGTCATTACATAGACAACAAATTACAATCGATTAAAGCAACTATTATCGGTGAATGGTCTCCTAGTTACAGAGACAATCACCGAGATGAGGTTATCATTGTTCATCCTTATGATTGAACATACATACATATTAACGCATTCTTACCTGGTGAAGGTTGAGGACCACCCTCGTTGCATCGCATAAAAAGACCATAACAGGTTTAAAATTGATTTTATTTCAAAATTTTTAACATTTGCGAAATTTTTAACTATCTAAAAGTTGTTGTTTTGTTTCACAGAATATGAGTACCTATCACCACTGTGATCGCTATATAATGTTTGCGGGCTACCAATACATTTCGTTTTTATGCCCAATTTAAGTAACTTTTTGGCCCTAATGATCGTTTCTGTTTTGATGGGCTGTTGAGCCTGCGATTAACCATCTGCGACTTGTTTTATGAAATATCTTGAAATGAAACTCATGAAAGATATATGTAAGAACATTGTAGTATTATCATTGTATATATGATTTATAAGATATTGCTACACTAGCCGCTGACAATTTGTAGTCAATGATAAAGACGACGAGCACATGTTAGTACAACAAACGTACTTCTGGCTCAAAATCAATAAAACAAAAGATATTAACGTGGACGATGTTGCTTTTGTTTGTAACATGACCAGTAAAGATCGACTTACGAGGGCTGATTGATAAGTTGTGAGCTTCGTATTGAAGAAGGTACTAAAGGATGTTCTTTTTAAGTCCTACTATTCTCTCTGGCTATATAGGATCGTGTACCTAGGGACTGGGTTCATTTGGTTAGTTTATATCAACGAGGTAACACTCTCAAGTAAACAAGACAAGTGGCTTTTGCAAAATGGACAAAATCGGTTAGAGTTAGGGTTAAGGTGATAGAGTCTGTCATTGCCATGTAAACCATTCACGATTGTGGCTTTAAATTGATTGATATCTCCCTTATTTGCCTGATCTCGCTCCATCAGACTTTCATCTATTTCCAAAACTAAAAACAGAAATTTCAGGCACCCTAACCTTAATCCTAACATGCAGTGAATGACTTTCTGAACAGCCATGAAAATGAGTTCTATAAAAGTGGCATTAAGGACCTTAAACACCGGTGGCAAAAGTGTATAGATACGGAAGGGGATCATGTTGAAAAATAATACAATATGTCCAGCAAAATTCAAATCCTTCAATATATCAGACCACGAATCATCAGTATATATTTATTTATATTAACAGGAAATTTTAAAAACTTAGCGATATCTTATTACCAGTAGTGTGGGAAAGAGCTCCTGTACCTGCAAATGTCTCTTTTATAATTATCATATTTCCAATCATAGATGGTTTAGTTTTGTATTGTTTAACGTCCTAGTAATGGCTAAGGCCATTTAAGGATGGCCACCCCTGCGTGCGGTGAATGTTTGTGTATTTGGGAGTCTGGTATGTTCGTGTTTGTCTCCTTGTGATAGAGCAGTACTGATGCCGACTAATTTATAGTGCTGCCTCACTGAAATATACTGCTAAAGACACCCATTAGTACACCGCAATGGGTCACGTGAGTTTCTTGCTTTCACATGGAGACAAACCAAGGACATACACAGCAGCCTCCCAAACACATTCACAACACGTGTGCATCTCGCTCACGTGGGATGCTGTCCTCAAATGTCCTTAGCTGTTGATAAGACATTAATCACTATACAACAAAAACCAAACCAGTTTCTCTTATCCCGATACTTTAAATAACTTTCAAAGTACACAATAACTACACAACGCACTATCTACAAGTCGACAGGCAAGACAACTGTATCATATCAAACGATGATCTCAACCAAATGACGTCCGTAGTACGTGAACTTTATTTTACCTGACACTCATCTGTATAAGTACCACAAGCAAAGCCATGTTAACATGTATATACAAGAGATTGTCAGAGAAACAGCCACACGAAGCGTTTGTATCGATATTGTACGTATACAACTTCACCATTTTGTCTGTGAAGATATGAGGCTTGATATTCAAATGGTGATTGAATGTAATTTCGAAGTTTTTGAAGTCTAGAAAATCTGTTTAATGTAATGAAGTAATCACTCACCACGCTGTTTGGTTTCACTTCGTTAATGGGATGAATGCATTCCATTACACTATGTCTGACTTGTATTTACATACAGTGCATTTCTTTACAGGGAATATTTAGAAGATACAATTTAACTATTTTGATACCTTCGCTTACAATGGATTGTATTTGTTAGTATTTTTTCATTACGGACATGTCATGATTACGGTTGGTTTAGTTTTACGTCCTAATAACTAGAAATAAATAACTCAAATTGTCGATGAACCGTAACGTAATACAACACGGTACGTTATCGTCACAAAATTACGTCATTTGTGAGGTGATTCATTATCATAGGATCAATACTCAATAATATTACCAAGCGATTGATAGTGAATTATTTTATAAATCAATTATTATTACCATGAGATTGTTATTAAATTCATTACTATATTACTGGGATTAGAATTAAATTACTTTTACCGCGGAGACGTTATTAAATTAATAACTTTTACAACGAGATTATTATTAAAGAAATTTCTGTAATCAAGGGAGTGATATTAAGTTATTTTTTATGTAAACTTGTAAACTTTGATTTTAGCCAACCATCTGAATCAATTCGCTCTTCGTCTTCCGTCAGTCTACCCGTTCTTTAACAATTCTTCTTATCGCTATTTCTCAGAAGGTTCTTGTAGATCTTACTCCTTCATTTGTCCTTTCTCCTTGGTCCCTCCCTAGCTGTGCATATTTTATTTTGAAATTGTGCATGTTTCGTCTAAAGACTGAACCGAAAACAAGATCGCCAAAGGCCCCATTTTTAATTTCGACAGATGTAAATTTGTATCGCTATTTCTTGGAGAGTTCTCGGTGGATCTCACTCAGATTTGATATATAGGTTCAGCTTGACATCCAGTTGCGTAAGTAAGATCGCCAAAGGTTGTCATTTTGTTGTCAGTTAAAAATTTGTTATCCTCTTTTTCAGAAAGTCCTTATCGATAGTTTTTGAATATATTTAGATTCAGCTTGTTTTAGTTGAAGATTGTTAACCATATTACATAGAAAGTTTTGATCTTTTTCGGGTTTAATATGTAGGCTCAGCTTGTTTTCAAATGATTAATGGTAGAAAAGTAGAGAAAATGTCAGTCTTATAGAGATTCAATAAAGATTACTCGATGGCGGGCGCCTCGATCCCTTTGATACCTCTTGTTGTGTATTCTAATTAGTGCAAAATTTTATATTCAAGGTTCTAATGAAAGGTCATATATTACATCAATACATATCTATATGTCTGTACTATATGTTATGTGTTAGTGTGCTAGTACTAAAAAGACGCCGTACTTATTGCAGATTGCATGTCAATGTATGGATTATTTCTGGTAATTAACGCGACAATTCCTTGTCTGCTGTGATCCGTGATTTCCTTTACGAGATTCAACTTGGCGACAAAATTAGTTTTACGTCCGTTTCGAGGGTAAACACCAATACTAGAGTATTCAGTTATTATCGATTTTAACCGCCGAGTTCTGCCAATCAACATTTTTAGAATTGAGTCGACAACGTTAAAAACCTGTTGTATCACGTAGTGCACGTCTAGAGCCTGTAGGAGGAGAGTTCAGTAGCTTGAATACTTAACCCTTGTTATTGGACAATCCAGCATGCTATTTCCCTTCTAAAATAAAATCCAATTAATTTCGACCTTGGGATTCAAAAGAAAATCAGTTGTTAAATCAATTATTCTTCTAGTCCAGAAGATAAACTATTGTTTATCAAATTAACTAGAATCTCACTAAATAACAGCCATTGTACCAGGTGTAGTTATCCCTCCACATAGAGATGAAATATTGTATTATGAATGGTCTTACCACGCATTAGGATTATACATAACGCATTCTTACTTGTTGAACCGTCACTTGTTGAAAATTGGTGTTCCCGAAATTTCGCCATGGATGCGGCCGACAGATGTCGTTACACAATAACACAATACTAATTATAAGTACTCTCCCGAGCCGAAGGTTCATGGTGACTTATAACAATGGCCTGCTGACCGTTGTCGTGCGTCACGAACATTACTTGAAAAAATATGAACAGATTTTCATGAAATTTGGCATGCTTCCTTATATCAATTAGATATCAAACAAGTTTGACAATTGGGCTGATTCAATTTTAACTTGCTTAGAGTTATGACCTTTTGTAGTTTTATTGCCATTGGACCTTGTGAACACAATACCTTGGTTAGAGAACAAAATATACCATCTGCCCCTAATTACAACACTTGGAGTCTTAAATCATTCCTTCCTTTCCTCTCTGATCTCTCTTTCTGAGCTTTGTTTTTGTTTACTCTAGATGTATTCATGACATCCGCCCTCACAAGACCCTGGCTGTTGCGAGAACATTAAACTTTTAAACAAATATAAAGGGATTTTCATCAAACTTGGTGCGTAGCGTTATATCACTATAATTAGCGTTATATCACTATAATTAGCGTTATATCACTATAATTAGCGTTATATCACTGTAATTAGCGTTATATCACTGTAATTAGCGTTATATCACTATAATTAGCGTTATATCACTATAATTAGCGTTATATCACTATAATTAGCGTTATATCACTATAATTAGCGTTATATCACTATAATTAGCGTTATATCACTATAATTAGCGTTATATCACTATAATTAGCGTTATATCACTATAATTAGAATAACTAAATCATTAGATTATAAAATTATAAACAAAAAAACAAAAATAAACCTGAGATGAGTTCAACAATGAGACCGATTTGGTAGTAACCCCAAGAGGTTTGGTCCTATGCAGTTTTATCAAAAATGGATCTTGTGAGCAAGAAAGTAAATATGAATAGACTTTGATCATGCATGTCGCACACACGGGAGGCCCATGTGTATTGTTTAACGTCCAATCAACAACTAGTAATCATTTATGGAGGACCTCCCCTGTTTATTGTTTAAAGTCCTGTCTACAGCCATGGTTATTTAAGGACGGCTTCCCATGTGTATTGTTTAACGTCCTATCCACAGCTAGCATCATATAAGGACGGCCTCCCCTGTGTATTGTTTAACCTGATTCTATCAACAACTAACGGACATTTAGGGACGGTCCTCCCTGTGTATTGTTTAACGTCCTATCAACAGCTAACGGACATTTAGGGACGGTCCTCCCTGTGTATTGTTTAACGTCCTATCAACAGCTAACGGACATTTAGGGACGGTCCTCCCCTGTGTATTGTTTAACATCCTATCCACGGCTAGAATCATATAAGGACGGCCTCCCCTGTGTATTGTTTAACGTCCTATCAATATCTAACGGACATTTAGGGACGGTCCTCCCCTGTGTATTGTTTAACGTCCTATTAACAACTAACGGACATTTAGGGACGGTCCTCCCTATCATGCTGCAGTCCGATTGTTTCCCTGTGATAACGCATAACTAATGACAAATGTATAGTGCTAATAAACATGAAATGTATGAAAAGTATTATATCGGGTATTGAATTTTGATGTCAAAGGGAGGCTACTCCTACAGGACTATTTGTGACGACAGAAATTGTTATAATCCATTTCGTGCAAAATTCGGCTGGTTCGACAAGAAAATTGACTATCTGAACTTCTAGCTTCCAATTTCGTAACGTGGACGAAAAGCAACTATTTATATATAAACTTAAGTATTCTCCTTTGAAAATCCAGGAAAAAACACGTTAAGTAAACTATATATTGTGATATATATTGCAAATAATTTGACAATATTCTTTAGAACGAAACACAAAGCAATGGTGCAAAATAAATTACAATATCGACTTGTGTGTTTTTATTGTATTTAGAATTTATTTAGGGTCAAAATACGCCGATAAATATTTCTTATGTACAATCCTTGGTGATGAGTGCTCTACAGGTCATCCGAATACAAAGATAAATATTGAAACAGAACCATACGGTTATATCAAACGTTGGAATGGTTAATTGATAATATAAAGTTCTCGATTCATGTCAGTATAATGTGAATAGGTGGTGTGTCCTGCTGGGTGTCTTCGGCAGTATGATTCAGTGAGGTAACACTATAAAGTCGACATAAAATCCGCGATATCACAAAGAGATAAACACAAAAATTCCAAAGCCTTCCAAAATACAAACGCATACACCTCACACATGCATTTTGCACACAGTGGGTTTCGTCCTTAAATGACCTTGTTACTGATAGGACGTTAAACAATATTCAATTAAACTAAACTGTTATAATAATCTCCTTGCCAATATCAATCAATATTTCGATATTGGAAAATATCAATTAGTTATTTGTCCTTAAAGAACATTCACATTTAAAATTCTAAAAGTCTTAATCAAAATCATGTGGACGAGTATCAAAAAGAAACCCTTAGGGTAGTGAGGAAAGAAGGAAGGCATTAAGATCCCATTAAATCTATTTTAATTTCGTCATGATATTTCAGGGGGCACTTTTAGTCGCTGTCTATGTTACACTATATTTCGGTTATATAGTTACAATTCAACATTGCGCTGACTCGTTAAGATCGATGACGAATCCTTGTCTCTCCATTGGTACTTATTCCGTTATTTAACACCAATACAAAATTACTGACATGGAGGAAATTCAGCCGGATGCTCGCCAGCAATCTCTTACTGTATAACTCAGTCAGGGATAGCGCTGTACCAATCCCGTTCACATGTGTACACACACTGATATGACAATAATCTATAGGAATACTTACATACAACTGTACAATACGCAGTATTGTCGGTGACGAATTCCTGTATAAGAATACAGGGGAACATTCGACGAAATCAAAATCACTTATGCTATCAACATGTTTTCCTAAGTGATCTCGCATAGTGTAGGCATTTTTGATTTCGTCGAATTTCCCTTGTCAGAAGTTGACGAACAGATAACAGTTTAATGATTAATTCAGGTTAGCATTTTTAACGTCCTTATAGCTTCGGTCATTTATGGACGACATTCTTAGTATGGAAGATGCTTGGATGTGGTGAAGTGTGTCTGTTTGTGTTTCTGCCCTGCATGTATACAATATCTCATCTCTATGTGGAGGGATGACTACACCTGGTACAATATGGCGTAAGAATTGTACCTGCTGCACCCATTGCATGATCGTAAGAGGCGACTAAATTTGGGCTCTTATCTTCTTCCTAATGTCTCCCTTGACAATGCCTCACTTTCGGGCTTCAGTTGAGCGTTCGCCCCTGTGAGGAAGGATTTGGGTTCTGTCCCATGGCCGAGACATACCAAGAACATTGCAAATGGTAGTTGCTACTCTTGCTTAGCGCTCAGCATTTTGGGAGTGGGACGAATCATGAATTGTCCCGTTGTCAAGTATAATGTGACCGGCTGGGGTGTCCTGCTGGGTGGTTTGGTTTGGTTTTGTTTTGTTTAACGTCCTATTAACAGCCATGGTCATTTAAGGACGTGTCAGGTTTTGCTGGGTGTCTTCTGCAGTATGCTTCAGTGAGGTAGCACTATAAATAGGCAAAACGATAGTTCCGGCCTATCACAAGCAGACTTAACAGGTACATACCGCATCCTTCCAAAACACACACGCATGCATACCACACACACGGGAGGCCGTCCTTAAATGACCTTAGTTGTTAATAGGACGTTAAACAAATAAAACCAAACCAAACTACACTGTTTGTGTTTTGGGAGACTAATATGTTCGTGTTTGCCTCCTTGTGATAGTGTTGAACTACAATGTAATACGACCAGGCCGGATTCGCATGCAATGAATCGATTAGAGTTAAAATACATTTCCTATAAGAGAAAGTTTCTATAACAACTTTGCCATAGCAAGTATAGAACTTCTTGAAATGTTAATATATACACAATTTTTAACCATCTACAAGCTGTTGATCTGTATCAGAAGATAGGAGTAACTAAAGCAATATTTATCATTTTACCTACATACACAAGTGTACAAAAACACATTTTCTGTATATATTTCGTTTTTGTCTTGTTTTGTCACCGTTTTAACTTAACATTTGCTGGTCCTGATGACTTTTTCAGTTTTGATACATCATTTCTAAGCCGTTAAGAATTCAATGATGATAACCCACCTGGTCACATACTGACAACGGGCGAACCAGTCGTCCCACTCCCAGATGGTTCAGTCATTAAAGAACTGTATCCGTTGTACCCTTGTATGATTGTAATTGCAATAGGCGACTACATTTAGGATCTTATCATTTCTCTAAACAAATTTTTCCTCCTAACTTCTCGATTCTGTCTCGCTTTTGGCCTTTAGTTGAGCATTTGCCCCTGTGAGGAGGGCTTTACGTTCTGTCCCCTGACCTTTAGTTGAACGTTTGCCCCTGTGAGGAAGGCTTTACGTTGTCCCTTGGCCTTTAGTTGAACGTTTGCCCCTGTGAGGAAGGTTTTACGTTCTGTCCCCTGGCCTTTAGTTGAACGTTTGCCCCTGTGAGGAAGGCTTTACGTTGTCCCCTGGCAGTTACTACTCTTGCTTAACGCTCAGTATTCTAGGAATGGGACGACTGGTTCGCCCGCTGTCAGTATATAATGTGACTGGTCGGTGTGTCCTGCTAGGTGTCTTCTGCAGTATGATTTAGTGAGGTAGCACTATAAAGTCCGCATCAGTTTCGCACTATCACAAGGAGATACACGAAACACTGCAGCCTCTCCTCTTGTGATAGTGTTTTGTCTGTCGTCGTGCGTCCTTCGTTAGACATAAATAAACAATTGTCATTTCATACTTCTCAAAAATAAAAACAAAAAACGATCGATTGTTCCATGAAATGTCAATATTATTTTTCTGAACAGGTCTCCCCCTGGCTTCACGTTCTCCTTGAGGAGAGAGCTATTTTGCTATAGTTTATAGGGAAAGGACACATGTAAATATAGTTCCTATTCATTTTTGTATGTGTATGCTAGACATTTGTTAAGGCAGTTGTATTGTTTAACAGTTAGAGCCAATGCTGATGACAATATCAGTTTCTATTGCTATAGAAGCTATCAAAGTCGGTCAATTGGCCACGCCCATACTGGCGAGAGCTCGGTCTGTATGTTAACGAAGCGGGGTATTTGGATTGTTGTGAAAGTCCTGTTTCCGAAGATTTAAAGACATATTTGGATTTACGCAGTATGCTTAACGACATGTGCATTTTAACAAAGTCAGAGTTGATGTGTTTCTACAGGCTCAACCGTTATGTGAAGTTGTGTGCACTTGTTCCATTTCATTTCGGATTTTACTTGACCTTAGATGCTTACACACGGACGAAATGAACGTTTCAATCAATAAATGACGGTAAGAATGATGTTAACTATTTTTGTTAAATTTATTTAGTTAATTCATTCTAATCGATTTCTTCACTTTCGATTCCAATACCACGGGTCATCAATCATAAATGGTGCAGAGTGTTGAATTTCGCTACGAGTCGAACTTGACGCCATATTGTTTTGATTAGAAACGGGGCGTGGCTTAACACGATAGGTCATGGTTCTATCGCAGATTAGAAGTCGGTCCGCAACCAATCAAAACACGCGTTGCAAACGAATCGTGTTAGAATGTAAGATAGAAAACATAACGTCAAGATTTGGCGTACATTTGTGCGCCGTTGACAGGGGACTGCAATGAATTTTGGGAGAGATTGAGCTGCCTCGGTATATTTTGCTATAAAATGTAATAAACAGAATATCTAATAGTATCTTCAGTAATACCAAATATATTTCACGAGTGTGGCAAGTATTTTGATATTTTTCACGCGTGCGTAGTAGCCCTCGTGAAAAATATAAAAGCATTAGCCACACTCGTGAAATAAATTTGGTATGACTGAAGACACTGTTATATATCCTCTATCTAAAATAAAACAAAGGTCATTAGCGCCAGCAAAAGGTAAGCTAAGGCGGTTTAAAACAAACTGTCAACACCTAATGTTAAAATAGTGACAAAACGCAGGTCAAGTCACAATAATAAAATCCAATATTGGTGTATCGGAATCTAAATTACCGGTAAGGCCCATTATATCTTAAGGAAATGGAGTAGGGGGGTTTCTGTTGTTGTAGTTGTTTTGTTTTGTTTTAAATTCCTGTCGCATCAAATGTCTATTGTCATTCGTTCAAAGTCCACTCTTAAGTTCTATTGGTTCTGGCCAGTTTTATTACATCTGATACTTAAGGTCCTAAAACTCGTCGCTGCTGATGATGCTTAATAAAGTGAGGTTCAAGAAAGACGAAATTTGACCTTTTTGCACGGCATACCTTAAAACACATCTGGGGTACCTTTGATTGTAATGTTTACCACATATACTGTTATTTATATATATAACCCCTGTTGCTGGTACTGCATCGCCCTTGATCTGCCCTGCTACGATTTGTTTTTCATTTATCATTACACAGATATTGTTGGACAATGAATCATGCACGTGCAAAATTTCAAATATACCATGACATCTTCTGCGCATTACAAAGGCAAAAATGTACCAGCTGGGCGCGGCCTTTTCGTTAAAACAAGGCATCATGTTACAATGTAGTGAATAATCGGATGATCTCTGTCGTGTCGCTTTCAGCAGACATTGAAGTAAAAACGAACGTTAAGCTACATTTACATGTTACAGGATAGATAAAATCAACATACTAGTATGTTTTTTTTCAACTATTAAGCCGGGCCTGGTATGTATTCATTCGTTATTCAATAGTATACGTGTAAATACGTGGAATATTTGTTGAAGAACATGACGATTTATTTATTTATTTATTTATTTCTCTTAAAAATGATTAGATATAAATTGTCTTTTACCCTTGATAGGGATATCCACACTATACGTCACGTCAACATTGCCTTTCACTGAAGTAACGTCAATATTACATCTATATAATTATACAGGGTTTTACAGGGTGAGAGAAAAATACGCATTTACTCCCTTGGCAAGCCTCGTGCTTGTCTCAACCCGAAGAGGATGAGATATTCTATTAATCTTAGTCACTTTTCGTTGAAACTGTATTTCCTTCCGTATCTGTGTACAAACTGGGGTTTGTGCGAGGCTATTTATAGAATTGAAAAGTACCTATATCCTGTTTTTTTTTTTTTTTTGTTATTTCTTATGATTACAGCAAACAGTGTCCATTGTTTTGTTATTGTATTGGGTTTCTGGGTAATCGCTACAGGAAAGGCCATAGCAAGATTGTCCAAGGATGAAGGGACCAATCCGAGGTGTTTTATAGTGTTATCATACTGAAATACTGTACTTGAACCCAGTAGCAGGACATCCCGCCCGTCACATGATAATCACGACGGGCAAATAATGCATCATATGTTCATGAAAACATGAAAAAAAATAGATAAGAAGTTGTTTCGGAATCAATTTGTGCATGTCACAATGATCAAATAGAATAATGTACGTAAGAAATGTGTTGTGTGGAATAAGGCGATAAAAAGTGTGTAATATCAAACAAAACTATGAAGTGTTCGTTATAAATTCACTTAATAGTTATGTAAAAACACTTTACCGTGTATTCTGTGTTAGGAATGTTAGTGGAAACTGGACATGACGTTATGATCAAATGTTTATATCGATGTTAATCTCGGGAGAATAAACTGTCTTATAAACTTCATTATGTTACGATTGCTATCTAGAGATAGCGATAAGTTTATATTGTATAATTCATGAATATTTCCTTTTGTAACAATGACAAGATTTATCTTATTTATCTATTTTATTTTATTGTTTTGCCTAAAAAGGATTCAATTCTATTATACAGTATTATCAGGTCATACCCGAGTATGATGTAATAGTTTAACGTTTCCGCTGATAAGCTTTGCCAGTGTTAATCTATACAGCTGCTCTAAACACGTGTGGTAGTGTATCAATGTTACCGTGTTCATTTGGTTCTGTATATGTGTGAACGACCTTCAGGACGAGGAACGCGTGTGTATGTGTGTAGGGCACGTACACATAACAGACGCATTTTGACCAGGGGTCATTGAGTGGAGAGGACCTGCCTACCCGATAAAAAGCAACGCGCTGTCAGTTTGTGTAGTAGTGAGAAAGGTGACACGTTACCAGGCACACAGCTGATCCTAGTGTACTATTTATATATACAGGATACTCGCTTATGTATTTATGTTTGTAAATAGTGACTCATCATATTTACTGTTGCTGTGATTTATTAGGTAAAGTGCATTTATTTGCACATGTCTTCACATGACAAAGCCGACTTGTCAGTCGGAGTTTTAAAAACAATCAGAGAATCCAAACGAGGACATTGACATGCTTGGGACGGAAATGTTCGCATCGACTCCGGGATTGTTGTCTGAAACTATTTCAACTTTAACTCGCCACAATTTAAAGACGACGTTTCAATCGATAATTTCCACAGCTTTTAAGTTACAAAGAAGTATTTAAAGGCTTAAACGACAATTTAAATAGCATGCAAGGCAATCAATTACATAGTGCTGAGACTGCAAATCGTTATTTGTTTCCAAATTAAAAAGGAAGGGGAAATTCTTGGAAATCGCGTTGAAAACCGCATTTGGTGCGAGAATCTCGTTTGTCCTTGTGAGTTTTGTCACAGTCGTTTTATAACAACGCGAGTTCAGACGAGAGACTTTTTACGACAGAAACACACCAGGAGGACGATGGCAAGTGTTTCGTTATATCGAGTGTTCGTTACTACCCTTGTGACGATGTCTTTGTGGAGTACGTCTGTAGCGAAAAAGTCAAAACCACATATCATCTTCATCGTAGCAGACGACCTTGGTAAGTTATTGAACATATATCATCTTCATCTTTTGAAAATAACCTCGCTCAGTACACAACAATGTACTCTGATGTCACACTTTTACTTAACGCAATGTGAGATAAGTACTCTGGGATATCATTACGAGATACATATAGACGGCTATAGAATAGAAATAGTCCATCATTATCCTAGAGAAAAGAGAAGTCATATTGTTGCTAAATCGACCGTTCCGGAGTTACCTGGCTTAGAGTTGACAGGACATATCCTTAAGGTTTTTGGTTACCCCCGACAGGAAATGGCAGTTCAGCTTCCACACTGGGCGATTGTTGAGACAGTTTTATTTCTGTCACGGATATTTTATATGTGGGAAGTAATATCAGTTTATCACAGTTGAGGTATTATCTAATATACACATAGTAGTATGATATCGTGTTCATACATACGTGGCCACACTTATACGTCAGATGCTTCACGCGCTAATAAAATATTGTTCTAAGTAAAGTTTAGAGTGTTGTGAATACTTTAGATTGTTTGCTCTTGATTAAGTGAACACTTTTAAATATATTTTTATCTTTAAATTTTCTTTTGATGATATCGACCTACAGCTTAGATTTTTCTGGCACGAAGGACTTATTGAATGATCGGTTTTTGTGACGAATGATATTCCGCTTGTAGGGCGAAATCCTTTGTTTTTACCTTCAGTTAATTTTATAACTCCTTCCTTCTTAATTCTAAAAACTTAAACAATTTATCTTCTTGAAGTAAGATTTATCTGATATCTGAAGACAAGTCGCTTATAATATCTTTGTGAGGATTTTACATCAAAGCGCTAAATGTATCAATTCGCGGTACGTGTTCACTAAAACGCCTAGTAATAACATGCTGACAGGGATCGCTGAACAAAGGCCATGATACAATATGCTTTTGCAACCCATACTTACCGCCCCGCTCTCTTACCACAATAGATACTATCTCACCCAGACGACCGGAACATTTGGGAAAGGGAGGGTAAAATAAGATTCCATCATGTGGCTCATTTAACTGTCAAAGAAATAACATGTCAATTTCACCAGACCGTTTCACTAGCGACTACAACGTGTGTGTGTGTTTTATGAATGAATGTTGATTTTGTAAGCTTGTCGTGTACCCACACTCTGAATCATGTTTTTTTCTTTACGCCGAAAAAAACACTAAACACTTCACACACTTTGATATGTACGTATCATACACACACCAATATCACAACCTTTGCTAGTCTTAATCTTTGCGTCCATATTAAAGGGTTTCCAGAATAAGGATACTGCTTGTCTAACGTGTCGTTGATGTCTTATTGACCATTATGATTTATTATCTTATGATATGCCTGATATATAATGTTAAAAAATAGTGTACCACTTAATGTTAGGATTACCCATGTGTCCCCTGAGGGTAGGAGTAAAGATTTCTACATGTACCCTGAGGCACTAGTTAAAGTAAAGATTTCTACATATCCCATAAGGCAATAGTTAAAGTAAAGATTTCCGTGTGTCCCAGAGGCGTCAGTTAGGTGAGCTAGGATTTCTGCATGTCCCCTAAGGCGGTTGTAAGAGTCAAGATTTCTGCATGTCCCATAAGCTGAGGCGGTTCTTAGAGTAAAGATTTCTGCATGTCCCCTAAGGCGCTAGTTAGAGTAAATATTTCTGCATGTCCCCTGAGGCGGTTCTTAGAGTAAAGATTTCTGTATGTCCCATAAGGCGGTTGTTAGAGTTCAGATTTCGGCTTGTCCCCTAAAGCGCTAGTTAGAGAAAAGGTTTCTGTATGTCCCCTAAAGCGCTAGTTAGAGTAAAGATTTCTGTATGTCCCATAAGGCGGTTGTTGGAGTTCAGATTTCGGCTTGTCCCCTAAAGCGCTAGTTAGAGTAAAGATTTCTGCGGTAGTGAAGTCACTGTGATAACAGTTAAGATCTCTGAATGTGCCCTGGTGGTTCGTAGTTATAATATGTGCCCCCTTTTTGTTCTCACGCGACCCTAAAATGCTCGTTATGAAACTTCGTGTCACTGGAAAGCATATTACCGGTTCAGACATCTTCCCATTCACAACACGACCACATCTGACATGGTTAAATTTACAGTATGAAGATATTTTTTAGTTGGTGACGTCATACAATGTTAATTTTTCTTCTAAGATGCTATGATGATAATATAATGGTAATTTGTAAATTATTTAATACAAACAGTGTTAATCATCGACACACCGTTTGATGTTTGAAACCGTGCTGACAGGATTCGGTGTTATTAATGAGTCACTGCAGACAAAAACTTGTTTCATAGAAGTTTTCATTTGTAGTTTCAAACTGAAATGGGTTTAAGTCTGTAAAAGATCTGGACTGCTCTATCGATCTGTAGACCGGTTACAGTTTCTTAGTACACACGTCACATGAAACGCGAGTTCACTTCGGTCAACAGGTGATCCATCTATTGATCCATTCACCATCTAGTTTTATCTTAAATCTGCTCAAATAAATCATTGTATTTTATCTTGAATATGTCAACCATGAAATACCAAATACGTAATATGTCGAAGTCAAATTGGCATGTTGGTGCGATATAACGAGGAAAAAAACTACAATAACCATGGCAACACAGATAACTATTGTTGGAGTATGTTACATTACAACACATACAATGTGATGGTTTTGCTTTGCGTCCTATTGACACAAAGTTACGAGAACGGTCACCCACCGATATCATGGTCTCTGATGGAAGACAAATTAATAATTCCATTGCACTAGAATGTCTCACCTGGACAAGGTAGTTCTCACCTGGACAAGGTAGTTCTCATATGGACAAGATAGTTCTCACCTGAACAAGTTTGTTCTCACCTGGACAAAGTAGTTCTCACCTGGACAAAGTAGTTCTCACATGGACAAGATAGTTCTCACCTGAACAAGGTAGTTCTCACCTGGACAAAGTAGTTCTCACCTGGACACGGTAGTTCTCACCTGGACAAGGTAGTTCTCACATGGACAAGGTAGTTCTCACATGGACAAGATAGTTCTCACCTGAACAAGGTAGTTCTCATCTGGACAAGGTAATTCTCACCTGAACAAGGTAGTTTTCACCTGGACAAGGTAGTTCTCACATGGGAGTTCTCACCTGGACAAGGTAGTTCTCACCTGGACAAAGTAGTTCTCACATGGACAAGATAGTTCTCACCTGAACAAGGTAGTTCTCATCTGGACAAAGTAGTTCTCACCTGAACACGGTAGTTCTCACCTGGACAAGGTAGTTCTCACCTGGACAAGGTAGTTCTCACATGGACAAGTTCGTTCTCACCTGGACAAGGTAGTTCTCACCTGGACAAGGTCATTCTCACCTGGACAAGGTCATTCTCACATGGACAAGGTAGTTCTCACATGGGAGTTCTCACCTGGACAAGGTAGTTCTCACATGGGAGTTCTCACCTGGACAAGGTAGTTCTCACCTGGACAAGGTAGTTTTCACATGGACAAGGTAGTTCTCACATGGTAGTTCTCACATGGACAAGGTAGTTCTCACCTGGACAAGGTAGTTCTCACGTGGACATGGTAGTTCTCACATGGACAAGGTAGTTCTCACATGGACAAGATAGTTCTCACCTGAACAAGGTAGTTCTCATCTGGACAAGGTAATTCTCACCTGAACAAGGTAGTTTTCACCTGGACAAGGTAATTCTCACATGGTAGTTCTCACATGGACAAGGTAGTTTTCACCTGGACAAGGTAATTCTCACATCGTAGTTCTCACATGGACAAGGTAGTTCTCACATGGACAAGGTAGTTCTCACCTGGACAAGGTAATTCTCACATGGTAGTTCTCACCTGGACAAGGTAGTTCTCACCTGGACAAGGTAGTTCTCACCTGGACAAGGTAGTTCTCACCTGGACAAGGTAGTTCTCACATGGGAGTTCTCACCTGGACAAGGTAGTTCTCACCTGGACAAGGTAGTTCTCACATGGACAAGTTCGTTCTCACCTGGACAAGGTAGTTCTCACCTAGACAAGGTAGTTCTCACATGGACAAGTTCGTTCTCACATGGACAAGGTAGTTCTCACCTGGACAAGGTAGTTCTCACATGGACAAGTTCGTTCTCACCTGGACAAGGTAGTTCTCACCTGGACAAGGTAGTTCTCACATGGACAAGTTCGTTCTCACCTGGACAAGGTAGTTCTCACCTGGACAAGGTAGTTCTCACATGGACAAGGTAGTTCTCACCTGGACAAGGTAGTTCTCACATGGACAAGTTCGTTCTCACCTGGACAAGGTAGTTCTCACCTGGACAAGGTAGTTCTCACATGGACAAGTTCGTTCTCACCTGGACAAGGTAGTTCTCACATGGACAAGTTCGTTCTCACCTGGACAAGGTAGTTCTCACCTGGACAAGGTAGTTCTCACATGGACAAGTTCGTTCTCACCTGGACAAGGTAGTTCTCACATGGACAAGGTAGTTCTCACATGGACAAGGTAGTTCTCACATGGGAGTTCTCACCTGGACAAGGTAGGATATGTTTGAGACAATAACATAATATTGAAATATAGAATGAGCATTACATTTGTATTTACTAAAGTTAATCGTGTCGGCAGGTTAACGAAATTGACCTCAGTTGTAAAGAGATATACGCAAATCCAAACATGGGCAGAGATTCATTAACATATCACCATGAATCAGCCGTGACGGATAGAGAAACTACATCACCCTCTTCTTAAGTATCTCGATACACAGAAAATGTCTCCTAGCTACTACAAAACAGATTCACTCGGTCGGGCCATTTGTTTATACACACGGGAGTCCATCAACTTATTAAACATAGAAGTACTTCACTCTCTTATTAAACAAACTGAATGGAACTAAAACTGTAAGTCAATGGCTAACTAGTACCAACTCTACCCTTCATTTCTGTCATACATTTACTACATGTACCGATATTTATTTCGCTGCACTATTTTCTGTAATACGTGTAGTTTAATTGTCTTCACATTTCTTTCATTTCGAATAAACGTCACATTATTGACAAAGAAATCCCACAGTGTTAATACATGAGGGATGATTTGTATTTAGTCAGAGATTGATATCACCATCTGTGTATTTACTAACATTACAGATAGCAATACTTATCTTAGTTCAAGTGTTAACGATCAGGGGATCTCCGATATAGGATAGTTCTATTGTTTATCATAGCATTCCAATTAAAGATAACCTGGTTTATAATCCATGTGATAACGAGGTCAACTCTTAACGTGAATCGATATCACACCTGATACAAAAACAGGTTAAGATATGAAACTTAAGTAATACAATAAGTATATTCTCAAAATATTAACATACATACTACATAACAAAGCCGTTCATCAGTGATGTCATTGGTCGAAAGTTTGGAAATCCAAAAACGGAACTCGTAGGAATGAAAGGATTGCACAAAGCACACAATATAATTATAAATGGGGCTAAACCTTTTAGAATACAGAATGAAAGATGAACTACCATCTTAATCAATCAATTTAGTAAAGAATAGTAATTTAGATGTATACTCTAAATCGGTGTCACTATTGATAAGAATTGGATATGACATGCAGGTTAACGGCAGAACTCGGGGACTGCGAATTGTGGACTCTGCACTGCTGGTCAAGACACCAAGCATCGGTCCGAGTAAGCGTGGTATATCACTTACATAAGGATCAATATGAATTCAGTATAGTTTAAGTTTTTCGAACTAACTTTATTTAACTTAAATCTTAAAGAAATCGTCTATACATGCTTTCAACACACAATGTAAACATCAGACTTACATATAAACTGATGAAATATTGTATGGCATGGCGGTAAACGGTTTTACAGGTAGGTGTGTCACTATCTGACCTACATTTACAAAGTGACCTATATATATTACAAATCTGTTTCGTTGCGCATGATATCACACAGCTGGTGTGTTTAACAAATATCCTCTTCTCATGAAAGTAAAGTATGTAACGAAATCCTCACTAGTGCCGATATTATCGGTAAAAAATACTAAGAGAGTTTATAATAAAAGAATATCCACGGAATTTCACGATATCAAACTGACTAAATATCCGCTTGAGATAGTAACACTTCAAAGAGATGTTCTTCCCGAGAAAGATATTAACAGAGATCGACACAGCGGAAAGATGATAACGATAGCGTGGAGATCTTGGAGAGAGGAATGATTCCAGCGTACGTAAGGCCATTAGGAGGCGAGGTTACTCTGCCCTTGTCCTATTTAATGCCACTGAAAAAAGAAAGAATCTCGCGATGTAATTATTATCATAACTTTGCTTTTGTGGGGTCCGTATGGGGGAATTTAATACCGTGGGTTGAAAGACCATTCCGTTCCATATTTAGGATTCTTTCCGTCATTGTCCGTCTGATACATTTGTAAGTGACTTTCCTTTACCCCGTCTGTCCTGTCGAACGCTGTCATTCTGTCTGTCCGTCGTTGTCATCCCGTTCGTCCGTCAGTGACTGCCCCGTGCCCCGTCTGTCCTGTCGAACGCTGTCATTATGTTCGTCCGTTGGTGACTGCCCCGTGCCCCGTCTGTCCTACCGAACGCTGTCATTCTGTTCGTCCGTCGGTGACTGCCCCGTACCCCGTCTGTCCTGTCGAACGTTGTCATTCTGTTCGTCCGTCGGTGACTGCCCTGTACCCCGTCTGTCCTGTCGAACGTTGTAATTCTGTTCGTCCGTCAGTGACTGCCCTGTACCCCGTCTGTCCTTTCGAACGTTGTAATTCTGTTCGTCCGTCGGTGACTGCCCTGTGCCCTGTCTGTCCTACCGAACGCTGTCATTCTGTCTGTCCGTCAGTGACTGCCATGTACCCCGTCTGTCCTGTCGAACTATGTCGGTGATTATCATTTACTCTACTTTTACCTTTACTCATAATTGGTTAATAATTTATGGTAATTGCGCTAAGCTTGTGAATAGCAATGCTTTCAACGAGCTATATTTTTGTGTGTATAATTAATGTGGTGAGTTAACATGTATTATTTTAAGCACTTTGGTTTCACACCGTTGATGTTCTCCGGTACGATATCCCTCGTTAAAGTATAATAGGTGAATACCTGGCTGACACCCCTTACATTATCACGCGAGTTAGGGTACCAAGCAATAAGAACCCGTCGTTGTAACGAACCCTAAAATAAGTGGAAGTAGGACATCATGTTGGTGTATATCGGTCACTGGAACACGCTGTTGAGTACACATGTTTTTAGAATGCATTCCAGTACCAACGAGGTTAACATATGTAAGCTTTAACCGTTTTTGCCGTATGTACAGTACAGCCATAATGTCTCGTGTTTTATACGGGTTGTGGGCAGAACGCATGTTTGTTACTATCCTGAATGGCATTTTCCGTCAAAACAAGAAAATATGTAGCGTGAAGTTTGACAGTGATTGTGAAGAGAGTTATCGTGTGTTTAGAATGTTTATGTATTTCGAACATTGCAAAAATACACCATCGGGTGTTCAGAGTGGAGGTTTAAAGTAACCGGATGAGGCTACCGCTTCCGACCAGTCTCATAAACCAGATGGCACAAAGACCCAAACCGCCATGGAGGAACGGGAGATACCATAACTGGAGAGTAATTCGTTAGTAATTAACAAAATATAATGTAATATGTGTATATTTCTTTTCGTTAATTCACCGTCAAAGTTATGTTGCAGACCTAGAATTCAGTAATGAATAAAACATTAACAAAGGACACTTTGGGTCCTACGAACCATTGGAATAGAATCAAGTAATAGAGAACATTCATATCTATACTGAGTCAAACTGCACCGTACAGGGACTGTATCCTTCAAATAAAAAATATCACTGATAAGGGGCAAAAATGAGATACACAGATGCATTAGGGAAATTTTGGATAAAGAAGCTGGTGTAGTTATTTGTTTCAGCGAAGGAATGTACTTCTATAGTCTCCACGACACGAGGTATTGTTCCACGACACGAGATAATGTTCCACGGTACGAGATAATGTTCTACGACACGAATTAACGTTCCAGGACACGAGATAATGTTCCAAGGTACGAGATAATGTTCTACGACACGAGTTAACGTTCCGCGACACGAGATAATGTTACACGACACGAGTTAATGTTTTGCGACACGAGATATTGTTCCACGACACGAGATAATGTTCCACGACATGAATTAATGTTACCCGACGAAACAAGTAAATGTTTCATGACAAGTGTTTTAGTTTTAAACTTGAATTTAACGTGCTCACGTATCGAGTTCCAGTCCCACGACGTAAGTAAGGTTTCCGGTTTTCATAAATTAGAATTAAAATTTCCCTAGAGGTTAAGATGTTAAGACTCAGGGAGATTTAATGAACATTGTTTCCACAAACAACGGATAATTCTCGCAACTGAAAGTGAATGTTGGAATTTTGATGTTTTTCTTTATCGTGTCAATGTCCTATCACTCATGTATGCAAACATATTTCTTATCTACGACAAAGTATCTATGTCAAGGTGTGTGTCACAAGTTATCACATTACAGGTGACTTAGTAACATACATTAGGTAGAGTTAATAGTGCTATAGTATATATCCAAGTGACATTCTGGATTCTACAGCTGCACGAGGTGATATCCACAACCTGGCAAATATCATTTTAACTCGGTAAAGGTCGGGTGTTTATAAAAACATTCTTAAACTTATTCAGACAGAAAAAAAACTTGCTTTGTTAATGACAGCTGAATTGGTTGTTAGTAGATAATATAGTTTAACTCACCGATGCTTTACCTATTACGTTTCATGTTAGTTGTATCAATAGCAAATCGTTGTTAAACATAAATCGGAAAGGAAAGCATTGCGAATAATCAAAACAACCCCGATATTCTATCACCGATGATACATATTATAGTCTGTACAGATTCCACATACCTTTGTCATATATTAGTTGCTAAACGCGAGTATGTGCGTGCTACATTATTAAGTCAAGACTTCGAACATACAGAGAGTCCTAAAAAGTCATCCTGTTAACGTACCCATTGACATTGACCTAAAAAGACTAACACTGCATATTTAATATATAGGTAAACATTGTGCTCTTGACTTTGACATACGCAGGGCAATATTGTGATATTCAAAATGTTTTTTTCTACAACAAGAATTCTTTTGAAACATTGTATAGGGAAACAAGCTTTAAGTGAAAAGTGAAGTCGGTCAATTGTGTGTTTGTTGATGTGTTTGTTGATGTGTCGGACGCCCCCTACAGACCGACGAATTGCTAACATTCCTAAACAACATCAAACAGTAGTAAATGTATGTCAGTAACTGCGTATTTCTAAATAACAATTTGTTAAGGCGGAGTAAAAGTTCTGGAAAATTGGAGAACAAATGATAGCTATTTTGCGTATCAAGATAATGATGGTAAACAACAAGTCTAGAAAAATATTGTGAAACTCTTGTCAATAATAATTGAAGAGTTCGATTGCAGGTAATTAGAAAACGACTGAAATTGCCAATGGGCCGCAAAACAATACAATACTATTACTAATAATAGCTATATTGGTCCTAAATCCATGCGTTGTAATTTGGTCTAATTCAGAAGGCGGTAGTGCTATGTCTAGCTGTAAAGTCAATGATAATTGAATGTCTAGGTATCGGGTAACAAGTACATCACATACACGTATACGTTATCTTCGAAAGTCATTTTTTATTCCCGAAATCCAGAGCTTGTACACTGTAATGCACATGATCTGATACCTTTAGACAAATCTCCCTCGTATTATATTTTATTCATAATGGACATTGTCACAGATTCCATCAAGTGTCCTTAACGGCGTAGTATTACCTCGCGGACTTTACACCTACCGCCGTACGTTTTGGACTTTGGACGTGGAGAATTTTCAACGCATCATAAATATGTAACACCTATCCGGAACTCCTACGATGTTTTATTAAGGCTATTTACTTCGTCGAGTGAGTTATTATTAGTATAATGTTAAAAAACTAAAAATATTGCTGACTTGTGACTTTTAAATCTGTAACAGATATCCTATAACTATGTTATCAAGTCTAGAAAAATGCTATGAAGTGTCCTGTCGAGTAGGAAGCTAATTTCACATATCGTTACGTAAATGGAAGGTTTATTGTTAAAAAGAAAGAAAGAATTGTATCGTTATACACACATTAATAAGCCCTGTTAATAAAATAAAGGCTCTTGAGTATATTCCATTTTAAACACGATTTAAAAACAAAATAATTTTAGTCTGTACTGTATTGAAAGGTGTCAATATATCTCGTGTCCTTCGTCCATTCATTAAATTACTCTAATATATAAGGATTTTTGTGTAATCAATAAACAGCGGTTACATTGCCGATTTCATGGCATGCAAATTTGCCATACAATGTTCTTAGAATTATTCAATATACCACCATAACACCACACTCCAAACCCTGTATAATGACATCAAGGAGGACGTTAGTCAGACTTACTGGTCAATATACCACCATAACACCACACTCCAAACCCTGTATAGTGACATCAAGGAGGACGTTAGTCAGACTTACTGGTCAATATACCACCATAACACCACACTCCAAACCCTGTATAGTGACATCAAGGAGGACGTTAGTCAGACTTACTGGTCAATATACCACCATAACACCACACTCCAAACCCTGTATAGTGACATCAAGGAGGACGTTAGTCAGACTTACTGGTCAATATACCACCATAACACCACACTCCAAACCCTGTATAGTGACATCAGGGAGGACGTTAGTCAGACTAACTGGTCAATATACCACCATAACACCACACTCCAAACCCTGTATAGTGACATCAGGGAGGACGTTAGTCAGACTTACTGGTCAATATACCACCATAACACCACACTCCAAACCCTGTATAGTGACATCAAGGAGGACGTTAGTCAGACTTACTGGTCAATATACCACCATAACACCACACTCCAAACCCTGTATAGTGACATCAAGGAGGACGTTAGTCAGACTTACTGGTCAATATACCACCATAACACCACACTCCAAACCCTGTATAGTGACATCAAGGAGGACGTTAGTCAGACTTACTGGTCAATATACCACCATAACACCACACTCCAAACCCTGTATAGTCGTCATCAAGGAGGACGTTAGTCAGACTTACTGGTCAATATACCACCATAACACCACACTCCAAACCCTGTATAGTGACATCAAGGAGGACGTTAGTCAGACTTACTGGTCAATATACCACCATAACACCACACTCCAAACCCTGTATAGTGACATCAGGGAGGACGTTAGTCAGACTTACTGGTCAATATACCACCATAACACCACACTCCAAACCCTGTATAGTGACATCAAGGAGGACGTTAGTCAGACTTACTGGTCAATATACCACCATAACACCACACTCCAAACCCTGTATAGTGACATCAAGGAGGACGTTAGTCAGACTAACTGGTCAATATACCACCATAGCACCACACTCCAAACCCTGTATAGTGACATCAAGGAGGACGTTAGTCAGACTTACTGGTCAATATACCACCATAACACCACACTCCAAACCCTGTATAGTGACAACAAGGAGGACGTTAGTCAGACTTACTGGTCAATATACCACCATAACACCACACTCCAAACCCTGTATAGTGACATCAAGGAGGACGTTAGTCAGACTTACTGGTCAATATACCACCATAACACCACACTCCAAACCCTGTATAGTCGTCATCAAGGAGGACGTTAGTCAGACTTACTGGTCAATATACCACCATAACACCACACTCCAAACCCTGTATAGTCGACATCAAAGAGGACGTTAGTCAGACTTACTGGTCAATATACCACCATAACACCACACTCCAAACCCTGTATAGTGACATCAAGGAGGATGTTAGTCAGACTTACTGGTCAATATACCACCATAACACCACACTCCAAACCCTGGATAGTGACATCAAGGAGGACGTTAGTCAGACTTACTGGTCAATATACCACCATAACACCACACTCCAAACCCTGTATAGTCGTCATCAAGGAGGACGTTAGTCAGACTTACTGGTCAATATACCACCATAACACCACACTCCAAACCCTGTATAGTGACATCAAGGAGGACGTTAGTCAGACTTACTGGTCAATATACCACCATAACACCACACTCCAAACCCTGTATAGTGACATCAAGGAGGACGTTAGTCAGACTTACTGGTCAATATACCACCATAACACCACACTCCAAACCCTGTATAGTGACATCAGGGAGGACGTTAGTCAGACTAACTGGTCAATATACCACCATAACACCACACTCCAAACCCTGTATAGTGACATCAAGGAGGACGTTAGTCAGACTTACTGGTCAATATACCACCATAACACCACACTCCAAACCCTGTATAGTGACATCAAGGAGGACGTTAGTCAGACTTACTGGTCAATATACCACCATAACACCACACTCCAAACCCTGTATAGTGACATCAAGAAAGACGTTAGTCAGAATTAATATGTAGGGCATTTGTATAGTTTACATCGAAGTACGTTTACGTCATATTTGTAGTAAGGAACAATTACAATTACATCGAAGATGCTGCATCGCCTGAAGTTATACACTGAGTGAAAAATTGCACTAAATTACATCTCCAGTATTGAATTTTATCGAATCAACACCATCGAATGAAAAAAAAAGTCTGTTAAAAATGAAAGACAAAAGGCATATCATTTAGCTTAAAAAGGGTGGTTACACTGTAAAATACAATCCGTATGCATTTGGTATTACATATAAACAACCTACCATTTTTCATAGATGTAACGTGTAAGTGGCTACATGAGGGGACATTGTTGGGCACCACACTGCCACTCGTAACAAACAGCGCATCGTTGCTTTCTCATTTTGTCGCCTGTTGATGACCAAGAGTAGGTAGGACCTTGTTCCATCATAAGTTGGTCGGAGGTGGAGGCGGAAAGTGAAGCGAAGGGCAAAAGGTTGTCTTCTATTTAGAGTGCACCGAAGAAACCAAAATGCTCCCCTTTCTCTCTTGTCTAATCTTCTGTCGGAACATCCTTGATGCCTGACCTCATGTGACCCTGTCTGTTGTGAGGACGGTATTCAAGACCACGGAAGTAATTACGCCTTGTCATATCTACTTTATATTGTTAACGCGTCCCCTGTCTTTGGTACGATAATAGTTACTATAGTTACCCTCTAACTTTAGTATTTGGCAGTCTTTGACAGTCAATAGCAGAACGCAAATATGTAAACATGGATGTAAATCTAAAACAGTGACGATAGAGCAAGGACAAAAAAGATAAATATACACAAACAACTTTGAAAAAAAGGTAAAAGGGAAATGAAATAATGTGTACTTGGAGTATAAATGTCGTCTGATTCATTATCGATACCAGACATGTAAATCTATATCAAATTTAAGCATTGCCAAGTCCCGAAAACTAGTACTGGGTCAGTGAAAAGGACACTACCAACCATTACGAGCGCTGAACATGTCGACAATTATATTACACATTGAAAACCATGACGACCGTTATATATTCCTCGTCGTCTTAACCACCTCGCATCGATCTTTGTCTTGATTATAAAATATTCAATCAAGTTAACTTAATATGTAGTATCATAGTACTGCAAATGATTGTAAGGCGTTTTGATAATGACTTAGTTGAACAAGTAGCTGGTTGCTATGAATCAAAACATTCGGCCTCATAAACATTAGTCGAATATACAAAACGTTTAAATGTACGTACATGTATTAGTTTCTTTCTATTACCTTAAAGTTTCATATCTCGATTATGTAATCACGCTAAAGGTCGATACCTTAAATTTATTTATACCAAATAGGGATGTACAGGTGTGATCGTGCACGATGCAGACAAGGAATGTAAACTTATCTCAAAATATCTGTGCATCAAATCATTGTAGGCATAAAATAGACCTGCCGGTTTCGGCCTGTACTACACATTGACAAATTTATGACCTGACGAACGGATTAAATGCTTGAGGGCCTGTAAATTGTCTTTTTATCTGACAACTAAGTCTAATCCAACTGACTTAAATAAACATGGATAATGTCCGTCGTCTACTCGTATGGCAAATTGACATAGTTCAATCTTTTAGATGTTGTCATTTACGAAATAAATACGTGACTGTTTACAGACAGATGGCAAAACGTCGCGCCCTACCGAGTTGCGCTGACCTGGTCGCGAGGTCATAACATTCTAATTCGGTCACACATCAAACGTCACGAGAGACCGTATATATGTAACTGTTTGTGTCCCAGTCGAAAGAGACTGCATCTATCCTTATTTTTATAGCTGTTTTTTTATATAGAATATGTCGCTGAAAAATATAAGAAAAAATATATGATGTTATTAACACGACGACATCTTCTGTAACATTTGTACATCTTCTGTAACATTTGTACATCTTCTGTAACATTTGTACATCTTCTGTAACATCTGTAAATCTTCTGTAACATTTGTAAATCTTCTGTAACATTTGTACATCTTCTGTAACATTTGTACATCTTCTGTAACATTTGTACATCGTCTGTAACATTTGTAAATCTTCTGTAACATTTGTACATCTTCTGTAACATTTGTACATCTTCTGTAACGTTTGTACATCTTCTGTAACATTTGTACATCTTCTGTAACATTTGTACATCTTCTGTAACATTTGTACATCTTCTGTAACATTTGTACATCTTCTGTAACATTTGTACATCTTCTGTAACATTTGTAAATCTTCTGTAACATTTGTACATCTTCTGTAACATTTGTAAATCTTCTGTAACATTTGTACATCTTCTGTAACATTTGTACATCTTCTGTAACATTTGTAAATCTTCTGTAACATTTGTACATCTTCTGTAACGTTTGTACATCTTCTGTAACATTTGTACATCTTCTGACACATTTGTACATCGTCTGTAACATTTGTACATCTTCTGTAACATTTGTACATCTTCTGTAACATTTGTACATCGTCTGTAACATTTGTACATCTTCTGTAACATTTGTACATCTCCTTTAACGTTTGTACATCTTCTGACACATTTGTACATCGTCTGTAACATTTGTACATCGTCTGTAACATTTGTACATCGTCTGTAACGTTTGTACATCTTCTGTGACATTTGTACATCTTCTACTCGCGTATAGAGGTGAGTCTGACATAGACACGGAATTTTAACATTTTGTGATAAAGACAAAGGAGAACTTATTCTATTAGATAGTGTGACTTCTACCAGGAATGGGTGGTTGAGGGGAAGAGATAGAGAGGAGGGGTGGGTTGGTTGGGTGGGGTTTAGATAAATTTAACAACACGAAGCTTGCCGTAGGTTGAAAGGGTTATCCCGCCTTTGGCGTTTATCCTTTATCCGATATGTATCTTATTTTCAAAATCGTTCTGAGGTGTTCTTGGCTTGATGTCCATAAATTGTTGAGACATTTATTTAATTTCCATGAATCTTCTCGTGTCGGTCTCAGGGTAATACAAGTAAATCGTTTAATTGGATAAACATGTTTCTTTTTAGGTAAGGGAGGGTTCTTGTATGTCACTGTTTATTGGTATTTGTAATAGGGATGACGTTTTGTACAATTATATTAATACCGATTCCATTTATGTCTGTGTTTCAGGATGGAATGACGTCGGCTGGCATAACCGATACATGCGGACCCCCACTATTAACCGTCTGGCCAGACACGGGGTGATCCTTAATTCATCTTATGTCCATCCAACGTGCACACCGTAAGTGACTGAAAACAAAATGCAATAACGCAAAATGTAATTTAAGCCGAAATTCCTTCAAACAGACATCCGGAGCTTCTCGAAACTCACTGTTCCCAACATGCCATTACTTTGAGCTCCTTGATGTCTCTAGCTGGCTACTGATTTTCCCTTCAAGGCTGATCTTTCTTGTGGTGACAGTCAGAGACACCCATCCTCATAGGACCCTGGCTGTATTGACTGACTATAATGTTCCTCCTGGGCTCCATGTTTATTCCCTGTTATACAAACTCATATGATATCATTTCACCAGAATTGCCCGACTGGCCAGTATTCGCATGATTGGGCATGATTAGCTATTAACAATAATATATTGAAAAAAAGACGAAACGTTACATAATAACAAATTTGGTTTCGTCCCGCCATAACTGTCACGTCGTAAATGCAGGACAAATCAAATAAAACAAAATAAAAGAAACTTTATCTTGTAATGTAATATTACGCTTTGTCAGCAAAAATCTTATCAGTAGGAAAATTCTTCAAAGTAAGCTTGTACATGTCTTCAAACGGTATCAAGTTAAGTGAATTATCTTCTATAAAGGAGATATGAAAATTGGATTATCTTCGTTCCCGACAGAAAACGAGGCCGATATTATCAGTCTCGTCTCACTTCTTATAGATATGGTTACAATTTTATCTGACGTACTGCTCGTCTAGTTGTGTTGAAATATTGTTTAAAAATAAAACTGCAGTTTTACGAGATTTTACAAGCAGGATAAAATTATTTTGAATATGTATGTGATGGAAGACCATTCTGTATTTCTGTCGTTCTATACATAACTTTCTAAACAAACGGCATTTCATTTCTAAAGTTTCGTTTCGAAACTGCTAATACATCCAGAATTTTAAAATTATCTGAAAACTGTCTGTTTCATAAGATGCGACTTACCATAGCCACATCCACATGTATCATTTTGATATCTATTCGGGGGTGTACCGACACCTGTTTACATATTTGCTTGGTTTGTGTTGTTTCGCTTCTTTAATCACCATGCGTTGACCCTGCTGGCCTGCGCAGTGTTGATAGGCACTAATACTAAATCAACAACTAGCAGTTCAAAATCGGCTGTGACTTTTGTAGTTATCGAGGAAATTAAAATCGGCAACCACATGCAATCCATTGTAGATGTTATTGTTTCAGAATTACCTACATGTATATATTTCTATGACTGAAAATCTCTTCGTAATTGAGTTTGTATTGGTCAGAAAGTTATTGTAGTGCGGCTGATAAAATAGTATAATGTAATAATAGTGATACAAAACACCTGTCCCTCTATTGCTTTTAGTACGAATTCTTTGTGTCGTTGTCTTTGACCGTATCTGACCTGTCCACCTCAGTCAGGTGTTCTGGTCAGCAGTGATATCTATCGTATGATCTGTAAGTGGACCAGGGTCCTTGCTCCTAACCAGGTCATCGTTTTGGTATATGTATATTAAATTGTTCATTCTCCATATAAGTTAACCGTATTGCTTAACTAGACTCTAACGTGATTGATAACAGATCAAATGTTCGCCTTCACAAAAACTACTCATCCCTCTAATGCTATATATCAGGCAAGTTCCCAATGGTATACATTGTTGATGCAATATCGAATTAAATCTTTTCATGAAAATATTCACCTTACTCCTTACAGATCGCGGAGCAGTATCCTCACCGGAGTATATCCTTTCCGTTTCGGACTACAGGTAAGTGTCATTACAACCACCCATTCACCATTTTTGAGATAAATATTTTTTTTCTAGAAGCGCCTGTGTCAATGATAAAGTAAGACAGGAGGCGAGGGTTTCTACCTGTTGAAACTCGACATATCCTTACAACCAAAACAAATCGTTGAGAGAGGTCCTCTCGCGTTTGCGCACCGGCCATATAATATCTAACCCACATTTATATTTTACGGAAGGAAGATCCTCATTTTGTTATGCCTGCGATCAACTTTTTACTGTCAAGCATTTTATGACGAATGCTCCAGATTCAGACTCGCGATACCTTTATAACGGTACCGACATGAAATGTTTGCTCGATATAATTTCTACGTCGTTTATATTTGATTATTTCATGCATAAGAACTTTATAATATGATATAATGTGTTTTGCAGCCAGTTCTCGTAATATGATATCAGTGATTTTGAGATTTTTACCTTTTCACATTTTAGTTTGAGTGCGACGGGGTTGTTTATTTTTGTGTGTGAACGTCCTTCTGATCTGGTGGTGTTCAAATACAATACTCCTTTATATAACATCGCAATACACACATCTAGGTGTAGATTTGGTACCAAATCTGACCCAGTAGTTAAGTGATAATTGAGTATAGACTGCTGTCGTAAATAATGATTGGTATGACCTTTGTTTTAATGACTATCCAAATAGATTGTACTTTGTGATTGTTGTTGCCATGACGCTCAAGCGTTGCTACCATTTGAAACCCAATATTTGTTATCGTCATTTCTATTGGCTATATTTGTTACTCTATGTAAGGTTTGTTGTTATGATCTGTACACTGATGTTAATATAATATGTTACCTGACAGAATGGTGTCATCAGACCTGCCGAAGCTAAACATCTACCCACCAACTATCCAACACTGCCGGAAAAACTGCGGGACGCGGGATATGCAACGCACATGATCGGAAAGTAAGTCTGGAAAACTCGTAACTGGTGTGTCCTAAAACCTATTTCTGCTGATAAACACTGATTCCTGAAGTACATGTTGGCGATTTCTTATTGGTGTTGAATATGAATTATTATGAAAATCGCTGATTCCAAAATTTGTCAAATAGGTATCAAGTCATTTATTTATACATGACCTTATTTTACCGGTCGATGTCATCGCAAGATCTACGTTGTACTTGATCTAAACCTCAAAATTTCATCCTTGCTTGATTTAACCGATTTGAAGTGGTATCAGCTAGAAAACTTTTTCCTCAGTTTTGAACTTGGTTGCAATTTTTATCCAAATACATGTATTTCACTATTTGGTGCCAATAGGAAGATTTTCATACAAAACTGTTGAATCAATTTACGGGACAAAAATGCGCAATCTGCATATACATGTAGTAATATACCTGGTAGAGAATACTGATACTTGGTATAAGGAGGAATTGACCCCCAGAAAACAAGGTGGGAAGCAATGACGTCAATGGTGTCACGCGACATCGAACGTCTCGAGAAGGGACCCGACAAACAATGTCTAGTACTCTGATAGGTCGTTTTAGTCAGTAGGACAGTTTAGGCCAGTGACCTTTTAAGATGGACGGTAGATAAATGTGTAAGTAAATTGAAGTCTGCCGGGTATTCGGCCATGACCCAGTCAGATCGGTTCAGCAGTTTTATGAGTTCATTATCATACCTCTAACCACTTGTTACACACGTATGGACAGAGGTACTGACCTGCAATGGGTCAATCACTCATTTATATCAGGTTTAAACCAAACAAAATGTATTTGCTTAATTAGTGTTTTCCAGACTGTTAAATATTGTCTTTTCGTTGTAATTGTGTTGATGGAACCACATAAAATTGCTCTAGATAAGAATTGTTAGCGACCGAAAATCTCGCATGTCATTAATAAATCGAGATGTAATTTAAAATATAATATACTTTTAATTGTAGTTTAGCATAGGGAATTCCGAAAATTGGGTCAGATAACCGATGAAGATAACTGATAAAATACGAAGAAAAACTTATATTAAAGTTAATAATAAAGACGATGGTTGAGTTCCGAATAATCAATTGTTTTTTATTACTTATAAATATATCAATGAGCATTGGTTTATTTCAAATTATAGAGTTCTGAATCAAAACCAATGGTAATTGTATCAAGTGTGTTCGTTCTGGTTTCGCATCTTAACTGCATGTAAATATTGAAGTTCATTGACCTTCGTATATATATGTTTTACACACAGCTCCATCCTATGTACCTTTGTTATTTATGCTTCACACCAGCTCAATCCTATGTACCTTTGTTACGCCATTTGCCTTATAATGCTGACCTGTAGTAATTTTGTTACCGCTGACCTCTGCAGTTATTGTCTCGTATAGATTCCTTGACATAAAGATTATTCTTTTTATCCAGATGGCACTTAGGGTTTTGCAACTGGCGGTATACTCCTACACAGAGGGGCTTCGACAGTTTCCTGGGCTTCTACACCGGGGCGCAGGACTACTACAAACATACCAGAGGTAGGTGTAGATATAACGAAACAATTTTACAAAGTTATTTTGTTTTAAATTAAAAATCTGCTGAGGTGGTGTCAAATGTAAAATTGTGGTCATTTTCGATGTCACTTAAGTAGACAGAAGATCCGGGAGTGCATGGCCGCGTACAATCATGCAGGGGGATAACACAATTCTGTCTACCCCAAACTCTTTGTCACTTTTAATTCTGTCCGTAGATTATTACAGATAATATCAGTCGTTTTAATTAATATATAGAAACAATAAGAAAAACATCTTAGGAAGTACGTGAATCATTGGAAATAAGCCGAATGCTACCTTTAGTATGACATTACTGTACTTTTAAACTTCATTTTGGAATTATCTAAAATATTTTCCCCTTTTTTCTTACAGAAAATGGTTACGATTTCAGATTCAACGCGTCAGTTTACCATCCCCCGAGAAAACAATATTCGACGGTAAGTACCTGTAGACATAGGAATAATGGAATGCGCATAATAGATACATCTTAATTAAATGATTTAGTGATTTTAGACGCCAAGGTGTACCATTTCTCCACTTACAATGTCTACTTGTACACCTGGTCATTGTAATAATACACGCATATTAGAATTTAGTTAGTTAGTTAAAATGCTTAACGGCCCATCAACACTATAAAGATCATTAGGGCCAAAAAAAGTGATTAAAAATACAAGCAAAATGGGCAAGAGGCAAAATGACATAAAACAACGAAACATGTAAAAATGTAGACATATATTGGTACACTCACGATAAGTATAAAAATCAAAAAGTGGCTATGGTTAGTCAAATCTTGTGATAAAGTCCAATAACTTCAGAATTTAGTATTAAATCATACAATACCCATTATTTACCTGCTTGATGCTATTTTATTTGTTTTGTTTTCATATCATGCCGTTAACCCCATAAACAATTCATATTGAAAGGTGCTTGACACTTTTGTTTGGTTTTCAAACTATCCTTTGCACATATACCCAGGTACTATTATGTAGACAGCTGTATCGTCCGGCTTTTTAATGAATCTATAAAATAATGTCATACATTTTGTGTGCCCCATATACAAAATTATGAACTCTCTGGAAGCCGTCGGGTTATAACTTAAGATAAGACTAACAATAGTCACATTTATCTAGTTAAACTATATATGTGTATATACCTACATATCATTACATATTTCGCTTGTTTCATGTTCTTTCGTTCAGTACCTTTCTTCGCTCACCATTTATTGGCTGTATTGACATGTTAGTGATAATGATAATAAGTATGTGCCCCTGAATGTTTTTTTCATAACTCTGATGTTAATTTAAGTTATTATCATTTCGTCTTCAGAAAACCTATGCGGACCGTGCCGTGGAGGTAATCCAGGAGAATCGGAAATCGGATAAACCTCTCTTCATGTACCTGTCCTTCCAGTCCGTCCATACTCCACTACAGGTCAGGATCCCCTGTATTCCTACTAATCACCCGTCCATACTCCACTACAGGTCAGGATCCCCTGTATCCGTCCATACTCCACTACAGGTCAGGATCCCCTGTATTACTACTAATCATCCGTCCATACTCCACTACAGGTCAGGATCCCCTGTATTCCTACTAATCACCCGTCCATACTCCACTACAGGTCAGGATCCCCTGTATTCCTACTAATCATCCGTCCATACTCCACTACAGGTCAGGATCCCCTGTATTCCTACTAATCACCCGTCCATACTCCACTACAGGTCAGGATCCCCTGTATCCGTCCATACTCCACTACAGGTCAGGATCCCCTGTATTCCTACTAATCACCCGTCCATACTCCACTACAGGTCAGGATCCCCTGTATCCCTACTAATCACCCGTCCATACTCCACTACAGGTCAGGATCCCCTGTATCCGTCCATACTCCACTACAGGTCAGGATCCCCTGTATTCCTACTAATCATCCGTCCATACTCCACTACAGGTCAGGATCCCCTGTATCCCTACTAATCATCCGTCCATACTCCACTACAGGTCAGGATCCCTGTATCCCTACTAATCATCCGTCCATACTACACTACAGGTCAGGATCCCCTGTATCCGTCCATACTCCACTACAGGTCAGGATCCCCTGTATCCGTCCATACTCCACTACAGGTCAGGATCCCCTGTATCCGTCCATACTCCACTACAGGTCAGGATCCCCTATATTCCTACTAATCATCCGTCCATACTACACTACAGGTCAGGATCCCCTGTATCCGTCCATACTCCACTACAGGTCAGGATCCCCTGTATCCCTACTAATCACCCGTCCATACTCCACTACAGGTCAGGATCCCCTGTATCCGTCCATACTCCACTACAGGTCAGGATCCAATGTATTCCTACTAATCATCCGTCCATAATCCACTACAGGTCAGGATCCAATGTATCCCTACTAATCATCCGTCCATACTCCACTACAGGTCAGGATCCCCTGTATTCCTACTAATCACCCGTCCATACTCCACTACAGGTCAGGATCCCCTGTATCCGTCCATACTCCACTACAGGTCAGGATCCAATGTATTCCTACTAATCATCCGTCCATACTCCACTACAGGTCAGGATCCCTGTATTCCTACTAATCATCCGTCCATACTCCACTACAGGTCAGGATCCCCTGTATCCCTACTAATCATCCGTCCATACTCCACTACAGGTCAGGATCCCTGTATCCCTACTAATCATCCGTCCATACTACACTACAGGTCAGGATGTCAGGATCCCTGTATCCCTACTAATCATCCGTCCATACTACACTACAGGTCAGGATCCCCTGTATCCGTCCATACTCCACTACAGGTCAGGATCCCCTGTATCCGTCCATACTCCACTACAGGTCAGGATCCCCTGTATCCCTACTAATCACCCGTCCATACTCCACTACAGGTCAGGATCCCCTATATTCCTACTAATCATCCGTCCATACTACACTACAGGTCAGGATCCCCTGTATCCGTCCATACTCCACTACAGGTCAGGATCCCCTGTATCCCTACTAATCACCCGTCCATACTCCACTACAGGTCAGGATCCCCTGTATCCGTCCATACTCCACTACAGGTCAGGATCCAATGTATTCCTACTAATCATCCGTCCATAATCCACTACAGGTCAGGATCCAATGTATCCCTACTAATCATCCGTCCATACTCCACTACAGGTCAGGATCCCCTGTATTCCTACTAATCACCCGTCCATACTCCACTACAGGTCAGGATCCCCTGTATCCGTCCATACTCCACTACAGGTCAGGATCCAATGTATTCCTACTAATCATCCGTCCATACTCCACTACAGGTCAGGATCCCTGTATTCCTACTAATCATCCGTCCATAATCCACTACAGAACAGGATCCCATGTATTCCTACTAATCACCCGTCCATACTCTACTACAGGTCAGGATCCCCTGTATTCCTACTAATCATCCGTCCATACTCCACTACAGGTCAGGATCCCCTGTATTCCTACTAATCATCCGTCCATACTCCACTAAACGTCAGGATCCCCTGTATTCCTACTAATCATCCGTCCATACCCCACTAAACGTCAGGATCTCTGTATTCCTACTAATCATCCGTCCATACTCCACTACAGGTCAGGATCCCCTGTATTACTACTAATCATCCGTCCATACTCCACTACAGGTCAGGATCCCCTGTATTAATACTAATCATCCGTCCATACTCCACTAAACGTCAGGATCCCTGTATTCCTACTAATCATCCGTCCATACTGGTAACGTAAATGCGGTGTATTTAGGACATATACCTGGAGCTAGTTTGGATAACATTCCTAAATATACGGAAATATCTTCACTGAAAATTGTCCCAATGACAGCATTACTGAATTCAAGACATTACATTATATAATTATATATCTTTTTAATGATCACTTTAAAATATATCCTATATACCCCATGTATACATTTTATATACATTCAGTGTTCGAAGTATTTGATGATATTCAAATATACACTCATTGGTATAGTCAGGCTCCTCTGATTCTACCGTCTAACGTAATTCACAATTTTCCGGCGCTGTTCGAGTTAAACATAGTAGAAGACTGACATACTTGTATTAAAGAGAGGTAACTCTAACATGCATCTCACAGAAACTCTACGAAGTCTCGGTAAATGATTTTTACTTATATAAATTCATTACAGACGAGATAATAAATATCCACAATAATGCTAACTTACATCATGTTTATCCTTATAAATGTCCAGGTGCCAAAGAAATTCCAATCACTGTACAAGAATGTGAAGAACAAGGAGCGGAGGATATATAATGGTAAATTACTTGTTATATCTAATATTTTTATGAAAGATTTAAAATCTATTTGCACATATTTATTATTAGTTCAGTATAGCTGAAAACACGTTTTAACGGCGCGATTGTTAAAAAGTAATTGTAATAACATGATCAGATGCAGCATTGACTTCTCAACGTGTAATGATATACAGAATATAAACATGTGACACTGATTTAAAATTCAACGCCAGAAGTAAGTATTCCGAAAAAAACCTATTATTAAATATATAATTATGTTGATGTTATTTATACAAATCTTTCAGTTTACTGAGTTCAGGTTTACATGGGCGAGGAACGCTGTAATGAACAACGCATAGCTAGCGATTCAGTCTTATAGGACGGCCTTCTCTGGGTCTTAAGTAGTATGCTTCAGTGAGGCAGCACTGTAATTTCTTTGATGTAAGGGAAAGTCGATATACGAAACTCAGAACACCTAACACTTAAAAAAAAGCTGGTTGGCTTTGGTATCTTATTAGAAAGAGATATTCGCCAGTTTTTTCGCTGGCATTAAATATTGTTGAAGACGGAATGACCAAAAAATACAGGCTTTCATTAAGTGCTCAGGATTCATCTCGAGTTTACGTATAAGTTAATTATGAGATGGATATGGTGCGTGCTAAAAAGAGCTGGGTGCGGTTGTCGGGAAATGATGGCGTTTGACTAATTGAATAATGAGATACAGAAATCTCAATGCGAGGCAAACTGAAATACCGGTTGTATTGATGACATGACATTCTTTCACAGGGATGGTAACCGCTATGGATTCTGCTATAGGAACAGTTATAGCTGCCCTTAAAAAGTATAAATACCTACAGAACTCAATCATTGTCTTCACAACTGATGTGAGTATTGTATGCAATTTGTATAATGCTATTGCACTTTTAAAAGATGAAAGTTGATATTTCGTAGGGAAATTATTTTTCTTTGGTTATCTAGAGCATAAAAGTAACACATTCAGAAGTATGTAAGCTAAATTTACCAAGTGTTTGATGCTATCATTATGATTAAATAACTAAGTTTTAAAACTGATCTAAAAAGCAAGGAAAGAACTATACCATAAAATAGACGAACACAGTTTGACAGCAATATCATTGTAAAGACTTTTATACCTTTTATGTGATAAATATGTTATAGAATGGAGGAGCTGCCCACGTAGCTGGAAACAACCTTCCTCTGAGGGGCTCCAAAACCACACTATGGGAGGGTGGTACTCGGGCAGTGTCCTTTGTACTCGCCAAGAAATACCAGAAGCGGAAGAGCATTATTCACGATGGGTAGGTTGAACCTCCTTAAAAACCGGGAATTCTCCTCTGTGCCTTCAGCTTATAGGACACTGAAGAGGCAAAACATTATTTTCTTCCTTCGCTACATCACTTTCATCACATGGAACTGACGTGGCCCCCTGAAGAATTGGGGTTTTACTTCTGTGTCTTCTAGTTAGGGGACATTGAAGAGACCAAAAGAATATCTTCTTTTCACATTGCAACACTTGGGATCTTAAATCTTTTTTTTCTATCCTCTGAGTTTCTTTACTTTGTTTCCTTACTCTTTGTGTCTCATTGACACCCGTTCTCATATAACCCAGGCTGTTGCGAGGACGTTCAAAAACAAGATATTTTATCAAATAACTGCATTCGTGTTTTTTTTCCTTTTCTTTCCCATCTGTTCCCTCTGTATGTGCTTTGTTTTCTGTTATTGGTGTCGCCTTTACGCCTTTCTCGTATGCAATTATAAACTTCTTTTATTTTATTTTAAACTATAGTGTTGTATTTATAGTACAAAAGAAGAACAGAGGCACTATAATGAAACATTGTGTTCTGAATCACTTAACACCAAAGAAAAAGTAAAGACTAAATAAAGCCTCACTACTCCCTTTCTTTCAGATTGTTCCATGCAGTCGATTGGTTTCCCACACTTCTGGCGGCGGCTGGTGTGAAAACAAAAGGTGATACATCCAGGATGTTATTGTTTTTCTGTATGTGGTGACAGTATTGGGGGCAATAAAAATATAAAATTGAAAACAAATATTACGGTCGAGTGTCCCGCCGTTAAAAAATCAAACCATAAATGGTTAGTTTTGTGAAGCTCGAATACACAAGTGAGATAGTAGGACATTCTACCTTCAGTCCTTTTTATTGTACAATATCGAAACCATTGTAGTAAGATGTAACGGAGAGGGTTCCCCACATAGCATTATCCACATGGTATTGTCCACATGGCATTATTTACATGACTTTATCCACATTGTACTCTCCACATAGTTTTATCCACAGTGTATTACCAACATGGCATATGTCACATGGCATTATCCACATGGTATTATCCACATTGTAGTATCCATATAGTGTTATCCACATGGTTTAATCTACATTGTAGTATCCATATATTATTATCCACATTGTATAATCAACATGACTTTATCCACTTGGTATTATCCACATGTTATTATCCACATTGTAGTATCCATATAGTATTACCCACATTGTTTTATCCACATGGTATTATCCACATGGTATTATCCACATGGTATTATTCACATGGTATTATCCACATGTTATTATCCACATTGTAGTATCCATATAGTATTACCCACATTGTTTTATCCACATGGTATTATCCACATTGTAGTATCCACATATCCACATGGTATTATTCACATGGTATTATCCACATGTTATTATCCACATTGTAGTATCCATATAGTATTACCCACATTGTTTTATCCACATGGTATTATCCACATGGTATTATCCACATGGTATTATTCACATGGTATTATCCACATGTTATTATCCACATTGTAGTATCCATATAGTATTACCCACATTGTATTATCCACATGGTATAATCCACATGACTTTATCCACATGGTATTATCCACATGGTATTATCCACATGGTATTATCCACATTGTATTATCCACATTGTATTACCCTCTACGTTTGATATTACAGGGATGGATATAGATGGTATGAACCAGTGGCCTATGCTGAAGGGAAAGCCGTCCCGACGGAAGGAGTTTGTCTACAACATTGACTCCAGTAGTGGCTTAACGGTGGCCGCCATTAGGTACAGTGTCACGTGACTTTCAACAGTAATTCATTGATAGTTTATTGTTGCGATTTGGGAATTTTTCGACATTCTTGGATAAATCTTACTATAATTTTTAAACATTTCTTCGCAAGAACATTTCAGCGTCTGAAAAACAATCGCCAAATCAGCAGTGTACAAACAAGCCGATCGCAACTTCTCGACCAATTCTGTTAACGTTCGAATGATTGTTGGCAGAATGGGTTCTTTCTGAAATGAAAATAACCGTTTTCGAGTTTGTTTGATTGAGGGTTGAAAACATTCAGTATTTTTTTGTCTTTTAGTTTCAGGTTTTACTAAACAAATCAACCAATTGGTATCACATTATCATTTTGACTGGCCGTTTTTAGATATGGAGATTACAAGCTGATCCAGGGAAGTCCCGGAAAATACAATGACTGGTATCGGATCCCAAAGGGACCAGCTAAATGTACCAAGTTCAAGGAAATGGACGACGAAGAAGAAGAGGACTTTTTCAAATACCGCGGTCTCAATAAGGCGATGAAGAAAGTCAAAGGATACTTTTCTTGGATGTTCGGAAGGGTGACCGGTGTTAACTGGAAAAAGTACCGCTACAAGAAACTGCAAAAACATTGTCTACAAGAGGAAAGGAAATCGATGAGGAAGTTCATTTTCCCAAAATACCAAATGTTTGACATCAGGAGTAAGTAGAAAAAGTCACTGACGTTATGTACTTATGTATATACATTAAATGTTGATATCGTATCCCTCATTATCCCAGAGTCTCGATATCAGGCACTGTGGACCAATGGCCGCAAGGACTGATGTCGGACATTGGCTGATAAGGTCGATTATCCAAAATACAAATGTAGTTCTACATTATACAGTGTATTAAAAACCGTTAATGTAAGGAAATAATGAAATATAGATTATATTACACTATCTAGACATATTTCGAGCAGACATCACTGGTATACCGACAGTCCAAATGTTCACCAATATTATCTGGACACATTTCGAACAGGCTGCGCTAGTTTATTGCAGTCCAAACATTTTGTAAACATTTTGTAACTGTATTCTTTTACGGCAAGCATGAAATACTGGTTATATGTTATAAACTGGGACTGTTAATATGAATTATTTGGTATTACATTATTATACTGGTTATACATTGTATGTTATAAACTGGGACTGTTAATATGAATTATTTGGTATTACATTATTATACTGGTTATATGTTATAAACTGGGACTGTTAATATGAATTATTTGGTATTACATTATTATACTGGTTATACAATGTATGTTATAAACTGGGACTGTTAATATGAATTATTTGGTATTACATAATTATACTGGTTATACATTTGTATGTTATAAACTGGGACTGTTAATATGAATTATTTGGTATTACATTATTCATTCCCATTTTCTGAAATCCTGCTACTTACATGTATATTTCGGAACATCAGGGCCCAGATGTTCGAAGGGTCATTAGGCTAACCACTAGCCAAATCAGGGAGGGTTAGAAACTCGCCTTGGTGTACCAGGTAGGGGCGGGGACTAGCCGTATCAGGGAGGGTTAGAAACTCGCCTTGGTGTACCGGGTAGTGACGGGGACTAGCCGTATCAGGGAGGGTTAGAAACTCGCCTTGGTGTACCGGGTAGTGACGGGGACTAGCCGTATCAGGGAGGGTTAGAAACTCGCCTTGGTGTACCGGGTAGTGACGGGGACTAGCCGTATCAGGGAGGGTTAGAAACTCGCCTTGGTGTACCAGGTAGGGGCGGGGACTAGCCGTATCAGGGAGGGTTAGAAACTCGCCTTGGTGTACCGGGTAGTGACGGGGACTAGCCGTATCAGGGAGGGTTAGAAACTCGCCTTGGTGTACCGGGTAGTGACGGGGACTAGCCGTATCAGGGAGGGTTAGAAACTCGCCTTGGTGTACCGGGTAGTGACGGGGACTAGCCGTATCAGGGAGGGTTAGAAACTCGCCTTGGTGTACCAGGTAGGGGCGGGGACTAGCCGTATCAGGGAGGGTTAGAAACTCGCCTTGGTGTACCAGGTAGTGACGGGGACTAGCCGTATCAGGGAGGGTTAGAAACTCGCCTTGGTGTACCGGGTAGTGACGGGGACTAGCCGTATCAGGGAGGGTTAGAAACTCGCCTTGTTGTACCGGGTAGTGACGGGGACTAGCCGTATCAGGGAGGGTTAGAAACTCGCCTTGGTGTACCGGGTAGTGACGGGGACTAGCCGTATCAGGGAGGGTTAGAAACTCGCCTTGGTGTACCGGGTAGTGACGGGGACTAGCCGTATCAGGGAGGGTTAGAAACTCGCCTTGTTGTACCGGGTAGTGACGGGGACTAGCCGTATCAGGGAGGGTTAGAAACTCGCCTTGTTGTACCGGGTAGTGGCGGGGACTAGCCGTATCAGGGAGGGTTAGAAACTCGCCTTAGTATATACTAGGTAACGGCGGGGACTAGTCGTATCAGGGAGGGTTAGAAACTAATTGTGAGTAGGCATGTTATAAAACTATCTTTGGCCGCTTTTGTAAATCCCATCTAAGCGAATTTACCAAGGGGCCGCGGTGGCCGAGTTAAGGTGTCCCAACACTCTATCACTACTAGGCCTGCACCTTTTGGTCGCGAGTACGAAACCCACGTGAGGCAGTTGCCTGGTACCAAGTGGGTACAGGCCAGTGGGTTTTTCGGCATAGCCGTATAATATTCTTTTGGCCCCGGATATGACGCGACAGGTGGCGTTACTGGTCAATATGAACTTTGTAATTGGCCAATGTAGCGGTAAATGCAAAATGCAGATATGCAGTTTAAAGCGAAACAATGTAAGATTGAATGCAAGCTGAATAAGTGGATGTATCTTTTCAAATGAAACATCGATAAAATTATATTCCTGATTCAAATGCAGTCTTGTTATCGCCAAAAATGATTCAAACTGATATAATTTTTATTGTCAGTGCTGAAACGCATTAGTTCGTTAATTTATTTCATCATCAGTTTTACATTATGACCACAAGCATTAAAACTATGCCGTTTATCTTTTTTAAAGATATTTCTTGTTTTCTGGTAACTCCGGCTTTACTCCAAAAAAGGCACGTCCGTAAATGACCCTTGCTGTTAATAGGACGTAAAATAAAATAACCTATGAACCCTATTTACCATTTTGTTTACAGATGATCCAACTGAGAGAATCAACATTGTTACAGAAAAGATTAGCTTATTCGTGAAAATGAAGCGCCGACTTGACAATTATGTTACGCAGGAGGTTGAGCCCCAAAGCAGACGGAAATATGCTCGGTCTAACCCCGAAATGTACAGCGGGACGTGGTCAGTTGGATGGTGCTGAGGGATGTGGTCAGTTGACAGGTGCTGAGGGGACGTGGTCAGTCAGCTATATAGCTAGATGGTGCTGAAAGGACATGGTCAGCTGGCAGGTGTTGAAATACATTGTCAGCTCGCCTGTGATGAAACAAATCTCTAATCCGGTGAATCAGTGTCGGACGCCATTCTTGTGTTCAGGATCGGCTCACTTGGTTCTACAATCATTGACAGAATACAAAGCATGACAGCTAAATGTATTGGAATGTGTGTAAAAAGAATCTCAGTATATATATTTTTTTCAATCGTTGATTAATATCAGTTGTTCACGTATTACCCGGATGCTAGAATAATAGGAACAGAAGAGAGTGGTCCCTCTGGTAATTCAGGCGCCGAAATCGGAGTATTCGCTGAATTCACGAGTGCGCATGCTTTATGTCATGGATGTGTTCGTCCGCGTGATAATTAAGTGCTATATATTGTTTCCTTTTAAGACGTGTGATATTGTTTTTGTTACATATCAATATTAGTTTATATACGTGTTATCATTTTCATGAAACAGTACATATAATTGCGACGTATTGGCATTTATTTCAGAAAACAGAAAATGTAAGCATAGTATGAAATGGCATTAACATAATTATAAGTATTCTTGTTTCAAGTCGCCGAGTTTATCAAAGAATAACAACTAAAGAGTTACGAGACTAGTATCGGTATTACAGCCTTTTGTTTCGCAACCCAAAAATGGAATGTAGTTTTAGTTTCATATTGTTGGCCTACAAAATTGACAAAAAACATTCGTAAGTTTTTTTTATCTAGTGACACGGACGTGTTAAGGGCTTCCTTTGTAAGACAGCTTACTTTCCCCATCGTCGGTACCCGAGTGATTTGTTTTCCGCATTGCTCTGATCGACCTTGTGTTGGCAATGACACGAAAAATCCAGCAATATGATTGGTTCCGTATATAATGGCTACGGAAAGTCAGACCGATCAGAATGTCGTTTTATATGTTCGTTGGTTCGTTAAACAAGATGTCAGATGACAAGCAATGCCGAAACATTGGCGCAGCCATCTTCGTATACTCTTTCTATTTTCAGCCGAAGAAGGCTCATTAAGAAGCATTTTGATTGGTCGATACAAACATTAATAGTTATGCCAAAGCGAAGTTTATTCAAGCCCGTGCTCCCACAGGTCAAACAAGTGAAAACGTAGAGAAGACTGTGGGGGACGACCATGCATATCCCCCGTTACCGGTGACGATTTTATTATATTGTAAATAGTGACAATTTTCTGGACACCGGTGAGAACTTGTTTTGTTGTAGCCGTGTTGTTTTTTTCAATAGCGACATTTGATTTTTTCGTAATTAACGATGGCATACATTGTATTATTTTACCTTTAACTATTGAGCACTCCCCGTCGTAACCTGTAATATCTTTCTTTCGTCGCGTGACGATTGTTTTGGTTATGTTATAGCCAGTAACAGTTTATATATACTATAGCTGATGACAGAATATTTTCTTGCAACAAGTGAGATTTTCTTAGAAAAATAGACTTTGTATCTTGTATCTTGGTTCAACAGAAAACTGTATAAGAAGCTACAGTAGCAGCACTGGTTACCCGGAAACTGTAGCGACACTGGTTCTCCGGGAAATCTGTATAGCGACACTGGTTCTCCGGGAAATCTGTATAGCGACACTGGTTCCTTGGGAAACTACAGAGTCAATGGTTCCCCGGGAAACTAGCGACATGGCTTTCCGGGAAACTGTTTAATGGTACTACTTTTCCGGGGAACTATAACGACACTGGTTTCTGAGAAACTGTTTAAACACTCATGTTCCCCAGTAAACTGTTTAGTGACACTGGTTTCACGGCAAACTGTTTAGCGATACTGATTCTCAGGGAAACAGTGTAGCGACATTGGTTCCTCGGGGAACTGTTCAGTGGCACTGATTATCAGGAAAACAATGTTGCGACATTTGTTTCTCGGAAAACAGTAGCGACAGTTTTTCTCCGGGAAACTAGCGACATCGCTTTCCGGGAAACTGTTTACTTGCAATGGTTTTCCGGGGAACTATAGCGACACTGGTTTTCTGGGAAACTTTCTAGCGACACTGGTTTCCGGAAACCTGTTTAAACACTCTTATTCCCCGGGAAACTGTTTAGCGACTTTGGTTCTCAGGGAAGCAGTGTAGCAACATTTGTTTCTCGGGAAACTATAGTGACACTGATTTTTGGAAATCTGTTTAGTGATACTTGTTCTAGGTTAAACTGAAGCTTTCAGATGATCGTGCGACTGCAGTATTAATACATATATTCTGCTTTTAATATGGAGTCGTACAAAAATGACTGTCTTGCACTTTGCTGCCGATGAAATGTTTATTTGATATACTAGATATCGTTTGATTGCGTATTGCCTTGATATATATTGATGCATTCCGATAGCTTTCACGCACACGAACTACTGACGACGATTACCGAATGTGTGATCTAAATTAAACTAGAAATATAAATATAGATTGTGACGTTAGTGCTAAATTACTACTTATAAATCGTGATCCGTTTTCACCGATGGGATTTCGATATCGCCATAGTGGTTTCTAATTACCAACAATTAATTTTGATTTATTAAGGAATCTTGTTCCCTTGTTCAGCACTATAACATTGCACTAAAACTCAGGACTAACGGGTTAATAGAGGGACCACGAAGTACACAGTTTGTATACAGAAGTTAACTGTGTGTGTATATTAAACTGTCTGACATTATTATTGACACGTCAACAGGATCTTGAAATTGTCTGGAAAATAATTACGTGAGGGCGTGAGGGACCTTAATTGACTGACAATCAAAATACATATTTCATGTACTTAAGACTTGCATGCTAAGGTAAGTTTTTTTTTTTTTTTTTTTTATGTTTTTTTTTTCTTTTCTTTTTTTGTGAATTATGAAGTAGATTTATATCTATATGATAAATAAATTGTATGTATTTCCAGAGACTGGTATTTCATTTGCGGTATGAACTGTGGATAGTAGTGTGAATTATATAATAGATTAAATAGAGTGTACACTGTGAGAAGTTTGAAGTACGTAACAAATTAGATATTACGTACTTTGTTAGTGGAATAATAGATGATATAGTGTGTTCTGATTAGCAGTGTGAACGATGTCATATAAAATAGCATTATAGCATCATACTATGTTGTCACCAATGTGAGTTATGTAATAAACTTGTTAAAGAGACATGCACTTTTGTTTTCCATCATGTACAAGGATAAGCATTTTAGAATGAATAATCTTCTATAGTTTCCGACTTCTAAATCAATTCAAATTTAATCCTTTATCCAATCAAAACTACAAGCCAAAAGTTAAAACGATTTTAATCGATGCCGGGATATTAAGTCATGGAGTCTTCAATTACAAAATTTAACGAGAGTAGCCTCCCTTGACATGTAGTTTTGAAGGATGGCGGCAACATAGGCCTAGCTGGAACAGACCATACAGGTAAATATTTAACTCGTGACAACTCACAACAACTCACGTGCTTGAAACTTTAACCATTCATGATATGATAATCATATGATATTGATTAAAGACTGGAAAAAAATGGTCTGAGGTACAATACAATGTAGAACACACCTGTTTACCTATAGTGTACCTGTGGTATCACCGTGTATACACATACACTTACCAATACTCGGTAAACTGAAATCCAATATATCAATTAGCTCAGTGTAATAATTAAAAGTTTTCAATGATAAATAGGTCTAACTCAATGTAACACATGTACATCTGAATGTTTACACCTACAACTCAATGTAACAATGACACAGGTAAATATGAATGTTTACACCTACAACTCAATGTAACAATGACACAGGTCAATCTGAATGTTTACACCTACAACTCAATGTAACAATGACACAGGTTAATCTGAATGTTTACACCTACAACTCAGTCTTACACTGACACAGATACATCTAAATGTTTACACCTCCAACTCCATGTAACATTGACACACAGGTACATCTGAATGTTTACAGAATGTTTACAACTACAACTCAATTTAACACTGACACACAGTTACATTTGAATGTTTACACCTACAACTCAATGTAACACTGACCCACAGGTACATCTGAATGTTTACACTTTCAACTCAATGTAACACTGACACACAGGTAAATCTGAATGTTTACACCTACAACTCAATTTAACACTGACACACAGGTACATTTGAATGTTTACACCTACAACTCAATTTAACACTGACACACAGGTACATTTGAATGTTTACACTTACAACTCAATTTAACACTGACACAGGTACATCTGAATGTTTACACCTACAACTAAATTTAACACTGACACAGGTATGTTTGAATGTTTACACCTACAACTCAATTTAACACTGACACACAGGTAAATCTGAATGTTTACACTTACAACTCAATTTAACACTGACACAGGTACATCTGAATGTTTACACCTACAACTCAATTTAACACTGACACACAGGTAAATCTGAATGTTTACACTTACAACTCAATTTAACACTGACACACAGGTACATCTGAATGTTTACACCTACAACTCAATTTAACAATGACACAGGTAAATCTGAATGTTTAAACCTACAACTCAATGTAACACTTACACAGGTACATCTGAATGTTTACACTTACAACTCAATGTAACACTGACACAGGTACATCTGAATGTTTACACTTACAACTCAATGTAACACTGACACAGGTACATCTGAATGTTTACACTTACAACTCTATGTAAGACTGACATAGGAACATCTGAATGTTTACACCTACAACTCAATGTAACACTGACACAGATACATCTGAATGTTTACACCTACAACTCCATGTAACATTGACACACAGGTACATCTGAATGTTTACACCTACAACTCAATGTAACACTGACACAGGTACATCTGAATGTTTACATCTACAACTCAATGTAACACTGACACAGATACATCTGAATGTTTACACTTACAACTCAATGTAACACTGACACAGGTACATCTGAATGTTTACACTTACAACTCAGTGTAACACTGACACAGGTACATCTGAATGTTTACACCTACAACTCAAAGTAACAATGACACAGGTACATCTGAATGTTTACACTTACAACTCAATGTAACACTGACACAGGTACATCTGAATGTTTACACCTACAACTCAATGTAACACTGACACAGGTACATCTGAATGTTTACACTTACAACTCCATATAACACTGACACACAGGTAAATCTGAATGTTTACACCTACAACTCAATTTAACACTGACACAGGTACATCTGAATGTTTACACTTACAACTCAATGTAACACTGACACAGATACATCTGAATGTTTACACCTACAACTCAGTGTAACACTTACAACTCAATGTAACACTGACACACAGGTAAATCTGAATGTTTACACCTACAACTCAATGTAACACTGACACAGGTACATCTGAATATTTACACCTACAACTCAATGTAACACTGACACACAGGTAAATCTAAATGTTTACACCTACAACTCAATTTAACACTGACACAGGTACATCTGAATGTTTACACTTACAACTCAATGTAACACTGACACAGGTACACCTGAATGTTTACACCTACAACTCAATGTAACACTGACACAGGTACATCTGAATGTTTACACCTACAACTCAATTTAACACTGACATTAACACTGACACACATGTAAATCGGAATGTTTACACTTACAACTCAATGTAACACTGACACAGGTAAATCTGAATGTTTACACTTACAACTCAATGTAACACTGCCACAGGTTCATCTGAATGTTTACACTTACAACTCAATGTAACACTGACACAGGTAAATCTGAATGTTTACACTTACAACTCAATGTAACACTGACACAGGTACATCTGAATGTTTACACCTACAACTCAATGTAACAATGACACAGGTACATCCTAATGTTTACACCTACAACTCAATGTAACACTTACAACTCAATGTAACACTGACACAGGCAAATCTGAATGTTTACACCTACAACTCAATGTTACACTGACACAGGTACATCTGAATGTGTACTCCTACAACTCAATGTAACATTGACACAGGTAAATCTGAATGTTTACACCTACAACAAAATGTAACACTGACACAGGTACATCTGAATGATTACACTTACAACTCAGTGTAATACTGACACAGGTACATCTGAATGTTTACACCTACAACTCAGTGTAACACTGACACAGGAACATCTGAATGTTTACACCTACAACTCAATGTTACACTGACACAGGTACATCTGAATGTTTACACCTACAACAAAATGGAACACTGACACAGGTAAATCTGAATGTTTACACCTCCAACTCCATGTAACATTGACACACGGGTACATCTGAATGTTTACAACTACAACTCAATGTAACACTGACACACAGGTACATCTGAATGTTTACACCTACAACTCCATGTAACACTAACACAGGTACATCTGAATGTTTACACCTACAACTCCATGTAACACTAACACAGGTACATCTGAATGTTTACACTTACAACTCAATGTAACACTGACACAGGTACATCTGAATGTTTACACCTACAACTCAATGTAACACTGACACAGGTACATCTGAATGTTTACACTTACAACTCCATATAACACTGACACACAGGTAAATCTGAATGTTTACACCTACAACTCAATTTAACACTGACACAGGTACATCTGAATGTTTACACTTACAACTCAATGTAACACTGACACAGATACATCTGAATGTTTACACCTACAACTCAGTGTAACACTTACAACTCAATGTAACACTGACACACAGGTAAATCTGAATGTTTACACCTACAACTCAATGTAACACTGACACAGGTACATCTGAATATTTACACCTACAACTCAATGTAACACTGACACACAGGTAAATCTAAATGTTTACACCTACAACTCAATTTAACACTGACACAGGTACATCTGAATGTTTACACTTACAACTCAATGTAACACTAACACAGGTACACCTGAATGTTTACACCTACAACTCAATGTAACACTGACACAGGTACATCTGAATGTTTACACCTACAACTCAATTTAACACTGACATTAACACTGACACACATGTAAATCGGAATGTTTACACTTACAACTCAATGTAACACTGACACAGGTAAATCTGAATGTTTACACTTACAACTCAATGTAACACTGCCACAGGTACATCTGAATGTTTACACTTACAACTCAATGTAACACTGACACAGGTACATCTGAATGTTTACACCTACAACAAAATGTAACACTGACACAGGTAAATCTGAATGTTTACACCTCCAACTCCATGTAACATTGACACACGGGTACATCTGAATGTTTACAACTACAACTCAATGTAACACTGACACACAGGTACATCTGAATGTTTACACCTACAACTCCATGTAACACTAACACAGGTACATCTGAATGTTTACACCTACAACTCCATGTAACACTAACACAGGTACATCTGAATGTTTACACCTACAACTCAATGTAACACTGACACAGGTACATCTGAATGTTTACACCTACAACTCAATGTAACACTGACACAGGTACATCTGAATGTTTACACTTACAACTCCATATAACACTGACACACAGGTAAATCTGAATGTTTACACCTACAACTCAATTTAACACTGACACAGGTACATCTGAATGTTTACACTTACAACTCAATGTAACACTGACACAGATACATCTGAATGTTTACACCTACAACTCAGTGTAACACTTACAACTCAATGTAACACTGACACAGGTACATCTGAATGTTTACACTTACAACTCAATGTAACACTGACACAGGTACATCTGAATGTTTACACCTACAACTCAATGTAACACTGACACAGGTACATCTGAATGTTTACACTTACAACTCAATGTAACACTGACACAGGTAAATCTGAATGTTTACACCTACAACTCAATGTAACACTGACACAGGTACATCTGAATGTTTACACTTACAACTCAATGTAACACTGACACAGGTACATCTGAATGTTTACACCTACAACTCAATGTAACACTGACACAGGTACATCTGAATGTTTACACTTACAACTCCATATAACACTGACACACAGGTAAATCTGAATGTTTACACCTACAACTCAATTTAACACTGACACAGGTACATCTGAATGTTTACACTTACAACTCAATGTAACACTGACACAGGAACAGCTGAATGTTTACACCTACAACTCAGTGTAACACTTACAACTCAATGTAACACTGACACAGGTACATCTGAATGTTTACACCTACAACTCAATGTAACACTGACACAGGTACATCTGAATGTTACACCTACAACTCAATGTAACACTTACAACTCAATGTAACACTGACACAGGAACATCTGAATGTTTACACCTACAACTCAATGTAACACTGACACAGGTACATCTGAATGTTTACACTTACAACTCAATGTAACACTGACACAGGTACATCTGAATGTTTACACCTACAACTCAATGTAACACTGACACAGGTACATCTGAATGTTTACACCTACAACTCAGTGTAACACTGACACAGGTACATCTGAATGTTTACACCTACAACTCAATGTAACACTGACACAGGTACATCTGAATGATTACACCTACAACTCAATGTAACACTGACACAGGTACATCTGAATGTTTACACCTACAACTCAATTTAACACTGACACAGGTAAATCTGAATGTTTACACCTACAACTCAATTTAACACTGACACAGGTACATCTGAATGTTTACACCTACAACTCAATGTAACACTGACACAGGTACATCTGAATGTTTACACTTACAACTCATATGTAACACTGACACAGGTACATCTGAATGTTTACACCTACAACTCAATTTAACACTGACACAGGTACATCTGAATGATTACACTTACAACTCAGTGTAACACTTACAACTCAATGTAACACTGACACAGGTACATCTGAATGTTTACACTTACAACTCAATATAACACTGACACAGGAACATCTGAATGTTTACACCTACAACTCAATGTAACACTGACACAGGTACATCTGAATGTTTACACCTACAACTCAATGTTACACTGACACAGATACATCTGAATGTTTACACCTACAACTCAATGTAACACTGACACAGATACATCTGAATGTTTACACCTACAACTCCATGTAACACTGACACACAGGTACATCTGAATGTTTACACCTACAACTCAATGTAACACTGACACAGGTACATCTGAATGTTTACACTTACAACTCAATGTAACACTGACACAGGTACATCTGAATGTTTACACTTACACCTCAATTTAACACTGACACAGGTACATCTGAATGTTTACACCTACAACTCTATGTAACACTGACACAGGTACATCTGAATGTTTACACTTACAACTCTATGTAACACTGACACAGGTACATCTGAATGTTTACACCTACAACTCAATGTAACACTGACACAGGTACATCTGAATGTTTACACCTACAACTCAATGTAACACTGACACAGGTACATCTGAATGTTTACACCTACAACTCAATGTAACACTGACACAGGTACATCTGAATGTTTACACCTACAACTCAATGTAACACTGACACAGGTACATCTGAATGTTTACACCTACACCTCAATGTAACACTGACACGGGTACATCTGAATGTTTACACCTACAACTCAATTTAACACTGACACAGGTACATCTGAATGTTTACACTTACAACTCAATGTAACAATGACACAGGTACATCTGAATGTTTACACCTACAACTCAATGTTACACTGACACAGATACATCTGAATGTTTACACCTACAACTCAATGTAACACTGACACAGATACATCTGAATGTTTACACCTACAACTCCATGTAACATTGACACACAGGTAAATCTGAATGTTTACACCTACAACTCAATGTAACACTGACACAGGTACATCTGAATGTTTACAACTACAACTCAATGTAACACTGACACAGGTACATCTGAATGTTTACACTTACAACTCAATGTAACACTGACACAGGTACATCTGAATGTTTACACTTACAACTCAATGTTACACTGACACAGGTACATCTGAATGTTTACACCTACAACTCAATGTTACACCTACAACTCAATGTTACACTGCTGTCATAGTTGATTTAAAAACTTCATGTTCAGTTGGTTATGTTTGACATTTAAAAATGTTGGGGTAAATTTCAAATGTAACACCAATACATGTAGTAAAGGATATGACAATTGTTTGAAAAGTAAACATTGTCACAGTGTAGCTTGTAAACCCGTGGATAACTCAAAGAGAGATGCTGTTCCATCGAGCAATCAAGGCTGGGGCCACCTCCTTCAAGTCTGACAGCTTATTTTGACATTCTTCTTGGTCCCTTATTGTGCATATATATTTGATTTTGAGATTGCACAGGAAAACAACATTAAGGCAGGTGGCCATCTTGTATGCTGACATTTGGCAGTTATCAATATTTCTCAGAAAGATCTGACAAAAATGAATCATAAACAATTCTTTCTTACACATTGATATTAGACTGAATAGGTTGAGTGACCCTGACTTTGACTTAGAAGGGATATAGATATATAATTTTAAACACATGCACATATAACCATATGAGTCATTCACTGCTGACGTGACCGACAATACAAAAGATAATTAAAAGAAGAATGGGAAGGAGAGAAAACTTACTTAGAACCAATGTAAAACATACAATAGGTGTCAGGATCACTCTACAATAACTTGTTCTTGTAGAACAACACTTTGCAGCATCCCTTACAGAACAATAGGTATAAATTTCTGTTTAAAAACAATATATGAACTAATTTGTCTTAACACATAGCAAATAATATGTCTTTCAGATAAAAATGTTACAATTGGGCAAATTTGGAATCCCCGACAGAAAAATAGGTTTGTCTTATTGAACATCAGATTCCAAATTAAAAAATCATTTATAGAAATACAGCACTATATACAGATGATGTAGCAATTCCTTTTCCTGATAAAAAACTTAAGGTAGATACTATTGTAAAAATCTTTCTAAGATCAAAAAAGTAGATATACTTGTGCAAATCTTTTACAGATAAAAAAGGTACATACACTTGTACAAATCTTTTACAGATAATAAGGTAGATAGACTTGTACAAATATTTTTTCAGATGAAAAAGGTAGATACATTTGCATGTGCAAATCTTTTACAGATAAAAAAGGTACATACACTTGTACAAATCTTTTACAGATAAAAAAGGTACATACACTTGTACAAATCTTTTACAGATAATAAGGTACATACACTTGTACAAATCATTTACAGATAATAAGGTACATACACTTGTACAAATCATTTACAGATAATAAGGTAGAATCTAGATAGACTTGTACAAATATTTTTCAGATGAAAAAGGTAGATACATTTGTACAAATCTTTTACAGATAATAAGGTAGATACACTTGTACAAATCTTTCCAGAAAAAAAGTAGATACACTTGTACAAATCTTTCCAGAAAAAAAGTAGATACACTTGTAGAAATCTTCATTACTTCAGATTGATGAAGACAAAGGGTAAGGGAGCTGTTGCAGTTTAGTGTCATCTGAAATGTCATAGACGTGATATTTTCTGTTGATTGGAACTGGAATGTTGGCTACATTTTTATACTGATAATATTGAAGGCTTTGTGTTTAGTATTGGAGATAGCATGACATATAGAATATGAAATTGATCCCTGTATGTATTGATTTCAAAAGCTGCCGGTTCAAGGTGTGTTTGTCTACTGTTACATTACATCATGGGTGTAGGTAGACCATCACGGCTGTTTTCAATATCATGAATAATTGACATTAAGCATAATGAATTTTTAGTTATATTTCATGTTTATAATATAAACGTCTGTTAGGAACAAACATTCATTTTTAATGTTAGCATTTTAAAATTTTGTTCTGAAACTCTTAAATGAACTCCAGGCATGTACTTTTAGATCTGATGCATAACACAGGTACCTATTAATTGATCATTTGGCAGGTAATAAGTTGTGATCATCCATAATTGACTATTGTTAATTTGTATTATATTTCAAGGAATGCTGAGATTTGAAATAAAAATCCACAGTGGCGTTATTAAGATAATGAATGTTCAATACTGACAATACAAATGCCAAATGAAATCGTCCAAACATTCCATTAAGAGGTTGAGTCGAGAGAGTTATCATATGTGATATCAATAAACCTGCCACATTGTCAATTATTAGTTATTTATCTTCAGCCAATAACAGATTAGGACTTTTCCTCTGATCCTAAAAACAAAAGTAGTGGAGATGAGAACTGCTTAAGGTGTAAGTATTGTACAATAGGTACTATGATACAGGTGTGTTGGGAGGAAATCAGAGTTAATAATCATTGATTACAGGTATGTGTAGTAATGTCCTCCTCTCACCTGTATAAATGGTGGATTTGATTGACAGGTCATATACTCCCTAACAACCATTTTAGTGCTGTAGGGATGACCTAAGAATTAATGATGGTAGATGTCTCGTCCCCTATTGTTGACCTGTAATGTGGCCCACAGGTATCCTGCCTGGTGATCTATCTCTATCGGAGAGAAGCTAGTCTGAGGCAGTGACATGATGATGTGACCACTGTATACAGACAGCAACACATTTAACTTTCCACCCTCTTACATGTACTTTATGTCCTAATTCCAAACCCAAAATAGGAAACTCTAGACACTTGGGATAATTACTTCATTACTGAGTGGGAGATTTACGTGTTTATCTCTGTACTGGACCTATAGCCTTCTGAAGTTTGTCTGAAACCAGGTAAGCTCAAATTGTCAAAATAGTACTTGTTTGTAGAATTCAATTTGCTTTCAGAAATGCGGGATTTTATTGAGGTATGACTAGTATCCGGAATATGTATCATTTTCAATAATCCCAATGTATGCCATTCATGTAAATCATTTCATACACAAAAAGAGGATGAAAATCTTAAAGCTTACACGTTTAGGCTTTACCAAGAACTATTTTGCATTCTTGTTAAAGTTCTGTTTTGATATAACTTATAGCTACATAACTTTAATTCATAGTCTACCTGGTGTTTACAAGAAATGACTGAAAATGAAAACATTGTGAACAGTACAATTAAAACTGGGGCTGGTGTATTAGGAAGAAGGTTAGTCATTACTATGCTTGAGCAACCCAAAATAAGTTACATCTGAGGTATACTTCATGTATCGATAAGGGAATTTTATTAAGCATATGAAAAAATGTAATTGCTGCAATTAAATATACACCAATATTATGTATTGCTACATGTATGCATATGTATGGAAGAAAATAAAAAAAAATTCCAAAACAAAAAAACCCAAAATAAGTTTGACAATCTTTGTGCTTAAGAGATCCTTAACTGAGGAATGAAAAATGAATTTGATGTCTTAGGAGAAGAATGAGTTGGACAGTCCTAGTATGTTTGGGCTATCCTGATTTGAGGAGGTCTAAGGAGATGAATGAGTTGGACAGTCCTAGTATGTTTGGGCTATCCTGATTTGAGGACTAAAGAGAAGAATGAGTTGGGCAGTCCTAGTGTGTTTGGGCTATCCTGATTTGAGGAGGACTAGGAGAAGAATGAGTTGGACAGTCCTAGTGTGTTTGGGCTATCCTGATTTGAGGAGGATTAAGGAGATGAATGAGTTGGACAGTCCTAGTGTGTTTGGGCTATCCTGATTTGAGGAGGACTAAGGAGAAGAATGAGTTAGACAGTCCTAGTGTGTTTGGGCTATCCTGATTTGAGGAGGACTAAGGAGAAGAATGAGTTTGGCAGTCCTAGTGTGTTTGGGCTATCCTGATTTGAGGAGGACTAAGGAGAAGAATGAGTTTGGCAGTCCTAGTGTGTTTGGGCTATCCTGATTTGAGGAGGACTAAGGAGAAGAATGAGTTTGGCAGTCCTAGTGTGTTTGGGCTGTCCTGATTTCAGGAGGACTAAGGAAAAGAATGAGTTGGACAGTCATAGTGCGTTTTGGCTAACCTGATTTGAGGAGGACTAAGGAGAAGAATGAGTTTGGCAGTCCCATTGTGTTTGGGCTATCCTGATTTGAGGAGGACTTTGGAGAAGAATGAGTTGGACAGTCCTAGTGTGTTTGGGCTATCCTGATTTGAGGAGGACTAAGGAGAAGAATGAGTTGGACAGTCCTAGTGTGTTTGGGCTATCCTGATTTGAGGAGGACTTTGGAGAAGAATGAGTTGGACAGTCCTAGTGTGTTTGGGCTATCCTGATTTGAGGAGGACTAGGAGAAGAATGAGTTGGACAGTCCTAGTGTGTTTGTGCTATCCTGATTTGAGGAGGACTAGGAGAAGAATGAGTTGGACAGTCCTAGTGTGTTTGGGCTATCCTGATTTGAGGAGGACTAGGAGAAGAATGAGTTAGACAGTCCTAGTGTGTTTGGACTATCCTGATTTGAGGAGGACTTTGGAGAAGAATGAGTTGGACAGTCCTAGTGTGTTTGGGCTATCCTGATTTGAGGAGGACTAGGAGAAGAATGAGTTGGACAGTCCTAGTGTGTTTGGACTATCCTGATTTGAGGAGGACTTAGAAGATGAATGAGTTGGACAGTCCTAGTGTGTTTGGGCTATCCTGATTTGAGGAGGACTAGGAGAAGAATGAGTTGGACAGTCCTAGTGTGTTTGGACTATCCTGATTTGAGGAGGACTTTGGAGAAGAATGAGTTGGACAGTCCTAGTGTGTTTGGGCTATCCTGATTTGAGGAGGACTAGGAGAAGAATGAGTTGGACAGTCCTAGTGTGTTTGGACTATCCTGATTTGAGGAGGACTAGGAGAAGAATGAGTTGGACAGTCCTAGTGTGTTTGGGCTATCCTGATTTGAGGAGGACTAGGAGAAGAATGAGTTGGACAGTCCTAGTGTGTTTGGACTATCCTGATTTGAGGAGGACTGAGAAGATGAATGAGTTGGACAGTCCTAGTGTGTTTGGGCTATCCTGATTTGAGGAGGACTAGGAGAAGAATGAGTTGGACAGTCATAGTGAGTTTTGGCTATCCTGATTTGAGGAGGACTAAGAAGAAGAATGAGTTGGGCAGTCCTAGTGTGTTTGGGCTATCCTGATTTGAGGACTAGGAGAAGAATGAGTTGGACAGTCATAGTGCGTTTTGGCTATCTTGATTTGAGGAGGACTAAGAAGAAGAATGAGTTGGGCAGTCCTAGTGTGTTTGGGCTATCCTGATTTGAGAAGGACTAAGGAGAAGAATGAGTTGGACAGTCCTAGTGTGTTTGGGCTATCCTGATTTGAGGAGGACTTAGGAGAAGAATGAGTTGGACAGTCCTAGTGTGTTTGGGCTATCCTGATTTGAGGAGGACTAAGGAGAAGAATGAGTTTGGCAGTCCTAGTGTGTTTGGGCTGTCCTGATTTCAGGAGGACTAAGGAGAAGAATGAGTTGGACAGTCCTAGTGTGTTTGGGCTATCCTGATTTGAGGAGGACTAAGGAGAAGAATGAGTTGGGCAGTCCTAGTGTGTTTGGGCTATCCTGATTTGAGGAGGACTAAGGAGAAGAATGAGTTGGGCAGTCCTAGTGTGTTTGGGTTATCCTGATTTGAGGAGGACTAAGGAGAAGAATGAGTTTGGCAGTCCTAGTGTGTTTGGGCTATCCTGATTTGAGGAGGACTAAGGAGAAGAATGAGTTTGGCAGTCCTAGTGTGTTTGGGCTGTCCTGATTTCAGGAGGACTAAGGAGAAGAATGAGTTGGACAGTCCTAGTGTGTTTAGGCTATCCTGATTTGAGGAGGACTAAGGAGAAAAATGAGTTGGGCAGTCCAAGTGCGTTTGGGCTATCCTGATTTGAGGAGGACTAAGGAGAAGAATGAGTTGGACAGTCCTAGTGTGTTTGGGTTATCCTGATTTGAGGAGGACTAAGGAGAAAAATGAGTTGGGCAGTCCTAGTGTGTTTGGGCTATCCTGATTTGAGGAAGACTAAGGAGAAGAATGAGTTGGACAGTCCTAGTGTGTTTGGGCTATCCTGATTTGAGGACTAGGAGAAGAATGAGTTGGACAGTCATAGTGCGTTTTGGCTATCTTGATTTGAGGAGGACTAAGAAGAAGAATGAGTTGGACAGTCCTAGTGTGTTTGGGCTATCCTGATTTGAGGAGGATTAAGGAGAAGAATGAGTTGGACAGTCCTAGTGTGTTTGGGCTATCCTGATTTGAGGAGGATTAAGGAGAAGAATGAGTTGGACAGTCCTAGTGCGTTTGGGCTATCCTGATTTGAGGAGGACTAAGAAGAAGAATGAGTTGGACAGTCCTAGTGTGTTTGGGCTATCCTGATTTGAGGAGGATTAAGGAGAAGAATGAGTTGGACAGTCCTAGTGTGTTTGGGCTATCCTGATTTGAGGAAGACTTAGAAGAAGAATGAGTTGGGCAGTCCTAGTGTGTTTGGGCTATCCTGATTTGAGGAGGACTTAGAAGAAGAATGAGTTGGGCAGTCCTAGTGCGTTTGGGCTATCCTGATTTGAGGAGGACTAAGGAGAAGAATGAGTTGGACAGTCCTAGTGTGTTTGGGTTATCCTGATTTGAGGAGGACTAAGGAGAAGAATGAGTTAGACAGTCCTAGTGTGTTTGGGCTATCCTGATTTGAGGAGGACTTAGAAGATGAATGAGTTGGACAGTCCTAGTGTGTTTGGGCTATCCTGATTTGAGGAGGATTAATGAGAAGAATGAGTTGGACAGTCCTAGTGTGTTTGGGCTATCCTGATTTGAGGAGGACTAAGGAGAAGAATGAGTTAGACAGTCCTAGTGTGTTTGGGCTATCCTGATTTGAGGAGGATTAATGAGAAGAATGAGTTGGACAGTCCTAGTGTGTTTGGGCTATCATGATTTGAGGAGGACTAAGGAGAAGAATGAGTTAGACAGTCCTAGTGTGTTTAGGCTATCCTGATTTGAGGAGGACTTAGAAGATGAATGAGTTGGACAGTCCTAGTTTGTTTGGGCTATCCTGATTTGAGGAGGAATAAGGAGGAGAATGAGTTAGACAGTCCTTGTGTGTTTAGGCTATCCTGATTTGAGGAGGACTTAGAAGATGAATGAGTTGGACAGTCCTAGTGTGTTTGGACTATCCTGATTTGAGGAGGAATAAGGAGAAGAATGAGTTAGACAGTCCTAGTGTGTTTAGGCTATCCTGATTTGAGGAGGACTGAGAAGATGAATGAGTTGGACAGTCCTAGTGTGTTTGGGCTATCCTGATTTGAAGAGGACTTTGGAGAAGAATGAGTTTGGCTGTCCTAGTGTGTTTGGGCTATCCTGATTTGAAGAGGACTTTGGAGAAGAATGAGTTTGGCTGTCCTAGTGTGTTTGGGCTATCCTGATTTGAAGAGGACTTTGGAGAAGAATGAGTTTGGCTGTCCTAGTGTGTTTGGGCTATCCTGATTTGAGGAGGATAAAGATCGAGAATGAGTTAGGCAGTCCTAGTGTGTTTGGGCTATCCTGATTTGAGGAGGACTTAGAAGATGAATGAGTTGGACAGTCCTAGTTTGTTTGGGCTATCCTGATTTGAGGAGGAATAAGGAGAAGAATGAGTTGGACAGTCCTAGTGTGTTTAGGCTATCCTGATTTGAGGAGGACTAAGGAGAAGAATGAGTTGGACAGTCCTAGTGTGTTTGGGTTATCCTGATTTGAGGAGGACTAAGGAGAAAAATGAGTTGGGCAGTCCTAGTGTGTTTGGGCTATCCTGATTTGAGGAGGACTAAGGAGAAGAATGAGTTGGACAGTCCTAGTGTGTTTGGGCTATCCTGATTTGAGGAGGACTAAGGAGAAGAATGAGTTGGGCAGTCCTAGTGTGTTTGGGCTATCCTGATTTGAGGAGGACTAAGGAGAAGAATGAGTTGGACAGTCCTAGTGTGTTTAGGCTATCCTGATTTGAGGAGGACTAAGGAGAAGAATGAGTTGGGCAGTCCTAGTGTGTTTGGGCTATCCTGATTTGAGGAGGACTGAGAAGATGAATGAGTTGGACAGTCCTAGTGTGTTTGGGCTATCCTGATTTGAGGAGGATTAAGGAGAAGAATGAGTTAGACAGTCCTAGTGTGTTTGGGCTATCCTGATTTGAGGAGGACTAAGGAGAAGAATGAGTTGGACAGTCCTAGTGTGTTTGGGCTATCCTGATTTGAGGAGGACTAAGAAGATGAATGAGTTGGACAGTCCTAGTGTGTTTGGCCTATCCTGATTTGAGGAGGATTAAGGAGATGAATGAGTTGGACAGTCCTAGTGTGTTTGGGCTATCCTGATTTGAGGAGGATTAATGAGAAGAATGAGTTAGACAGTCCTAGTGTGTTTGGGCTATCCTGATTTGAGGAGGACTAAGGAGAAGAATGAGTTGGACAGTCCTAGTGTGTTTGGGCTATCCTGATTTGAGGAGGACTAAGGAGAAGAATGAGTTAGACAGTCCTAGTGTGTTTAGGCTATCCTGATTTGAGGAGGACTTAGAAGATGAATGAGTTGGACAGTCCTAGTTTGTTTGGGCTATCCTGATTTGAGGAGGAATAAGGAGAAGAATGAGTTAGACAGTCCTAGTGTGTTTAGGCTATCCTGATTTGAGGAGGACTAAGGAGAAGAATGAGTTGGACAGTCCTAGTGTGTTTGGGCTATCCTGATTTGAGGAGGACTTAGAAGAAGAATGAGTTGGGCAGTCCTATAGTGTTTGGGCTATCCTGATTTGAGGAGGACTAAGGAGAAGAATGAGTTGGGCAGTCCTTGTGTGTTTGGGCTATCCTGATTTGAGGAGGACTGAGAAGATGAATGAGTTGGACAGTCCTAGTGTGTTAGGGCTATCCTGATTTGAGGAGGACTAGGAGAAGAATGAGTTGGACAGTCCTAGTGTGTTTGGGCTATCCTGATTTGAGGAGGACTGAGAAGATGAATGAGTTGGACAGTCCTTGTGTGTTTGGGCTATCCTGATTTGAGGAGGACTGAGAAGATGAATGAGTTGGACAGTCATAGTGTGTTTGGGCTATCCTGATTTGAGGAGGACTGAGAAGATGAATGAGTTGGACAGTCCTAGTGTGTTTGGGCTGTCCTGATTTGAGGAGGACTGAGAAGATGAATGAGTTGGACAGTCCTAGTGTGTTTGGGCTGTCCTGATTTGAGGAGGATTAAGGAGAAGAATGAGTTGGACAGTCCTAGTGTGTTTGGGCTATCCTGATTTCAGGAGGATTAAGGAGAAGAATGAGTTGGACAGTCCTAGTGTGTTTGGGCTGTCCTGATTTGAGGAGGATTAAGGAGAAGAATGAGTTGGACAGTCCTAGTGTGTTTGGGCTATCCTGATTTCAGGAGGATTAAGGAGAAGAATGAGTTGGACAGTCCTAGTGTGTTTAGGCTGTCCTGATTTGAGGAGGATTAAGGAGAAGAATGAGTTGGACAGTCCTAATGTGTTTAGGCTGTCCTGATTTGAGGAGGATTAAGGAGAAGAATGAGTTGGACAGTCCTAGTGTGTTTGGGCTATCCTGATTTGAGGAAGACTTAGAAGATGAATGAGTTGGACAGTCCTAGTGTGTTCAGGCTGTCCTGATTTGAGGAGGATTAAGGAGAAGAATGAGTTAGACAGTCCTAGTGTGTTTGGGCTATCCTGATTTCAGGAGGACTGAGAAGATGAATGAGTTGGACAGTCCTAGTGTGTTTGGGCTGTCCTGATTTGAGGAGGACTAAGGAGAAGAATGAGTTAGACAGTCCTAGTGTGTTTGGGCTATCCTGATTTCAGGAGGACTGAGAAGATGAATGAGTTGGGCTGTCCTAGTGTGTTTGGGCTATCCTGATTTGAGGAGGATTAAGGAGAAGAATGAGTTGGACAGTCCTAGTGTGTTTGGGCTATCCTGATTTGAGGAGGACTAAGGAGAAGAATGAGTTAGACAGTCCTAGTGTGTTTAGGCTATCCTGATTTGAGGAGGACTTAGAAGATGAATGAGTTGGACAGTCCTAGTGTGTTTGGGCTATCCTGATTTGAGGAGGACTGAGAAGATGAATGAGTTGGGCAGTCCTAGTGTGTTTAGGCTATCCTGATTTGAGGAGGACTAAGGAGAAGAATGAGTTAGACAGTCCTAGTGTGTTTGGGCTATCCTGATTTGAGGAGGACTAGGAGAAGAATGAGTTGGACAGTCCTAGTGTGTTTGGGCTATCCTGATTTGAGGAGGACTAAGGAGAAGAATGAGTTAGACAGTCCTAGTGTGTTTGGGCTATCCTGATTTGAGGAGGACTTAGAAGATGAATGAGTTGGACAGTCCTAGTTTGTTTGGGCTATCCTGATTTGAGGAGGAATAAGGAGAAGAATGAGTTAGGCAGTCCTAGTGTGTTTAGGCTATCCTGATTTGAGGAGGACTGAGAAGATGAATGAGTTGGACAGTCCTAGTGCGTTTGGGCTATCCTGATTTGAGGAGGTCTAAGGAGAAGAATGAGTTGGACAGTCCTAGTGCGTTTGGGCTATCCTGATTTGAGGAGGTCTAAGGAGAAGAATGAGTTGGACAGTCATAGTGTGTTTGGGCTATCCTGATTTGAGGAGGACTAAGGAGAAGAACGAGTTGGACAGTCCTAGTGTGTTTGGGCTATCCTGATTTGAGGAGGACTAAGGAGAAAAATGAGTTGGGCAGTCCTAGTGCGTTTGGGCTATCCTGATATGAGGAGGACTAAGGAGAAGAACGAGTTGGACAGTCCTAGTGTGTTTGGGTTATCCTGATTTGAGGAGGACTAAGGAGAAAAATGAGTTGGGCTGTCCTAGTGTGTTTGGGCTATCCTGATTTGAGGAGGACTAAGGAGAAGAATGAGTTGGACAGTCCTAGTGTGTTTGGGCTATCCTGATTTGAGAAGGACTAAGGAGAAGAATGAGTTTGGCAGTCCTAGTGTGTTTGGGCTATCCTGATTTGAGGAGGACTAAGAAGAAGAATGAGTTGGCCAGTCCTAGTGTGTATGGGCTATCCTGATTTGAGGAGGACTTTAGAGAAGAATGAGTTGGACAGTCCTTGTGTGTTTGAGGACTTAGGAGAAGAATGAGTTGGACAGTCCTAGTGTGTTTGGGCTGTCCTGATTTGAGGAGTTGATAACAGGCAGTCTGTCAGAAGACACTAGTTGACCCTGATGCCTAAGAACATGAGACGATGATTTATAGGACAAAACATCAACCAGACAAATATTAATATTCATTATAGACATTGATAAAGATTGATCCCATAAAATATATATTATATACTGATTTGATTTTAAGATGCTAATGAGGATTAGTTTCCAAGACACCCAACACCAATACGTTTTCATATTAGGGTTTTAGTTGCTATGCACTGAAGTTCTCGGTCACTACCCACATTCAGTGTAACTGTGTGATACTTGTAAGACCTGACAATGCTGAGGGTGATATTAATCTAAAACACTTAATGACAAACACTGTACATTGTAATAGCCTCTCCTTATAGGTTACATTGATAATATCTTTTGAAGTAATTTGCTCAAAATAAATGTGCAGGTATCCATGGAGGTTGTTTTACCGGCAGCAGCTGCTGTTTATATGTCAGTAGTCTAATGCCATAAATAGGAGAGGAAGAATACAACGACCAGACCGGGACTCAAACCTGGGACCTCTGAACTCTAGACAGCTAGGTGCTCTAACCATTTAAGGTACCAGGCCTCTGGTGCCTAGTTCCGCTGCATTGCTCCCTCCTTCACCAAAGTCTTCGACCCGGAGGCACACTGCATGGGACACATACTTCATGTCACATTTTCTAGTTTTTTTCCCACATTGAATTTTACACAAAGATATTGTTAGGATTATATTTATACTTCAGAAGTCATTATATTTTCTTCCACATAGAAATTATTGTCCATGTAACAACTTGAATTTATAAACGAATACTTGAAGCTGAATGCAAAACATGATGGTCTAGAAGCAAGGTCTGAATTGATATTCTGATAAGAATTATCTATTTAACCCGTGTTATTAACTTCCATACAAAATAAATCTTATATTGGGACGTGTTTGTCTGAAGATTGAAGATGTGCTATATCTTGTATGTGAATATTTTTATGATGGAGGTATGATAAGAGTAATGTCCATAAAGACCGATGTGGAGACCACCTGTGATGAGATTCTGTAGGTTCCTAGATTTCAAACTGTTATATTAGCCCTCATTAGCCACTTCCCTGATTTTTCCTGTGCTAGTGGTTAGACGTCAGAAGTTTTACTGAGTTGCGGCCCCTGGGGAGTTGATCATTACTTGTACTGCCTGGGGCATACATGTAACAACTTATACTACTTGGGGCCAAAAAAAGGTTGTAAATAAGTAAAATGCTGTTTCTTTAAATAATATTGAATTTAAAAACAAAGTGAAATGCTGCATGATATTTTTTACCTTATGACTTAAATACATTGAATATTTCAATTTACATTTAAGGTATAATAGATGGAACAAATACATTTATAATTTGTAGATGGAAAATGTATTGTACAAATTACTTTTAAAAAGAAGCAGATTCTTTTACATGGTAGTTATTGGTATGACTGTCAAATATTGGTAGATTCTGGAAAATATCTGAAAGGAAATATATATCCTTCTCTAGTAGTATCATAGACTTAATTATATGATTCATTAATTATGATGGAGGCCATTAGAATATTGATGGTCAGGTACGTATCTATGGATATAATTTTATGTATACATTCACAAAGTCACCAGTAGAATATACCTGTACTATGTAAGTATATATATAGGTAAACTGACCCTATTTGAAGCCTCACCTGTGATACCTATTTATACACTGGCCCATACATGTGTCTTGGGGCGAGTGAGATTTGTGTAAAATCCCCTCAGATTTCCGATTATTACATGTTACCATCAAACATCCTCAGGTTATTGAGATAGGAAATCATGTCTTTGATAACACTTTTTTATATAGTGTAACACCACGTCCTGACCTACTTCAAACTTTGGGTTTTGGAGAACAAGATAAAAGATAAGGTGAAGCTATGCCTTGAGATGTGTTTATCAGTAAATTGGTGTACCTTTAGATATTTTCATTACCACCCGTCAAATTCATATATCAGAAACTTTTTTCATGTTTCAGATTATTTCGACCTTTCTACAGCTTGAGCCAATGCAGTAAGCCAACTGGCACAGTGATTTTTCTAATTCTGGATTTTATATGGATTTTAAAATTGCTTTTAAAAGTGGGCATATTGTTTGCTGTGTTAAACAACAAAAGGTAAGTTTGTTTGTAAAATGTTCGTAATATGGTGATTTTTGATAGTAAATGTTTGACTTTATTTGAAATTGCTCAAATTTCATACCTTTTGTACAAAGGCATTGTTAATGTTGATTAGGCAATTAATAAGGTAGTTAGTCTGAATTTAAGAAAGAAAAATGATTCAACTGTTAACACGACGAAGATTGTGTAAGGACAAACTTTGTCTTACTGTTAATTAAGATATTTACTTTTTCACCTGGCTGAAATAGCTAATCAACTTCACACAATTATATAACACCCATGTAGCATCCTGATATCACATTTTTTGTTTTGAGAAATCTCTTAGTCTATAATGGTTTAATCTTTTAGTCCATAATGTTTAATATATTTTAACAGTGATTTGCAGGAAGCCTCCTGGTCCATGTTAATTCAATACAAATCCAGATTTTTTTTTTCTTTGGGGATTGATAGAGAATGGATGTAAAATGGGAAGTGCTGGTTATTATACTTAAAAGACTACTCCATAAGTATGGATAAAAGGATTATGACCTAGCTAATTAAGCACAGTGCGCATTCCTGAATCAAGGCAATATCCCAGTAAAATAATTTCATTGCTTAAGTTTCTGATGATGTGAAATAACAATAATGTCAAATCATGAATAATCGTCTGAAAAAGCTTTGGTTTCAGAAGCTGTACTGGAAACTGAAGTAGACTAAGGAGTAATCGTGTTTTCTTATGTACAATATAGTTTCATAACATCATATATATGACTTAACAAGGATCAATTAATAGAATTAATTATTAAATGTCCATTCACAAGACCTGCATCTTTGATATAGTTACTATGTAGCTAAAGTATTTATCTAAAACCATTTCATATTTGATAAGTATCAATGATTTCTTATGTATGGAAAACAGGTAGCCTTATCTATTTTAAGAATTTAGGTCATGTTGCCATAGCAACTGTTGAAGATGTAAATATTTCCCAAATATTTCTGTACAACAAAATATTGACATGTACTTACTAAACACGAACAGTATGACTTTGTACAATTTGTGCTACAATTTAAGTAAGGGATGTAAATTTCATTTTTCATTCTATGTTAATTATGAAAATAAGCATAAATTGATAACATTATCTAAGTCTGTATTGATGAAGTTTGTCATAGATGTAATAACTGGTAATATGGCAGGTTTTCCTTCACATCCACTTTGTTTGATAATTACATACACTCATTTTCGGCACCATCTTTTTTGTGCACTAAAGTGGATACTTGGCAAAAAATCAGAATTTGTATTAAAGATGATGCAAGTATCTGATAAATTGAAGTTGAATGCTTCAGCTTATTAAACTTTCTGATTAAACCCTCTTGATGGGATGTATTCTGGTAAACTAAGATTATATAAATTAGTGTCTGTTAAGGAGTTTAATGTACAACACTTTACAGGTTAAGGGAACTGCTGGATGTTCACAGAAAAATTCAGGTTTTCTTTGGATATTTTCTGGGAGTATTCCAATACTGTATGACTTATAGCAGCATGAAACTTCAAACCTCATTAGTAAAGGGTGTCATCACAATAAGGTTGTGATACCATCATTATAAGGTTGTGATACCATCATTATAAGGTTATGACATTATCACTATGAGGTTATGACATCATCACTATGAGGTTATGACATCATCACTATAATGTTATGACATCATCACTATGAGGTTATGACATCATCATTGTAAGATTATGACATCATCACTATGAGGTTATGACATCATCACTATAAGGTTATGACATCATCATTATAAGATTATGACATCATCATTATAAGATTATGACATCATCACTATAATGTTATGACATCATCACTATAAGGTTACGACATCATCACTATGAGGTTATGACATCATCACTATAAGGTTATGACATCATCACTATGAGGTTATGACATCATCATTATAAGATTATGACATCATCACTATAATGTTATGACATCATCACTATAATGTTATGACATCATCACTATGAGGTTATGACATCATCACTATAAGGTTATGACATCATCACTATAAGGTTATGACATCATCACTATGAGGTTATGACATCATCACTATAAGGTTATGACATCATCACTATGAGGTTATGACATCATCATTATAAGATTATGACATCATCACTATAATGTTATGACATCATCACTATAATGTTATGACATCATCACTATGAGGTTATGACATCATCATTGTAAGATTATGACATCATCACTATAAGGTTATGACATCATCACTATGAGGTTATGACATCATCACTATAAGGTTATGACATCATCACTATAAGGTTATGACATCATCATTATAAGAATATGACATCATCACTATAAGGTTATGACATCATCATTATAAGAAGATGACATCATCACTATAAGGTTATGACATCATCACTATAAGGTTATGACATCATCACTATGAGGTTATGACATCATCACTATAAGGTTATGACATCATCACTATGAGGTTATGACATCATCACTATAAGGTTATGACATCATCACTATGAGGTTATGACATCATCACTTAGATTACAACAGTATCACTAAAAGATCCAGACAATGGCTGTAAAGCAGACTGAAGTAGACAATAACACAGTCCTTATTGTGTTGGAATTCCATGTTGGTGTTTCATTAGTAAGGAGCTTTATTGATTCCACTCTTGGGTCCACACTAGGAGTCTATTACAAAGTTCTATATTAGGAGTATTGCATCAACTAATATTTTTGAAACAATATTTCTTAATCTATGAAGTTGTATATTTTGGTTCTGAGACACCGGGGAAGTTCTGGTATATGCTGTGTGATATTTACCTGGAGTAAATCTTTGATAACATTCATTTTGCTGTCATTATGACTCATATTTTCTATGGAAGAACCAAATTATCAAAATATCAAAGTTCAGAGATGTTCAGATGAGTACATATAGCTCTTCAATGTTATTCTGAGCAATAAGTGTTCAAAGTATGAGGATGATAGACTTAAGCAGCTTCTGGCTGTGGGGAAACATACTGTAATAAAAATCTAAACATAGATTAGATCTGTTGATTAAAGATTTCCAGGTGTCAAAGTCGTGATACTTGATCTGGTATCTAAGTCAAGTATCAACATCCACCCTGTAATAGACAGAGCTCCCCTACTCAGCTTGTGTAGCCCATCCTCCCACCTCAAATATTTTACTCGATTCAGACAACTGTATCTTTAATTGAAGAACCTAGCATTGGGTATTCAAACACAGTCTCCATACAGATGTAAACAGTGAATTAATCTACACAGGACTGACACACCTGTGTCTATTTACCTGGGAAACAGGTAAGTAAACCTCGTTATCTTTAGGTATATACTCTAAACTTATCATTAGAACTGACACATACAGAAATTTATAGACTAATTGTTTCTTAATCCACATGAAATAGATATGTTTGACTAGCGCTACCATCAAGGAAGCATCCCTCTTTAGATGTATCAAACAGACTAGCCACTATTGTGGAGAATGTTAAATGTCATTATGAGAAAAAAAGAGGTAAAATCTACTGAGGGAAATGTACAGGATAAATCCTTATGTGGAATGTACAGGTAAAATCCTTATATGGAATGTACAGGTAAAATCCTTATATGGAATGTACAGGTAAAATCCTTATATGGAATGTACAGGTAAAATCCTTATATGGAATGTACAGGTAAAATCCTTATATGGAATGTACAGGTAAAATCCTTATATGGAATGTACAGGTTATAAATTAGTCTTTATGGGAAATATACAGGTTAAAGTCTCTTAGGGGAATGTACAGGTAAAAGTTTTTATGGATAAAGTACAGGTGAAAGGCCCTGTGGATAATGTACAGGTGAAAGGCCCTGTGGATAATGTACAGGTTAAAGGCCCTGTGGATAAAGTACAGGTGAAAGGCCCTGTGGATAATATACAGGCTAAAGGCCCTGTGGATAAAGTACAGGTGAAAGGCCCTGTGGATAAAGTACAGGTGAAAGGCCCTGTGGATAATATACAGGCTAAAGGCCCTATGAGATTTCTAAAGTTTTCTGCTGCTGTATGATGGTCAGTAAAATGCATCAACTTTAAGAATATTTGCTGATTAAGATATATTCAGTCACTTTCTGCAAGTCTGAAAAAAGGAAATATTCTGTATCTCTTAATCTCTCATTTCTTGATGTTCATTCCCATTTTACAAAATGGTTTTAGAATTAAGCTTCTGATATTTGTGAATCAAATTTATAGCTTAAATTGTCAGATTCAATACATGAAAAACAACAGAAAGAAATGGCTAGAAAAGGGAAATGTTATTGTTCCACAATTTGGAATAACCATGTTTTATCATGCAGGCTCTTTAAAAAAGATTCCATACTGATTTGAACTGTAGGTAACCTTGCATTGGTAACTTTTGATTACCATGTTGTATTTGGATCATGGTCACTTTGATGTTTCAGATCATTGCCTATTAATCCTGAAGCAGTGCTTCCTGTGTTGACCTTTGACTTCTGTGTAATTGAAGTAGACCTAATAGGTTTGTTTATCTACTTCTGTAAACACGCTTTCATGTAATGATGATTAGACCTTGTTTCCATTCATCAACAAACAATACGGTATCCAATCCCCACAAATCTCATATCTCTCCCCTCGCTATCCAACCGAAACTTCAAACTCACACCAGATCTCTGGTAAAACATGTGCAATCTAACCTCTAAGAATGGTGAAGAACCAATGGGAGGTTGTGCTGGAATAATTTGACTTAATTAAATGGTATCCATTGATAGCCGAGTAGGCTGTCTGTACCACAGAGTGGTGGGCCTGTTGAATGTGAGATGTTTATAGTGATATGTCGACAAATGTACTTTTTAACATGGATGTTCACAGCTAATTATTGGGTCTCATGAGATAATGGTTTTATACATGTCTGATGACATTTGAAGATGACTTTGATTTCGTAAATTGACATATTAATTGAGGATTGGTATGATATATTGACTGGCTTGTGTCCGATGGAGATGGATTGAGAGTTAATTCGATTACTGATGGATTTATACCAGACAAGTTGAAGAAGTGTGTCAATATTTATACCAGTTTTTAACAGGTATAGTGAAGCTTTCATTCTACTCGTTACCTTGATTACTGGTTCCAGCCTTTAACACCAGGTCAGACCTGGGCCATCACCACAGTCTACTGATCTAGTTCAAACTATATTATATGTCTTCTTTATTGAAAGTGTTTGTATTACTAATCAGGTTAAAAGTTCAGAGGTTTAAGTTACTGTTGATACAAATAGACAATTGTTTGCTTTTTTATGGAAGGTCAAGGACATTGTTAATACAGAAAATGCTGCTTGGGAAACAAAGGTCAAAGGTCATGCTGTGTCACTGTTACACAGCTTCATATTCTGCAATCTGCACCCCTCATATAATACTGATCAAAGGGGATTATGAGTTGTACTACACTTTATCACCTTGTTATACATCCTACAATGGATTCATCTTCTTTCTTTCTTTCTTTCTTTCTTTCTTTCTTTCTTTCTTTCTTTCTTTCTTTTCTGCATAACTCCTCCTACAAAACCAATTTCAATGAATCTACATGTACAGGAATGTTATGGATCATGTGAAGATGTGCATGCAGGTTTTTATTTATGAAAAAAAGAAGGTTGCCCTGGTAACCAGGTCACTATACACAACTCATTTAAAAAGTCTTTAGATCTATTTCATTCAATCTTGTTGTAAGCTATTAATACCTACAATTTGAGACATTAGGTATTTTCAGAACTGTTACTTTGGAAACATGATGTAAACTTAAGTCAAAACTTAGATTTTGTACAATGGAACTGAAAATGGTATATTATAACAGTCTTGAAGAATGAAAAATACAATGGTACTATTTTCCAAAACAATAGATATCATTTGGTTACCATGGTTGCAAATGATGGGTAGGGGTTGTATTAGTTATCCAATAGCTTTCAATTCTAGTTGTTGCTAGAACCTTAATGAGAATCTCCAATTTACATTATAATCATCAAAACTTTACTTTCAGGAAGATTTTTTTTCGTCGTTTTATGATTTAATTTAGTTTCGGCAAAGTGTATGTCAGTTGAATATTTCCAAGATAGATGGCAAATGTACTGAATCTTTAACTTCTTCAAAAGTTAATTGAGCAGAGTGTATATTACTGCTGCTAAGTGTCAGTGGAGCTATTGTATTTATTGATCTGCTAAGTTGTAAATAATCTCCTAATTAGATAGCACTGACAAGGTCAGACAGACAACATTTTGGTGTGTATTTTTACAAAAGAAATTAGATATTGGTTAAATAGAATACATTGTAACATATAACACCTGAAGGAAAATCTCCCCCACTTTATTGAGAACCAAGAGGCCCAGAGACCTGATATGAAGCACAAGGTCATTATATTTTACCAGTAGCATGCTTGGTTAAAGACTGCCACGTTTTTTGTTTTTTTTTTTTCAAAACAATTACTTTGACATACAGTCTACCCTCGTTATATCGCCACATTTCGTCCGTGTCAATTATGGCGGTATAACGAGGGTGGCGTTAGTATCGAATCATGGAAATTACAACAGTAATAGATAATGTTGTACCAACGTTTTAATAAATACACAATGAGTTAACATATAAGACACCATGGTATTGACCGTACGTTTCATAGCTTACAAATACACATTTACATATGTAATTTCTGAAAAAAAGTCATTAATTTGCTTTTGTCTCATGCCATCTGTTACAATCTGTCGAATTTTATTGGAAATTACGCGGCACTGGATCAAGTCCGAAGAACACGCTTTCGTCTCGGAGTTTCCAGCTCATCTGACGAAGCCAAATCGTTCATACCATAAATAAGAACACTTATTGAGCAGAAATCAGTCATGCTTTATTACAAATCAAACCATACCGGTGTGTAGATGTCACATATATAAACATGGATACATATATCTACCTGAGTGATAGAAACTCATTCAAGCGTATAACTAAGTTACCTGTGAAAAAGGAAATGCCCTAATTCTATAAATAGATCACTAAAGAGTTCCTCGATCGCAGAAAAAACGGACCAAGATGGCGATATCGTCGAGGGTAATATATAGGGATTCGGGACGTTTGTATTGTTATGAACGTGGCGGATGGCGGTATGCGAGGGTGGCGAACTTAACGAGGGAATTATATAGAAGGGAAATCCATTCTAGGGGTGTAGGTGGCGGTATGCGAGGGTGGCGGTAGATTCGGGTGGCGATAGGTCGAGGGTACACTGTACTTTCAAGGTCACAGGGATCAAATGTGTTAAATTCTTTAAACAACTTCTTTTGATAACCAAGAGGCCCAGGGTCATATTTGGCCAGTAGCATGCTGGGATGAAGGGCTTCCAATATTGTTCAAATGAATGACCTTGACCTTCTTAAGTCACAGGGCTGAGATGTGTTACTAAAGTATATTATGGTGGTTTAAAAGCAAAACATCATCTATCAGTTTACACATCAGAACTCAGATAACTATTAACGCCCCAGGGCCTCTTGTTGACTATCATTTGTTTGATTTCTATTGGAATTCATTCTAACTTGGTTAAAATTATCAGCATTGGATAGCAGCTTGATGTTATGGCTGACCACCTGGTCTGATGGGTGGGGCCAAACAGGTCAAATTAACTTAAATATATCAAAACTCAGGTTACAGTTTAGGCCCATGGGCCTCTTGTCTTCTTTACTTTCCCACACTTTTTTATATATCATAATTTCAGGTTTGAATTTGTTGCCAGTTGTTAATTAATTGGTGGGACCACTACACAATAAGTCCGTCCCTGTGCTATTGGGGAGGTCACTAAACAATAAGTTCTGTCCCTGTGCTATTGGGGAGGTCACTAAAAAATAAGTTCTGTCCCTGTGCTATTGGGGAGGTCACTACACAATAAGTCCTGTCCCTGTGCTATTGGGGAGGTCACTAAACAATAAGTTCTGTCCCTGTGCTATTGGGGAGGTCACTAAAAAATAAGTTCTGTCCCTGTGCTATTGGGGAGGTCACTACACAATAAGTTCTGTCCCTGTGCTATTGGGGAGGTCGCTAAAAAATAAGTTCTGTCCCCTGTGCTATTGGGGAGGTCACTAAACAATAAGTTCTGTCCCTGTGTTATTGGGGAGGCCACTACACAATAAGTCCTGTCCCTGTGTTATTGGGTAGACCACTACACAATAAGTCCTGTCCCTGTGCCATTGGGGTGGCCACTACACAATAAGTCCCGCCCCTGTGTTATTGGGGTGGCCACTACACAAGAAGTCCCACCCCTGTGTTATTGGGGAGGTCACTAAACAATAAGTCTGTCCCTATGTCGTTTGGGCAGCCATTACACAATAAGTCCTGTCCCTGTGCCGTTTGGGTGGCCACTACATAATAAGTCCTGTCCCTGTGCTATTGGGGTGTTCACTAAACAATAAGTCCTGCCCCTGTGATGTTTGGTTGGCCACTACACAATAAGTCCTGTCCCTGTGCCATTGGGGTGTTCACTAAACAATAAGTCCTGCCCCTGTGATGTTTGGTTGGCCACTACACAATAAGTCCTGTCCCTGTGCCATTGGGGAGGCCACTAAACAATATGTCCCACCCCTGTGTTATTGGGGAGGCCACTAAACAATACGTCCCACCCCTGTGTTATTGGGGAGGCCACTAAACAATACGTCCCACCCCTGTGCTGTTGGGTTAGCCACTACACAATAAGTCCTGTCCCTGTGCCATTGAGGCAGCCATTACTGAATATATATGGGCCATGCTCTATTAGGTAGAGACATTTTACAGCCATTACTCACACTCTCCCCTCTGATTCCTGTCTCATTAAAGCTGCCCATTTGAGGCCTTGTGTTAATGTAGAACTGCCCAGACTTTAGTCTGACAGCAGACAGAACTGATAGAAGACTTAATGATATATGGCAGTGTGAAAATGACACAGGAAAAAAGCACAGTATCTAGCTTTCATTAATCCAATATCATTGCATTCAAATATGGGAAACTTCATTATTTTTTTTCAAGTGAATGCAAACTGGTGCCTATGAATGCAAAACTGGTGTCTATGAATGCAAAACTGGTATCTATGAATGCAATACTGGTTTCTATGAATGCAATACTGATGCCTATGAATGCAATACTGGTGCCTATGAATGCAATTCTGGTGTCTATGAATGCAATACTGGTGTCTATGAATGCAATACTGGTGCCTATGAATGCAATACTGGTGTCTATGAATGCAATACTGGTGTCTATGAATGCAATACTGGTGCCTAACACAACAGGTATATATATAATTCAGTATTGTGAAATGAGACCATACCAAAAAAAAAAAAAGTTCTGTTATTGTATTGATGTGTTGTATCCTGTGTAGTGTTAACAGACCGTACCGGAGAGGTGAAACAAGGCTGCCAGGAGTGGTGAATGGAGGTTACTATCAATATTTTGTATCACAGACCACCATAGAAAGGTGATAAGACTGTGTTTTGAATGTGTATGGTATCCTGTGAGGTGATAATAGACCACCTCAGAGATTTGAAATCAAACCTCTGTTAGTAGATCACTCAACAAATGAATTCTCTCTTTTAGTATGTATGGTATCCTATGGAGTGACACATCACTCTTTTAGTATGTATGGTATCCTATGGAGTGACACAAGGCATGTATTACCAGTGTGTAAATCTTATACCTCCCCTGGTGACCTTTTGATATCAGAAACAAGGTCACTGTTACTATAAATATTTGTTACTCTACTAATTCCTTTTTCTTTATCTACAGGATTGAAGCTATAACTGGTGACGGTTCACAGAAATAAGTACAGGGTGACATGAAAAAGGCTTGAAGTAAAACAAACATCCCTACCTCCCCCCCCCCCTTCCCCCCCCCCCATCCCTCCCCCCTCCCCCCAACCCCAGCCCCCCTTACATAACTTGTAACTCTTGGTTCACATCATGCAATGCATGTTTTGTTTTGAAGGTCCTCCCCGAAGAGAGTATACCCTTATGATCTCTATATAAAATTTGTCATAAGATATGCTTTTGAACATATTTATCCTCCAAGACCCTTCCCCTAGTGTAACAGTTATTACTGTATTTATCCTCAAACAAACCCCTCCCCTAGTGTAACAGTTTAGTACTGTATTATTCCTCAAACAAACCCCTCACCCTAGTGTAACAGTTTAGTACTGTATTATTCCTCAAACAAACCCCTCACCCCAGTGTAACAGTTAAGTACTGTATTTATCCTCGAACAAACCCCTCCCCTAGTGTAACAGTTATTACTGTATTTATATATCTCAAACAAACCCCTCCCCTAGTGTAAAAGTTTAGTAATGTATTTATCCTAAAACAAACCCCTCCCCTAGTGTTACAGTTTAGTACTGTATTTATCCTAAAACAAACCCCTCCCCTAGTGTAAAAGTTAAGTAATGTATTTATCCTAAAACAAACCCCTCCCCTAGTGTAAAAGTTAAGTAATGTATTTATCCTAAAACAAACCCCTCCACTAGTGTAAAAGTAAAGTAATGTATTTATCCTAAAACAAACCCCTCCCCTAGTGTAAAAGTTTAGTACTGTATTTATTCTCAAACAAACCCCTCCCCTAGTGTAAAAGTTTAGTACTGTATTTATTCTCAAACAAACCCCTCACCCTAGTGTAACAGTTTAGTACTGTATTTATCCTCAAACAAACCCCTCCCCTAGTGTAAAAGTTAAGTAATGTATTTATCCTAAAACAAACCCCTCCCCTAGTGTAACAGTTTAGTACTGTATTTATCCTCAAACAAACCCCTCCCCTAGTGTAAAATTAAGTAATGTATTTATCCTAAAACAAACCCCTCCCCTAGTGTAAAAGTTAAGTAATGTATTTATCCTAAAACTAACCCCTCCCCTAGTGTATAAACAGTTTAGTATCAAAGTTTGGGGAGGGCTTATTTGTGAACAACTTTTAGATTATCATTTTGAAATGAGTTTGCAAAAATAATGAAGGGGGCTTTTTGTGGGCATGTGCTTACTTGTGGATAAATATTGTAATACCTCTTAACCTTTTCTTATGGAACTTCAGTGCACATAATACCTGAAGAAGTTATGCACTTGTAATTTATTTTTCATTAATTTTCAAACCCAAAGAAGAATGTTTGGTTTAGTCTTATATCTAAGAGATAGGTATTTCACAGCTTGATCCCTTTATACATTAAGTACTCCAGACTCATACAGATAAACCATAAAGTTTCTGATAATGATCTTCTGAGATCATAGTTGTGTCATACTTACGATGTTCAGCTGAACATCATGGCTGCATGAACGATTGCATATTCGATCGGTCAATTAACATACATAAAAAAAAAGGAAAGTTACATTGCAACAAACATCCATTACGTGATGGCTTCAGTTCGCTGATTTACTGTTTGTTTTCCCATCAATTAGCAATGGAGATTAGTGTATATTTAGTATGCGGGACTGTTCAGTATCATAAGCCTCTGTTTGCTGTAAGAAGGAATTGATTGATGTGCCTGGAGTGGGGACAATATACCAGTATATATAGTGTATCTGTAGTGTTCCGAACCACAACCTCTTCTGTCCAATACAATTTATTCCACAGCAAAATGGGCCGCAGGGAAATTTAAAACAGGTACCAGGGAATATTTTATTGTTAAGTAATTAATTATTTATTTAAAAATTTATCCTTTGTGGTATGGAATACTAAATCAGGGCACACAAAAGGGATTCTGTCAATGTCTCGTGCTCCGGGTGATATACACAGAACACAAAAGATATACCTCCATGATAAGTGGTATTATTGCTTGTAATGATCACGTAATGCTGGAGACTACCAATTGTTTCAGAGATAATTGATTCTATAGCTGTGACACCTGCTTGCTAAGTTGGGAACATGTGATAGGTATATAACCTACTCTAGTTTTCTGTATCAATAAAACATTTTTTTAAATTATAGCATTTGAATTTCTAGGTCAACTCAGACAAAGTCTCATGTGACCTTTTCTAATAGCCTTTTGTCCGTGGTCATCGGCTGTTTGTCGTGTGTCCATAAACAATTACATTTTTGGTCTATTCTCTAAAACCCCTGAACCAATTTTAATGAAATTTTGCTGGGGGCTGAGGGGTGGAGCCAAAAGGGGTTGAATTGACTGTATCAAAAATCTTCTTCTCAAGACCCAAATATAGTAGAATCAAATACTCTTTAAAGATGGAAGGGTCTTAAAGTGCTTTACCAAAATTGAGAATTTGATGACCCTTGGGTCTCCTGTTTGCCCCTGGAGAGGAGGTAAACTTTACTATAGTTTATATGGGAAAATCATGTTTTTAAATATCATTTGTCTGATTTCTATTGGAATTGATTCTAACTTGGTTAACATTATCAGCATGAAATGACAGCTTGATGGTATGAAAATGTCGTGTCGACTGACCCCTGCCTGGGGCTGATGGGCAGGCCCACTCGTGTCGACTGACCCCTGCCAGGGGCTGATGGGCAGGCCCAAAAACAGTAAATTTAAAGGAAATTTCAAAAAACATCCTCTCAAGACCAAAATAAGGTATAATCAAATTCTCTTCATAGATGGAAGGTCTTAAGTGCTTTACCAAAATTGTGAATTGTATTACCCTGGTTTGGCCCCTGGGAACAGAGGGACTGGGACCCAAGAGGGGAACTTAGCTGAAATTTTGCTTTAAACATTACTCCTCCCTAGTTCCTTAATGGATTACAACCAAATTTGGTTTGAAACATCACATAATTTACATAGATGAGGCTGGTTTGACCCCTGGGGATAGAGGGGCATGTCCCTGTTGTAAGTCTTTGTTGACAGATGACCGTTTAGGCCCATGGGAGCCCTTGTTTTAATCCTAATTCCTATAGAAAACAGTCTGTTTACCTGTCCAGGCTTATGTCCTTCCGTTCCTCCTTTTGTGCAACTGAAGAGGTTTTGTATAGCACATATGATCTGAGAAGTAAAATTGCCGCCTTGTTCAAACTTAGCTATAGGGTTACTGCACTGGATGGAGTGATGTTAGTTGAGGATTGCCGAATACATTGTCTGAAATATACAACCAATGATATTTGTTATGTGTGTCACATGATCACACCGATCCATGGAATAAAGTTGTGGTGTTACCAATTACAAATTGGCAAAAGTTTAGCTGGCTGTGTTGATAATTTCACTTATTTGTAGGGCATACAAATAATGGTGATACATGTAGTAACTTATCTGTGTATCTGTGATATGTCGTACATTTTATCCATAAAATGGAGAAGTTCTAAATTAAATTTGATTTCCTCTTTTGAGTAAAAAGTGTGATAATATTACGACTAAAAATGACCTACTTAACAATTTTTTGTTTCTATGATATAAAACTGTTTCTCTGTGAGTCTTCAATTTTAGAAAGTTATAAGCCACTTTCTGTACAATCATTCAACTGTTTTATTGTATCCATGACAACTGTCATCTAACGTAAACATGTGATACTTCAAGGTCAACTTTCACGATACTGAAATCTGCCACATACTTTGATACCAAGAAATGTTAAGTTACTGTGATGGACAGTCCTATGAAATGTGTGCATTACTTGTATATTGAACACATTTTGAAGGAGATGATTCTGTCTATTGGATAATTTGTCTGGCTTTCTGATGAGACATTGATTTTTTCATTCGTCTCATTTCCCTGGAGACGAAGCGTCATGATGCAATAGCTCAGGAGTAAATGACTCGAGCTTTCCGACTGAGATATTGACTGATTATAATGGTCGAGATTAATTGGAGAGAGAGATTAGCTTTATTTACTTTTTATCTTATATGTACATAGGGCTTTTGGGGACAACTCTGGTATAATTAGCATCACGTACTCAGAGAAGGTGAACGCTATTGATGGAAAGGATTTAACCTCATAGACTACAATATCACATGGAAACAATTTCTATCAGCTATTTCTATCTAATTGATGAAAGACCAATTTTGTGTTAAATTGGTGCAAATCATTGAAATCGTAATCGTCAGTTGAAGTTTTCCTATAACGTTTTCACTGGAGTATATTATCGATCTTTGGCGATAATATTTGATAGACAATTTATACACAAGATCATATTACATTATGTAAATAGATTACTGTTTGATTATCAGTACACATATGTGTATTCCTGATAAAAGGCGTGTATTGAGAAATCTATCATGGAAATAGATATAAAGATATTTGAGACCAGTAATCGGCTTCTCTCTCTGTTCATTTTGGAAGTTAACAGTCGATCAGATTGATTGATTTCCATTAGAAATTCTAATTTCTAAATTTGTATAACCTCCGCGTGATAAGTTCAGGAGAGATAATTCTAAAATGATTCTATGATAGAGAAATCATTAAATCTGCTGTGGTGTAATTACACCCTTGTGTGAAGTTTCACGTCTTTATCTGGCAAACAGGCAAACATTCTGATAATGAGTGATAGTTTGTTCTTGTCTGGTGCTCCAGGGTTGTTCAATTTTTCATGGATAGTAGAAAGATTTACTGTCAAATAACGAGCATCTTTATTAGGTTTTATTGCCAATTACAATTCTTCTGTTACATCCACAGAAAGGGGGAAAATGTAGGAATGCTTGACGGATAATGAAAACTCCTTCTCCACGGGAGGGGAGTTTGGGAATCATCACTGATTCTTCAGTAGTGGCAAGTTTGTGTTGCAAATTGAAATTGAAAAAGCTTCTGGAAATGATATTGGTATGTGAAGGAGATCTCAAAACCCAAATAAGGTAGAATCAAATACTCTTCATAGATGTAAGTGTCTTAAGGTGATTTACTAAATATTGAGTACATTTTTAGCATGATTTGTTTAATTGCCACCGGAAATAATTCAAACTTGGTTTTCGGCTAGGTTGGGGAAGTCAAGCTAGCAGTAAGAAATATTGAGGCTAAAGTGGCTAAAATTATTAAAATATTGGTGGAGTGACTGGCTAACTGCTTGCTTAGTAATAATTTGTCTGGACTAAGGTGTTATCAGTGTGTAACAGAGTAAATGAATTTTTAAAAAATGTGAAATTAGTCAGTTTATAATTCTCTTTCCGATTTTCAAATTTAATCCTAAAAAAATCTTGTTTTTTTTTAATTGAGGAATACTTATAAAAACAGATTCCAAGTAGAATACCCCCTTATGTGTGAAGTCAACACGATTGTACAAAGGATTCTTGAACCCCAAACCAGTTTTTATAAAGGATGTAATTAGGCAGTAAGATAGTGTGGGTACAAGCCCTCAGACATTGGCTGATTCGTTGTTGATTAAAAACCCTGACACATCAGTGTTACCATACAGTTTGTTAACTGTTGTACATGTAATTAAACCCCAAGATTTACTTAAATCTGAAGAAAAGAACACAAGCCTTAATTTACTTGATCTATATAACAGGCCCTTCCTACAATGATTACTCATTCAGCTTCTGAAACCTAACAGGTCAGGATTTCGCAAGTATGTATAACTTCATCTTATGTTTGAGTTGGTTTTCATTGTTACAAATATTCTATTGTCTACAATGATATCTCATAAATTGACTATAATGACAGGATGACAAAATAAATGGCTGTCCAGGCTAGGGTAAACTGTGTCATTACTGTAACATTTCCTCTTGGATTTGGGCATTCAGTTCAGTAGCTCTCTTTGGAATTTATGCCCAAAATTGTCCTTCTCTCTTTTGGACTTGCACCATACAAGTTCGGTTTTTCTTTTTGGGAGTTAGACCCAATAATTGTCACTCTCTCTTTCAGATTTGGGTCCGTAGTCCAGGTTCTCTATTTAAGAGTTGTGCCTATGGCTCAGGTACTTTATTTGGGAGTTTGGCCTCATCATTGTTGTTAATTTGGATTTTGCCCTTTATATCAGGTTTTCCCTTTGTGAGTTAGGCCCAATTAATGCTGCTCGTCCTTTGGAGTCGGACCTTTATTTCAGCGTCTCTCTTTGTGTGTTAGGCCCAATAATTGTTCATTGCTCCTTTGGATCCTAGCCTTTATTTCAGCGTCTCTCTTTGTGAGTTTGACCATATAATTGTTGCTCTCTCCTTTTGATTTTAGAAATTTATTATCATTCTCTCTTTTGGATTTGGTCCTTAAATTCACCTGACCTCTGTAGGATATGTAGGCTAACTTGACCAGTAAAAGTATATGCCACTTAACACTGAAATCTCTATGTGCTATATCTTTTTATTTAAGTTTATATGCCATCCTTACTTATAAGTATACATGCTTGACCAGAACATTTAGGTTTATTTTCTGAATTTTACCTCTCCTTTTTAAGTTCCATGTACACAACTGTTAGATTTTTACAATGCATAGTCATTTTTGCATGATAATGTTTTCTAAGAGAGAATGTCTCCAGCACAAATTAAAGGGCTACATAATGGGGATGGGTTAGATTAATTTTGTTTTTAATCATTTTAAAAGAAGGAAGAAAACAAATAACATCATCATTATTGTATAGCATTCAATATGAAAGACAGAATTCAGAGAAAATTTGTGATAAGTTGAAGACACTGTTTCTAAGCCATCATTCAAATCTGGTTCATGAATCCATTCTCACCCAATCTCACAATTAGTCTTGTCACTATAATTATGTTAGCCCTGAATTTTCTGCAAATATCAAATCATTAACAGATTTCATGGAGATGCCATTCATTAAAATAAATATAAAAAAAGACAATAATTATTTTAAATCAATCAAAAATTCATGAATGTCTTTGCATTCCAAAATAATTGTAACAGATAGCTCCTATGACAAATTGGTGTCGTGCTGGAGATCCAGTTCATGGAGAAATCCTTCAAAGTGATGAATTCTTTTAATATTATATTTGTGGAGAATTTTTTTTTTGAGCCGATCTGATCCCATCAGAAGGACAGGATCAACTCATTGGCCGGTTGTGGAGCAGTGGTATCATTATAGGTCTGACATTTTTCTTTCATTGCTGTTGTAGAGGGATTCAATAAGCATCTGACAAGTACTGACAGAAATGGCTCACAAAGGATTAGAAGCCAGCGACATGCTTGCAGAAGCTCTCAAGCAGCTTGACAATGTACTGGCAAGTGAGTATCCTTTATTGTTATGTAAATGTGCAAAAGTATTAGCAACTTAGGCACATTATGTGATAGTTAAACACACTACAACAATATTACTACATAAATTGTACATCAGATATAACACTAACTGTACATGAGATATTACACAAATTGTACTTGTAATACACATAAACTGTTGGTATTAATAACAATAATTGTATATAAAATACTCATAAAATGTAAATGTAGCTCACATAAAAGGTACACACTAATGTCCCCGTGTCTGAGAGCCTGTACACACTAATGTCCCTGTGTCTGAGAGTCTGTACACACTAATGTCCCTGTGTCTGAGAGCCTGTACACACTAATGTCCCTGTGTGTGAGAGTCTGTACACACTAATGTCCCTGTGTGTGAGAGTCTGTACATACTAATGTCCCTGTGTCTGAGAGCCTGTACACACTAATGTCCCTGTGTGTGAGAGTCTGTACACACTAATGTCCCTGTGTGTGAGAGTCTGTACACACTAATGTCCCTGTGTGTGAGAGTCTGTACACACTAATGTCCCTGTGTGTGAGAGCCTGTCACACTAATGTCTCTGTGTGTGAGAGTCTGTACACACTAATGTCCCTGTGTGTGAGAGTCTGTACACACTAATGTCCCTGTGTGTGAGAGTCTGTACACACTAATGTCTCTGTGTGTGAGAGTCTGTACACACTAATGTCCCTGTGTGCGAGAGTCTGTACACACTAATGTCCCTATGTCTGAGAGCCTGTACACACTAATGTCCCTGTGTGTGAGAGTCTGTACATACTAATGTCCCTGTGTCTGAGAGTCTGTACACACTAATGTCCCTGTGTGTGAGAGTCTGTACACACTAATGTCCCCGTGTCTGAGAGCCTGTCACACTAATGTCCCTGTGTGTGAGAGCCTGTACATACTAATGTCCCTGTGTGTGAGAGTCTGTACACACTAATGTCCCTGTGTGTGAGAGTCTGTACACACTAATGTCTCTGTGTGTGAGAGTCTGTACACACTAATGTCCCTGTGTGCGAGAGTCTGTACACACTAATGTCCCTATGTCTGAGAGCCTGTACACACTAATGTCCCTGTGTGTGAGAGTCTGTACATACTAATGTCCCTGTGTCTGAGAGTCTGTACACACTAATGTCCCTGTGTGTGAGAGTCTGTACACACTAATGTCCCCGTGTCTGAGAGCCTGTCACACTAATGTCCCTGTGTGTGAGAGCCTGTACATACTAATGTCCCTGTGTCTGAGAGCCTGTACACACTAATGTCCCTGTGTGTGAGAGTCTGTACACACTAATGTCCCTGTGTGTGAGAGTCTGTACACACTAATGTCCCCGTGTCTGTGAGTCTGTACACACTAATGTCCCTGTGTGTGAGAGTCTGTACATACTAATGTCCCTGTGTGTGAGAGTCTGTACACACTAATGTCCCCGTGTGTGAGAGCCTGTACATACTAATGTCCCTGTGTGTGAGAGCCTGTACACACTAATGTCCCTGTGTGTGAGAGTCTGTACACACTAATGTCCCTGTGTGTGAGAGTCTGTACATACTAATGTCCCTGTGTGTGAGAGCCTGTACACACTAATGTCCCTGTCTGAGAGTCTGTACACACTAATGTCCCTGTGTGTGAGAGTCTGTACACACTAATGTCCCTGTGTGTGAGAGTCTGTACACACTAATGTCCCTATGTCTGAGAGTCTGTACACACTAATGTCCCTGTGTCTGAGAGCCTGTACACACTAATGTCCCTGTGTCTGAGAGTCTGTACACACTAATGTCCCTGTGTCTGAGAGCCTGTACACACTAATGTCCCTGTCTGAGAGTCTGTACACACTAATGTCCCTGTGTCTGAGAGTCTGTACACACTAATGTCCCTGTGTGTGAGAGTCTGTACACACTAATGTCCCTGTGACTGAGGTCTGTACACACTAATGTCCCCGTGTCTGAGAGCCTGTCACACTAATGTCCCTGTGTGTGAGAGTCTGTACATACTAATGTCCCTGTGTCTGAGAGCCTGTACACACTAATGTCCCTGTGTGTGAGAGTCTGTACACACTAATGTCCCTGTGTGTGAGAGTCTGTACACACTAATGTCCCTGTGTGTGAGAGTCTGTACACACTAATGTCCCTGTGTGTGAGAGTCTGTACACACTAATGTCCCTGTGTGTGAGAGTCTGTACACACTAATGTCCCTGTGTGTGAGAGTCTGTACACACTAATGTCCCTGTGTGAGAGTCTGTACATACTAATGTCCCTGTGTCTGAGAGTCTGTACACACTAATGTCCCTGTGACTGAGGTCTGTACATACTAATGTCCCTGTGTGTGAGAGTCTGTACACACTAATGTCCCCGTGTGTGAGAGTCTGTACACACTAATGTCCCTGTGTCTGAGAGCCTGTACACACTAATGTCCCTCTGCTTTAAAGAGTGCCTCACAAATAAAACTGATAATGCTTAGGATTGACACAATGGGATGGAATCCATTTTATTATCTTCTTCCTGTGCTAAAACCTTTCATTTATTGACAAAACCACCTACTGTAGGAAATGGATTGTGTGTGCCAAATGGTACACATCTTATCTCAACATTATAGGACTGAATTGTGTGTGTTTTTATAAAGTGATGGGTGCAGTTAAATACACTTCACTCACTACAGTTACGGAATCCTTCGATGTGCATGGTTTATCAAATGAGTGTCAAACGTATCTCTTTGGAAAGTGATGTCATTTCTATCATAAAATGCTCTTAATGTTTGTAGCACTCTCCAGACTCCGATAGTGAAAACAAGTAAACAAGATGTGTGTTTAACAAGGCGTAACCATGACATCCGCATCCACTGATAATAGCTAGCCTCTTTCTCAAAGCCTGAATAATCACTTGTCATTTTAAGGGAGATAACTCTATCATGTCATCACATGTAATTTCTGAGGTAGCATTAATCCTTAAAATAAAAAAATTCTAAAATGAAATAACTGGTCAGATTTATAAAAGCTACACACATCATGTTATAATTCATAAATAAAGCAGAGAGAACTTAAACGAAAATCACGTTTAATGTGTTGTTTATAGAACACTTTAACACAAAATGACATTTGTAATAGCAAACATTTCTAAGGGAGATGATCAGGTGAAATTTGTAAGGTGGTATGTCTCTTTAAATAAAAAAGATTGATAATTTGGTTGCCTTTGTTATACAAATGTTTTTTCTTGTGTGATAGGAGACAAATGTTGATAATTTGGTTGCCTTTGTTATACAGATGTTTTTTCTTGTGTGAAAGGAGACAAATGTTGATAATTTGGTTGCCTTTGTTATACCGATGTTTTTTCCTGTGTGAAAGGAGACAAATGTTGATAATTTGGTTGCCTTTGTTATACCGATGTTTTTTCCTGTGTGAAAGGAGGCAAATGTTGATAATTTGGTTGCCTTTGTTATACAGATGTTTTTTCCTGTGTGAAAGGAGACAAATGTTGATAATTTGGTTGCCTTTGTTATACCGATGTTTTTTCCTGTGTGAAAGGAGACAAATGTTGATAATTTGGTTGCCTTTGTTATACCGATGTTTTTTCCTGTGTGAAAGGAGACAAATGTTGATAATTTGGTTGCCTTTGTTATACCGATGTTTTTTCCTGTGTGAAAGGAGACAAATGTTATACCAGGGTGTGTCTATATAGTAGTGGATGTAAACACTATCAACTTAACCTTTAGCTTTCTCGCCACTACCTTAAAGAACACATTACTTTTTCCAGGCACAAAGTTTGAATACCACAATGGAGACAATGACATATGTTTGAGAAAATCTCGAAATAAGTCGCAGCAGCTCAAGGTCATACAGCTGATGGAGGATTTGAAGTTTTCCCTGGAGCACTGTGACGAACGCGGAAAGGTGGTGAAACTAATCCCTACAGATATCATGTCCTATGTTCGCAAGTGGATTGTCAACAGTGTGGATGACATTCCAAAGGTATGTCTCTATGGCTCTCTGCTTGTAGCTGTTTTTCAGACTTGTCTATTGACGCCTTGTAAAGCAATTTGATTGGTTGTTTGGTTGAACTTGTCATGACCTCTTGTTCATTTACATCAAGAATTGATGTTTAATGTGGTAATACAGCTTCATTTCACCACCCATTGTTTTTATTGCTTTCAAAAGAAAAAAGAAAAAAAAATGAAATTTGAAAATTACATTCATGTACGCCTGAATAACATAAACCTTGGCAAACAGGTAAGGGACCAATTTCTTTGATTTATTTGGTAGTTAGCCTATTGAGTCTTCTAATTAGACTTCTTGAAGACATTGTGATTGGACAAAGAAATTTTGCTGAAAAATCTTTTAAAAAACCTATAAAAGGACAGGACAAGTCAACTAGAGTGTACTGTAATTACCAAAGGATCAGCTCCTCCTGACCTGTCATAACTCTGGGTCAATAAAATAACAATAGTGTCTCCCCCACACTATTTGGTTGAAAAGAAGATCATCAGCCTGTATTAATACATAAAAACCACTTAAAATCAATAATTGTGTTGTATGAATTAAAACAAATGTTTTCCACACGGACTGATGAATATTGAGGGATTTAGATCACCGGAAGGTATACGAGAAACATGTTAGAGAGCTGTGATGATATTGATGTTGAATACATACAGTGAAAATGTCATTGCATGCATTGAAAAGATTAACAGAAATTAATTCATTAGGTTGGTATCGAAGATGTGTAAGCTTTGAGGAATTAAATGATCACCCTAAAACAGCTCCCACCCACACCCGAATTGTTCAGTATTCATGACAGATTACTGCTTCCTACGGCTAACAACTCATTAGCGACAACCTGTCACTCAGAGATAAATTTACCTCTATGTTTACTAATTTCACTTTTTGACTTGTTTAAAGGATTGTCCTCTTTCCAGTTTTGACAGTAATTAGTAAAAGAGCCTTGATAAATGGTGTTATTTCACTAGATAATGAAACTGTAAAGACGGATGTGTACAATATCAAAACTTAAAAAATCACATTATTTTCTAAAATTCTATTAGATTTTAAAAAGTAAACACAATTTGTGATAGGGTTATTTAGAAATGTAATAATTTGACAGACTGATATGACAGTGTTACTGTTAAAGTACAAATTTTAGTTGTACTCTTATTTTTGTGTTTTTCACAGAGGAAGCATTTTATGATTGTGCTATTACACCCACTACATACTAAATGCATTATTCTGTAAGCGTACATATTTTCAGTGTCACACTGGAAGCATTCCGCTTAATTACGCTAATTGTAGTTTAGCTACATTGGTTTCTTTGGCAATCATTTTTGGTGTGTTAATTCATAATTCTGCTTATCTCGAGTCTGTTTTCATTTGGTTTTCACTAAAATTTTAGTGTATCAAATCATGAACGAAATCAGCACTGTGATAATTTGACAGGGAGACAGAGCGGGTATATGTTTCATCAGGTCTGTTTGACAGATAGAATCAGCTGTCGATGTACTGCACCTACATAACACAGGACTCCAACAATGTTGATATATATTTAAGAGGCGTCTTGTATAACAACTGCCTCTGGTACTACTGTGGACGACCAACAGTCTTTAAGATATCGGAGAAGAGACTGCAGTTATAATACTTTGATGAGAATCTGATTTTTGGAAAAGATTCTATTTTTGGCTTGTTTAAATACAAATCACTGTCAATGTAAAACAATAGTACAACGATGATAATACTAGAATAATACTACAATAATATAACAATGATATGTACAACAACACTTGTTTGTATTTATATTCATGGTATCATAGCAACCGTTAAAATAGCAAACGTTAATGCACAAATAAGGTTTCTATGAAAACAGGAGCAGAGAAGGAAAACTGAAATCAAAGTGGTGTATGCTGTATGTCATAATTATGTGTTATCAATCTCAGTTCTAATGATTTAAGTTACAGAAATGTTCCCACTACAGCTTATTGCCCTATCTGTAAAGATGGTACCCTAGTAAATTATGTAAATCTGAATTTCATCACATTCAAATGCAAATTATTTTTTTCTAATTATAATATATGTAAATTTCAAGAATATGACATTCATGAGCTGTTTTGCAAAGCAACATGACCTTTAAATTCCTATGAAATCAATTTAAGAGTTTCCGATTCTGAGCTTGCACAGCACTTAAATCAATGGAGGGATGATACCTGTGAACACAGATGTTGCGGCTGCTGCACTCTGTGTGAGAAAGCTCTGATACTACCGACTCTGACACTCTGATGCGCATTACCATAGAATTACCTTATCATTACTTTGTAATCTATCATTTCAAACGGATTGGATTATTGGCCCAGTTACAGTTTGAGTAGATAGAACCAGTCATTACAGTGAGGCTCATTTATTTTGGGTGACAACGGGAACACACACAATAGATCCATTTAAATTGGAATTATGTATAAAGGCATTTCTCAGAATGATCTGCACTACATGTCTTTTAAAACAGTCGTGCCTTTACTACTGGTATTCTATCAAATTAAACAAGTTTGCATTTTAAACATGAACGATTTGTGCAAAATATTTTTATATTTATTTGTCTTATTTTCCTTTCTTCCATTAACGCAAATGCTCAGGAAAATTTACTGAAATTTCCGTCAACATTTTTAGATCGAAACCTTAAAAATGCTGATGTCTTGTTTCCCTTTTCCATAATCAGAATTGTAGTGTTGCTAGGGAAACAGTTATTTAGTAATTGTTTGGTATCCAGATAATGAAATGCAGATTTTCACTGGAATACAATATGTATAAAGCACCCTTTGCTGGCTGGTGTTTATGATCGGAATGGTATCCAAACTATCTATATGATCATAATAGAGTTTACTAGTGTTATAAAACCAAGAATTCTCCTTTCATCCGATTCCAGAAAAGATGAATGTGTGTACAAATGTTGTAATGCGTCTTGTCTAGCCAGGCTGAGCTGAAGTTTGTTAGCAGTAGGGTCACTTGGTTTACTGGTCTTTGTGAGGTAAATTGTATACTTAATTTGTACAAGAAGAATTACTACTAGCATGTTGTTTCAATTTAGAATCCTTAACAGCTCTATAAGTCAATGGGTGTATCTTTCACAGTGTTGTATCTAATGTATCTACAATCATAACACCATCAACTTCACATTAATTCACAAATTTGTAAGAAAACAAGATTGATAAGGTAAAAGCTATGTAACAGTGTACCACCTCCAAATATAGTCTGACCTGCTAATTGATTGACATAATTGACCTAATTAATCCCCCACCAGGAACCAGTCTATCTGTCCTTCCATCCTTCTGTCCTTCCTCACTTTATCTTGTCCAGGCTACATGAGGCGGTGTGTCATGAGCAAACGGTACAACATGCTGACCTATATTTTGACCTTTGACCTTAATCATGTAGGGCTGTCCTATATTTCTTGTCACTGGAACTTCATACTTGGGTCATTGGTTCACCTAGGTAAAACAGTAAAGTAGGTCACTCTGATCTGGATTGTCAGGAACGTAGGGGTATCTAGATTGTTTGGGTGGGGTAGGGGTATCTAGATTGTCTAGGTGGGGTAGGGGTATCTAGATTGTTTGGGTGGGGTGGGGGTATCTAGATTGTCTAGGTGGGGTAGGGGTATCTAGATTGTCTAGGTGGGGTATGGGTATCTAGATTGTCTAGGTGGGGTAGGGGTATCTAGATTGGTTGGGTGGGGTAGGGGTATCTAGATTGTCTGGGTGGGGTAGGGGTATCTAGATTGGTTGGGTGGGATAGGGGTATCTAGATTGTTTGGGTGGGGCAGGGTATCTGGAGTGTTTAGGTGGGGTGGGTTGTCTAGAGTATTTGGGTAGGGTGGAGTGTCTAGAGTGTTTTAGTAGACCGAAGTGTCTTAGAGTGTTTTGGTGGGGTGGGGGTGTCTAGATTGTTTTGGTGGGGTGGGTTGTCTAGAGTGTTTTGGTGGGGTGGGTTGTCTAGAGTGTTTTGGTGGGGTGGGTTGTCTAGAGTGTTTTGGTGGGGTGGGTTGTCTAGAGTGTTTTGGTGGGGTGGGGGTGTCTAGATTGTTTTGGTGGGGTGGGTTGTCTAGAGTGTTTTGGTGGGGTGGGTTGTCTAGAGTGTTTTGGTGGGGTGGGGGTGTCTAGATTGTTTTGGTGGGGTGGGGGTGTCTAGATTGTTTTAGTGGGGTGGGTTGTCTAGAGTATTTTGGTGGGGTGGGGGTGTCTAGAGTGTTTTGGTAGACCGAAGTGTCTTAGAGTGTTTTGGTGGGGTGGGGGTGTCTAGATTGTTTTGGTGGGGTGGGGGTGTCTAGAGTGTTTTGGTGGGGTGGGGGTGTCTAGAGTGTTTTGGTAGACCGAAGTGTCTTAGAGTGTTTTGGTGGGGTGGGGGTGTCTAGATTGTTTTGGTGGGGTGGGTTGTCTAGAGTGTTTTGGTGGGGTGGGGGTGTCTAGATTGTTTTGGTGGGGTGGGCTGTCTAGATTGTTTTGGTGGGGTGGGTTGTCTAGAGTATTTTGGTGGCGTGGGGGTGTCTAGAGTGTTTTGGTGGGGTGGGTTGTCTAGAGTGTTTTGGTGGGGTGGGGGTGTCTAGATTGTTTTGGTGGGGTGGGGGTGTCTAGATTGTTTTAGTGGGGTGGGTTGTCTAGAGTATTTTGGTGGGGTGGGGGTGTCTAGAGTGTTTTGGTAGACCAAAGTGTCTTAGAGTGTTTTGGTGGGGTGGGGGTGTCTAGATTGTTTTGGTGGGGTGGGCTGTCTAGATTGTTTTGGTGGGGTGGGTTGTCTAGAGTATTTTGGGGGGGGGGGGGGTGTCTAGATTGTCTAGGTGGGGTGGGTTGTCTAGAGTGTTTTGGTGGGGTGGGGGTGTCTAGAGTGTTTTGGTGGGGTGGGTTGTCTAGAGTGTTTTGGTGGGGTGGGGGTGTCTAGATTGTTTTAGTGGGGTGGGGGTATTTAGATTGTTAGGGTGGGGTGGGGGTGTCTGGATTGTCTAGGTGGGGTAGGTTGTCTAGAGTGTTTAGGTGGGGTGGGGGTGTCTAGAGTGTTTTGGTGGGGAGGGGGTGTCTGGATTGTTTTGGTGGGGTGGGTTGTCTAGAGTGTTTTGGTGGGGTGGGTTGTCTAGAGTATTTTGGTGGGGTGGGTTGTCTAGAGTGTTTTGGTGGGGTGGGGGTGTCCGGATTGTTTTGGTGGGGTGGGTTGTCTAGATTGTTTTAGTGGGGAAGGGGTATCTAGATTGTTAGGGTTGGGTGGGATGTCTGGCATATTCCGGTAGGGTGGGGTTTCTAGAGTATTTGGGTAGGGTGGGGTGCCCAAAGTGTTTGGGGACACCATTACATCCAAAACTTATCAAAAGGACAGTTTGTTTATCATCTGTCTGAGAGGTTCTGTTGGTGTGGTGATCTGTATAATAGTGACTCTAATTAATGATGTAAGTATTAGTCATGGTGATATCTTAACCACTCTTCACAGATTAGTCAGCTTCAGGGCCTTTTTTTCAAAATCATGTTTGTTGTTAAGCTTTTAAATGAAATCTTCTTTTTGCAATAAAATCAAAAAAGAAAATGTGTGTGTGTCTGAAGTTATACATTTGAGTACACGAATACACACTGAGAAATGCCAGGTGGAAGGCTGGAGGTGATGAGTTGTTAAGAGATGTCAAAAAAGTTTTGTTAGTTTATTCTGGTAGCTGTTATCATCCTTGAAACAATTCTAAGATAATCTGATTCCAATTTTTTGGAAAAAATAGTTCAATGTTTGTTGCCTGCATATGATACAGTTTTATTGTTAAAAATAAACGAGATTAGCTATTGAAATGTTGTCTGTATACTTGATCAAAAATGGTAGTATCTTACATTGATAAGCTATCATGCTTTCATCCACTAGGAGCATTAACAAACAGGTCTGTATTACTGTACCTAAGTGATGGGGTGATGGGAGTCTTACACCTTTGAAGGACAGGGATAAAACAGTTTTGGTTCACTGTAAACATGTGGTATCATTATTAGGTAATGAATGTGTCCATCATTTTTATACAGGACTTCTGAATCTGTTTACCACCTGATCTATAAACTGCTCAACTTAGAAATCATATCAAAGCCACAGAAGTTGAAGGTCATTGTCTTGTTCTGTTATGATGTTATAATTAACTTTTTGAAGAAAACCTTTTTTCATTCGGTAAAGAGATCATTTTTTTTACAGAAAATAGAATCTAGATCTAGATTAATCAAATTTTTTACACTTCACATTTTTATTATTTATTATTTTTTCCATTGTGGATTAGACATTCAAAAGTTGGGGATGGGCTTATTCCCGAAAATATGAGCCTTATGCAGAAAAAATAGTGAAAAATATGGGGGGGGGGGGGGGGGGATGGGCTTATCCCCAAGCATGTGGTAAAATATGGTAATGAAAGGATATGTTTTCCTTCCAAAACTGCTGATGTCATAGGGATCAAACCCGTGACCTCTGGCTAACATTAGTCTTACGCTCAACCGATAACGCTAAAGAGATTCATGTCCACTTTGGTAGTCATCTCCATGACACTTGAGAGATTTTGAAAGGTACAGTATCTCCATGATGCTTTAGAGATTTTGGTACAGTATCTCTATGACACTTTAGAGATTTTGGTAGGTATCTCCATGATGCTTTAGAGATTTTGGTAGGTATCTCCATGATGCTTTAGAGATTTTGGTAGGTATCTCCATGATGCTTTAGAGATTTTGGTAGGTATCTCCATGATGCTTTAGAGATTTTGGTAGGTATCTCCATGACACTTTAGAGATTTTGGTACAGTATCTCTATGACACTTTAGAGATTTTGGTTGGTATCTCCATGATGCTTTAGAGATTTTGGTAGGTATCTCCATGATGCTTAAGAGATTCTGGTAGGTATCTCCATGACACTTTAGAGATTTTGGCTGGAATCGCCATGACATTTTAGAGATTTTGGAGGATATCTCCATGGCATTTAAGAGATTTGGAAATGTATATCTGTGATGCTTTAGAGATTTTAGTAGGCATCTCCATGATACTTTAGAGATTTTGGTTGGTATCTCCATGACGCTTAATAGATTTTGGAATGTATCGCCATGACATTTTAGAGATTTTTGAAGGTATCTCCATGACACTTTAATGGAGTGTATCAGTGTGAGGCTTTAGCGATTTTGGAAGGTATCTCTGTGACGCCTTATAAATTTTGGAAGGTATCTCTGTGACGCCTTATAAATTTTGGAAGGTATCTCTATGATGCTTAATCAAAATCATAGCATTAACCTTGACCTCTGATTAAACTGACTTTTCCCTGAAGTAAGCCTATCATGTTACTGACCAGATCAGTGCTACAGGAAATGTGTTGGTCAAAAGGTCAGAAGATAGAAAACAAGAAAAGAGAGACCCTAGCTTGTATAGAACTCTCTATATAAGTGTGAATCAAAATATTTAAATAATCAGATTGAAATTGTTATTTATGATTGCATGTGTTCAGATAAAAAAAATAGTTCTGAAATATGTAGTTTAAACAAACACTTTAATACAAGTAATCAGAGGAGAACCTTAAATGATAATTGTCCATTACACCTGTTTGGTCTTAGCCATTCAAATGATAAAATGGTTACTCAGCAATGACATTTACTAGAACTATTTGGATACAGAACTCAAAGAGGAGGTCAATGACCTATTGATTTCTAGAGTAGACCTTTACAACAGAAAATAAACAATTCAGCAGGTTTTGGCTTCTTGGTTCTCTCATTATAGATTGTGTTGTAAAAGTTGTTGGTCACTCAACTGAAAGGCTATGACCTGTGGCCAAGGGCAATCAGTCCACAATGTTATACAGATATCATGGTGTGATGGCTCCTGGCCCACTCAGGACCTGCTGTGGACGTGCATGTTATGGCTTTGTGAACAGACACACAGGTCCTCACTCAGCAGGTTGTCAGTCTGTAGTTATTTCTGGAGAAAACAAAAAGATTAAATGGTGATAAAGCTTGTACACCTGACCATCACAGAGCCAACATTTACCCTATGTCAATTGTAAACCAAGGGACATAACTCTTATACATATGTAGGATTAAAGCTTTTATTTACATAGCTGAATAAAATAAACCAGTAACCTATCTTTATATAAAATGCTGAAGCTGATTGAAATCCATCTGAACTATAAATTAAGCTCTGAGGTAAAGATTTTAATGCAAACAGGTACTATGTTTCATTGTGCTGCAATAAAGCTAACATCAATATCATATTTCTCAAATGCTAATCAGCAAGAAATTATACTGTTATAATATCAACATTGATGTTGCTATAACAACTGTTATCACATGACATCCTAATTGTTATCACATGACATCCTAATTGTTATCACATGACATCCTAGTTGTTATCAAATGACATCCTAGTTGTTATCACATGACATCCTAGTTGTTATCAAATGACATCATTATTGTTATCACATGACTTCCTTATTGTTATCACATGACATCCTAATTGTTATCACATGATATCCTAATTGTTATCACATGACATCATTATTGTTAACACATGACATCCTAGTTGTTATCACATGACATCCTAGTTATTATCACATGACATCCTAATTGTTATCACATGACATCCTAATTGTTATCACATGACATCCTAATTGTTATCACATGACATCATTATTGTTAACACATGACATCCTAGTTGTTATCACATGACATCCTAGTTGTTATCACATGACATCCTAGTTGTTATAACATGACATCATTATTGTTATCACATGACATCCTAATTGTTATCACATGACATCCTAGTTGTTATCAGATAATTTCCTTCTTGTTTTACACTATTGTTTTTGCTATCAAATGATATCACACATTTTGTAGTCACAAAAAATTCGGATTCCATTGTAAAATTCTCCTGGAATAAAAACATGAAAGTCTGTCAAGAATGTAAGATATATCTGTTGATTCTGTATAGGGAGGTCGTATAGATATACGGTATATGTCATCTGTTATCTGTTGATTCTGTATAGAGAGGTCGTATAGATATACGGTATATGTCATCTGTTCTAGACGTGGTCAGTCCTGCTGAATTATTTGTCTTTCGATAAAAGATGATACAACTGGTGTAAGCTTGTTTGTGACCTTTATGGAATAAATAATAGATAAGTATGTTGTGTTATGGACAGATAAATTAAGAGACATCCTTCTTAGTTATCAAAACATGTAGTGAGCTCTTGTACTTTTGAATAAACATATACCAGGTACATGTATGTTAGTTAAAATATGGTTGTGTATTTCTGATTATGATTGAGAATTTTCAGCAGTAATAATCTGGATTTATAACCCAATACCAGGTCGGATCTCCCTGGGATATGACTTGTAGAATGGTGTGTTTCTTGGTGTTTTGTAGTGTGTGATTATAATTGAGAAGTCTGGCGGCAGGGACTTTACATAATGACAATTTACTGTTTGTTGTCTAACGACTATGTCTGTCACTTGTGTCTGGTGTCTCCGAGCTATCACTGTTAGTGCAGACAGTGCCCCTGTTCTCATATCCGATTAGTGGTAGCCATAGCATTCAGATAGACAAATTATGTTGTCATGGATACCAGATGGTCATAGATGGTCATAAATGTCAACATCATGTGGCATAATGTTAATGAATTGTTATATTTCAAGGTCAAACGATGGCTGTAGTTAGATATCAAGGTCACATGACTTGGATACTAGATTGTCATATATAGGTCAACACCATATAAAAAGGTTAAGGAAGTGTCATGTTTCAAGGTCAAACAAAGGTCATAGATAAATTTCAAAGTCTTATGACTTGTATACAAACAAGATGGTCATATAGGTCAACATTATATAGAAAAATTAAAGAATTGTCATGTTTCAAGGCCAAACAAAGGTCATAATTAAACGTCATGGATACTACATATGATCGTGTCTTGTACACTAGATAACACATTCTTCAGTATTACTTGGTACTTGAGTAACAATTTCCAGCATAATGTATAAGCTAATCATTATCATATTTATAGGCTGTTGGAGCAAACATCTAATGTAGGTGGTATATGACTTTGATAGATCGTGCTTGGCATGCATTTCTGCCTAAACAATCATTCATAGAAGCTAGTGGGGAAGTGTTAATCCCACGGGCTGACTGAAACATCTTTCTATGTACCTTCCAGCAATGTTACAGTACAATTAGGCTATGGAATTCTGTTGTTTCACTTGCCACTAGGCAGATTGCATGTATTTCTTTTCTTACACTAAAAAACACATGATAACACCGACATTAATCATTCATTAGTACGGTATTTGATTCCACTGTTGTAGCCTCTCTCTTGAGGCTCGAGGCTTGAACTCTTTAGGTCAGATACAGATTATTTTGAAATTGGTTAAGGAGACTTCGGATCAGATGATTATGTAGTCGCAGTAAGTATTTTTGTACATCCTTTTTCCATTAATTTCGGTAGATTTATTTTTAGAAGAAAAAAAAAGAAAGGCCCTGTCATGATAAAGTTTCAGGTTCATTCAGTAGCAGGAGACCAGTACATTGTACTTCGTCTTTTTCAGCAGATTTTTCCCATCCTGAATTTTCTAGAAAGGCTTGGCAGTGATAGATATGGGTTCACCATAGTTAACTTATTGTGTTGGCTTCTACTCTGTTGTGGGGAACATGATACGCCATTAGAAATATTGATACTGCTTTTCAATATATAATGGCATTTGTAGTAAATATAGGAAAAGTTAATGGATGATGACAGGGCAACCATTTTTAGAATTACGTTGTAAAAGAGTCAAAATTCTTTTCCCTTTTGTATTGATGCTAAAAATAAAACTTTTAATTAAAATAATGCATTACTTTAGTTGCTATAAGATTAGATTTACGTCAGAAATTCTAAAATGTTCAGGAAAATAATTTAAGGAACATAATCTAAAACACTCCATGCCAGTTGTATTAAGGTAACAGTTTCTATATCAGTAAAAGTTCTCTATTAGCTATAGGTTAAGTTGTAAATTTTTAAACCTTTCAATATTTTGAGGCAAAGCTTAAGACTGTCAGTACACTATGTATACATAGAATAGTGAAAACATTGTTGTTAGTCAGTTGATTTTTTGGTAAAGCTAAAGACTATATATCAATACATAATTAGTAAATTTACCTAGTACAGCTCTTTAAGATACTTATAGATTCTATTGAATAGCTGTTAAATGGATAAGTTAAGTCCTTTTCTCTACTGTTTTAAATCAGAACAGGTTTTACAAACATTTATCTTCAGAAAAAGTGTGATTTCTGACCTCCTGTGTAGTGGTGCCACTTTCTCAGCAGGGGAGATAACTAAGTTCAGAAAGTTTGGAAGCTACCCAAAGGCAGATAAATCTTTCTTCTGTTACAGTCCTCAGTCTCACTGGACAAACAGAAATAATGTAAAAGTTTTACCTCGAAACATGATACATATTTGACACATAGAACGTGTTTTGTTTTTTATTTATTTTTTTTATTTATTTATTTTTTTTTGGGGGGGGGGGGGGGGGGGGGAGGGGGCTGGGTGTCTGATTCTTTGCAGTAATGTAAGTTATGGTAAATAGAAGAGTAATAAACCTTTAAGAGTCTATTAGAGTGGAGATGATGATAGAAGCTGAGCAGTGCATCAAATAGGCATTAATGAAGGTTATTCACTGTTGGTCGAGGAAGTGCAGGAGAGAAGATGAGTGTTTTGTGTCCATGACTCTAGGCCTTGGTCATATATCAGCACTAACTCTGACAGTGCCAGAGTATATATAAATGGATACAGAGACTTGCCTAGGGGATTCATCTTTTTAAATCTACTCTAGTCATAAAAGCACATTTTTGTATAGGGGCTGGCATAAATTTCCAACCAAAATATCCTGTATATATCATCATAATTTGTAGGGGATTCGGTGCCAAACCCCTGTGATATGTAGATGTTATTTTCTATTCTTCACAGTCATATGAGGAGGAAAGAAACAGAACATGCCAGATTATTTTGTTAGTACCATCAAACTGTACAGTTTTGGAATAGAAGTTCTGACCTTTAATGCAGTGCAATCTAATGAGATAAACATCCTGTACACCAGCTCAGACATGTCTCTTCGATTTGCTGAACTTACTAGGTTTCATCCAGTCATCACTTCATTCAGATTGTGTTTCAAGATAAAATGTTGTGTGTTATGCCCGAACTTTTATTGAAGTGTTAATAAAAATCACAATGATATCGTGAAATAACATACATTTGTATCAAATACATGTATACCTCCATAAAGCTTACTGGTGATGCTGATCAAACAATCTCCATAAAGCTTACTGGTGATGCTGATCAAACAATCTCCATAAAGCTTACTGGTGATGCTGATCAAACAATCTCCATAAAGCTTACTGGTGATGCTGATCTTCCATAAAGCTTACTGGTGATGCTGATCTTCCATAAAGCTTACTGGTGATGCTGATCTTCCATAAAGCTTACTGGTGATGCTGATCAAACAATCTCCATAAAGCTTACTGGTGATGCTGATCAAACAATCTCCATAAAGCTTACTGGTGATGCTGTTCAAACAATCTCCGTAAAGCTTACTGGTGATGCTGATCAAACAATCTCCGTAAAACTTACTGGTGATGCTGATCAAACAATCTCCGTAAAACTTACTGGTGATGCTGATCAAATGATCTCCATAAAGCTTACTGGTGATGCTGATCAAATGATCTCCATAAAGCTTACTGGTGATGCTGATCAAGTAATCTCTGTAAACTTACTGGTGATGTTGATTAAATGATCTCCATAAAGCTTACTGGTGTTACTGATCAAGTAATCTCTGTAAACTTACTGGTAATGCAGATCAAACAATCTTCATAAAGCTAACTGGTGGTGCTATCAAATGATAATCAACAGTAATGCTACTCAATTAAATGAGGATCACCAGTGGTGCTGAGCAAATGAAAATACTAAATATTGGTAGTCAAACCCATTAATGATGCATATATAACAATGCTACTGATTAGATAGTGATTAAGTTCATCCACGATACTGATCAAAGGGTACAATTAACCACTGATACGGTTTTACTATTTGTGATCAAGTTTGAAGTATGGTGTTGACCAATACAGGTCAACAATTATATTGATGGCATAATCAACTGAAGCTGATCATCTACCTGGTCCAGTAGAAACATGGCCAATACCGAGTCATTACTGTGTGGTGGTGTGAGAGTGACCACTAATGGTTGAGGGGAACACAGAGTCATTACCGTGTGGTGGTGTGAGAGTGACCACTAATGGTTGAGGGGAACACAGAGTCATTACCGTGTGGTGGTGTGAGAGTGACCACTAATGGTTGAGGGGAACACAGAGTCATTACTGTGTGGTGGTGTGAGAGTGACCACTAATGGTTGAGGGGAACACAGAGTCATTACCGTGTGGTGGTGTGAGAGTGACCACTAATGGTTGAGGGGAACACAGAGTCATTACCGTGTGGTGGTGTGAGAGTGACCACTAATGGTTGAGGGGAACACAGAGTCATTACCGTGTGGTGGTGTGAGAGTGACCACTAATGGTTGAGGGGAACACAGAGTCATTACAGTGTGGTGGTGTGAGAGTGACCACTAATGGTTGAGGGGAACACAGAGTCATTACCGTGTGGTGGTGTGAGAGTGACCACTAATGGTTGACCACTAACAGTTTAAGGGAGACAAACAGTCATTACCATCCAGCTATTATAAACAACAAAGATTTTACGCATAAACCTCCATAAGATATTTTCAAATGTGTAAAAAAAAATGTTGCAATTTAAAGACAGTTTTTACAAGGATGTGAGCTTTGTTGTCTGAAACAGAATCAATCAGTTAGAGAGGCTGTTGCTACAGACAGGATTGGCTTGTAGACTTCAGCCACCCTTCTGATGTATAAACCCATCCTGTCCTGGTAATCCTAGACAACCTTGAATGTTGACACTAAATAGATGAGTTTTAGTATATTGTTTCAAGTGAAATGAAGACTTAAGTGTTTAGTTCCACTGCTTCAACAGTGATCAATTTACAGAATGAGAGTAAGTTGTAGATTGCTAGGTTATAGAGGTAATATGGTCTAAAAGTGATTTAGGAAGCATTGTAGAGAAAATAGAAAACTATTTACTGATACTTACCGCAATAAATCGAAGTAAGATTTACCCTGTCACAGTATTTACTGATACTTACCACACTAAACCTAAGTAAGATTTACCTTGTCACAGTATTTACTGATACTTACCACACTAAACCTAAGTAAGATTTACCTTGTTACGATATTTACTGATACTTACCACACTAAACCTAAGTAAGATTTACCTTGTCACAATATACTTACCACACTAAACCTAAGTAAGATTTACCCTGTCACAGTATTTACTGATACTTACCACACTAAACCTAAGTAAGATTTACCTTGTTACGATATTTACTGATACTTACCACACTAAACCTAAGTAAGATTTACCTTGTCACAGTATTAACTGATACTTACCACACTAAACTAAGTAAGATTTACCTTGTCACAGTATACTTACCACACTAAACCTAAGTAAGATTTACCTTGTCACAGTATTAACTGATACTTACCACACTAAACCTAAGTAAGATTTACCTTGTCACAATATTTACTGATACTTACCACACTAAACCTAAGTAAGATTTACCTTGTCACAGTATTAACTGATACTTACCACACTAAACCTAAGTAAGATTTACCTTGTCACAGTATTTACTGATACTTACCACACTAAACCTAAGGTAAGATTTACCCTGTCACAGTATTAACTGATACTTACCACACTAAACCTAAGTAAGATTTAACTTGTCACAGTATTTACTGATACTTACCACACTAAACCTAAGTAAGATTTACCTTGTCACAGTATACTTACCACACTAAACCTAAATAAGATTTACCCTGTCACAGTATTAACTGATACTTACCACACTAAACCTAAGTAAGATTTACCTTGTCACGGTATTTACTGATACTTACCACACTAAAGCTAAGTAAGATTTACCTTGTCACAGTATTTACTGATACTTACCACACTAAACCTAAGTAAGATTTACCCTGTCACGGTATTTACTGATACTTACCACACTAAACCTAAGTAAGATTTACCTTGTCACAGTATACTTACCACACTAAACCTAAATAAGATTTACCTTGTCACAGTATTAACTGATACTTACCACACTAAAACCTAAAGTAAGATTACCCTTGATCACAGTATTTACTGATACTTACCGCACTAAACCTAAGTAAGATTTACCTTGTCACAGTATTTACTGATACTTACCACACTAAACCTAAGTAAAATTTACCTTGTCACAGTATACTTACCACACTAAACCTAAGTAAAATTTACCTTGCACAGTATACTTACCACACTAAAGCTAAGTAAGATTTACCTTGTCACAGTATACTTACCACACTAAAGCTAAGTAAGATTTACCTTGTCACAGTATACTTACCACACTAAACCTAAGTAAGATTTACCTTGTCACAGTATTTAACTGATACTTACCACACTAAACCTAAGTAAGAGATTTACCTTGTACGCAGTATTTACTGATACTTACCACACTAAACCTAAGGTAAGATTTACCTTGTCGCAGTATTTACTGATACTTACCACACTAAACCTAAGGTAAGATTTACCTTGTCGCAGTATTTACTGATACTTACCACACTAAACCTAAGGTAAGATTTACCTTGTCGCAGTATTTACTGATACTTACCACACTAAACCTAAGTAAGATTTACCTTGTCACAGTATTAACTGATACTTACCGCAGTCAACCTAAGTAAGATTTACCTTGTCACAATATTTACTGATACTTACCACACTAAACCTAAGCAAGATTTACCTTGTCACGGTATTTACTGGTACTTACCGCAGTAAACCTAAGTAAGATTTACCTTGTCACAATATTTACTGATACTTACCGCAGTAAACCTAAGTAAGATTTACCTTGTCACAGTATTTACTGATACTTACCACACTAAACCTAAGTAAGATTTACCTTGTCACAGTATTTACTGATACTTACCACACTAAACCTAAGTAAGATTTACCTTGTCACAGTATTTACTGATACTTACCACACTAAACCTAAGTAAGATTTACCTTGTCACAGTATACTTACCACACTAAACCTAAGTAAGATTTACCTTGTCACAGTATTTACTGATACTTACCGCAGTAAACCTAAGGTAAGATTTACCCTTGTCACAGTATTTACTGATACTTACCGCAGTAAACCTAAGTAAGATTTACCTTGTCATGGTATTTACTGATACTTACCACACTAAACCTAAGTACGATTTACCCTGTCACAGTATTAACTGATACTTACCACACTAAACCTAAGTAAGATTTACCTTGTCACAGTATTTACTGATACTTACCGTAGTAAACCTAAGTAATATTTCATCTGTTTTCATTATGACTGGAATTACTTAAGGATAAATAATGAAATTTAAAGAAAATGAAATACCTTGAACTAGTTAGGTACTTGTCAGTAATAAATTGGTATAATCAATTTGCCGATTTCATCAATAGTAGTAATGATGTGGCTATTGTTTTGCATTATATGCCATAAAAAATTGATATTTCTGTTTCAGTAGTAAAGAAATCTTGCTTATGTCACTTTGCTGGAATGAGTAATGATCCCCAATATCTGAATTGAATCCTTTGAAAAGTCTGAATAAATGAACCAGTATGTAAATTTCCATTTAAAAAGAGTCAATACAAAATCCGCAGTACAGAAATAACAACAACCTTAATCAATATTAGAACAAGGTGCAGGCTAACTCAAATATGTACTCAACTCACAAGGTTTACAAAAAAAATTAATGTAGAAAAACAGTTGTAATTACTGCATGTTAAGCTGACCGAATCCTGCGGCATTGATCCGGGTCCGCGGAATGCTTTAAGATCAGGGAGTTCTTTTGTTGACTGCATCATGCAGCTGGGAATAGTCTCTAATGATTGTGATTATGTTATGTCAGCTAGGGCGGTGAGGACCACCACTATTTAGCCTGGAGGTAAACTCGGTGATAATAATTATTGGATATCGGTGTCGGAAACAGAAACAGATACTCCTTATCAACAATAATAGACATTTATGTAGATTAAACATCGTAGTACATTACTAACATAAGGTCATTCATGTGATACTGGTAAAGGTCACGGAGCAGAATCAGCTAGAGTTTGAACTTATTAGTATCTATATAGGTATGAATATATTGGTGTACTTGTTGGTGTAATTATTGGTGTAATTGTTGGTGTAATTGTTGGTGTAATACTGGAGGACTGCTGGTTTATAAGGAAAGCATGCCTGGTAATCGACAACTCAGTATAAACAGACTGGGCACCTGCTTCCCGTTTATTCTATGGCTTGGCTTATGTTTTTCTCTTTTTCTGATCCAGACTTGAACTGGTGGATGGTATATATTTAGATGTATGTGCCTCTCAGATTGAGAAATTATAGATGTTTTTTTTTAGATTTCTTAATTAGTTTGATGAAATTAGCTTCAGCATGTCTACCTGAGTAATGTGATCAACAAACATTGGAAAATCTTCAACATATAGTACATGTATTTTGTGTTGGAATTTTTTCTGTGAAACTTGGATTTTAAATTGCATTTGGACTGTTGGCTATGAGAACATAGTGAGGCCGCCTACCTGATCAACCTGTGTCAGGCTCCTTGTGAAAGTGATACTAATTAAGAAAACTTGCAGATTGGTAAAGTGTCGCTGTCCTAATGTTGTGGTAGAAGACTTATAATTATTGAAAGCAATCAGTATCCACGGAAACTCAGCATCACTACCTCCCTGGAGATTAAAACTCTCTCATTTCAATATAGATTGCTGGAAGATATGTTTTAACCATCATCAGAAATAACGGAAATCTTACCAGAGATACATGGAATTTTACCAGTTTAGATCTGATAATCAGAAATAGTATTAAAATCGAAGTGTCAACTCTAGCTGGATAATTTTAGTTTTTGGAGAAACTTATCTTTTATGCATACCAATAGAGTGTTTGCAGCACACGGAATCAAATAATCTACATATATGTGTATCATTTCATGGAAGAATTTTTCATGTGTGGGAATGTAATGTATAGTGTTATTAATATTGTATGTGTCTACAGATGTTGGAAAGTTATCGTGAACTGTAGTAACAATGTCCTCTTCAATGGCCAGCCTGATTTGACTGTCTTTCTGTGCGGGTTAGCCTAATATCATCAGCCACAATCACCTTGTTTTACGAGGCTATATTGTGCGGGTTTATGTAACACCGAAGATATAAATTCCCTGGATCCATTGCCACTAGATTCTTACAGGAAACCATTATGAATACAGAGTCTCGGAAAATTAGTCAATTACACCATCAGTGTTCTGAATGTTCTGACACTCGGTCCAATTTATCAGCTATGATTTAGATTTTAACCTCATCTTTTCAAACAAGATACCATCATACTGTGTGCAAAATTTCAGAACATTTTTTATTGGTAACATCTACCACTGTTTTACAGAACATTTTACTCTGTTTTGACCTAAATTCTTCACATTTTTTTGCTATGAAGAAAATTATCACTTTTTATTAGAGATATTTCTTTAATGTTTTAGATATACGAAATGACAATGTTAACGCCAGGAGCTGATATCATACATTAAACTGAATTATGTCTATAATGCTAAAATGGTAGATGAAGGAGCTCGTCTGATTTCCTGTGATATGGTACAGAGCAGTATTTTGGTGTCTTTACTATGTTATTACACCGGAGTTAGACTGGCCAATGATGAGAAGATAATTTTCTTTGACAGTTTCATCGCTGGTTTGATGTGACTAACAGATGAAAGAAATTACAACCAGTGAATGTGTTCCATTTAGTGTATGTTATTCCCGAGAAGGAGTGAGTCCCCATTTAACGTGTGGGCTACAGGAGACAGTCCAGAGAGATGTAGCACCTATATTGGAACTGTATGTATGTTACAATGCTTTTAAAGATAAACACACAGTGATATCTCCCTACAGCAGGGTGCTGGAGATATATAGGTATGTGACCAAGCATGGAGGCACTGATAGAAAATAAATAGTAAGACTAGGTAATATCCAACCTGAACAGATGGATTTTTACAGGAAATGGTTTATAGGGAACTAGAGGATCGTGTAGCTGGAGAATGTTTAAAGCTCTCCGCTGAGATTCTCTATACAATGCATTTGTATTTATGATTGGTGAGGGGAAACTTTGGATTTCTGTGCATCACACACAGATTAAGTGATGAAAGGTAGGAGTCATATGGATGGACATCTTGTACATCTTCATGAGAGCTCACAATAGTGCAGGGCCATCAGACACCGAGCTGACTGTTAGCTCTGCTAGGGTTTATAACACCGATGTGACTGGACGGCAGACAAGCCTGCCAGGATATCGGGGTGGACGGGGGACAACTAAGGATTCCAGCCCCCGTATCTCCAGTCAAAATGGTTACCGCTGTGATAAAGATGTAGAAGGAATAAACAGGGAGAGATACAGGATATCTGGTACTGTGTTTGTACCATCCGAGGAAATGTCAAACGGTCAGCTCAACAGACCTACCACATCCTTGACCAGTCGTGTGATTCGTAGGTACCAAGGGGCACAAAGCCTCAATTTGGATTCTACTCCATCCTCTCCCGACTCTCCAGGAGATACTTGTGGATGTAGGATACCTGGAATGAGGTCGGACAGGGTTCACCCAGTTAGTGGTAATAACCAGAGTCCAGCCAGGGTCAGTTTTCAGGACCCTTCTCGGTTAACGGTGCGCCACAATGACCAGCGATCTTCCCACGACCAGAGGAGGTACAGGAGGGCGGAAACTGTTTGTACTGCCCGACCCCACACTATGGCCGACTACAGTCAATACTCGGAGTATCTGTACTATTACCAGACACTTCCACGGCATCAGTCTCGAGGGGTGAGTCTTTACAATATAGCCAAACAGGGGATTCATAGGGGTAGTATTAGGGGCGGAGGGGCTAAATGATCAGGGCTTGTTGGAAATATAAAACGCAAGGGTACATTATGTGCTTGAGGGTATATGGGTAAGGTGTGGGCTGGCAGGGATGTTTACAATAAAAGGGTGTAGGCTTGTGGTCAGTGGGAGGGGTATCTACATAAAGAAGGAAGAATTGTAAGGGTGTAGTGTGGGTAGGGTGTTTACATTAACAGGAAGTGTATAGGGGGGTGTTGTAATGTATTAACAGGGATATGGTGTGGGCATGGGTGGGGGATGGTTTACACTCAATTACGGGAGTAATCGTTCAGTGTCAACTCTAATCAATGTGTGTTAGAACATTAGCTTGTATTAATATGGAGCATTAATAGTTATCATTGTCTAAAAATGTGTTGATTTGTTATTATACAGAGGAGGAATTTATAGAGGGAATGAGATGACAATTACACTATTATCTACAGGGCCATGGTGCCTTAACATTGAATATTAGACTGGTGTGTGTAAAATTACACTGAATGATATAAAATTACACCGATAGATAGAAAATTACACTGAATGATATAAAATTACACCGATAGATAGAAAATTACACTGAATGATAGAAAATTGCACTGAATGATATAAAATTACACTGAATGATATAAAATTACTCTGAATGATTTAAAATTACACTGAATGATAGAAAATTACACTGAATGATTTAAAATTACACTGAATGATATAAAATTGCACTGAATGATATGAAATTACACTGAATATATATATACATTGTACTGAATAATAGACTGGAGGGGGAGGGGGGGGGGGGTTATACAATTACACTGAATAATAGACTAGGGGGATGTAAACTTTCATTGCATAGACTTGGGGGTTTGGGATACAGAGGTGGAGGGGTTACTAGAGGTAGGGGGGCGGGGGGGGGGGGGGGGGGGGGGGGGGACTATATGATTTATCACTGTAACCCATGTTACTAATACAGTACAGGGAGGGGAGGGGACTACAGGATTTAACACTGTAACCCATGTTACTAATACAGTACAGGGGAGGGGAGGGGACTATAGGATTTAACACTGTAACCCATGTTACTACTAGAGTACAGGGGAGGGGACTACAGGATTTAACACTGTAACCCATGTTACTACTAGAGTACAGGGGAGGGGAGGGGACTACAGGATTTAACACTGTAACCCATGTTACTACTAGAGTACAGGGGAGGGAGGGGACTACAGGATTTAACACTGTAACCCATGTTACTACTAGAGTACAGGGGAGGGGGGACTACAGGATTTAACACTGTAACCCATGTTACTACTAGAGTACAGGGGGGGGGGGGACTACAGGATTTAACACTGTAACCCATGTTACTACTAGAGTACAGGGGAGGGGACTATAGGATTTAACACTGTAACCCATGTTACTACTAGAGTACAGGGGGGGGGGGACTATAGGATTTAACACTGTAACCCATGTTACTACTAGAGTACAGGGGAGGGGAGGGGACTACAGGATTTAACACTGTAACCCATGTTACTACTAGAGTACAGGGGAGGGAGGGGACTATAGGATTTAACACTGTAACCCATGTTACTACTAGAGTACAGGGGAGGGAGGGGACTATAGGATTTAACACTGTAACCCATGTTACTACTAGAGTACAGGGGAGGGAGGGGACTACAGGATTTAACACTGTAACCCATGTTACTACTAGAGTACAGGGGAGGGGAGGGGACTACAGGATTTAACACTGTAACCCATGTTACTACTAGAGTACAGGGGAGGGGACTACAGGATTTAACACTGTAACCCATGTTACTGCAATATATCCGAACCAATACTGGATGGAAAGCTGCCAAGCTGGGTTGGGTGACAAGTAGAGAATTACCAAGTTTGTGTTTTACAAATGACTTGGCAATCTAACCTATAACAGGGTGGGTATGATGGATCTACAACCTGGCTGTACTTCCTCCATCATATTTATATACATTTTACTACAGAACAAACCCTATAAATAATACAAGTGATAAGATAACATTAATGTTCTTATAGTTATTACCTCAAAGCTCTGTCAACTTAATAAAGTCCATAGTTATATATAAATATATATGCTTTTATAGATGTTTGCAGATGTTTTCAAAAATTATTTTTGTAAGAAAATCAAAATTGTTATTTTTCAACTTCAGTATCATTAGAATTTTAATCTAAAATTAGACTTGTAATTTTCACTCCCCTCTAGGATACACTGCAAACCAAACATTGAAGAGTATCGTAGTAGAGTATCGGAGAAAAGCCAAAGTCTAGTTTTAATTAGATTAATTAGAATATCTCCAATTTAACTCAACAGAAGTAAGCAGTTGTTAAATGTTTCAGTTTCTTGTCAAAAATGTTACTTGAAGTTTAAAACAGATATTAAGTTTTAATTATTTGAGGCAAATCTATCTAATTGAAAATATTGAAAACTTCTAACATTTCATATAAATATATTTAATATTAAATCCACTGATTATGTTTGTTTGTTTGTTTTTTTAATTCAAAACTGTCATATAGCCATGATCATTTGATAATGATCTTGGAATGACTTGGAACACACCCCACCCCACCCCCAACCCACCTCACCCCCATGAAACAATTGGACATTCCGAACTGAGAGGAACATGTGCACTTAGAAAGCATGGCATGTATCTAGGCAACATATACACAATTTATATAGCTTGTCAGCTGTGATGTCGGAAATAGCTGTAGGTTAGGATGGTGAGACAAGTATCTAGGCTCCTGGGTACTCAACTATCACTACAATGTTCATTTTGTTTATTGTACTGTTGTTATGCTAAAAATGCAGGCTGTTTGTCTAAGTAGTGTGCCTGCTAACTTTGTTATAAGAATGTGCTCTAACTAACATTTACATGTGTTTAACTATGTAATACAGGTGTGTCATCTGTTAACAGTGTCAAATATGCATTTTTTCACCTGTGAAACATATGATTCAGGTGTTTCACTGGTTAAATATGTCATACAGATGTTTCACTTGTTTAACTTAATATATAAGTGCCCACCTATTATTAGTCTGTGATACAGCTGTTTCACCTGTTAAACCTGTTATCAAGGTGTTTCATTTCACCTGTTAAACCTGTCATCAAGGTGTTTCATTTCACCTGTTAAACCTCTCATCAAGGTGTTTCATTTCACCTGTTACACCTGTCACACAGCTGTTTCACCTGTTAAACCTATCATCAAGGTGTTTCATTTCACCTGTTAAACCTGTCATCAAGGTGTTTCATTTCACCTGTTAAACCTGTCATCAAGGTGTTTCTTTTCACCTGTTACACCTGTCACACAGCTGTTTCACCTGTTAAAGCTATCATCAAGGTGTTTCATTTCACCTGTTATAACTATCATCAAGGTGTTTCATTTCACCTGTTAAAGCTATCATCAAGGTGTTTCATTTCAATTGTTAAACCTGTCACACAGCTGTTTCACCTGTTAAACCTGTCACACAGCTGTTTCACCTGTTAAACCTGTCACACATCTGTTTCACCTGTTAAACCTGTCACACATCTGTTTCACCTGTTAAACCTGTCACACATCTGTTTCACCTGTTAAACCTGTCACATATCTGTTTCACCTGTTAAACCTGTCACACAGTTGTTTCACCTGTTAAACCTGTCACACATCTGTTTCACCTGTTAAACCTGTCACACATCTGTTTCACCTGTTAAACCTGTCACACAACTGTTTCACCTGTTAAACCTGTCACACAGCTGTTTCACCTGTTAAACCTGTCACACAGTTGTTTCACCTGTTAAACCTGTCACACATCTGTTTCACCTGTTAAACCTGTCACACAGCTGTTTCACCTGTTTAACTAGTTATACAGGTATTTCACCTATTTCTTAAACTTGTCATGTAGGTTTTTCACCTGATGAACTTTTCATACAATTGTCTCACTTGTTAAAATGGTTATACACTTGTTATACCTCAACAATAAAGAAGTTGGGGGTTGGGGGATGGGGGCTATCACTCCGTCCATCCCTCCATCTGTTGGTCTGTCCATCCTCACTCAACATCCTTGTGGGGTGTATTCAATGATTCATTGGATCAAAATTTCTCTGTTGCCTATAGAAGATGAAATTTAGGGATAATTTTGTTTTCTACCCATAATTCATCATTAAATCTCACTGCACATGTGCTTTTATAGCAATGGAATGAATGGTAATTAAAAAAGATTTTGAAATTCCAATCGATCTGTGAGTTGCACCCCTCAAATTCAGACAAAACACTACACAACACAAGTTAATCTCGTCAATTTCGGACATTTCATTCCATCACTAAAAAACACATTCACAATGAGATTTAATGGTGAATTATCGGTAGAAAACAAAACTATTTTAAATTTCATCTCTTATAGGCGACAGATATTTTGATCCAATGAATCGCTGAAGCACTCAAGGATAAGGGGGGAGGGGGGCGTAACCTGGAATATAGTTGCATTGTAGTATTGACATGTCAACATGCCTTACATGTAACATGACTTTAAATATTTTTGCCATATTTTGGGGTTTAAAATCATCTTAGATTTTGAGATAAAAAAAACTTTATTGCTTCTCAAGTTGGTTTACAAATTAGTTTACAGCCAAATTGAATGAATCCTATAATATATCAGATGTGTTTTCCTCTTGCTGTTCAGAAAGAGTGATTTTTGTGGTAAAGATGACATATATTTCGGTGAATTTTGAGAATTATTGATTTGTGAAATTTGATATTTGTTTGGCAATGCATCAATACTTACACATGAGTATGATTTATACAGGGTGTTTCCATAATATTATATGGAGGATTTTTGGTTGATTTTGGAAAATATTCTGAAATTTTTGTGATTTTGTGACATATGTGTAATTCTTGTTCAAACTTGGTCAACAGTGTAACTTATAAATGTCTATTAAGACACCAGGTGTTTCCAAAACTGTTACTATGGAAACATAATGAAGACTCGTGTTTGGTCAAAATTGAAACAGTCCAGTTAAGCTGAAAATTGGCAAAGATTTTGAGGGATTAGTAAATGCAATGTTATTATTTTCAAAACGATTGATATAATTTGGTTGCCATGGTAAATTCTGTAATACATGTAAGACATATCTTGTCTAGACTGCTCCTCCAAACTTGTTTAACCAATCTCAATGAAACTATACATAGGAATGTTAGGGACCATGTGAAGATGTGCTTGTGGGTTTCTTTTTTGGGGGATGGTGGGGGTTTTGGTTGTCATGATAACCAGGTCACTATACATAGGTTCTGTGTAATGGCAAAATTAATTAACGCATCTGTCCTTTGATCAATTTTGTCCAAACATGGTCAAGTGGTGTAACTTATTAATGTCGAATATCTAAGATATCAGGTGTTACCACAACCATTAGTAAGGAAATATAATGGAAGCTTATGATTGGTCAAAATTCAGATATTGTCTCATGAAGCTGAAAGTTGGTACATGTACCGGGGTATATCAGTGTTTTAAGGGGATAGCATTCAATGATGCTGTTTTCAAAAACAAAGATGTCATTTGGTTGCCTTGGTTGCAGATGAGGGGGTAGCAGGATTATTAGTTAGCCATTGGCTAAAAGTTCTAGTTTCACTTGTTAAAATGGTCAAACAGGTATTTTACCTGTGTAACAAGTGATTCAGGTGTTTCACTTGTTAAAACCTTTGATAAAGCTGTTTCAACTATTGAGCCAGTGAAAAAGGCATACTTTTCACCTGTTAATCCTGGCATACAGGTGTTTCACCTGTTAAACCTGCTATATAGGTGTTTTAGCTGTTAAACCTGCTATACAGGTGTTTCATCTGTTAAACCTGCTATACAGGTGTTTCACCTGTTAAACCTGCTATACAGGTGTTTCACCTGTTAAACTTGCTATACAGGTGTTTCAGCTGTTAAAACTGCTATACAGGTGTTTCACCTGTTAAACTTGCTATACAGGTGTTTCAGCTGTTAAACCTGCTATACAGGTGTTTTAGCTGTTAAACCTGCTATACAGGTGTTTTAGCTGTTAAACCTGCTATACAGGTGTTTCACCTGTTAAACTTGCTATACAGGTGTTTCAGCTGTTAAACCTGCTATACAGGTGTTTCAGCCGTTAAACCTTTCTTACCAGTGTTTCATGTGTTAAACCTGCTATACAAGTGTTTCACCTGTTAAACTTGCTATACAGGTGTTTCAGCTGTTAAACCTGCTATACAGGTGTTTCAGCTGTTAAACCTTTCTTACCAGTGTTTCATGTGTTAAACCTTTCTTACCAGTATTTCATGTGTTAAACCTATCATACAGGTGTTTCACTTGTTTCACATTCACACTTGTGCTTGTCATTCTAATATAGTAATTATCTTTTTAATTAGTTGATTGTATTTAATCTTTAATTTTCTTCTACAAAACAACTACGGTAAGTAACCAGGGAGTTAAAACAATTATTATTTTTTGATGAAGTTAGAAAGTCAGACTTCCAGCCATACAACAGAAATTTGTAGTACAGTGTAATTTCAATCGGTGAAAATTCTCTAGAACCAACAATTGGCTGGCATAGAACCAGGAAGTGCTTTAGGATGCGTGAATAATTCAGTTTCTAAATCAAGTCTATACAGGACACATACATGTTCCCTAAAGATATGTTAAATTGAAATATCAGACTTAGAAAAAACAATTAATTGCAAAATCTAAATAGGAGTAAAACACAAGTGGAATAAAATTTTAATCAATTTAAAAATTGATAGCTTCCAGTAAAATTGTTTAAGAAAAAGTCAGACATTCATTGTAGTTTTAAGTCCAAAGGAGGATTGCACAGCAGCAAATTGTTGTGTTGATACTCTGAACTTTCTGCACACATAATATGACGAAAGTTAATTACATGCAACTGTCTCCATGAAATTTGTGCAAATGGTATGAAGAGGTAATTCAATTTAACACAGTAAAATTAATTAATGATGACCCGTTACCGAATCCAATTTAAATTCTTTGGGGATAATTACTGTTGATGTTTTGGCGCAGAGTCTAAAAAACCATGAGGGTTTTCAAAGACAGTTTTGTAATTATCTTTAAGCTTCAGTTTCTCTAAGGAACATATAGCCAATTTGTTCTAGTCTCAGAAATTTGGATTTGTCTGCAATATGTATCAGGTAAATCCATATGGATCCTAAATATAGGTTGCATCACCCCATTATCAGTTTTTACAGTTCCCCAATTATCAATAATTTCCCTTGTAGATCCCCCATTATCAATAACCCTTTGAACAGTTCCCTCATTTTCAATATTTTAACCTTTGTAGAATATTACCCCATTTTCAATAACCCTTTGGAGAATTATTGCCCCATTATCAATAGCCCTTTGTAGAATATTACCCCATTATCAATAGCCCTTTGTAGAATATAACTCCATTATCAATAACACTTTGTAGAACATTACCCTATTATCAATAGCCCTTTGTAGAATATAACCCCATCATTAGTAACCCTTTTATAGATTTATTGAATTAATAATATGAGCATAAGACCAGACTAATACAATTAACTCAGTTATCAGAATCGTTGAGCTTGGAAAATATTAAAGTGAAATTGGTCGCTTTACCAATGTAAGAATGAATATGGAAGTGTGGATTATAAACCTACAGAGATATGTAAAGTAAGTTGCTGAGATTGTAGAGGTCAGTAAACCCTGCTGATCTTGTGTATAGGTCTGAGCTCCAAAGTGATTCTCTTAGGAATCTTGAATAATCACTCAACAGGATACTTCTGGATAAAGTAGGATTAGATCTGTGGCTTCAGGTGTGGCTTAACTTCAGATGGAAAGATTGCCAGAAGGAAAAATATATCATACCGACCTTTCCATCTAAAAAATCTACTCTGTCACTCATAAGTCAAGAAAAAGAAAATGTAACATTTTGATAAATCATCTATTATAAAAACTTCTGTTTTTTTGTTTTACAAAACATGATGGAATGACATAGGGATATGTTATAGACATAGAAGTAGTCTCCCTTGACACAAGTAAAAAAACATCCCCTGATATAGTAAACAGTCTCACTTGATTAAACAACATAGACATGCTTGGTTTCCCTGGATTTTGGGACCTAGAAGTTCCCTTTATGAAAATGTAGAGATAGTCTAACTTGATAACGTTGCAGAGAAATCACCTCTCTCCTATCAAAGAGACATTGGAAAAGTCTCCCTTCGTGTAAATTGAGAAATTGTCTCCTTGGTATAGAGCAACTTGGAAATTGTCTCCCCTGGTAAAGTGACATAGACAGGACATACATGTATGAATAGTATTTCTCGACAAAATGATATAGAAATAGTCTTTTTTTGATAGAAGGATATGGAAATAGTCTTTTTTGTTAGAAGGGTATAGAAATAGTCTTTCTTGACAAAATGATATAGAAATAGTCTTTTTTTGATAGAAGGATATGGAAATAGTCTTTTTTGATAGAAGGGTTTAGAAATAGTATTTCTTGATAGAAGGGTATAGAAATAGTCTTTCTTGATAGGATATAGATATAGTCTTTCTTGATAGAAGGGTATAGAAATAGTATTTCTTGATAGAAGGACATAGAAATAGTCTTTCTTGATAGAAGGGTATAGAAATAGTCTTTTTTTGATAGAAGGATATGGAAATAGTCTTTTTTGATAGAAGGGTTTAGAAATAGTATTTCTTGATAGAAGGACATAGAAATAGTCTTTCTTGATAGAAGGACATAGAAATAGTCTTTCTTGATAGAAGGAAATATTTTCCATGACATAGAGACAAAGAAAATACATTAGTTGAAAGAAACTTATAAAAACTTATAAAATTAGAGAGAAATATACAATGGAATCAAAGTGAAAACACTCATATATATATATAATTATTATATAATTTATCTATGTTATAATATATATATAATATCAAAGGAAATGGATCGTTACTGATGTAATAAATACCAATCCTAATTCTCCATTCCTAAAGACAGAGACATTCAGCGAAGTTAATATTTTGGCAGAAGCATGTACATATGTATGTATCCTTATTCCATAATTAACATGTTAATATCAAATATTAATTAAGCATTATATTTCTAGTTTGAGAATGAAATGTCACCATCCTCTAAGTTCGAAATATTGATCTGTCTAAAACAACGAGGCTGTACATTAGTGCATGTACAGGAATATCAAGTACTTAAAATGTCACATCCTCATAAACTACAGGGAGGCTGCCGTTGGATCGCTGTACCGACTATATAGGGACCAGGTGATAAAAGTCAGTAATCCTGTTTAATGTGTTAAGTGTGTTAACCTCAGTTTTACATTGTGATTTTAAGATAGAATTTTATGCAATATGATGCGTTTAAGATTCAATTTACATTCAACTTTCCAGCAGAAATTCATTCATTCATCAATACTGATTTAATGCTATCATCAACAGAACAATTTGAGTACACCCTGACTGGTTTGGGTCGAATTGAAGTGTTACTTGGCTTTCAATTTTCTTTTATTCATTTTATCTTGACTTTTGATATGTCTGTCAAAACCAGACAAGAGTTGAATGACTTATACCTCTCACAGTCATCTGTAAATTCTGTTCTTCGTTGGAGATCTGTTTGAAATCTTGTAGACTTTATAAACATGATATGTAATCGTGTTTTCCTGAGTGTCATTTGAATGAAGAGTTAAAGCCCTTTGTTTACTGGGTGATCTCTCCTAGGATCTGTTATAATGACATGTTGTAATATGTTTCCTTAAGCAGCCAAGGCTTGAGAATTCAAAAATAAAAATATCTAGCGCTTATTTCATTAAAATTTCAGCTGAAATAAAAATTTTCATTTAAGCCCAAGATCTGAATGTATACCCCTTAAGGAATAAGCAAGAGGTTGGAAATTCGAAAAAGGCATGTTTATGTATGAGAGTATCTAAGGCCTTAGAACACAGAATTATTAGAAGTGTCATCGCAAGATCTGTAGCCTAGATGTGGCAGAGTTCAGTCTCCTCAAGCTTATCTGAATGGCAGTTTGGTAGATTACATAGAGAATGAAAAAAAAAAAAAACCCAATTAATTCTAAAAATCCTGAAATGATCCATTGAAACTGGATACATGTTGATGAGCTATGTGATAAATATAGATATATAGCATGTAAGAGATCAGATTTGTTGATATGTGATGCATGCTGGGAAATTCTCATTATACTCTATCATCAGTGCCTCAAGCTTATGTCACTGCATAAAGGTCTCAACTATATATCATACCTTAGTTTTTAAGTATGAAAAAGTTTTGCTTGATGCCAAGATTTATATGATCATTATTGATACATGTAGGCGGTATTTGTCTGAGCTCATCAATAAATACATACATGTGACTGTGGCCCACGGCATATCAAAAATATTGAAATTTGACAAAATACAAGAGAATTATTCATAAAATCAAGAAAGTTAATGTAATATGGAATTTATGAAACATGTTTGAAATTTGATATATCACAAGTCTTTAGGTGAGAGACATCAAATTATCTCATGAGTTTCATATAATGAGTATGACACAAGTGTACAATTCTATTTATCACATAGCTCATCATATTCATAAGAAAATAAGGAAAAACTCTCTGATTTATTTCCCTATAAGACTGCCTAAATTCCAGTTTTATTTTTAAATGTTAGTGTAATGCCACTTAAACAATAATTTGTTTATAATGTCCAAATAGTGTTATCAAACATTTATCTAAAAAACAATATTATTGTCATGACCTTATAACATAACAGAACATGCCATGTGCTATTTATATTAATTTATAGTAAATACAATTTTGTCTGTATGGACACTTGTAGTATGGACACTATGAGTGCCAGCAACATAGGCACTAGTCAATATATATGGACACTAGTCAATATGGACACTTATCAGTATGGACACTAGTCAATATGGACACTTATCAGTATGGACACTAGTCAGTGTGGACACTAGTCAGTATGGACACTAGTCAGTGTGGACACTAGTCAGTGTGGACATTAAATGGACAATAGTCAGTATGGACATTTAAAATTATTGACTTCAGTTGCACACATAGGAAGATACTTTAAACCACACAGTAGGATAGGAAGTATTTATTAGAATAATACAGGAGTAACACTTCATTTTCTCAAAAGTTCCTTCAAAATTAGCACATCTCAAAGACTTTCCTTTAATTATTGATACAGAAGTTGTCATTACCATAAAGAACATTTCAGTTCATTAACGTGAATGTAATTAGTGTGTAGTTACCTATGTTAACAGACAGTCCTGTTAACACTGCATTGTATGTAGACTCACTCTATAGTTAAAGGGAGATAACTCATTTTATTGTCTACAGACATGGTATATAAATCTGGTGGTGTCATCACAACAGCTAGTTAAGCTTCCTTCTCACTAAAATAGAGGAATGTCTGGTGTGGGTTTTATTCTGCAGGAAAAAGCAATAATGTGTTTCCTGTGTTCCTCCTGGAACCGATCATCTTAGTTATCCTGAAAAAAACGGCAATAGTAGGTTCCATACTACTAAAACCCTATTAACAGTCAATACGGTGAGGCAATTTAGTGAATTTATGTCCGTCTATCCATTTATTAACGGTATTAACTACAACTGGCCATCAAGTTTGACGAGAATTTCCTGGAAACTAACTGAATCTCTGTATTAAAAGTTACTGTTTCTAGGTTTCTGAGATAAAATCATTGAAAGACTAGTTCAAGGTTAAAATCATGTACACTATGTATGGTTGAAAGCTCATAATAGTGTATAAAATTGAAATAAAGTTCTGATCAATTTAGGACAAAAAGCTGTTTTAAGAAAGCTTTATATTTAAAAGAAAATTTAATCCATACACGTTTCTTGCCCAGTTAATATGTTAAAACCATCATGATATCTGATTTCACATTTACTTTGATTATTATTATATTTTTTTTTATTTTATGAAATGAACTTGATCCATTTATATGTTTATATGTTAAAACCATCATGATATCTGATTTCACATTTACTTTGAATATTATTATATTTTTTTAATTTTTAGACCACCATCTAAAGCTGAGCTATTCAAATTACCCTACATCTGTGGTGGTTAAACAATCCTTATTGCTTTTTTTGGAAAAGTACTGGTGAGATTATATATATACATCTCATACTTCATATTTAGATTTTTCTTGTGCTTGTTTAATTTAGAGTCTGATTGCAAAAACAAAATGGCCATCTTGGATTCTGAGAGTTGAAGTTTGTTAACATTATTTCTTGAAAAGTACTGGATGGATATTTCTCAAACCCCATATGTAGGTTCCTCTTGAATCCTAGTTGTGCCCCATTTAATTTTCAGTCTGATAGGGGGAAAAATGACTGACAGAAAGCCATTTTGAATTCCGACAGTTGAAGTTTGTTATTGGTTTTTCATGAAAAGTACTGAAAAGATAGTTCTCAAACTTCACATGTAGGTTCCATTGGTCCTTGGTTGTGCCCATGTAAGTTTGAATCTGATAGGGGAAAAAATACCAGAGAAGCCGCCATTTTGGATTTTGACAGTTGAAATTTGTTATAAATACATTGAAAATTTGTCTTGGATCTCCCTTAGACTTCATATTGTAGGTCCCCCCTGTTATTATATGATTCAGAGGAAGTGAGAAAAGAGAGAAAAGTAGAGAAAACATCATTCTTTCACAGGACTGATAAAGATCATTCAGTGAGGGGCGTCAAGATCACTCCGGGATCTCTTATTTTTTATCATCATATTTCATTGATATAAATGTGTCTATTTTCTGACTGATAATTTCTACCTGGTTTGGAGATATGTCCTAGCTGTACTCTATCTGCTACTTTTGTCTGCCGCATATCATTTCTCGTTATTTGTACTGTGTAGTGCTAGAACTTTTCACCAGTATTAATGACTGGATATATGACTGTCATCATTAATTAAGCCATGATATTATCACCATGTGGAAATGATGGAATCTGAATTGAGTTGTATGGTTTTTTCAGTATAGCCTCTGCCTTATAATCTTCAACTCTTGATCAGATAGATGTAAAAATATCACTTTTGCAGAAATTTCTGTGCTATACTAGATGCTTAATCTGAACTGTACTTGGGGGTTTGGGGTTATGAAACTCTCAAAGAGACATCATGTCAGCGCCATGCTGTGTATCCTAGGGGCTATAGCTTCCTATCTAGTTGTGAAAATAAACAGGACATGTAATCAGCTAAAAATATCTACACATCATGTCTGTTTCAATGCCACCAGGAGTTGTATTTTGGCCTGGCTTTTACTTCTGGTTCAGTGTTACGTCATATCAGACTGGGACAACATGACATTTTTAAGGTCGTAGAGAGAATTACCAGGGTAAGGTCATACTCCAGACTAACTGGTTTCAATCACTTTAAATGATGTTCTTATAAAAGTGCATTTATGCAGTACCACAGCAAATGTAGATTATTAGATATTTTTATCTAAAACTGTAACCTCTCTGCTAGAAATTGCTCGGTTCTCTTCAATCCATTCATCTCTTCGATTGGTTTTATCTCCATTTCTCGGTCTGAATATTAGCTGTCTGTCTGGTCATATATATTTGCTTTATTTTGTATTTCACTGTTATTTTTTGTCCATGTCTGTTCATTCATGGCTTTCTGTCCATTCATCTCCATGTTTATGTGTGTCTGTCCATTCATCTCCATGTTTATGTGTGTGTCTGTCCATTCATCTCCATGTTTATGTGTGTGTCTGTCCATTCATCTCCATGTTTATGTGTGTGTCTGTCCATTCATCTCCATGTTTATGTGTGTGTCTGTCCATTCATCTCCATGTTTATGTGTGTGTCTGTCCATCTCCATGTTTATGTGTGTGTCTGTCCATCTCCATATTTATGTGTGTGTCTGTCCATTCATCTCCATGTTTATGTGTGTGTCTGTCCATCTCAATGTTTATGTGTGTGTGTCTGTCCATCTCCATATTTATGTGTGTGTCTGTCCATTCATCTCCATGTTTATGTGTGTGTCTGTCCATCTCCATGTTTATGTGTGTGTGTCTGTCCATCTCCATATTTATGTGTGTGTCTGTCCATTCATCTCCATGTTTATGTGTCTGTCCATCCATCTCCATATTTATGTGTGTGTCTGTCCATCTCCATGTTTATGTGTGTGTGTCTGTCCATCTCCATATTTATGTGTGTGTCTGTCCATTCATCTCCATGTTTATGTGTGTGTCTGTCCATTCATCTCCATGTTTATGTGTGTGTCTGTCCATTCATCTCAATGTTTATTTGTGTGTCTGTCCATCTCCATGTTTATGTGTGTGTCTGTCCATCTCCATGTTTATGTGTGTGTCTGTCCATTCATCTCCATGTTTATATGTGTGTCTGTCCATCCATCTCAATGTTTATGTGTATGTGTCTGTCCATTCATCTCCATGTTTATGTGTGTGTCTTTCCATTTTTTGTCCATTTATTAGCTCACGGGTTACGAGTAACCGGGAGCTAATGCTGTCACCCCGGCGTCGGCGTCCCACCCCAAAACTTTAAAGTTTTTGGGGTAAGTTATTGGAAAGATTGTAAGTCCAAAAGTATACACCTCATGCCCTTCTAATTTGGTTTATACATTTATTAGAGATCCGGAAGTGATGTTGTGGCAAAATCATGCAGACAAAATTTGTGATTTTTTTTTGGCATTTTACTATTTAGTGGACTTTTTGACACAAAAAACCCACTTTAAAGATTTTGGGGGTTAGTTTTGGAAAGTTTGTAAATCCACACCCTTCTTATTTGGTTTATACATCCATTAGAGGTCTAGGAGCGATATTATGTGACATACAATTTCAAAATGACATGCTTATACATACATAAAAAATGAATGCATAGTGTGATTGCTGCCGCCGGTGAGCTTTCGCAATCATTGATTGCACTTGTTTCTGTAGATCTGTCCATTTTGTGGTTGTGTTCTATCTCTCTATCGTTGATCTACTTGTCTGTTGTACATCTATAAATCTCTTTTTGTGTATCTGTCCTTTAATATAAATCTTTCTGGTCATATGAGGACACAATTGCTCATTGTCATTACCACAAACTAATGAAACCTCCATTTAATATCTACGGTTTGTGGATCAGTCTTAAGGGGAGCTCGTATTTCACAGGAAACTGGAATCAAAGACATTTCTGTGCTGTCATGGATGTGTCCTAGCTTGGGATGAGACATTTTACTCCCCAGTAACTCTGGATTTGAGCATGTGAATGGCCTCACATATGTTGTTAGTTACAGTAGCCACCAGCTACTACAAAGAGACCCTGCCTTGAAATGATCCTGACTAATCATGACAGGACAATAAACCCAGCTAACAAGCATTGTTATGTTTTTCCTAGACTGGCCCGCAGCCCCTAATTTTTTTGTTAGAATTGCTCTGTTAAGTTCATGTACTAGATTATCTCCCCCTTGTTTGAACTATTGTAAAGCTGACTATATTATGCCTGTCCATTTACTGCTCTGTTACCATGACAACCAATAGTATAAACACTGACATATGTTCAATGTGATAATGGATACAAAATCAGACTTCTTGTAAATGATTTATATTACAGGTAATGAATTTTATTGCATAATAAACTCTCCTAGTATTTATGGTATTGGGAGCAAGGTTAGTTAGAGATTAAAATTTTGCCAGACAAATGACTGCATTTATGGCATTATGACTGACATCTCTTGTCTGTTTAATGTCGCCCAGGCTTATCTGTTTTCAGGATGGCTGACAGGTGCTGACGGCGCCTAATTATGGTCATGTTTTTTCCAGTGTATGTAATTTTAACTCGCCCCAATAATAAAACAGCACCTTCCAACATTGCACAAATGTAAAGTGTTACGTGTGTTTAACATGTTGAGTTCATTTTTTCAAGTTTAGTTTCTAGGTTCTTAATTTGTACACATGTAAATATCAGATAAATTTTAAAAGAGAGATATAGGTTTGTTAATCTAATTTAAAATGCTTCTAAAATTAAATTGCACGAGTTTACTTATTCCTGTATAATTCTATGTACTAACTACATATAGTAGTTGAGTTAGCTTGAAAACAGATGGCTAACATCAATTACCTATATGTCTTAATAACTACTCCTTATAGCTTGACAAAATCTTTAATAGTATTCATTTGATGAAAATGTAACACTATAAGAACAGGTATAATAGGGATATATGATGTAATCGGATTGCCTAAAATATATGGAGCGAGGACAGGAAACTAACTCAAGGCTGTTGCTGTTGTTACCTAGGTTACCTAGCTTACAGGTGAATGATAGAGGTCATAAATCAGGATCAATAAATGAGTTTTTGTATGAGAGCTGGTAAGTGAGTCTGTAAGTCGATTTTAACTCACCTGCCCAAACCTTATTAATGGTGCACTGTCTGTCAATTTGTAGTTCTGACCTTTTCCAGTGTCAAATTTTTCATTCATGCAACTTCTTCCCAATAACAAAGAAGCATAGAGTGTTATAGAATGATAAAATGTTAACATTGTTAAACAACTTTTTATTGACAAACACAAAGGTCAAAAACAACTTTTTATTGACAAACACAAAGGTCAAGGTCATGTACATTTGTATGAAGCACTTTACAGAATGTTCAATCTTGACCATTTTTCGTAGACATTTAAAAACGCAAACAAACAATTGCTACTTCTAAATAACCAATTTGCCTATAGACTTTTGATATTTGACCTGTACTTATCTCAATAGAATGAAAGAATATGAATTTTTTGTCATCATCTTAAGAATAAAATCTTCCAGCAATGTCTTTTCTTCATAAACTGTGTATAAGTAACCTTGTCTGAGAGAAATCCTATATTGGTTCATTGTCTGAGAGAGATCCTATATTGGTTCATTGTCTGAGAGAGATCCTATATTGGTTCATTGTCTGAGAGAGATCCTATATTGGTTCATTGTCTGAGAGAGATCCTATATTGGTTCATTGACTGAGAGAGATCCTATATTGGTTCATTGTCTGAGAGAGATCCTATATTGGTTCATTGTCTGAGAGAGATCCTATATTGGGTCATTGTCTGAGAGAGATCTTATATTGGGTCATTGTCCGAGAGAGATCCTATATTGGTTCATTGTCTGAGAGAGATCCTATATTGGTTCATCGTCTGAGAGAGATCCTATATTGGTTCATTGTCTGAGAGAGATCCTATATTGGTTCATCGTCTGAGAGAGATCCTATATTGGTTCATTGTCTGAGAGAGATCCTATATTGGTTCATTGTCTGAGAGAGATCCTATATTGGTTCATTGTCTGAGAGAGATCCTATATTGGTTCATTGTCTGAGAGAGATCCTATGATATTGGGTCATTGTCTGAGAGAGATCCTATATTGGTTCATTGTCTGAGAGAGATCCTATGATATTGGGTCATTGTCTGAGAGAGATCCTATATTGGTTCATTGTCTGAGAGAGATCCTATGATATTGGGTCATTGTCTGAGAGAGCTAGTTCCTATATTGGTTCATTGTCTGAGAGAGATCCTATATTGGTTCATTGTCTGAGAGAGCTAGATCCTATATTGGTTCATTGTCTGAGAGAGATCCTATATTGGTTCATTGTCTGAGAGAGATCCTATATTGGTTCATTGGTCTTTGATAAGCTTTTAACTTCTCCTTCATTTTTATCGCCATCGTCCTATGGAGCTCCTTAATTTCTTTTACTTAAGCATTGATGTCATTTTTTTTTGCCATCAACGCTTATAATTAATTTTTTTTTAATGATTTTCTAATTTAAAACATGTTTTATGTACAATTTTACTGGTTTTAAATGGGATTCTTTTTCTCAAATCAATATGCAATGTCAATTGTCGTATTGTGACGTCACATTTTTCGCGCCATTCTCGGAATTTCTTTCATAGAAGAATGAAAAGAATTTTTCGACCAATCACATTTGAGTATTTACCATGAAAACAAAGAAAAATTAATTATTTGAGAATAGGAATTAATTTGACATACATGTATCTGTTTTTTTTTTTAATTTCAATAGCAGATGTGTTTACTGAGTTGGATACAGGCCGATTGGGCCTCTTGTCTGTTTTAGCAAGCCTCTGGCAGATGTGCTGTACAAATTGAGCAGGAATCAAATTGTTTATAGAAAACAGATTATTAATTTATGATTTTCTGGTGCTCGCATGAAAGACAGACAGGTTTTAATAAAGATCTCTTTTATCTGTTGGCATGGTGGCTAACATGTTGGAAGCCAATTACATCCTACCTATATGTTGTGTACAACAGTCCACATCCACAGAATCTGACATCTTAGAAATTCACAGGTCTTTAATTATATACATCCAATTTCTGATTTGTCTCCTTCAAACCCTGGTTGCCTTGGTGACAGATATAAATGGTAATGTTGTAACTACTCCACACGGTTTTGATCTCAGCAGAGCTATCATGTATATCCTCTTCTATAATATTTCCAAATTGGAATTCCATATTCCTTATAAAATCTTTAAACATTAAATTATTATTTCTAAATTAATACCCCATATCCTATTTTAAAACATCAGAACAGCAATTTATCTTATTTTTGATGCATTTATCTCTTACATATTAGATAATATCAATATTCAGGTATTAAATTGTTATCCTATTTCTGAAGGAAACAAAAAAGACAAATGCAAAATAACATTACAACAACCTTTCCACATGGCCAGCAAAAGGCTTGTATTGGGGTAAAAAAGCTGTGCAGCTGTAATTCAAAATTTATGGTATCAACAAATATAATTTCATTGTCTGGTAAAAAGCCCAACTCTATTTGAATCTGAGGTTTTACATATGCTGTACTTGTCAGCTTTGTAGAATTCTCCATGGGGAGAAAAGTGCGAGAGCGACATTTTTGACTTGACAATACACTTCAAGCGGGACACAAGTCAAAAAAAGTTGTAAGGGGAGATAATTTGCTATAGAAGTTACTTCCCCTCCTGATCACTTCCCTCCTGTATGTTAAAATACAATTGTTTTATTTCAAACTTGACCAATGTGATATCATTCAAACCAGGTATGTATATAACAGCCAGTTTATAAACCAACAACATCAGTCTTAATTTGTTTGTAAAGTTAATTGTTAACGAGAAGTGGATATGTTCAGAACTCTCAACACTGATATGCTATCTAAAGTATGTTTTAAAATACAGTCAAATGCCAATTATCAAAATGATATCACACTTTCTAAGATACTTGGTGCCCAGGGATTATTGTAGGATATCTGTAACGTTACTTGGTGATATCTACGTTACTTTGTGATATCTACGTTACTTTGTGATATCTTACGTACTGGGAAATAGTCCAGGTGGTACACCTCTCAATTGTTAGATATGGAAGTTCTTTACAGATATTGTCAGGTTGGCAGAATAAACGCCCCTCCTTTTTAACACACATGATAACACAGAAACCTCAGACAGAAAAGCACTGATGAAGCAAATTATTTTCCTATATATAATCCTGCCACATTAGTCTTTTACTGAGTAACACAACACAGTAAAATTAATGTGTATCTTTACTTAGTTAATGAAATACACAAAGATGCAGAGTAGCACTTTTTTTTCTATAAAAAAAATAATAAAAGTTTAAAAAAATCAATATTCTATAAGGTGATGCCAGATGGCTGATCTGAACTACTGTGATGTATATTGATCTACCCTCCCCATGGTAACAGTTGATGTCTCTAACAACAATTGTCATATATATTGATTACACGGAGAAACCCTACAAACAAACTATCAAGATTTCTGTACAATTTAAAGATATTTCATCTCCAAATTAATTTTTGTTTAAGTTGACCAGACTTGTAGGACAAAGTGCTACAGCTGTATGTGTTTTTGACTTTTTAGGGCTGAATTGGTTAGTAGGACACTTCCCAGTTAAAACGAAGTGGTAGAAATCATGATACCAAGATGGTAGACATGATATGTCAGTACACTGAAGCCATACACACCTGATTGTAAGGTACTTGTTATATCTGACTGGCTATAGTACGGCAGGATTAAATATCGGTCATTGTACTGTATAAACAGTTCTAATTGATTACAGAGGAGTCTACAGATTTCCCGATAATGTGTCACATGATCAATCAAGCTGTTTTAATCAAGAAATATACATACTTTAAAAACAAATAGTTGTGTATGTGTATTTTTCTCTATTTTTAGATAAGTTATTTTGCCATTTGATACATAGTGAGGTTATTGAATCTTTTCTCTCTTTAGTCGAGCCACACTATTGAGATTCAGGTTTTGATTTCCTATTTCGTGATATGCCGAGGTGATAATTGACCATGTTCTGATGAGCATGACCGAGGATTCAATCATACGATTTGATTTGGCCGTGATGTGACACTAAGATTTATTATCCTTCTGCACACTACCTAAACACCACACCGACATAAAAATATTACAAGCCTGCAGGGGATTTAGATAATTTCACAGTCGTGGACCAGTGATTTCACGCTTGGTAATCATGGTCTTTTATCCACAAAGACACTGTTAGGAAAAGTTACACATGTGATACACGTTTTATGGAAATGCATTCTAAAGCATGACTGATATATATACACCTTCACATTAATGCACAGGAGTGATTTGGCATGACCCCACCACCCCCAGGAGACTACAATCTGTTAAATGTGGATAACATGTGTTCATGATTGTTGACAAGTTTTCTTGAAATCCTTATACGTACTTGCACCACACAGGTTAATGTTTGTTAAAATTTCATCGTCTATAGGATGTAAGATGCTGTCATTGTGATAATTCGTGTGAAGTTCCGTTTTAATTTGTTTTATCACAAAACTCTGTGGATACGGAATATTTAAAACCAAAAGAGTTCTGGTGATCTACTCTGGGAGAGTATAGAAAGGAAAACGACAATATCAGGTAATGATAACTAATTCTGATATCTTATAAAACACAATACATAACAGGAAGCTTATTTTACCATACCTTACCGTGTTTTATCTTACGCAGGAAATTATTTCATTCTTTCACCTAAGAAAAGCATGTGTATTTTGCCATAAATGTCTACAGTGTATGATTACAATGTCTCTGATAAATAAAATGTACCATAGATAAATTGTCTACAATGTCCCTGATAAATAAAATGTCTACAATGTCTCTTATAATAATGTCCCATGATTACAATGTCTCTTATAATAATGTCCCATGTTTACAATGTCCCATGATTATTAGAATCTTTCACCCCCTTGGGGGTGAGACAAGGGGATCTCAACCCTCCGGGTAAGATTCATAAGTTGCCGAACATATATTAGTCTATTGTCTATTGTGAATCGCAATAATAATGCTCATCACACAAAACAAATGAATCTTTATCAGTGTTATGTACCTGTGTAAAGTGAATCTTTATCAAAGTTAAGTACCCATGTAAAGTGAATCTTTATCAAAGTTATGTACCTGTGTAAAGTGAATCTTTATCAGAGTTATATGCCTGTGTAAAGTGCATCTTTATCAGAGTTATGTACCTGTTTAAAGTGAATATTTATCATAGTTATGTACCTGTGTAAAGTGAATATTTATCAGTGTTATGTACCTGTGTAAAGTGAATCTTTATCAGAGTTATGTACCTGTGTAAAGTGAATCTTTATCAGAGTTATGTACCTGTGTAAAGTGAATCTTTATCAGAGTTATGTACCTGTGTAAAGTGAATCTTTATCAGAGTTATGTACCTGTGTAAAGTGAATCTTTATCAGAGTTATGTACCTGTGTAAAGTGAATCTTTATCAAAGTTATGTACCTGTGTAAAGTGAATCTTTATCAAAGTTATGTACCTGTGTAAAGTGAATCTTTATCAAAGTTATGCACCTGTGTAAAGTGAATCTTTATCAGTGTTATGTACCTGTGTAAAGTGAATCTTTATCAGTGTTATGTACCTGTGTAAAGTGAATCTTTATCAGAGTTATGTACCTGTGTAAAGTGAATCTTTATCAAAGTTATGTATCTGTGTAAAGTGAATCTTTATCAAAGTTATGTACCTGTGTAAAGTGAATCTTTATCAAAGTTATATACCTGTGTAAAGTGAATCTTTATCAGTGTTATGTACCTGTGTAAAGTGAATCTTTATCAGTGTTATGTACCTGTGTAAAGTGAATCTTTATCAGAGTTATGTACCTGTATAAAGTGAATCTTTATCAGAGTTATGTACCTGTGTAAAGTGAATCTTTATCAAAGTTATGTATCTGTGTAAAGTGAATCTTTATCAAAGTTATGTACCTGTGTAAAGTGAATCTTTATCAAAGTTATATACCTGTGTAAAGTGAATCTTTATCAGTGTTATGTACCTGTGTAAAGTGAATATTTATCAGTGTTATGTACCTGTGTAAAGTGAATCTTTATCAAAGTTATGTATCTGTGTAAAGTGAATCTTTATCAAAGTTATGTACCTGTGTAAAGTGAATCTTTATCAAAGTTATATACCTGTGTAAAGTGAATCTTTATCAGTGTTATGTACCTGTGTAAAGTGAATATTTATCAGTGTTATGTACCTGTGTAAAGTGAATCTTTATCAAAGTTATGTATCTGTGTAAAGTGAATCTTTATCAAAGTTATGTACCTGTGTAAAGTGAATCTTTATCAAAGTTATGTACCTGTGTAAAGTGAATCTTTATCAGAGTTATGTACCTGTGTAAAGTGAATCCTTATCAGTGTTATGTACCTGTGTAAAGTGAATCTTTATCAGAGTTATGTACCTGTGTAAAGTGAATATTAAAGGTATGTACCTGTATAAAGTGAATATTCATCAGAATGAAACCTGAAGAAAAAAATATCCTTATTAGACTGAATTACTGAGTACATATCTAATCTTAAATGAAACATTGTCATGTCTGAGTTAGGAAGAGAATTAAGAGGTGCAATATGAAGTTTTACTAAAGGAAAATTTTAGGTTCTTAGTAAAACCTGAATAGATCAGCCATGTCAGTCTGACTTTGAATTCCTGGCCCCAGTTCATCAATGTTCCAATTAAGGAATTTTGGTAACTTAAAATTCTAAATAGGAAAGTTGTAATTACTAAGTTAAGGACATGTCTTCCTGAATTTACCCAGGTAAATCTTTTGTAACCTCAATGATGCTTTTCTATGGGAAATTTAAGTGAAGGTATTGTCTTAATCTAAGGAACATTGATGAAAGTTCAGAAACTAGGGCTTGATCTGTAACATTATGCCAATTATAGATAACAACCTTATCTATGGAATCCACAAAATTATTATGAAAGAATCAGTAAGTAGCTGGAGTCAGTAATGGATATTTTACCCTAAATAGATATAAGTTGAGATATTTGTAATGCAATTTTTAATAATTTAAAAATCAGTTGAAAGCCTTGATAATTGACATGTGATCTGAAGAATTCTGACATTTTCCATTAGGGCTTTTAGTGGCTCTCTCTCTTTAAATTATAATTCCTTTATTATAATAGTCTTAGTGTAGCTCTGTGAAATGTACTGGAGTTAGTCCTAGTGTGGCTTTGTGAAGTGTACTGGAGTTGGTCCTAGTGTGGTTCTGTGAAATGTACTGGAGTTGGTCCTAGTGTGGCTTTGTGAAGTGTACTGGAGTTGGTCCTAGTGTGACTCAGAGTAAATGGTCCTATATATATAGTGCGGCTCTGTGAAATGTACTGGAGTTGGTGATGGAATTACGTTGGTCCTAGTGTAGCTCTGTGAAATGTACTAGAGTTGGTCTGGGGTTGGTCCTAGTGCAGCTCTCTAAAATGTACTGGGGTTGGTCTGGGGTAAGTTGGTCCCAGTGTGGCTCAGAGTAAATGGTCCTATATATATAGTGCGGCTCTGTGAAATGTACTGGAGTTGGTCCTGGAGTTGGTCTGGGGTACGATGGTCCTAGTGCGTCTCTCTAAAATGTACTGGAGTTGGTCCTGGAGTTGGTCCTGGAGTTGGTCTGGGGTACGATGGTCCTAGTGCGTCTCTCTAAAATGTACTGGAGTTGGTCCTGGAGTTGGTCCTGGAGTTGGTCCTGGAGTTGGTCTGGGGTACGTTGGTCCTAGTGTGGCTCTCTAAGATGTACTGGGGTTGGTCTAGGGTACGATGGTCCCAGTGTGGCTCTCTAAAATGTACTGGGGTTGGTCTGGGGTAAGTTGGTCCCAGTGTGGCTCAGAGTAAATGGTCCTATATATATAGTGCGGCTCTGTGAAATGTACTGGAGTTGGTCCTGGAGTTGGTCTGGGGTACGTTGGTCCTAGTGTGGCTCTCTAAGATGTACTGAGGTTGGTCTGGGGTACGATGGTCCTAGTGTGGCTCTCTAAGATGTACTGGGGTTGGTCTGGGGTACGTTGGTCCTAGTGTGGCACTCTAAGATGTACTGGGGTTGGTCTGGGGTACGTTGGTCCTAGTGTGGCTCTCTAAGATGTACTGGGGTTGGTCTGGGGTACGATGGTCCCAGTGTGGCTCTCTAAGATGTACTGGGGTTGGTCCTGGAGTTGGTCCTGGAGTTGGTCTGGGGTACGTTGGTCCCAGTGTGGCTCTCTAAGATGTACTGGGGTTGGTCTGGGGTACGTTGGTCCCAGTGTGGCTCTCTAAGATGTACTGGGGTTGTGGTAAAGCCCCTGTTACATATGTAACTTTCTCTTTATTCACAGAAAACAAGCAGGTGTGCTGTGTGTTTAATGGTCCATGATATACAGGTATCATGTTCTTACATATTGCATGTTGTTTTTAATTTTAAACCAGTCTAATATCAGTTCCATATACTTTTGAAATGATACTGCCCCATGTTATATTTGAACCAGTGTAGAGCCTTACAAGTCTATTTCAGCCAGTGTCTGTGAATAATGTAACCAGAGCCAGTACGTTTTACTGGAAATATACCTGTGGAGAGCTATTTATATGAATTTTACAAGAAAATAATAATTGTGTGGGCATGGAAACCTAGAGCTGATTTGTATATCATTGAAAACAACCTGGAGCTGATTTGTATATCATTGAAAACAACCTGGAGCTGATTTGTATATCATTGAAAACAACCTAGAATCTTATACCTGTTCTTAACTGCTGGTGTGATTAGTTCATTTTAATGAAATGGTCGTTTGTTTTATTTATGTTCAAATTGACATGATTTGAAACAAAAGAACATAATCATAAGTTTTTGCAGAAAATATGAGATGCATAATAACTTTCTGAAATATTGCAATTTTGTTCTATTTTCAGAAAACAGCAAAATAATAGATAATGCTAAAAAATTGTGATGTTTATAGTTGTGAGTTATCATAAAAAATACACAGGAATGAGTAGTATAATCTGTATTTCATGAGACACACTATATAATGAGGACAATTTTACATTTAATTTCCTAACACTGGATCACACCCAAGCTATCATTTTCTGTAATGTTAATGATATTGTCTGGTTCCCAGTGACACAGAACACTACATGCATGGTAAATCCCTGAGTTCTCATCATGGCATCGCAGCTGCTTCAAATGTCAAAGTTTAAACTGCATTAATGGAACGTAAAAAGATTGAAATTAACTTTTTTTCTCAAATTGAAAATGAGGTAGACTTTAAGTTCTTTTTATCTAAAAGACATTTTGTATTAGATATATCTGGTACTTATCAACCTATTCAAAGAGCAAAATGGTTTATTCTCATGTTCTACATATCAATTACTGATTGGCATGATTACATTTTAAGGTAATGATACATAGCATTAAGTGGTAGTTACATTATTTCTGTTATGTAATTCTTAATTACACTTGAGTCAGGTGTTGGAACATTAATAAAACCAAACAGAGAACATATACATACAAAACCCTAGTTTTTGTTGGATAAAAAAAACCTGATATAAACATGTACTATTAAAATTCTTGGCTGTCTAGATAGATATAGGATCTCCGGTGTATGAGGATCTGTTAGAAGTAGGTTTATATTTTAACATTAAAATCTGTCTCACTAAAATGTTTCTTGTTTGCATTTTAACATTAAAAGCTGTCTCTTTATTATTTTTTTTGTCTTGTCTATATTTCAACATTCAAATCCGTCTCTCCATTTTTTTCTTGTTTAACATTAAAATCTGCTTCACTGACAAATTTCAGTCTTCTCCTCAGAAGTTTGACCCATGAACTCTTTTAATCCCTGGTCTGTCACAGTATAACTCACAGGAACTGATACCCCGATGACTATCAGGGAGAGATACCATATACTATGTAACAGGCTTCTGAAGTTTGGGAAATTTTGAGTTTTACAGCCTGAAACGGATGGAGGACATGTCTGACAAGAAATCTCTATGGATTTCTATAAAGTGTGTGTATCTGTGGGAGGAATGATAAAAAGCGTTGAAGAATAAGAAAATGTAGACATTTTGATGAAAGCCAAATGGTTTTGGATTTGTTTTGGGTGATAAATCAGTGATTGGGTATCTCTGGGTGCGATTCCTAGGGTGATGGTTTTATTTCGGCCAATATCTGATAGATCTCTCCTGATTTATGTATATCTCTACTCTAACACACTCTATCATACATTTTCCTCAGTATACAGACATTTCTTCTGCTAGGTCATTATAACCTATTTCAGTCTTAACCTATGTAAACTATAGCCCTTCCCTACTCTCAAATCTCTAAACACATTAATGTATTTATATCTCCACTTCTCAACATGTGTTACCAATGATTCCTCTTTATGACATTTCATATTTATTCAATGTATTCCTATTTTTTTGGTATTTTGATATCTTTGATATTGACAAAAGATTCTGAATTAATGAAGATGTAAGTTAAGGGGTCATGCATGTAATATGCAAGGGAGATAACTCTAACACAAATTAGCTCATAAACTTAGTGCACCTAGTCCGTCTCGAATGAAAAGGTTCTGATTTGTTTGGAATTTTTTTCTTATTTTCTTTTGTTTTCTCACGTTTTCTCATGTTTTTTGTTTGTTTTTTTTTGTTTAATTATTATGTTTTCTTTTGTTTTCTCATGTTTTCTGATGCCAAACTATTTACTGTAACATCTGACCCAATGATGATTCAATCATTATCTATATGTACAATGTACATGATGCAAACTTTTGTTTTCTAGTTGTTAAGGCCACAGAGGCAGGTCAGGGGTACTGTAACTGCTAAAGAGGACAACTAAGTATTACATTGCATTACCAGTAATATAAAAATCTATGTCATTATCTGACTGAAAAAATTATTTATTATAAATACAACATCTGTACATTCTACATAAACATAACCACTGCTGCACCTCTAAATTCCTAATCCATTTCTTATATTCAGGGAAATCATTAATTCTTAAGTATCAATCTCAATGATTGATCAGAAATCCATTTTTCTTGACATTTTGTTAATTTACTTGTATCATGTATTACCATTTTGTAATGAAATGCCTCTTAGAATATGTACATTCACTTTCCAAAGCTACAACCAAGAAAACTGCCTTCCCAATACATTCACTATCACTAGGAAATGAACTTAGTAGGAGAACAATTCCATTCATACAGTCATCTTCATTACAAACTTACTGATTTGTTTTTACTGTAATTCTTTAAAAGTTTATGTATACAGGTATTTTAGCCTTATAATTACAAACATTGAAATTTGAATTAGTTGAAATATTGATCTTGTTCCGTCTTTGCTGTGTTAGAATTCATTTTGGTTTCAGATGTTAATGAAGTAGTCCTTTTGAACAGCTTTAAATGGAATTTTTGGTAATACAATTGTATCCTCAATGATTTTTCATCTTCATTTTTTAAGGCTTCAGCATGTATGACGGAAATGAAATAAAAAGTGTATATTTGAAATAAAAAATAAAAATCAACCATGTCAAAAGCATACACAATAGCATAAAAAACGGGCAAATTGAACACAAGGTTGATGTGAGAAAGAAATAACAGAATTTAGGGGAAAGACACCAAAACCAAAGGGAAGCCACCATGAAGAGCACTGAGCAATATAAATATGTCGCATAATAGCTATGAGATTTAGCCCTGTATTAATTAATAGTGATCGTGGTAAAAACACTGTGTATACCTACATATATTGCTGTCTTTAAGTTTATAGAAAAGAATGCTGTAGTTATTTGGCATTCTGGATGTTTTGGTTTCTGTGAAAAGACCTGAATTCACCGACTTCCATCCACTTATTTTATCATTGACCATGCTAATGTTCCAGAATGTAAGCATATGGTACTGAATTTTAAAGATCAGTTATTGATACTGCTCTGTAATGTTAAAAAAACCTTAAAGGAATTAAAAACACACTGATGTAGGGGATTAAACCTGGCCAGAACAGATGTTTTGGGAATCACTACACTGGATAATGAATTGTTGGGTCAGCTTAACGACACAATACTATCCCAGTTCGATTTTAGTTTCAAATTTCACAAATTTAATTTTCTTGTTTTGAATTATTACATTTAATATTTAAAGGTGGAATTCTGCCATATTATATATTACATTTCTTCATATAATTTGTATGTGTATATATATAGTAATAAAATATTCCATGTGGATAAGTTGCTAATGCTGTTTTCACCTGAAGTGTTGTGATGACAGATACCTTACCAATAGCCAGAACTTGAGTACCTTGTTTTCCCATCTCATCCCTACCAGAGAGAAAATCTCTGATTTCACACAACAAGGTATTTATAGGAAGCAGACTTCCCTGAATTCCAGGAAGATTTACTTCTCCACGTTGGTGTTTATACTGTATCAATATGGTGCAAGGAGATGCTAAGTTAGAATCATATAATTGTACAAAAGCTGATAGCAATTGTAATATGTACCTTAACTCAAATCCTACAGGCACTTAATTTTATTGTGAAGCTGTCTAAAGTAAAGCTTTTGTCAGATCTTGAAGTCAGTTATTATAATGCAGTTTTATTTATTATGAAAGTAAAGAAGTCTAAATATATTTCTTCCTGTTACTTTTCTTTTAAGTTTCAAATTTCAGTAATTTTTTCAAAAAGGGAAGTGTATTGCATTGTGAAAAAGTGATATTTTCCCTGTTGTAAATATCAGTATTATACTATATTGCTGGCTTTCTGTGTTAGAGTTCATTAAAGGGATATTTTCCCTGTTGTAAATATCAGTATTATACTATATTGCTGGCTTTCTGTGTTAGAGCAGTTCATTAAAGGGATATTTTCCATGTTGTAAATATCAGTATTATACTATATTGCTGGCTTTCTGTGTTAGAGCAGTTCATTAAAGGGATATTTTCCCTGTTGTAAATATCAGTATTATACTATATTGCTGGCTTTCTGTGTTAGAGCAGTTCATTAAAGGGATATTTTCCATGTTGTAAATATCAGTATTATACTATATTGCTGGCTTTCTGTGTTAGAGCAGTTCATTAAAGGGATATTTTCCCTGTTGTAAATATCAGTATTATACTATATTGCTGGCTTTCTGTGTTAGAGCAGTTCATTAAAGGGATATTTTCCATGTTGTAAATATCAGTATTATACTATATTGCTGGCTTTCTGTGTTAGAGTTCATTAAAGTGATATTTTCCCTGTTATCAATATCAGTATTATACTATATTGCTGGCTTTCTGTGTTAGAGCAGTTCATTAAAGGGATATTTTCCATGTTGTAAATATCAGTATTATACTATATTGCTGGCTTTCTGTGTTAGAGCAGTTCATTAAAGGGATATTTTCCATGTTGTAAATATCAGTATTATACTATATTGCTGGCTTTCTGTGTTAGAGCAGTTCATTAAAGGGATATTTTCCATGTTGTAAATATCAGTATTATACTATATTGCTGGCTTTCTGTGTTAGAGTTCATTAAAGTGATATTTTCCCTGTTATCAATATCAGTATTATACTATATTGCTGTCTTTCTGTGTAAGAGGAGTTCATTAAAGGTGGTGAACTCATCAAGCTTTCATACATAAACTACATGTTGTGTGACTGCATCTTGTTCCACCTCATTATCGTCACACTTAAAGGTACATGGGTTCATTTGGTGTGGAACACTTTAATGGGTACTGTATGAATCTTCAAATTCTGTGTACCTTGTTTTATACAAACAGTATAGATAAAGAGGTTAATAATGTGTAGAAATAAGATAAACCACCTGATGTATTTATTGTCTTATAACTAAAGATAATTCATAAAATGGCCTCATTCAGGGAAAATTAACGTCTTTTGTTTGATGATTTTTCTTTTGAGGAGAAAAAATTTCACATGGTATATGATTCATAAAAAAACCAGTTCAGTGCCAAGTCTATAGAAAAATCTAATTTAGCAAAGATTAAAATGTCATAGCATTATACAGGGTGGGGAAATGGATGTGTGGGATATCTTGTACATCAAACTATAGGTGGTAAGTTTTAACTCTGAAGGATGTGAAAGATTATGAACTGAAAAAACAATTTGATGTATATATGTTCTCTGATTTTGTTGATTAGGTTTAGCAAACTCTCAATAAGTGTCATGTCTTAGAGTAAAAAGTTGGTAAAAACGAAGATCTGGTTCCTCAGAAATTGGACTCTGTCTACTCAAACATACGTAATGGTGGAATCCTGGATTTTTCTCACACATGGTCGTAAGACGATCAGATTAGTGGTAAATTGTCTGTGTGTCCATCCACTGATTCAGGGAGGTGTACTTCAGGAACATCGGTTTATCCGACTGTATCTCACTCAGCATGTAAATTATCTGATTTTCCTGATTGGGTAGTGGCGATGATTTCATTAGTGTAGAGGGGGCAGTGAGTTTTTCTGCCTCTAACTTTGCCACTGGCTACCAACATAAGGTAGCAGTGTTTGGGAGAGATTATCTAAAGTTAATTGGAGCCCAGCAGATAAGATAGATTTATCTGGAATGAGTCAGATGCATCTATCAGTGTTTTTCTATGGTAATGAAAAGCCTACACATGTAGACGTTCTGTTTGTTGACATAGTACCTGCATATTTACAAATGTAATGGCCTCAGACTTTTGGAGAGAATAATTCCTGTCGGCCATTATTGTAACTTGGATATTATCTTACCATATGCCATCTGTGACTGCCAGAATATGTGGAATGAGATTAAGAAATGTGAACACACTTTGATAAATTCCTGTACAGGATATTTCTGTGAGGAAACATGCCTGTTCTGTATTATGCCATTGTGTTTCACCTGTAAATAGCACTTTCTCTGTGAATACGTGCGGATATTTTCTCAACGCCTTCTTCCCCAAGTGTTCAATTAGAAATAAGCAGTATCAGTTCTTAAATTGATATCTCATGGAGGAAAATATTTCTGTGACCTTTTAGACCTTATGGAACATAAACGTTGGAATTACCTGGAGATATCCTGAACTTTGACCTACACAGATAATTGGAAATTACACAGAGGATTACTCTTTCTTGTTGAAAAATTTAGATGGACACAGCTGATGATGGACACAGCTGATGGACACAGAAGGATTTACATGTTACTGTTCCAACAATTGTGTCCTGTAATGTTGATATGTATCCATGTTTAAAAAAATCTGTACCAAATTTAAGTGCCTAGAATACATCAATAGAATAAATAGCCTCCTCTGCTGTGCTGACATCTTATCCATGGAATCCTATGAAGAATACAGTTTGATGTGGTGATCTCTAATGATCTCAAACTGTTATATAACAGAGCTTGGGTTTTTTTTCTTACGTACTGGTGATATTAGATTGACAGCTGTCACATGTCACACCTTTATCTATTTACACCTGAATTTGGTATTGATATTTCATGTTAATCTTTATCAGATGCTGACATGGTTTACAACTTTTCATCGGAGCCAAAAACTTGACATACGGTTGGGTGTATCATCCAATCATATAATTTACAGTGATTTTATTGCAAAATTATCAGTATAATATTGTGGAAACGTGTGGAAAAGATGGCTGTGAATCCATAGCAACAGATTCAGATATCTGAATTTCTTCACATAGATAGGCAATTTGAAAGTTGCCAATGTTATTGGGAAAGTGAAATTTTTGGCATCAATTCAAATTGTGATAAAATATTTTTTATAATGCCGTCTGAACCAAGCAGCATCATGATTGTGGTATATTGTACACTTGCCGACCAGCTGAGTGGGAATTCACAGAGTCTGCAGACTGTTACCAGCCGAAATTACCACAGTAATTCAGCCATGGATAATACACATACCTGGTCAACGGCTTATAGTGGTCAGGTAAATAGACGACCTTCAGTCTATAGTGGTCAGGTAAATAGACAACCTTCAGTCTATAGTGGTCAGGTAAATCGACAACCTTCAGTCTATAGTGGTCAGGTAAATAGACAACCTTCAGTCTATAGTGGTCAGGTAAATAGACGAGCTTCAGAGTCTATAGTGGTCAGGTAAATAGACAACCTTCAGTCTATAGTGGTCAGGTAAATAGACGACATTCAGTCTATAGTGGTCAGGTAAATAGACAACCTTCAGTCTGTAGTGGTCAGGTAAATAGATAACCTTCAGAGTCTATAGTGGTTAGGTAAATAGACGACCTTCAGAGTCTATAGTGGTCAGGTAAATAGACGACCTTCAGAGATTATAGTAGTCAGGTAAATAGACGACCTTCAGTCTATAGTGGTCAGGTAAATAGACGACCTTCAGTCTATAGTGGTCAGGTAAATAGACGACCGTCAATCTATAGTGGTCAGGTAAATAGACAACGTTCAGTCTGTAGTGGTCAGGTAGATAGACGACCTTCAGTCTATAGTGGTCAGGTAAATAGACGACCGTCAATCTATAGTGGTCAGGTAAATAGACAACGTTCAGTCTGTAGTGGTCAGGTAAATAGACGACCTGCAGTCTATAGTGGTCAGGTAAATAGACGATCTTCAGTCTGTAGTGGTCAGGTAAATAGACAACATTCAGTCTATAGTGGTCAGGTAAATAGACAACCTTCAGAGTCTATAGTGGTTAGGTAAATAGACGACCTTCAGTCTATAGTGGTCAGGTAAATAGACGACCTTCAGTCTATAGTGGTCAGGTAAATAGACGACCTTCAGTCTATAGTGGTCTGGTAAATAGACAACATTCAGTCTATAGTGGTCTGGTAAATAGACAACCTTCAGTCTATAGTGGTCAGGTAAATAGACGACCTTCAGTCTATAGTGGTCAGGTAAATAGACAACCTTCAGAGTCTGTAGTGGTCAGGTAAATAGACGACCGTCAGTCTATAGTGGTCTGGTAAATAGACAACCTTCAGTCTATAGTGGTCATGTAAAAAGACGACCTTCAGTCTATAGTGGTCAGGTAAATAGACAACCTTCAGAGTCTATAGTGGTCAGGTAAAAAGACGACCGTCAGTCTATAGTGGTCAGGTAAATAGACGACCTTCAGTCTATAGTGGTCAGGTAAATAGACAACCTTCAGAGTCTATAGTGGTCAGGTAAATAGACGACAGTCAGTCTATAGTGGTCAGGTAAATAGACGACAGTCAGTCTATAGTGGTCAGGTAAATAGACGACCTTCAGTCTATAGTGGTCAGGTAAATAGACAACCGTCAGTCTGTAGTGGTCAGGTAAATAGACGACCTTCAGTCTGTAATGGTCAGGTAAATAGACGACCTTCAGTCTATAGTGGTCTGGTAAATAGACGACCTTCAGTCTATAGTGGTCAGGTAAATAGACGACCTTCAGTCTGTAATGGTCAGGTAAATAAACAACCGTCAGTCTATAGTGGTCAGGTAAATCGACGACCTTCAGTCTATAGTGGTCAGGTAAAAAGACGACCTTCAGTTTATAGTGGTCAGGTAAATAGACGACCTTCAGTCTATAGTGGTCAGGTAAATAAACAACCTTCAGTCTATAGTGGTCAGGTAAATGACAACGTTCAGTCTATAGTGGTCAGGTAAATAAACAAACTTCAGTCTATAGTGGTCAGATAGATAGACGACCTTCAGTCTATAGTGGTCAGGTAGATAGACGACCTTCAGTCTATAGTGGTCAGGTAGATAGACGACCTTCAGTCTATAGTGGTCAGGTAAATAGACGACCTTCAGTCTATAGTGGTCAGGTAAATAGACGACCTTCAGTCTATAGTGGTCAGGTAAATAGACAACCTTCAGAGTCTATAGTGGTCAGGTAAATAGAGGACCGTCAGTCTATAGTGGTCAGGTAAAAAGACGACCTTCAGTTTATAGTGGTCAGGTAAATAGACGACCTTCAGTCTTTAGTGGTCAGGTAAATAGACAACATTCAGTCTATAGTGGTCAGGTAAATGACAACGTTCAGTCTATAGTGGTCAGGTAAATAGACGACCTTCAGTCTGTAATGGTCAGGTAAATAAATAACCTTCAGTCTATAGTGGTCAGGTAAATAGACAACCTTCAGTCTATAGTGGTCAGGTAAATAGACGACCTTCAGTCTATAGTGGTCAGGTAAATAGACAACCTTCAGTCTATAGTGGTCAGGTAAATAGACGACCTTCAGTCTATAGTGGTCAGGTAAATAGACGACCTTCAGTCTATAGTGGTCAGGTAGATAGACGACCTTCAGTCTATAGTGGTCAGGTAAATAGACGACCTTCAGTCTATAGTGGTCAGGTAAATAGACGACCTTCAGTCTATAGTGGTCAGGTAAATAGACAACCTTCAGAGTCTATAGTGGTCAGGTAAATAGAGGACCGTCAGTCTATAGTGGTCAGGTAAAAAGACGACCTTCAGTTTATAGTGGTCAGGTAAATAGACGACCTTCAGTCTTTAGTGGTCAGGTAAATAGACAACATTCAGTCTATAGTGGTCAGGTAAATGACAACGTTCAGTCTATAGTGATCAGGTAAATAGACGACCTTCAGTCTGTAATGGTCAGGTAAATAAATAACCTTCAGTCTATAGTGGTCAGGTAAATAGACAACCTTCAGTCTATAGTGGTCAGGTAAATAGACGACCTTCAGTCTATAGTGGTCAGGTAAATAGACAACCTTCAGTCTATAGTGGTCAGGTAAATAGACGACCTTCAGTCTATAGTGGTCAGGTAAATAGACGACCTTCAGTCTATAGTGGTCAGGTAAATAGACGACCTTCAGTCTATAGTTGTCAGGTAAATAGACGACCTTCAGTCTATAGTGGTCAGGTAAATAGACAACCTTCAGTCTATAGTGGTCAGGTAAATAGACGACCTTCAGTTTATAGTGGTCAGGTAAATAGACGACCGTCAGTCTGTAGTGGTCAGGTAAATAGACGACCGTCAGTCTGTAGTGGTCAGGTAAATAGACGACCTTCAGTCTGTAATGGTCAGGTAAATAGACAACCTTCAGTCTATATTGGTCAGGTAAATAGACGGCCTTCAGTCTGTAATGGTCAGGTAAATAAACAACCTTCAGTCTATAGTGGTCAGGTAAATCGACGGCATCCAGAGTCTATAGTGGTCAGGTAAATAGACGACCTTCAGTCTATAGTGGTCAGGTAAATAGGCAACCTTCAGCTATAGTGGTCAGGTAAATAGGCAACCTTCAGCTATAGTGGTCAGGTAAATAGGCAACATTCAGTATATAGTGGTCAGATAAATAATCAAGTTGACCTTCAGTCTGTAGTGGTCACTTAAGTTGATAAACGGTTTGATGACCCTCACCTTTTCAAGGTCATAGGGGTTATATATCTTTAAACATGTGTCCCAAGATGCTGATATTTTGCAAATATCATACAGAGATTGGCTGTGAGATTTTTTCATTTCTTTAAAAGTACGTCAAGGTCACCAGTTGAAATAATTGACAGCCCATGAAATTCAAAAGTGTTAAAACTTTAAAGAATCACCTTGATTAACTAAGAGATCTGGCCAAGGCTAAGTCACACTCACTTTAATTATTTGGTCCCATCAGTAATAGCTAACTGTATCTCATCACATGTTTTCAAGTATTAGGACTCAAATGCATTTATAAATGTCTCTCCTTGTCACCAAAATATAGCAAGTTAAAGTTTTTAACTGTTGTGTATGTTGTTATTAGTCCCCTACATGTGAAATCGTGGGGACTATAGGTTTCCTCCCTGTCCATCTGTCTGTCCGTCCATTTGTTCACTCTGTTTTCTGTACTTTTCTCAGCCATGATTCAAGGTATGTTAGTGAAAGTTTGTGTGTAACTTCAGTATTGATCAGTATCTACAAATCAAGTTCAAGTTTCAGGGTTTTTGGGGCATTTAAAGGACAAGGTCACTGTTACTATTTTTTAGCGGGGCTGGTACTGGGGACATGTATTGGTTTAGCAATACCCAGCATGCTTGTTTCATGCACAAATCGCATGTTGATGGGTTGTCGGTCAATCCTGTACAGGTGTGGTGTCATCCATTGTGTATTCACTTGTCCTACAAATGATCTGAATTGTCAAATTTTGACGAAATGTTTGCATGTGAGTGAGATATTTGGTTTAATTATTTGTTTGTTTGTGGGGTTGATATTTACCCCATCACAAGGGTCATACTGAGGCAGGGTATCCCTGTAATAGCTGGTGACTACTTCACTGAACACTTTATTGGAAGCCTGCCACAGTCTTAAACAAGGACACAACCATGACAGTACAGTACAGTCTGAGATCTCAGTTCCCATAGATACACAAACTGACCAATCAGGTACCTCATCTTTACTGAATCAGATGCTTTACTATCTGAACTGTAGTGAGACGACACTCATTCTTCATCAAGGGGTTACCGACTCGACCATGTTTGTTTTCTGGTTTTCTCCTTCAGTTAGATCCTGATGCTCTTTCGTCTGGACTGATAACAGTAACTGATATACATACCTGTCTATAAGGACTGCACGGGGACCAATGAAAACTGGTCGCTATAGATATGTGGTCGCTTTATACAGGTGCTGCCTAGCAGTAGTTAATCATAATATAAAAGTGTGAAGTTGATATAACTCAATTGCTGCAGAATAAATAAAGTTTATTATAAAGATAGATCTACATGATTATGGAGGGTAATTTCTCATGCTCATTTTGTTAGGATGGTTAAATTGTTACATGCAGTGTGTACCTGTTGAGAGGGTATCAGTAGTAATGACACCATTACACAGACGGTACATTACAACATGTCACTGACTGTACAGGAGACCTTTAAAGTAGTTAGCTAATGGAGACACTTCTAAAAAATAGCAGTTCACCTCAGCTTTAATGACACGGGGTAATGTACATCTGAAGATTTATCTGGGCACAAGTGTTAAAAAGATTGCCTCCACTGCCATAATCGAAGGTCTTCTTTCCTGTTTTTGACAGACACATTGTGACATTCCTCAAGTTTGAATGAGGTTTTGTAAAGACTGCCTTAAGATGTCTTTTTCATCATCAAGTTATGGCCTGAACATTGATAAGGAAACACTGTGGTTTTATATTTTTAATGAAGTTTTAACAAATTTCAAAGGTGAAGATTGCTATCTGAAAAGATATATCCTTTTGATATATGTAGTACAGATGTGTTACTGTATTAACCTGGTGTATGGTAATATCCTGGTTATTATAGTATCCATTTGTTAATTTAAAAAAATGATGAATTACCATATTGTCTGGTTATCTACCATAAACCAAATAAAATGTTTATATCTGATGTTGAACAATTAAAGTTTGATATCAAATTGATAAAAAAGCTCAAAGTGGCTTGCATGTTCACAAAATCTTTTTCTATCAGTTCAATTTGTTATAGAATGCCTCAAAAGAATACCTTACAAATGTATTTACATCTTGTTGTTAAAAGCAAGGGTGGTTATAGGCTTGACCTCCAGAACATAATGCCTACCCAAGATGGGGGAATGGATTGAGAAAGAGGCTAACATATATTGCACTCAACCCAATCCCACACACTTACCTCCAGCCCACACACTCACCCCATCCCACACACTTACCTCCATCCCACATACTTACCTCCATCCCACACACTTACCTCCATCCCACAGTTACCTCCATCCCACATACTTACCTCCATCCACACACTTACCCTCCATCCCACACACTTACCTCCAGCCCACACATACTTACCTCCATCCCACACACTTACCTCCATCCCACATACTTACCTCCATCCCACACACTTACCTCCATCCCACACACAACCCCAACTACACACCACAACCCCACCCACACACTCACCACACACACCCCACACACACCTACAACCCACACACACACTCAACCCCGTCCCACAAACACTCACCCAATCCCACAAACACTCACCCCATCCCACACACACTCACCCCCATCCCACAAACACTCACCCCATCCCACAAACACTCACCCCACCCACACACACCCCAATCCCACACACACACTCACCCCATCCCACCAGCACTCAACCCCATCCCACAAACACTCACCCCATCCCACAAACACTCACCCCCATCCCACACACACTCACCCCAATCCCACACACACTCACCCCATCCCACACACACTCATCCCCATCCCACACACACTCATCCCCATCCTACACACACTCACCCCCATCCCACAGACACTCACCCCCATCCCACACACACTCATCCCCATCCCACACACACTCATCCCCATCCTACACACACTCACCCCCATCCCACAGACACTCACCCCCACCCCACAAACACTCATGATCACCCCATCCCACAAACACTCACCCCCATCCCACACACACTCATGATCACCCCATCCCACAAACACTCACCCCCATCCCACACACACTCATGATCACCCCATCCCACAAACACTCACCCCCATCCCACAAACTCTCACCCCATCCCGCAAACACTCACCCCCATCCCACACACACTCATGATCACCCCATCCCACAAACACTCATCCCATCCCACAAACTCTCACCCCCATCCCGCAAACACTCACCCCCATTCCACAAACACTCACCCCCATCCCACAAACACTCACCCCATCCCACAAACACTCACTCCCATCCCGCAAACACTCACCCCCATTCCACAAACACTCACCCCCATCCCACAGACACTCACCCCATCCCACAGACACTCACCCCATCCCACACACACTTATCCCATCCCACAAACACTCACCCCATCCCACAAACACTCACCCCCATCCCACAAACACTCATCCCCATCCCACAAACACTCACCCCCATCCCACAGACACTCACCCCCATCCCACAGACAGTATAAATAACATTTAACAAGATATTGTTATTCTTTCTTTGTATCATGTTGGTATTCTGACATCTTCACCTAAAATTTGGATACAGCTAGGTGTCACAAAAGAGATACCTGATTTTCTTATTGATCAATAAGTATATTTTATAAGTGAAAGGTCCTCTTCATGTGTTTATCCCACACACCACACCAACAAATATCATACTGTAATAATATAACCATTCTAGTTCTTACTTATGTTCAATTACCTATTACAACCATAACAGTCCAATGCTCACCTGTAATTACCTGTATGCTTTACAAAGGTTACCTGTCATGATAGTGAATTATATCTATTATAATATAATGTTTATACCTCTGTTTGTTACAGTCTAATAGCTACCTGTCAGAAAATGCAGATGATAAAGTCCAGAGACTGGAGACAGACAAGCAGAGCCTGACTTTACAAGTCAGTGTGCTGTCCGAACAGGTGGAGGCCCAAAGTGAGAAAATCCGGGAATTGGAGCTTGGTCTAGATGAGCGTCGGGACAGACTCATGCAGGCGGAGAAAATGTTACAATCTGTAAGTCATCATTTTTGTATGTTCCATGCAGTTACACTCCACAAGTGTATGATCCATGCAGTTACACTCCACAATGTATGATCCATGCAGTTTCACTCCATAAGTGTATGATCCATGCAGTTACACTCCATAAGTGTATGATCCATGCAGTTACACTCCACAATGTATGATCCATGCAGTTTCACTCCATAAGTGTATGATCCATGCAGTTTCACTTCATAAGTGTATGATCCATGCAGTTACACTCCACAATGTATGATCCATGCAGTTTCACTCCATAAGTGTATGGTTCATACATTTACACTCCATAAGTGTATGATCCATGCAGTTACACTCCACAATGCATGATCCATGCAATAACACTCCACAAATGTATGATTCATACATTTACACTCCATAAGTGTATGATCCATGCAGTTACACTTCATAAGTGTATGATCCATGCAGTTACACTCCATAAGTGTATGATCCATGCTGTTACACTCCATAAGTGTATGATCTATGCAGTTACACTCCATAAGTGTATGATCTGTGCAGTTTCAATCCATAAGTGTATGATATGTGAAGTTACACTCCACAATGCATGATCTGTGCAGTTACACTCCACAAGTGTATGATCCATGCAGTTACACTCCATACGTGTATGATATGTGCAGTTACACCCCATAAGTGTATGATCCATGCAGTTACTCTCCATAAAAGTATGATCCGTGCTGTTACACTCCATAAGTGTATGATCTATGCAGTTACACTCCATAAGTGTATGATCTGTGCAGTTTCACTCCATAAGTGTATGATTTGTGAAGTTGCACTCCACAATGCATGATCCATGCAGTTACACTCCACAAGTGTATGATCCATGCAGTTACACTCCATACGTGTATGATATGTGCAATTATACTCCATACGTGTATGATATGTGCAGTTACACTCCATAAATGTATGAGCTGTGCAGTTACACTCCATAAGTGTATGATCCACGGAGTTACACTCCATAAGTGTATGATCCACGGAGTTACATTCCATAAGTGTATGATCCACGGAGTTACACTCCATAAGTGTATGAGCTGTGCAGTTACACTCCACAATACATGATCCATGCAGTTACACTCCATAAGTGTATGATCCACGGAGTTACACTCCATAAGTGTATGATCCACGGAGTTTCACTCCATAAGTGTATGATCCATGCAGTTACACTCCATAAGTGTATGATCCACTCCATAAGTGTATGATCCATGCAGTTACACTCCATAAGTGTATGATCCACGGAGTTTCACTCCATAAGTGTTGATCCACTCCATAAGTGTATTATCCATGCAGTTACACTCCATAAGTGTATGATTCATACATTTACACTTCAAAGTGTATGATCCATGCAGTTACACTTCATAAGTGTATGATCTGTGCAGTTACTCTCCATAAGTGTATGATCCGTGCAGTTACACTTCATAAGTGTATGATCCGTGCAGGTACACTCCACAATGCATGATCCATGCTGTTACATTCCATAAGTGTATGATCTATGCAGTTACACTCCATAAGTGTATGATCTGTGCAGTTTCACTCCATAAGTGTATGATTTGTGAAGTTACACAACACAATGCATGATCCATGCAGTTACACTCCACAAGTGTATGATCCATGCAGTTACACTCCATACGTGTATGATATGTGCAGTTACACTCCATACGTGTATGATATGTGCAGTTACACTCCATAAAAGTATGATCCATGCAGTTACACTCCACAAGTGTATGATCCATGCAGTTACACTCCATACGTGTATGATATGTGCAGTTTCACTCCATAAGTGTATGATTTGTGCAGTTACACTGCATAAATGTATGATCCATGCAGTTACACTGCATAAATGTATGATCCATGCAGTTACACTCCATAAGTGTATGATTTGTGCAGTTTCACTCCATAAGTGTTTGATTCAAACTGCTGGCAATGAATTATAATCAACAGATTTTAGGATGAAATTGGAGTAAATACAATTATTTGGCAGATCCTGTTTAGGTTATTTGGGGATTCTGTTTGATTTCGTAAGTGTATGATCTGTGCAGTTACTCTCCATAAGTGTATGATCTGTACAGTTACACGTCATAAGTGTATGATCCGTGCAGGTACACTCCACAATGCATGATCTGTGCAGTTACACTCCATAAGTGTATGATCTATGCAGTTACACTCCATAAGTGTATGATCTGTGCAGTTTCACTCCATAAGTGTATGATTTGTGAAGTTACACTCCACAATGCATGATCCATGCAGTTACACTCCACAAGTGTATGATCCATGCAGTTACACTCCACAAGTGTATGATCCATGCAGTTACACTCCATACGTGTATGATATGTGCAGTTACACTCCATACGTGTATGATATGTGCAGTTACACTCCATAAAAGTATGATCCAAGCAGTTACACTCCATAAGTGTATGAGCTGTGCAGTTTCACTCCATAAGTGTATGATTTGTGCAGTTTCACTCCATAAATGTATGATCCATGCAGTTACACTGCATAAATGTATGATCCATGCAGTTACACTCCATAAGTGTATGATTTGTGCAGTTTCACTCCATAAGTGTTTGATTCAAACTGCTGGCAATGAATTATAATCAACAGATTTTAGGATGAAATTGGAGTAAATACAATTATTTGGCAGATCCTGTTTAGGTTATTTGGGGATTCTGTTTGATTTCGTTTCATATACTGCTGTTCCCTGGTCACAACTTCCTCATATGAACCAAATAATTTTGTGGGTACTGGACCTTGCATGGTGCTTATGAAAAGCAGAATTAAGGGATATATTTTAAAATATCCCATAAGATAACTTTGGGCCTAACTTTTTGATTTATATGGTGTTCGGGGACCGCGGTGACCAAGTGGTTAAGGTGTCCCGACACTTTATCACTAGCCCTCCACCTCTGGGTTGCGAGTTGAAAACCCACATGGGGCAGTTGCCTGATACTGACCGTAGGCTGGTGGTTTTTCTCCGGGTACTCTGTCTTCCTCCACCTCCAAAACCTGACACATTCTCAAATGACCCTGGCTGTTAATAGGACATTAAACAAAATAAACCAAACCAAATGAACCAAATATTTGGTGTTCAGATTCTGGGATATTCTTACATCAGATGTTGACCTTAAAGACCCTGTGTTGTTAAGTTATTAAGGTTATAGCATTATTCTTTACCTACTCCATCTTTACTCAAACTGCTGTATCTCTTAAATTTCTCTACTACCATTTAAATATATTAGTATAGATTTACGGTGTGAAAAAAATATACCTGGTATGTCCCAAGCATAATTTTCAGACTGTTGACTAATAAAACGTAAAGGTAAGAAAACCTATTGAACTTATCATCAATAATCTCTTTGAGGAGTTGATTAAGAGTTCCTAACTGAGAAAACTACTATTGAAATGGATATACAGACAGTTCTCAAATAGGGAAAAATGAACCATGACATTCAAAATAGTCTACTGAATAGACCAACAAGCAAGAATTACACATATACAGTATATCATGGTAATAAACATATATTATGTGTTATTTGATTTGAATTAATGCCAATATTACCTTGGTTCTTGTCAATATAACAGCATTAATGGTATATAAACAATATATAAAAGTAATTGAACTATATTTTTGTGTGAAAGTTTAAGTTAAGTACTTATATAATACAAAATATTCTAATTAATAGAGTTCAATCAAATCTTAAAGTTTTTTTCACCAAACCTCAAAATGTTTATTACTCTATCAAAAAAAAAAAAAAAAAATGTTAACAGAAAATCTTTTTATTTTTTTTTATTTTTAATTAATCAGTTGTTCTTATAATTGGTGAAATATATAGCTTTATTCAAATTATCATTCGAAATATACTACAGCTTCAGTATGACAGGTCATGTTTTTTAATTTTTTTTAATTTTAGAAAAATAAAACAAAAAAAACAAACAAAAAAACTAAACAAAAAAAACTAAGTTAAATGAATATTGAGTTCTAATTATTTATATATCTATAAATCATGACAAAATGTAAATATCAGAGCACTGGAACGTGTTCTTCTGGTAATGATAGTGTATGCATCTATCTTGCGATCAGCTGATAAAAAGAAGCAAAAAATGTTGGTGGTCATGTGCCAGTAAGTTAGAGTTACTTCCCTTGCAACCAGACAACCTTGACCTTACCAATGAATACAGTAGACAGAGTTTGGGGAGAGAAGAAAAGTTTTGATAGTTGTTTTATTTGGTTTGTTAGTTCAACATTTGGTTGAAGAAGTAGGTAAGTACAAAAAATAACATCACTAAAGTTGATTTATCAAACTTTGAACCGTAAAAGTAATTTACAACAGGCACACTTATGAGATTATCTACTTCTATTTTTGGCTGTTTTTTGCATGGCATGCATCTGACTGAGTGCATTGGCTCGTCTCTGTACAGTCAGACAAGTTAACCTAAGGAAGGCAGCTACTGGCGATGATATATCGATGCTTGATCAGGTCTGTAGGTGGAATGTGAGAAACGATTAAGGTGTCAATCGGATTAACGCGGAGCTGTAGACTAGATGGCCTTTGTTGTAGAGTCCAAATGCCGGGGGGTGATTTGGTTTGTTTATCGACAATTGACTGGCTGTTCATTTGTAAATCACTTCCTGTTGTATTTACCAAGACTTGACATTAGTTCAGGAAGGTTTTTTACAGGGACAAGACATAATGCCAGGGCTAAACTATTCACAGGTAAAGTTTGTTTACATATTGACGACCAGTACAAGATGGCTGTACATGTGTGGCTCAGCATGCTATAGCCTACAGAGGGCGATCACTATATTACTTGTGATATTATTGAACATGATGCTCTTCACAGACTGTATAACTCTGTAGTTTGAATGAATTACATTGACATATAATATGTTTGACATTGTGAAGAAATAATGTTTATGTTTACATTTGTTGGTTGAACATTCCATGCTAATATTACATTAATTGAACAGTTAATGGACGCTTTAGAAACTGATGAATGGTTGATGAATATCTATTCAAATACTCAATATTTGTTACTGCACATCTGAAAACTTTCGTTGATATTACACTTATAAATGCCTGCTGTGGAGATTGTAAAATTATTGACTGCCTGGCAATTTCGCTTTCATTTGTCAGTTTGAACAACACGCAATCTGCTGCCTACATAAAATTATATTGATTTGGATTTTTAGATATTGTGTGTTGATTTGGTGTTGTAGAGTATAAGTGACTTGTTATATACCCTATAGTGTAGCTGTAATGGCTTTTAAGACACTTCAAACATATGATGCAATGCTGATCAACAGATGTTGACAATGGTGACTGTCTGTTGTTACAATACCAAATCTTATCATTCTTCATACTTCCACACTACATGACATCTTCAGTGTGATTGTTGTCGACATGGCAATGGATAACTGAAAATAGATGATTTTTTTTTTTTAAGTCCAGTATATTTCTGTACAGTTCATACGAGATATGAGGTTTTGTTTTTATTTTATTTTTTATCATTTGACAACTGACATACTACTTAGCTAGGTTGCTAGATGGATTTGTCAAAAATATTTTGCAGTGTCCAAATGGTTTATATCTTACATAAAAAAATCTACCTCAGTTTCAAGTTGTGTCTGTATAAGATTAATTTCCAGTGTTGGCTTATATGCATATGTAGGGGAGATAATTCTTACAGATAAAAAGTGTCAGCTGTTAATATGATTTATATCAGTACATAGTACTTACTTAAAGTATGCAGAAGCAAGAGTGTTCATTTCTTTGGACCTCACAAGGTTTCGATATAATGTTATAAGAAGATGAGGGTGTAATGCCAAACAGCCAGATTCAGTAGCTGTTCATTAACTTCGGTCGAGCAGTAACAGAGTCTGCTCTACAATAATTGTTGTGTCAAAGTTAATTAGTGTGCACATATGTGTAAACTGGCAATGCCTGAACATTGAAACGTCAGTATCAGTCTCTGGCTATGGTGAGTACACTGTAAGTGAGAGACTCACAAACAGAATAGTTGTATCATCAGTAATGTTTATATTATATTTAAAAAAAATAATGATTGATTACTTTACAGCACAGTAGGTTATTGTATTGCTACAAAAATATTTATTAATAATAAACAATTAAAACTGTTTATAAAGTAAACAAATGATTCAGGATTCTGCTCTATATAAACTTCCCTATATTATTGACTCTAGAATATGACTTTTTCATTATTAATTGTTAGGGATATGGCACAATCAGTCAATTGGCAGTTTTACCTGTATGCAGTGTAAAGAAAATGTTGTCTTTACCTGTATCTATAGAGACTTTTACTTTGGTTCCAAAGTTTGTAAAAAAAAAAAAAACAGCTATATATTCGAGCAACATGGATGTCCATGTGTCCTGCTTTATTTTGACCCCCACAAATGACATAAAAAAAAAGATTTGCTTGAAACTTGAACCTTTATTGTAGCAGCGGACAGAATCAGGTGAAACATTATGGCCCCAATTAAATTAGTCAAGGGTGGGGATTGAGGGCAATCATTGTTACAAAAGGTAGAAAAAAAGCCTACCCATAACAATGTGTTTATTAATTAATTGACACATAATGCTTCATTTAGCCTGCACACCAGTTGTTAATACTGATAAATCTTGATTCTCGTGGGATACCTGAAAGCATAGAAGATGGTGTATCATGTATCAGTAAGCTTTTATTAAATGTGACATTTAGAATGTGTATTCATGGAAGGTACATTATTTTTAAACTTTAAAATAAACATTGAGTTTTGTTTTCCCAGTGTAGGAGCTGTTATAGTTGTGTGCTGCTGTGGATTATTTAGATACCAGTTAGCTATTTTAGGTGTGCAATGATCTTTACATGACTGTCTCATGAAGTTAGTTTGTGAAAAAAAGAAGTTAGTTTGTGAAAAAAAAAAATGTTTAAAGCTGGTATAATGCCTTGTATTGAAGCTGAATTTATGATCAATACTATTGCAATACTGTCAGACTGGTCCTGATGGTATGAATGATGGCTGAATCTGTTTTCTCTCTCTCAAGATCAAGCATGAATGGAAATAATTTGATGAATAGATGTTTTCAGTTCACATGTCATTATTCAGAAGTATTTATTTCTCCTACAATATTTGTACTTTGGTTACACCAGATGGACAGTATTTATAAAAAAAAAAAATATGGAAAATATTGTAATGTTCTTCAGGCTACACAAAGCTTGATGTCAATTCAATTATTGAATCCCAATCTAATCACTTGGCAGAGAAAATGATGAGCGATCAGCCATTGTGTTACATGGTAACCCATTACGGATAACTCTTGATTTGATCAAACCATATTACGCCGCACAACTACATAGAAAAAGGAAAACAGATACAGACCAATTTATGCCCTACCTTTCTAAATCAATAATTGCTACATATCGATCACTGAGTAACATGGAAAAGTGTTTGTTGTAAAAAGTGTCACAAAATGGCCTTTTCTCATCAATCAAGTCTACGTCTGTATTGCTGTATTGAGTGACTATTTATTGGGTCAGTGTATTGATTTCTGGTCAGGACAGTATGGTGTTAATATATCCCGGTCATTAATGTTCACTATCATGGCAAACCTCTCCCTGGGGTCGTTATCAGCTCCTCCTCCTCAACACCTTCAGAAACTCGGATTGTCCTCTCTTAATGCTCAAGTATATATACCAATGCCTTAATTATCTAGTAGTGCTTTGCTAGCTGTTCATGGAAAGCATAATTGGTGTTTACATATAGCAATTTATATTATATTTGAACACCAAAACTTTTGCACAGATTTTCAGATATCAGGTGTTTTTTTTATTACAACAATGTTATTTCCATTTTTTTCTATTTACATCAAACACATCTTAACATCTAGAAATAAAAAGGTTATATGTGGTATGTCTTTTGAAATATCTTTGAATAAAACAAACTTTACAAACTGTATGAAGCTGTTTACTAAATGAAACAGTATCTCCAGAAGAATATCTTCAGGAATTATCATACTATGTGAGTATAATTCATAAAACCAATAATATATTACCAGCAAAATCCTTCCATGTATAAACTTATACAGTTACTAAGTATTGATAAAATCAGTGATCTTCGTAAACTTGCTATATATATATTTGAGACTGATAAGGCACGAGTGACTTAAAGCATATACATTGGCATTTAGAACATACATATGTGTTGGTTTGAAAATTGAAATTATAACAGATGATGATGATTGTACAATACATATGTGTATATCATATGTTAGTAGTAATTTATAGTTGTCCATTAAGTTATCAAATTTAAGTATTTTTTCATCTGGAAAGATTTCGAAGGGCAGCAAGCTATAAATTCTAGCTAAAAGATCGAGGTTATGGTTTCAGTTAAAACATTAAACTACAGCTATAATTTATTTGATGTTTGAAATTAATTTTTAAATTAGACATAATATAAATGAACGTTGAGTTTAATCTGGTTTTTTTTTCTAAATTTAAGTCATTTTTGATGAAGAAAATCCAGGTTTAAATGTGTTAATAAACATAGAAATGGTGTTGGTGGGTTGAATTTCTTTGAACTTGGACTCTGTTGACATACACATGTGCAGGCGAAGACAGAGTAGAATGTTAACAAGTTGGTTTCAATGAGGACCATATGCTGGACCTGTCAAACACCACTTTAGTGCAGGCCCTCTTCCTTGTAATGGTGTTTGCAGAACATTCTTGTAATTTTTTGTACAGCTATATATATCTACTGTAGTACAGTGTTTTGGGATCTTCTGATTACCTCCCTTCGACCTGCTTCAGGATTGTTTAATAAAATTGTACATTGCATGCTATAAATATTTGATTCTTGATCATTTCGATTAATCACAATTTATAATGATAAATAGCAATATATCTCCATGCAATATCATCACAAAGAATTTTTAATTTCCATGGTGTTTAAGTATTAATGGGCGTTTTATTTACTGTATACCAATAGCAATGTTATGTCATATTTCACAATTTGTCACACTTTTAATACTTCGTCACACTCTGATCAGATATAAAGCTGGTGGAATACATGTTATGGTTTTAATTGAACAAACTAAACCATATATGAGTGGTCGTTGAATCCAAAGTGTTTTTGGTCAATGTGTATATACATACTGCCTTGATAGTACATTTATATCTAAAGGAATTTGATACAGTGGGATAGACGGGCATTCCTCTTTCTTACTGTCTGGCCTATAAATGATAAGAATTCAGATTTGTAAGTCTTTGAGATTCACCATGCCTTTATTTGGTGTATACATGTAGTGATTGATAAGTAACAATTTATGAATGAATTTTATCAATTCATACCCATGTACTACAGACTGTATAATGATATGATTTAAAGTACTTATTTGGTCTGGTGGTTTGTATATTGTATGTTTAGATATTCAATGTAGATATCAAATCTGCCAACCAATACAGGTAAAGTATGCTTGATATACTAGCATATTCATATACATAACATACAAAATGTATACAGGTAACATGTTTACAGGTAGATCAGATAATAAACAAGCTGACCATACAGGTAAAACTGTGTGGGGTAATATATACATATTGTAGGTTAGGAAGCGTGAGTGATGCAGGCTTACAGATCTAATGGACAGGTACCTGTGATCAGTCACACAGCCATGGTTAGATGAGTCAGATTGTTTTGAATAATCAGGTGTTAATTAGGCCAAGTTACCTGTGTACAGGTATGATATGACACATGTATAGTTGGCGAGTTTACGTGACACATGTATCTCCCCTCTTCCTGAGACTGAACAGCAGGCTCTGTCACAGCGACCGGCTGGAGACCTTTGTATATTGTATAAACCAAGACCTGATTTATTCAACAAAATGTTTATTGTTGTAGATATATATTTAGGTTGTGACATACAAGTGGTGAGCCAATTGTGGCTGTGAGTATACACATCAAGTGGATTAGGGTATAGTGTTAAACTTATATACAAACTCTTACCTGAATTTACCTGTTTCTGATAATGTAGGAGTCGCCGATGTTAGAGTAACTCTCTACATTAATGTGGATGGATATATTTTATGCTGAATCAGAGGATAAAAATGCCAGAAGAAACAAAAAGTAATGTAAGTAAATAACTCAGTAATATAGAAATTTGATGTAATATTGTGGTGCATGACAAAATAACAATGTCCAAGTGTCCATGCAATGTGTCAGGTCAGAGAAAAGTTTGGGGGGGGGGGGGGGGGGGGGGGGGGTGTATATGTATAAAATAGATCCTGTAGATCAAAGATCCTATGGTTCTAATGTAACATTATGGTTGACTTATAATGGGGCATGCATTTCTGATTGGAGGGTTGCCTAACACTGTGTATCTGGAATGGGTTTGCTGCTTTTGATGCTGAGCATTATCCCCCAACTCTACCCCATAAGTCCAGTCCAGTGTGTTGTTAAACGTATTCCTGCCCAAGGGTATCTTTGATCTTTGGGCAGATCTGTCCAGCCATAGATTATCTTCAATGTCTTGTTATTCCAGACAGTTGCCAGTAAAAATAACCTACAATGTATGGTAAAGTCATCACATAATAAACCTTCCAAAGGTGAAGTGAAGGTAAAGGGTGCCAAAACTTACCACTGACACTGTTTTTGAAGATGTACGGTACATTATAAATATGTTTTTGAAGACATACTTCGAAAATATTTTTTGATTTAATGTAGAAAAAAAATGTATATTCAATCCATATAAAAAATACATCTTGTGATGCATTTACAGAAATATTATCTGTAAACGAAGTTACTATAACAATTTCGATAAAAAAAAATTGCAATAAAAAAGGTGGCAAGATTGCTGATGTATGTAATTATTAGTTAGAAATACTGTATAGTGATATCCATCATTTGATATGAATTTGCACTATTATTAGATAAATATATATAAGAAGAAAAAGTATTGCATTTTCAAATGAGTGTAAATGTGTTCCATCTATGTAAAAAAGGAAAAGGGGAAAGAATAGTATACTACAACTTATTTCCTGGATAATTGAGCTAAAATTGCTGATATAATATTCTTGTAGATGAAAATGGAACTGCCAAATTATCAGGCCTTTTATCTCACAATACATGGGTACAGCATGTCTGGTAATTGAAAAAATTCAAACGACATGGCTTCTTTTATGGAAAAAAAGCGCAACATGTTCCTCGAATGATTGGAGAATACAAAGAACATTAACAATATTATACTTTTGATAGAATTAATTATGAAATGGTAGCCGACATATGTTCATTTTATGAAAAGGTAGCCGACATATGTTCATTTGACATCATTATTCTAACAAGAAAATCTGTTTACATGTATATACCACCGTACGTAGGAGTTAAAAGGAAAGACCCTGAAAAATGATAGTCATTTTACATAATCCTACACTTGTTAATACAAATTAAGACAAGAGTTTATTATTCAAGGGAGACAATCCATATTTGGAAAGAGTATCCAGCAGCTGTCACAAAGTTGATATAAAATTGACTGGCTAAAACTCCACTAGATCAGAAGAAAACCAGTGCATGTCCTACTGTACATTTGAATATTGTAAAGTGATGAAGTGTCATTGCACGAGTGTGCTAGCTGACCAGTTGGTAGTCTAACAGGAAAAATGTTATATGAAAATAGATATGACCTATGTCAGACAGGTATTAATGAGTTCCGTACTTTAAAAATTCAGACAAATTCTTCCTGAAGAATCAGGTTAAATATAATGAACACTTTGTTGCTACGTTTCTGTTCCGAAATACTAGACCTCCTTTTATTGAAATAAATCTTCTTAAAGTTACTAAAAAGTAAAAAGATAGATTAACACTAAATGATTTGGTTTCAAAGATTAAAGATTTTCATTGGTGCAATAATACTTAATTGCCCAAATTTGATCTACCATCAGAGCTTTGATTTCCACCTAATGTTATGCTCAATCAAGATATTTCAAGAGTTTAAAAAAAGAAATCTTGGTTATAAATGGCCCTTTGTGTATTTATGGACAGACCTAAAACAGATAAGGTTCTACAGTTCTTGTGGTGATATTTTCCTAACTCTGAAGTTTACACACCATAGATCTGTGATTAGAACTTTACCAACATCACTGCTATCAAGATTCAAAGTTATCATAAAGAAAAAAGATCTTTCAAAGAAGCTGCAGAAACCTCAAGTTTTATCATATTTAGTTTATCAGTAGTTTTTGCAGCTTTGGAAAAACATTGTAGGCAATGTTACACTGGAGAATTATACGGGCATGTTTATCATGTTGAGTTGCCTCGCTATCACACAGGCTACACCGGGTAAAGGGATTGGGGGCCCTCACTCTAGTCCAACAAAGTTAGCATGCACAGGTTCCTGGTACATGTTTCCAAATTATCAGAGCTTCAATCAAAACATATAAAAGGTTGCAGAATAAAGAGAGTGTAGTCTCTCTCTGAGATTGATTCTGTTCATGAAATTTTAATAAAGTATTTTGACAAAATTTAATAGTCTTTATGTAAATATTTTCATGAGAAATTCATATTTAGGACTTTGAAAACTTAATTCTAGCAATGTTGACTTTATGCCATAAATCATGTAAACTAAGAAATCTTCAAAAATAGTCTGGGACAAAGAGGAAAATAATTATTGCTATTGATCTCATTTCAACAATTTTTATTGGTATTAAAACAATTGCTATTGATAAGATTTAACTACCGGGTAGTACAAAAAAGAACCATTTTAGATATCTATAGTGATTTTAATTATTTCAATAAACTATATATAGAATTCTGTTCATGTTATGACAATTTCTAAATTAAAATGTTTGCTTACGCTATCAAATATCAATTTTGTACGTTTACTCTGCTGATAGTGATCTAAATAAAGCAATCTTGATCCTGGCCAGATCAATTATAGTCAGGGATTTCAGATGTTTTTGATTCTCTGTATTATGGATCTAGCTATATGAAGCAGCACCTTCTCTTTGAAGTCTTTTTATATGTAATAAAAAAAGAATATGACGAGGAAAAAGTGATTAGAAGTCACTCTCTTAGCTTGTTAGAGCAAACAATAGGCCGGTCTAAAAACTCCGCCTGTGAAATAATGAGGGAATGTGTTTCACTTTGACGTCAGAATGAAAAGAACTTCCTTGTAAATGAGGAACGAAATTGTGATATATTTATCTTTTATGTTAAACAAAAATTTGTCCAGGATCATGAAACCTCCAGGTGTTCTTGCAGAATCTTTTGTGGAAATGACCTCTTCCCAGCTAGAAATACTGAGGGTAGGTGTTACAGAGACTGATACCCAGGTGTTGTATATCCTGTACATTTGGTGATTATAATCTCTTTAAGAAGAAATTGATTTTGTTGATGTAGTATTTCTGTAAAATATGACAATACTCATGAGGAAGTTAAAGTGCAATAGGCACCATTAGTGTATTGGAATTGTCAGTCTGTTGTTTTAAAATCCACCTGTTATTGACAACGGATCACAATAAAATAAAACAAAAGTGTGTGTAATAATAAAAAAATAAGCTAAATTTTTATGCTTCATCATAATGTTTATCTGTCGTTAAATTCACTGCCTAGCAATAGCTGGCCTGCTTTGTGATACATTATTAATTATATAATTAAGTACCAAGATAGTTTCAACATGCACCAATTGTCAGGGTTCTATGAATATAGGAAGATACTGCTATCGGTGTGGTTGCAAAATTTGTTAAAAATATTCATGGCTTGTTGATTTCATCACAATAACAACTTCTCAGTGAAGTATGTGAAACCGGTGTTGTATACTTGAAACGGCACCACAAACATCAAGTCTTTGTATATTGCCTTTGCTTATTAACTACCCAATTCACGACAAGCTGTCTTCCAGCTGAGGCGAATAGATAAATGTTGATATGTCTTCATATGGACACCCATTGTAAAGATTAAACATTTCATTTTATGTTAGTATATGATAAAAACTTGTGAATGTTACTTATTTTGAAATTTTAAAACAAGTTATACAGACATAAATTAGGTAATCAGTCTTGTCCAGATGGATCTCAAGTGCTTGAGAGGTCTTACTCTGGGAGGAAAGCAGAGTACCTGGAACCACACTGTTGGTCAGGTGACTCCATACCTTTCCAAGTCCAATCCGGGGTATTGCATGTAGGTGCATTACCACTACGTGACATCACCTGACCACCAAATACATATTAATACATGTTGATATACAATCGTATATAATAAAGTGGGATTCATCACCTGTAAATCATAACTAAAAGATTCTTAATTCCTGTCATCAATCCTACCCTAAATTTCCATAATAATAGTTATACATTTCAACACTTTAACTAAAGCTCTAAAGTCATCAATACTACTGCATACAATGGATGTGTACCTCTGGTATAAAGAAAATGCTTCTCATTAGAAAAAAAAAATTTCCTGAAGGATAAATAAATTCCCTTGCTACTGATCATGGTTGTGATTATTTCTTCTTGAAATGTGGGCACTTTGAGAAGAGCATTTCAATTTCAATGATAAAATCTTGGAAGGATTTAGAATGTCAATCAATTTTAGAGGTTCACTCGTTCAATGCCATACAGGATCTGTTTCCATTACCATCAAGACACCATTGTTGGCTGGGATGAAGCTTTGATAGCTGTTTATCTCCATGGAAATAACTTGTCACTTTATATTGCTTACAAGGCAATATTGGTGCCACTTTCAGTCAAAATGTTCATTTTATGACGATCATGTCTGACATCGGAAAGGGAAGCAACTCTTTGTCTGTGGTGATGCCACATTCTCCAATTAAGGTCAGTGTAAATCAGAATGGTAGTAAACCTTGACCAGGGAAAGACAAGATCAGGTTTACTCTTCCTAACTGGCTACATTTGTTACTATGATAGATATGGACATGGTAGGAGAGTAACATATCCTATGGAACATCTCCAGTTGCTCCTTGAGTACTGAGTGAGGGTACTTGTGCGAATCTGGCCATGAATTGTAGGTAGTTTTGTCATTATTATCCTGTGTACTCGTCTCGGTTAAATTTTTGGGTAGTGTTGACCCATCATAGATTATTTAACAGACTACCCAGAGTATTAAGATTAAAGCCAGAATTGAAATTCAATTATATTATCAATTATCCCAAAAGTACTTACATTCTGTTTTTATGCACCCCACAAATTGTGGGGGTAGCATCATGTAGATCTCGCTTTGTTCATCTGTCTTTCCGCCCATCCTTTTCATGTCTTTCCATCCATCCTTTTCGTGTCTTTCTGCCCATCCTTTTCGTGTCTTTCCATCCATCCTTGTCATGTCCGACTGTTCATCCTTTTCGTGTCTTTCCATCCATCCTTTTCGTGTCTTTCTGCCCACCCTTTTCGTTTTATTACGTTCATCCTTGTCATGTCCGACCGTTCATCCGTTTCTTGTCTTTCCATCCATCCTTTTCATGTCGTTCCGTCCATCCTTTTCGTGTCTTTCCGTCCTTTTCGTGTCTGGAGCAAACCTTTTCCCAGGTTAAGCAAGAATGATATTTACATCAGTTACACTAATTAAGGTGATGTGCAATGTACAAGATTCAAGGCCCACAGCCCCTTATTTACAGTTATGCCCTTCGTTAAAATTTCATGTCTGGAGCGTAACTGTATTTTGAATTGATGCTGATGAAAATCACAACTTATTATGGTACATTCAAGTAATTTTTTTTATACCAGTAAAAGTTTCAAATCCTTATCTTATGTCCTTTGATTATATTAACTTTGAATGAAGATTATTACAAAGTACAGGAATACCACGTTATTACACTTGCTAGTTCACTTTATCCTGTAACACAGTATTTCAAAACTATAATTTCATCTTCGTTTTGTATGTAGCAATCTATCCCCACTTCCCCTGATACTAATTTTTTTTTTTAAATCTCAACTGCTCGAACCAATGTAAAAACTCACCAGCTAAATCAATGATTTGTCATCAGTAGAACCAAATTTCATCAGAGATCATCAGTCTTCCTTCTTATCATACAATTGAACCAGCTGGGCCAACATAGAAAAAAGAGAACATTGTACATTGCTGAGAAGTAAATACACAGGGCTTGACTGCACTTTTATGACCGATGATACAGACAAGGACATTATTTTTCAATACCCTTGGTATTTCCCAGTCATTACTGACCTCTAATTGGCCTGATTATGTTGAACCCTCATATTTGGTGGGTCCATTTCATGTCTCTGTGGCCGAAGGCAAGATGATCCTTATAATGGAGCTGATTATTGGGGCTGCTTTCCTTGCATTATGATATGATTTTATGGCACATCAATAGAAAATGCATGACAATGAAGAAGAAAATTTCAAGGAACGGCCTTCTGGTTTTTGATGTTCATCCTTCATGATTATTTGTAATTGCAGTTGTCTGCTTATGACACACTTGTTATTTAGGCAGTGATAGGAAATGGCTTCATACTACACCTATCTATTGTAAGAACTTGTTTCTAATGCTTTGTTTAAGTGAAGAAAGGACAGGAAGCAATGAATTTAAATTGAATTAGGTATTAATTGGTGATGCAATTTGTAAATAAATGTAAGAGTTGTGTTAACGATGTTAAAGTGTCTATATCATCAGGAAATCATTTTCTATGCACAGCCTCATCCCCTTGCCTTAATATTTGCTTTTCACATTTTCACACAAGCTTAGGTTTGCCACAAATTGTTTACTGGTTTTCTGTTTAAGTGTCTCTGACATAAAATTATATGAGGTGTAAGAAAATGTGTCAAAAATTCACTGATCTAATTATATTCATAGTCTTATGAATGCAAAGTATTCTGTGCATGTTTGTGCAGTATCCATGTATACACTTTGGAGGAGAAGTGTAAATATCATGTATAACATTCATACTTCAAGACATGATGAAAGTCTAAGGATAGGCCTTTATGATAATATATTACTTGGAATAAAATCAGTTAAATCAGCAGTCTATGTAGGAATTAGATACAATTAGGAATTGAAATGTGGGTATGAATTATACTTTTGTGGCATCACTAGCTGTATATTTTAATGCAACCAATCACATGAAATTTTCATAACTTGAATACCCATACATCTCTGAGAGGTGTCTGATGAGTGAAGATGGTGGTCCTGATACAGCTGTATATACAGACCGTGAACCTTGATGCAGTACATTTAGATATACCCTACATTGTGAGACATGTATCTGAACACTTAATCATATTTGTGCTCATTTAGGATGAGTTTAGATAGGGCCGCAGCCTCATGATCAGCCCCCCTCCCCAGTGTATGGGAGGGGGACATGTTGTTGGTTTTTATCTGCCTGTAGAACCTATAGTAGCAGTTGCGGAACTGATCCCTAAAGAGCATGCTCTGTCATTCTCTATACAAGGTTCAGTGTGGTATGAGCTGTTAATCCCTCAGACCTGAGTGATTACCTACATCTCCAACACATGTGTTTAAATCATCACCAAATAGTTGTACCACGCTTTTTTTCTCTCCAAGAGAAAGATTTACTGTGATGTAGATATTTTATATATAACACAGTTCGTGACTTAGGGTGCCCAGTGTGTGTTATGCAGGTCTCCGGTGCTTCGCCCCTGTTGAGTAGAAACCTACCTTGTACATGTTGATGGTATTCTTGTTTACATTCGTTACCGGAAATATTTTCAGGAAACAGGATCTAGTATTGAAAACTGAAACAGACTTTTGGGTAATTGGAAGTGTCATCTGTCACAAGATAATTTGGGTATTTGTGTCATTCTTGACAGGAAGAACCTTCAGGAATTTGACAAGCATTCTGTGATATATTTGGAATAACACATATAAATAATTGCATTCATTAATGAATACCATACATAGCCAATGTGTGATGGCTCTGGTAGTGGGCTTGACTTCTGATCAGGTGAATTATTTGTGAATGGAATCAAATGTGATTCATTGTGATTCTCAAGCCAATTGATTGATGTTCTTCTCAATAATACAGATTGAGTGTTGGTCTGCTGTACATATTCAGTAGAGCAGTCTGTAGGATATATCTGTGTTACCGGTGGTGCCAGGTTGGATATAACACTGTAGCCTTTGTGATACACTTTGTGATATGAGAAATAAACACTTGCAGATTTTGTTAAAGTGAATTACGTCATTATGGATAACCATAACAAACGTTCTCCTCTGAAACATCCTGACAGAGTATCAGCCCATGGATATACTGATAGAGTGTCTCCACTAAGCTGTACAGACCGAGTGTCACCCATTAGTTATAGTGATGGCCTGTCACCCCTGGATTACACCAACAGGGTGTTGTCCCCAGCCCATTCTGACAGGGGACGGGACTTACAAGTGTTACCCGAAGGGGGCAGGGATGTTCGTGTCAGAGTGGGGGCAAAGGAATGGTACATCCCGCCCTGCCAGTACGGGGGTATACTGTGCCCTCTGGGAGTCCAGGCTCCATGAACTTATGGTAGGTAGCCACAGTTCCCTAGGGAGCGAGGAGTACGGCAGATACATATATGTCACAAGTAATATTATTTAAGTATTATATAAAAATATTCTTTAAAGTATTCAATTATCTATCCCAATGGTTCAAAATTGTGAATAATAACTTGATTTATAGAAGGTAGCTGAATTAGTTACACATATTCTTCCTTGAGGCCTTCTCTAAAATTTTCACTAATTCTAATGATGAAAAGATTTTTAAGACTTCATATTAAACTTAGATAAAATTTAAAGCATGAAGATACATTTCAAATGATTTACATTAAACTCCAGTTCTTGCAAAAGTTTGCTTTTAATTGGGTTTTTTTCTCACTTTTTTTTGCATGCAAATGATTGAAACATGCATCTAGTGCACATTTTGATGTCTACTGGAAGTGAATACTCCATGCACTTATTTGCATATTTTCACATGGAAAAAATGAAGCAAATGAAAAGAAGTGGATTCTATTGTAAATGAATTTGGATGAAACAGCTGTATATGATACTCTTTGCATGCTTCAGCTATTTATCTATTACAGTATACATGTACTTAATTCAGCTATGATTATCTCATTACAATGTACATTAACATATACTCAATTCATATTGAGTGTTCCACTTGTGTGTCTGTGTATGATCCTCCCAAATCTGGTATTTCGTGGTGGTTATCTTCATCCTTTAAATACACTTGATTTTGACATCAAACATCAGATTTATGTTTATATATGGATCACATATATATCTTCACATAGCTGTATAGTCTATCACTCAGCCAGCCCTCATTCTTATGGTGTGAAATATTGATATTGCAACATTTATTGATCGGATTAATGCAGTGAATGTTTGGATTATTCATCTCAGTTTTGAAAATTTCTTCTTCTTCAAACATTTTCCAACATCACCAAGAGTATTTTGTTTGAAATTGACAGTACATTGTCTTTGTCGTTAATGGTTATGGAAACAAGAAAACGTGTGTGGGATATATAAACAGCTGGTTATGAAATCAATCAATGAGGAACCACGCTGGGATAATTGTTGTATGTTTGTTATTCACTTTGTAACCATTGGGTCACTTAGTACTTGGATAGGTGGAAGTTCTAATTTTAGAAAATAGGTGATAGAAATATATTTCTGTGTGATCAATACTGACCATTGCTATTGATTGGATCATATGTAATGCATGTTCGTGTACTGACTTGATATCAATAGAGAAAATGTGTGGTAATTCATTTACAAGGTGTATGAACGGACAAATATAAAAGAAATTGAGTCCTATTATTTCAAACTCATTGACCTGTTAAATATTTATGAAAATGTCTTGAAATTACATTCATTTTATGACAATCCTTAGAATGATTTAGATGGATGATTGCATATGTTTGTGCAATAAAGTAATTATAACAATGATTCTACTACAATGTAACTGGTAATACTATAGTTAATTACTGTACAAAAAAAAAGATGGCTACATGATATACCTACAATCGTTTCATTTCCTTCCTGTATAACACAAAACTGCAAAATCTGATAGAAGTACACTTTATCTGAGTAAGTCTGATTCTAGAATTTTAAGATTGTGGAAATGGTAGCTTTGGCAGCTGGAGATATCTTACAGGATAAAACATTTACCATGGTAGTTAAAAAGATATGGAGTTTCAGTCTGTGTGGCACAAAAAACAAGAGACAGATTCAAAGAAGGAGAAAGTGATTTTTAAATGCCTCAGCTGATGATATCCCTGACAGATATAAAAGTACATTCTGCACATCTAAAAAAACCAGATGTAGATGTGACAGTAGTTATGATATATCTAGGTATCATTTATATAACAAATAAATTCATGATGAATTGCTTTTCCCCCAGCTACCATGTTTACTATTTATGGAATCTGGAAATAACCTCCTAAGTGATACATATGATATATTTATCATATGGTAACATAAACTGATGGTGTCATGATTAACAAATCAAAGTTTGTATATTAAATAGTAGACTATATGACACAGTACTCTGTAAGCAGGTCAAGAGTGAGAGATTTGGTCAGAAACTTTAAAGACTTGCCTTGCCTCAATAAGCTTTCTTGTAATGTACCTTGGACCACATATAATAGCCTGTGGTAGTTCATTATGATAAACATTCCAGATATAAGAACATGTATTACCCATCTGGTCAGTGTGCGTATCATCAGTGATTTGTAATTGGAGGATATTGGCCATAACTCGGGAGTGGTCTGGCAATGAATCCCAAAACCTCCAGTCCTTCTGGCTTGTGGGATAATCTGTCGGTCTGACCAAGTATTAAGGCTAACTACAAAAGGTCAAACCAAAAATTATGAGCTGCAAAGCTTTCAAACAATGTTAAAGTGATCATGATGTGAATGAACATGTAGTTGTGATATTGTTTCATGTTTTAGTTATTAGACCCCTAACAATGTCTGTCCTGCACTTTTCTCAGCCATATTTGTTTGTGAAAGTTGGTATGTAACTTCAGTATGAGTAGCTACATATTAAGTTCAAATTCAAGTTTCAGGGTTTTTGGGTCAAGGTCACTTGCTATGTTTAATGGGGACTGATAGGGGACATAGCAATACCTGGCAATGGCTTGCTTGTTAGACTGCCCAGTTGAATTCTAATACATTTACATTATCTCCTTGTAGTCAATAAGACATATGCTATAGATCGAAATTATAAATCTCAATTTTAGTTATAATTTAAATATTCTAGTCTCAGTCTGGAGATCTAGAATACAGATAGGCTACAGAGTAGGAATAATTTTACATTCTATATATAGAATCCAATCAGGTGCTTGCAATGGTACTATATTAAACGTATTAGGTTCTATGTATATATTAGTGGTCTTATGACATTGTTACATGTATATTGAGGATCCAGGAATGACACTGAATACATTGTAATAATGATAATCATCTGTCATCGCTATGGTGGTCATCATTAGTACTTGGCAGGACTTTCAAAGAGAATAAACCAGTTTCGACCTAAGATGTTGGGAGTCCTATGGAGACAGTGTAATATGACTATAACCACCTATATAGCTAACAGTCTCTGCTCTCACCAGTAATTCTGATGGTATTAGATGTGCCATGCATAATTTACTGGCCTAACCAAAACAGCATGTCTGTTTGAAGTATTCCTAATTCATTGATGAGCCAAAATGATTGCACTTAGCATGAGTATTTTACAAAACTGCAGTTATATATATCAGTTGATGTACACATTTGTTTTACTTATGCAGACTGTTGTATGTATATGTCTATACCAAAGCCATTACTGGAATACCCCAAGGTACTCTCTATGCAGTGCCCTAGCTGGTATATGGTACCAAAGTGTGCAGTACTCTGTCCTCTTTATAGTCAATGCACATTCACAATACTGTATACCGTATTCGATGTAATGAATGTGCCTCACCCTGTTAGTGCACATTCCTACTTCTTTTCTTAGGAAAAAGATGGATGCTCTTAATCTGAGTATAAGCAAATAAAAATGCTACTTGCCATACTATCTGCAATACAATTTCTTTTATTCAAATGCTTTTCATGAAATGAAAAATGTATTTCTTCTTTTTCACTTGATTTTTGTGTGTACACAGTGTGTCAAGTACGGTATGTACTGGTAGTCCTGAGGGATAAGGTATACTTAAAGTCCCTGAGTTTGTATTGGGGCTTCTTCACTTATGCTTTGATCTTTATCTACAATGTTCAGATTGGATCGTTACAAATATAACATGCTGAAAAGATTTTTCATTAAATTTTATAATTAAATTTCACTCTTCAGATGTCTGTTTCCTACAGGTTTTTCGGTCGGCAACTTATCCAGTTTTGACCTGATGTATCGGTCGATGTGATGTAGACATCAGAGAATCTAATCATTAATAATCCAGCCTTTTCTTAGCTAACATGATAATACATTACTACTTTATGTGCTCCATTTTCTTCTGCTAACATTTTAATATCAATTTTCATGTCATAGTCAAGACATTAATCAATCATATGAATGGGATTGCATGATGTTCCTATTGGCATGCATGTTATCACCTCATCAGGACGAATCGTATCAGCTGAAGGTCATGATAGGTCATGCATTTGATTAAGAGTAATCTTGATCTGTTGAAGGCCAGCTTCATAAAGAAACATTACATAAAAAAGGCATCCTTTTTTCTTTTCCTGTTATTTTGTCTGAATGATAAATAAGTGTTTATTGATAACTACATATATGTAATCTGTAGCCCCTGACATATATGGAAACATAGTTTTGTTTGAGCAATAGATCTTCAAATACAAACATTTAACACTCAAAAAGTATTTTAATTATGTTGTGTAAGACAAAAAAAAACACGTCCCTTTTAACGATGATGGTGGTCTTTGTATATATCAGACACAATTATACTTTAATGTTGTGTAAGAAGGAACTACATACTTTCATGCTTAAGGTGCATGTGGTCTTCTGTGTATCAGAAACACATAACATGGCTGTTTATATATAATGCAGCTGTTCATTGGTGACATGGTTTGACTTACTGTCACTGTAGACAGGGGGAGATAACTCATATAGTGTGTAGACACTGGAAGGTAACTCCAACCAAAATAAATATTCCAAGGTATTGGTGTCACTGTAGTCAGGGGGAGGTAACTACAACTGATATTCCAAGATAGTGGTGTTGCTGTAGTCAGGGGGAGGTAACTACAACTGATATTCCTAGGTAGTGGTGTTACTGTAGTCAGGGGGAGGTAACTACAACTGATATTCCTAGGTATTGGGTGTCACTGTATACAGGGGGAGGTAACTACAACTGATATTCCTAGGTAGTGGTGTCACTGTAGTCAGGGGGAGGTAACTACAACTAATATTCCTAGGTAGTGGTGTCACTGTAGTCAGGGGGAGGTAACTACAACTAATATTCCTAGGTAGTGGTGTCACTGTAGTCAGGGGGAGGTAACTACAACTGATATTCCTAGGTATTGGTGTTACTGTAGTCAGGGGGAGGTAACTACAACTGATATTCCAAGGTATTGGTGTCACTGTAGTCAGGGGGAGGTAACTACAACTGATATTCCAAGGTATTGGTGTCACTGTAGTCAGGGGGAGGTAACTACAACTGATATTCCAAGATAGTGGTGTCACTGTAGTCAGGGGGAGGTAACTACAACTAATATTCCTAGGTAGTGGTGTCACTGTAGTCAGGGGGAGGTAACTACAACTAATATTCCTAGGTAGTGGTGTCACTGTAGTCAGGGGGAGGTAACTACAACTGATACTCCTAGGTATTGGTGTTACTGTAGTCAGGGGGAGGTAACTACAACTGATATTCCAAGGTATTGGTGTCACTGTAGTCAGGGGGAGGTAACTACAACTGATATTCCAAGGTAGTGGTGTTACTGTAGTCAGGGGGAGGTAACTACAACTGATATTCCTAGGTATTGGTGTTACTGTAGTCAGGGGGAGGTAACTACAACTGATATTCCAAGGTAATGGTGTCACTGTAAACAGGGGGAGGTAACTACAACTGATATTCCTTGGTATTGGAGTTACTGTAGTCAGGGGGAGGTAACTACAACTGATATTCCTAGGTAGTGGTGTCACTTTAGTCAGGGGGAGGTAACTACAACTGATATTCCAAGGTAATGGTGTCACTGTAAACAGGGGGAGGTAACTACAACTGATATTCCTTGGTATTGGAGTTACTGTAGTCAGGGGGAGGTAACTACAACTGATATTCCTAGATAGTGGTGTTACTGTAGTCAGGGGGAGGTAACTACAACTGATATTCCAAGGTAGTGGTGTTACTGTAGTCAGGGGGAGGTAACTACAACTGATATTCCAAGATAGTGGTGTTACTGTAGTCAGGGGGAGGTAACTACAACTGATATTCCTAGGTAGTGGTGTTACTGTAGTCAGGGGGAGGTAACTACAACTGATATTCTAAGATAGTGGTGTTACTGTAGTCAGGGGGAGGTGACTACAACTGATATTCCTTGGTATTTGAGTTACTGTAGTCAGGGGGAGGTAACTACAACTGATATTCCTAGGTAGTGGTGTCACTTTAGTCAGGGGGAGGTAACTACAACTGATATTCTAAGATAGTGGTGTTACTGTAGTCAGGGGGAGGTAACTACAACTGATATTCCTAGGTATTGGTGTTACTGTAGTCAGGGGGAGGTGACTACAACTGATATTCCTAGGTATTGGTGTTACTGTAGTCAGGAGGAGGTAACTACAACTGATATTCCTAGGTATTGGTGTTACTGTAGTCAGGGGGAGGTAACTACAACTGATATTCTAAGATAGTGGTGTTACTGTAGTCAGGGGGAGGTAACTACAACTGATATGCCAAGGTATTGGTGTCACTGTAGTCAGGGGGAGGTTACTACAACTGATATTCCAAGGTAGTGGTGTTACTGTGGACAGGGGGAGGTAACTACAACTGATATTCCTTGGTAGTGGTGTCACTGTGGACAGGGGGAGGTAACTACAACTGATATTCTAAGATAGTGGTGTTACTGTAGTCAGGGGGAAGTAACTACAACTGATATTCCTTGGTATTGGAGTTACTGTAGTCAGGGGGAGGTAACTACAACTGATATTCCTAGGTAGTGGTGTCACTTTAGTCAGGGGGAGGTAACTACAACTGATATTCTAAGGTAGTGGTGTTACTGTAGTCAGGGGGAGGTAACTACAACTGATATTCCAAGGTAGTGGTGTTACTGTAGTCAGGGGGAGGTAACTACAACTGATATTCCAAGGTAGTGGTGTTACTGTAGTCAGGGGGAGGTGACTACAACTGATATTCCTAGGTATTGGTGTTACTGTAGTCAGGGGGAGATAACTACAACTGATATTCCTAGGTATTGGTGTTACTGTAGTCAGGGGGAGGTAACTACAACTGATATTCTAAGATGGCCTCAGACCACAATTATACTTCCGGGTCGTTGTACACGAATGTAGTACATATTGAAATTTCAGGACTGTTGCTAAATATTTTTTCCTGACTTAGCTGTTACAGATATGGACATAATTTTAGCATAGATTTATAGTGCAATATTTAATCTAGTGGCAGAATATTGTTTTGACACCATTTCCATGTTTGTTTGTGAGGCAGGACACGGGGAGTTATAAGGCTTGAGTAGTAATATTTTGTGATTTTCCGGATTTTCCTACAATATAATAGGGTGGTTACACTTAAATATTAATAACTTTGTTAAATGCCGGTCATGGGGTACTTTCCAGCTCACTGTATGTTCAGCTTGAATAGTTCTACACGTGATGTGAAAGCCAGATTTTTTGCAAACTTCTGAAATATTTTAATTTGAATTTTTCTTTGGTAGAACAAAGAGGGAAATTAATTGTGGTCTGAGGCCTGCATAGAACGCACCTTTCCGATGTAAACATTCGCGCGTGGACCTTAAATTAGAAACATCGCGAACTTTTAACATTTCCTGTGCAGTTGTGTGTATTTTACCTATATGCAGATGACATTTCACGTACTTTCTGTGAGTTTTTAATTAATGACAGCTTCATTTTAGTAACTACACCCCCAATACACCTCGTTTCGATGATCGTTTCTATTGCAGATCCTTGTCTCTGATCACACTGGACATGTTTGTCGAGAAAACATGTTGGTATTTGTGTTTGCTACACATTTCTAGTATACGCTTTGAGGTTACTTTAAAGTTTCAGATGTGTACTAGCACTATTTATGAAGATAAACGGTTTTGCGCTATATTTTGGTATAACTTTTAGGGTAAAAACCGTAATACTGTTAACCGCAGTTTTGCTGATTTCACTATTTACATGTACTGTACAAAGTCAGGGGCTATATTTTCCAATAGTACATAGTGTGCTGACATGTTAAATGACTGGCCACATAGCAAATGTCGATTATTTTGTAAAATTGTGATTAAAAAATCATGATTATTATTTGAATTAATCACAAAATCTTCTAAAATTTCACATTTTCTGTCAAAAATCTTTTTTACATGCAACAAAGCAGTTGCTGTTGTTATATGCTGGGCATAAAGTGTAATGTATGTATCTTGTGATGTACTGTAGTGGTTTAAATTAATTTTAATTCAAAATTTGAAAGAAAACAACACGATATTGTTCCCCCCTCCCAAATATTTGAATTTCACTCAATGTGATATAGTGTATACATTCTAATTCACAATATTTCAACACATTTTTCTCAGAACAGGTTTTTCCTTTATTATTTCCTTCGTTCTATGTAAGCGAATGGTTTAAATATGTTTTTTGGCATTTTAAACACAGATCATTGAAAATTTGGTATTCATGCAAAAACAGATGATAGGATTTTGCCCTGTCCAAGGACATGGTCTCTCAGAAGGACACATAATGTAGATATACAGTGAAATTTTACATCAGACTTGTGAAACTTTAATTGATAATTAAACATTTCCTCTGTCACAAAGGGAATTTGTTCAATTGTGACCTTTGTTTTAAAGTATTCATGAGTTTAAATAGGTTCAAAGTTTGTCCGTCACGCCACTCCAGATTTGGGTCTGAAAATTAGTCAAGTATGAGGCATACCTATGCACATTAAACTCACTGTAATTTCCATACTTGTTCAAATATGTTAATTGTCTTTGCATATTTGAGTACAGATTTAGTATCACTTTATATAATTGAAGTAATGATTTTAGAAAAATGAATTTAACTTCACATTTTAAGCATTTAAATGAAATTTTTCCTTAAAAAATTGTAAAATCCCATTTTAATTTTCAAAAAAATCATTGAAAACTTGAATTTATGCCAAAAATTAAAAAGGTGAGATGTTGTGTAACTTCCCAGAATTACTTAACATGAAAATTCAGTCACATTACTTGGTGCCAGTACAATTCAAATGCAAGATATGCTCTCTTTAATACTCTGAGGTAGACTTCCAGAACAGTGTACCCCCAGGGGACCCTTGACCACTTGACCACTAATTACCTGATTACTACTAAGTGACCCCCAAGTGTGTCTATGTAAATATTATCTTTAAAAACTGGTCTTTCAGAATATAAAAAGTTAGACAGGCTGAGACATCAAATAAAAAAGTTATTCACTAATATATACAAAAATCTTTTTTAAATTTTGAATTTTCAAGTTTTTCTTATTTAACATGTTATAACATCTTTATTTTTTTCAAGAGCATAATAAAAATATGACACAAATTAGTCTGCTGAATGTGTGTTATTGTCATAAATTCATTACAACTCTTCCATCAACATTGTGTGCAAAACAGGGATGTTTGCATGGTGACCCTGCTCAGTTAGTGAAAATTGGCCCTTGGCCAGGGGTAGGGGTAGTAAAATGACCATAGAATTTTTATTTTTGAACAGAATAACTTCAAATTTGATTTTAAACTTAATCAATAGCATACAATACTGTATACTTAGTAAGAATTTTATTTTTCAGCATTTGACATATATACAGGCCTCAGACCACAATTATACTTCCGGGTCGTTGTACACGAATGTAGTACATATTGAAATTTCAGGACTGTTGCTAAATATTTTTTCCTGACTTAGCTGTTACAGATATGGACATAATTTTAGCATAGATTTATAGTGCAATATTTAATCTAGTGGCAGAATTTTGTTTTGACACCATTTCCATGTTTGTTTGTGAGGCAGGACACGGGGAGTTATAAGGCTTGAGTAGTAATATTTTGTGATTTTCCGGATTTTCCTACAATATAATAGGGTGGTTACACTTAAATATTAATAACTTTGTTAAATACCGGTCATGGGGTACTTTCCAGCTCACTGTATGTTCAGCTTGAATAGTTCTACACGTGATGTGAAAGCCAGATTTTTTGCAAACTTCTGAAATATTTTAATTTCGATTTTTCTTTGGTAGAACAAAGAGGGAAATTAATTGTGGTCTGAGGCCAGATAGTGGTGTTACTGTAGTCAGGGGGAGGTAACTACAACTGATATTCCTAGGTAGTATTGTCACTGTGGACAGGGGGAGGTAACTACAACTGATATGCCAAGGTATTGGTGTCACTGTAGTCAGGGGGAGGTTACTACAACTGATATTCCTAGGTAGTATTGTCACTGTGGACAGGGGGAGGTAACTACAACTGATATGCCAAGGTATTGGTGTCACTGTAGTCAGGGGGAGGTAACTACAACTGATATTCCTAGATAGTGGTGTCACTGTGGACAGGGGGAGGTAACTACAACTGATATTCCTTGGTAGTGGTGTCACTGTAGTCATTGGAGATGATCAACTCCAACTGTCATATTACTGTAGCCAAAGGCATAAACACCTTTATGACCAATATTGTGTGTCTTGGACAATAAATGTTGGAAAGCAGAATCCATATGATAATTAAATTGAAATATTGATTTCTGTCAAACAATCTTATTTTAGTATATATATAACACAAAGACTTTGTGTTTCCAAGCTTCTGACCTGCTAGACTTGTGGAATGTAATTATTGAATTACATAGAGATTGATCGGCAGAAATACATGATTCTATAATTCTGCTTTTCCATTGAAATGTCTGTCGACTCAAGTAAGTTTTTATAAATTGCATCACATTCCTGATAAATCTGGATAGTTTTTTCTTTGGTGAAAAGTAATTTAATAATAGTAAATAGAGAAACTAAGCCACAACAGGAAAACTTATAAAGATTTGTCCTACATCTGTAGGGACTGGTGTCACTTTATCACCTATGATGAGAGGATAGTTTCCTGAATTTTACTTGTGACTAAAAATTTGAATGTAATAAATTTTCTATCCAACATATATGACTGAATCGTTTGTTCATTAAAGCAGAACCAACAAGTTATTGGTGTCCCCTGTTGTTAGTTCATCCCTCTACTTTTCATCCCTTTGATGCAGCTGTGTAATGTTTAGATGTAAAACAGCAGATTATCAACCCCCCCCCCCCCCCCCCTTCCCCTTCTCTCTCTCTCTCTCTCTCGGACTCTCCCAAGCAGGTATAACATCTCTTCCACAATCCAGCAACCCCCTCACAAGCTATCTCGCTCCCCCAAGTAGATAAATATTGGTCTTCCTGTATGACAGCTGGTCATGGTTATCAGCTGATCAAGCTTGTCCCATCCCCTCCCTCACACCCCTACCACTGTCTTATGTTACAGTAAGACCTAGTACCTAAGGCACCATGGACAGTAGATATTGTCAGTTTGGGTAGATTTGGACTGTAGCATGCTTGTTCTGTAACCAAGGAAGGCAGTTACTACCCTCTGGGTTACCAGGTGCTTGTTTTCATTCATCAATGCTAAATGTCTACCAGTAAGTGATATTGTTTTTCTACCTACTGGTAGATTTATATCCTGTTTGGATTATTTTCTCATTCTGCCATTCTTTCACAATGCATGAACATCCATTTCGTTATTTTTGTACATTTGTAGTTTGTTACAATTTCCTAATCTCCATCTTTATAATTCCTGCTATACACAATGCATCACCTCTCACTTATCCCTCCCCTTCCTCCTCTGTTACTTTCCTACTCCCCACACCCCTGTACAGTGTTTAGGTACCAAACTCCCAATATTATCCTACTCCCCACACCCCTGTACAGTGTTTAGGTACCAAACTCCCAATATTATCCTGACCCCCACACCCCTGTACAGTGTTTAGGTACCAAACTCCCAATATTATCCTGACCCCCACACCCCTGTACAGTGTTTAGGTACCAAACTCCCAATATTATCCTACTCCCCACACCCCTGTACAGTGTTTAGGTACCAAACTCCCAATATTATCCTGACCCCTCAGATTCTACTGCTTATTTGTTTTACCAGTTATCTGTGTTAGGAAAATATGATATTGTGTAAACAAGCCTTTCTTTGTGTCTTATCCTGACAGATGCCATGTCTGGTTTTCTGTTGGTTCTCTGAACCCTAAAGATATCTCAAGTTTGAAGGGAGACAATCTGTAGCATCATGCACCAGTTAGAAATAAATGAGTTTACACATAGATAAGTCATCAAAAAGGTCAATATTTTTTCCCCAGGCCAATATCCCCTCAAGAGCCCAGGGAATCCTGACAAGGTGTCTTCATCTAAGTTCATGATCATAAACTTTCTTTATTAAACTGACATGGTAACATCGATCAGATTTAAAGCTTGCTTCAATCAAATGTTTGATGGGAAACCTATGTGAAGAAATAATACACCTATTGTTTAAGTTGACAGATCATGATATTTGTATAAAATGTTTGTGAAATAGCAATTTTATCAAAACCACACATCTAATGTGAGTACCCCACTTATGTAAATGGGGTGATTGTATACAAATAGTATAAAATTGATTTTTATGCTATTTTTGTACAAGATTGTAAAAACATGAATTATGATATACATATAATCACTGTACTGAAATATACTTACCTTGGGGTAAATAAGTTTTGTTATGAAGGCAAAGTTGTTACTGTTGTTGCTGTTTGGGCTAAATAATTACTGTGTGAAGTTTATTATCTAAACCACGATTTCCACTTTGATTTTCACTGTGTGGCACAGTTTATAGTATATTTATATACTGTAACAAGCATTATTTATATAATGGGTGAAGAAGTGTAATATACGTGGACCTCTGCCAGAGAGGTTCTCAGCTGGTTGTATGCGGTCCAATTGAAATCTGGATCTTGACTTGCGTTATACATACCTGCTATATTGATTCGAGGATATTTTTACATGTTTTATCAGAAAGTTGTTTCCTGTTCTGCACGCAGAATCTGAGGATTTTGTCTAATTTTATTTTCTGAAAAATCTTACTTATAATATAAGAACATTACATGTATGATGTATATGTGTCATGTATGTTTGTACCTGGCAAGTCTCCATGATGGAGGGAGCATCCTGATTATTCATGGTATTGCTCATGATTTACTTGAAGAAACAGCAAAATTCTTATACATATGTATTCTGTTTTTTGTTTTTTGTTTTTCTTTCATCTGATATCAGGAACAGTTATTTTCTGATCATTAGTTCTAAATGAGTGTTGCTGTAATTATCTGTCAGTAAGCTTAATTATGCCTGATCATAAATAAGACCACCTATGTCTGAATTAAAAAAAAAAGCTAGTAACTGCTGTTTCATTATCATGCAATAAACCCACCCCCTAGTTTTAGTTGAATATTATGACTGTTGCTCCTCTGGGTTACAGAATAGATATGGTGACTGTGACATTACACATTTATTCTGATAAAGATGGAGATGAATAGGATCTTTTATCATGTTTTCAAAACTTACCAAACTGTCTAGTTTTGTCTTCAATGTTTTGATAAAATTAAAAACGAAAAAAAATAATGGTGTTTACTTTTGTGCCTCTTAAATTTAATAACAGGATAGACTTCATAATTCTTTTCTTCCAATTATTGGTTTCCATGGATATGCCAATGTTGTGTTACTGATTGATGGCTCTTCATCATGATATATTTTCAGATAATGATATCAGCTTAACTTTGCTTGAGAATATTTCCTCCCACTTTAACAATTTCTTAATGTTGTAAATGTTTATTTTGCAGGAACTCCTGACGCGGACGTCACTTGAGACGCACAAACTAGACATGATGGCGGAAATATCCAGCCTCAAGATCAAGCTGGCCTCTTCTGACAAGGACAGGAGGGACCTAGATGAGCGACTGAAAATCTCTCAGGTATTGTAGAGTTCATATTCACAGTATCTGGAAATCACTTTAATTGTTAGGATCAATATTTTGATAATAATCATTATTATCTGACAACTACATATTCAGCTCCATATGACCCTAAATTAATACTAATCAACATAATAGACGCAATACAGGATATGTTACTTTTGAGGATTAAGTTGTAAAATTAAACATTTATCATCAATACAGTGTTGTATGAAATGTGCATTTAATTATTAGAGTAGTGTTATAAATTTCACATCTTAATAATAATACTTTTTTAGACCAGACAGAACCAGACTTCAGTAGTAACTATATAATTGCACTGTGGGTTCCATTGTATATTGATTCACAGAATTTTGTCAGGTATTTCTCCTCATTTTAATCATACTTTTTTTACAAGCATTACAAACACATTTCATCCCAGATCACATTGATCGAGGCATGGAAAAAGTTGAGTGAAAGTACTTGAGGTGTAATGAAGTGAAATGTTTTTTTTTCCATCTTGAGTGTATGTTGAAGTGGAGTGTACTCCTTTAAGTGACATCAATATATATGGTAGAGTAGTGCTTGTCTAGCTCTTAAGTCACATTCTGTCAACTGCCCCATCTCTTACTCCTCTCAAGCCCAGAGCTGGAGGTGTAACAAGTGTACGTGACAACTACATTCTGAGGTGTGGTTAGGGGCACTATACTGTATTGTGTACTAACGAATGTTCTATAACAATTATTACCAGTGTACAAAAATGGTTGGTAAAGAATCTCCAATGTAACAGTTTATGGTTGTCTAAGAGTTTTTGCTTGTGTGTAAGAGATTTAAAGTGTATATATTCTCTATAATAATTTATGCTTATGTGTAAGATATTTAAGAGAAAATATATACAGGTATATATTTAGACTGGCCATGCCACCAGCCCCCACCAAGATTTTTAGCCCACCATCATCAGATGGTGGGCTATTCAAATCGCCCTGCGTCCGTGGTCCGTCGTCCGTCCGTCCCTCCGTCCGTCCGTCCCTCCGTCCGTAAACAATTCTTGTTATCGCTATTTCTCAGAAAGTACTGAGGGGATCTTTCTCAAATTTCATATGTAGGTTCCCCTTGGTGCCTAGTTATGCATATTGCGTTTTGAGACCAATCGGAAAACAACATGGCCGAGAGGCAGCCATCTTGGATTTTGACAATTGAAGTTTGTTATCGCTATTTCTGAGAAAGTACTGAAGGGATCTTTCTCAAATTTCATATGAAGGTTCCCCTTGGTGCCTAGTTATGCATATTGCGTTTTGAGACCAATCGGAAAACAACATGGCCGAGAGGCAGTCATCTTGGATTTTGACAATTGAAGTTTGTTATCGCTATTTCTGAGAAAGTACTGAAGGGATCTTTCTCAAATTTCATATGAAGGTTCCCCTTGGTGCCTAGTTATGCATATTGCGTTTTGAGACCAATCGGAAAACAACATGGCCGACAGGCAGCCATCTTGGATTTTGACAATTGAAGTTTGTTATCACTATTTCTGAGAAAGTACTGAAGGGATCTTTCTCAAATTTCATATGTAGGTTCCCCTTGGTGCCTAGTTATGCATTTTGCGATTTGAGACCAATCGGAAAACAACATGGTCGACAGGCAGCCATCTTGGATTTTGACAATTGAAGTTTGTTATCGCTATTTCTGAGAAATTACTTAAGGGATCTTTCTCAAATTTCATATGAAGGTTCCCCTTGGTGCCTAGTTATGCATATTGCGTTTTGAGACCAATCAGAAAACAACATGGCCGACAGGCAGCCATCTTGGATTTTGACAATTGAAGTTTGTTATCGCTATTTCTGAGAAAGTACCGAAGGGATCTTTCTCAAATTTCATATGAAGGTTCCCCATGATGCCTAGTTATGCATATTGTGTTTTGAGACGAATCGGAAAACAACATGGCCGACAGGCAGCCATCTTGGATTTTGACAATTAAAGTTTGTTATCACTATTTCTGAGAAAGTACTGAATGGATCTTTCTCAAATTTCATATGAAGGTTCCCCTTGGTGCCTAGTTATGCATGTTGCGTTTTGAGACCAATCCGAAAACAATATGGCCGACAGGCAGTCATCTTGGATTTTGACAATTGAAGTTTGTTATCGCTATTTCTGAGAAATTACTGAAGAGATCTTTCTCAAATTTCATATGTAGGTTCCCCTTGGTGCCTAGTTATGCATATTGCGATTTGAGACCAATCGGAAAACAACATGGCCGACAGGCAGCCATCTTGGATTTTGACAATTGAAGATTGTTATCGCTATTTCTGAGAAAGTACTGAAGGGATCTTTCTCAAATTTCATATGAAGGTTCCCCTTGGTGCTTAGTTATGCATATTACATTTTGAGACCAATCGGAAAACAACATGGCCGACAGGCAGCCATCTTGGATTTTGACAATTGAAGATTGTTATCGCTATTTCTGAGAAAGTACTGAAGGGATCTTTCTCAAATTTCATATGAAGGTTCCCCTTGGTGCCTAGTTATGCATATTACATTTTGAGACCAATCGGAAAACAACATGGCCGACAGGCAGTCATCTTGGATTTTGACAATTGAAGTTTGTTATCGCTATTTCTGAGAAAGTACTAAAGGGATCTTTCTCAAATTTCATATGAAGGTTCCCCTTGGTGCCTAGTTATGCATATTGCGTTTTGAGACCAATCGGAAAACAACATGGCCGACAGGCAGCCATCTTGGATTTTGACAATTGAAGTTTGTTATCGCTATTTCTGAGAAAGTACTTAAGGGATCTTTCTCAAATTTCATATGTAGGTTCCCCTTGGTGCCTAGTTATGCATATTGCGATTTGAGACCAATCGGAAAACAATATGGCCGACAGGCAGCTATCTTGGATTTTGACAATTGAAGTTTGTTATCACTATTTCTGAGAATGTACTGAATGGATCTTTCTGAAATTTCATATGTAGGTTTCCTTTGGTGCCTAGTTATGCATATTGCGTTTTGAGACCAATCTGAAAACAACATGGCCGACAGGCAGCCATCTTGGATTTTGACAATTGAAGTTTGTTATCACTATTTCTGAGAAAGTATTTAAGGGATCTTTCTCAAATTTCATATGAAGGTTCCCCTTGGTGCCTAGTTATGCATATTGCGTTTTGAGACCAATCCGAAAACAACATGGCCGACAGGCAGCCATCTTTGATTTTGACAATTGAAGTTTGTTATCACTATTTCTGAGAAAGTATTTAAGGAATCTTGGATTTTGACAATTGAAGTTTGTTATCTCTATTTCTCAAAGTACTGAATGGATCTTTCTCAAATTTCATAAGTAGGTTCCCCTTGGTCCCTTGTATTGCATTTTTGGACCTGAAAACAACCTGGCAAACAAACAGCCATTATCGTTAAATCTCAAATTTTTTATATAGCTAGGATTCCCTTGTTTGAAAAGTACTGGAGGGATGTCTCAATTTGCACAGATTAGTGAAATGAAGGGAAAAGTAGAGAAAAGATCAATCTGACATGGAACCTATGAAGATCATTCAATGGTGGGCGCCAAGATCCCTCTGGGATCTCTTGTTGTTAAATTGCTGTGCTAAATTCTAGTACTATATTATCTCCCCTTAGTTTGAAACTTGGGGTCAGACATATCTTAGAGACCAAAATCTTAAAGCTTGATTTTATTTATAATTTTGATATTCTAGAGACAAGGCCAGTCTGATATATTCTCTTTGAAATAGATTATACCTGTATCAGGTGAAGTATACATATTCTCTATATGACATGCTCGTTAAATAGACTTATTGAGTCGGAGTTCATTTAGTACTGCTGTAGAAGGGAACTAGATATTAGGAACTGTATCCAAAATTCTCTGTTCTACTAATTTATAATTTATAGCCCGTATAATTTCATGTGGGGGAATTGGCTGGTATTTACATGGTAGTTCCCAGTTATTATACAAAATGGTTTCTTTATGAAGATATTACTGGCAAGCACTGTCTGGATATATTGACACAGTTGCGGTATAATGAAATTATTGTTTTTGGCGCATTCTGAGAAAATAGTTTACTTTATCTGTCGTAGCATATGGTAAATTCTGTCAGAAATGGAAGAAGGTTTTTAGCTAGATAAAAAGTAATGGAAAACATTTGTGACCAAAGTTCAGAAGAGATAACACACATTTAATTCAATTCCCAGTTTTATTAATGGAATGAGAGTATGTACAGAAATTATGAGTGTATATGAATTTTATATTATGAAGTATATTGGATTATAGAGAAATATCTTGCAGATGTTGGTAATATTACAGATAACCTGTGTACCTGGGTTCTTGCTTTGTATATTACTTCCATACTGGTGGGAAAATCCTTACTTCCTGGATGAGACTTATTTTAGAACATTACACATTCTTTACTGCTTAGAGCATTATGCTGTATGATGCCTAGAAATACACATATTTGCCAGTTCCTAGCAGAAAGTTGATACCCTTATATTAAACAGTATACCACAATGAAAGTGCTGCTGATTCTGGCTTGATCATTACATCAAAATAGGGTATATAATTATGGTCACCTTTACCTAATGGATACACAGTATGTGAAGCCTCTTTGTTCTAGGCCCAGATTTACATACATTTATACCTGTATTTGTAATTTAAAGAGATGAATTTGGCCTTTTTACATTTACATCTTCATGTGGCATATGTAAGTAATGAAAAAAGGAACTAATGTAGGTTTTTCAGTTTGGAAAGATAATTAATGACACTGTATATTATTAAAAGTTACAAATATTGAACATAAGAAGATCATAAAGAGATACAAAGGTATTTTAAAGAAATATATGTATTAGATTTAAAAACTGTGTATAATGTTTAAAAAATAGTGTCTTAAATTCTATATTTATATGTAAAATCACGCTTAATCATAATAATATTTATTTCAATATTAGAGACAAATCAAGGAAGTGGAATCCAAGTTGGCCTTACGAGATGCAGAGATCACAGAGCTTCGCCAGCGACTGGTGCGCAATGGTACTGTGTTGACCCCAGACTCAAACGGTACGTTACATTACCACACATTTCTGGGGAGCTTCAGCAATTATCTCTATGTTCAGTGTAACCTAGGGACCAAGTCATGAAGGAAGGGGAGATCATCTGAAATGTGTGATCTACAAGGGAGATAACTATTCACACTTTGTTCGGTGTTGATAGGGTTATATATGTTCACACTCATATAACCTAGGGACCAAGTAATGAAGTAAGGGGAGATCATCTGAAATGTGTGATCTATTCTACAAGGGAGATAACTATTCACACTTTGTTTGCAGTGTCAATCACATTTAACCATCACAGTTTTCAATGTGCTTCCTTGAAATAAAAAGAAATGGCTTGCTTTGAAGTTAGAAGATTTTAGCTATTTTCAACATTACTCATTGTTGCCAGTTATTTTAACACTGTTCCCATTCGGGCAAACTGATCCTGCTTGAAATTGCTTCAGTTTATGATTAATACATGTATTTAGTTTTAAAAACTGTAAATTATTCAAAGGAAAAAAATGCTGTTGATATTCAAATCTTTATTGAAAACTTTATGGTCACTGGTATTTCTCTATAATTAACAGGCTGTTTAATTTGATTTTCATTCTAACACATGTATTTGATATAGAAAATAGGACACCTACATTTATCGATATCAGTCAAAAAGGTTATAATTTACTGTGAAATGTCCATAGAAAGTTGCTGAATATTGCTTCAAAGACAATCTTCCTACTATAAATTGGGTTGTGACCCCTCTTACTAAACAATGATTGAGAGTTTATGCAATATGCAGCTGTTTGTGACATCAGAATTGAAAGAGATCTATAGAAAACTGAAGAATTTCAGGAAAAATAACAGACTCTCTTGGATGTCACTTGCTTAAGGTTTGACCCAAAATTCGCTTAAAGTATGGAATAAAGACCATGAGGGGATGATCATGCTTTGTCGGTTTGTTTTCAGGAGCAGAGTCTCTACTCAATGTTAGTGACCGCCCTGTAGAGAAAGAGAAAACTTTAGATAGACTAAAACGCAAACGTAAGACTTTGGTAGCCTGCTGACCAAATTTCCCCACCAACCATTTTGAATTTCCTGGAAGCATACTAATTTTGTTTTTGTTACCCAGAATCTAACCATTTGGTGTGGGCTTGTTGAGGGAGATGTTGCTTTATCTATTCTTTCTTCATTGATTCTACTGTTTCACACTGGTAAAAGGATACTTAACCAGTAAATGTGAAACTGAGGGAACCTGATCATTATAAGTCTACAGGGGCTTGGTCATCGTATTTCGTCGTTATCGTATTCATCGTATTTAGGTAGTTACCAGACCACTCCCAGTTATAACCTTCCTCATTTCAAGTTTATGGAAGTCCTTTTGCTGACTTGACCCAGCAAAAAACAAAGTACAAATGTATTTTAATTTGCTTTAATGAATATTTTAAGTTAATTGTTTTAGCATGTCATTTTGACTTGCATTGCTGCTTTTAGTTTCATCTGTTCATAAAATAACCATTAGATAATACTGAGTACATCTACATAAACAGTTATATCTCCAGGCTACCTAAATGATCCGGGGCCTTTAACAACTTATCCCTTAAATCAAGCATGTTTTTAATCCGGCTTAACAGATTCCATAACATTATCAAATCATTCACTTATAATCTTCAGATATATCTTCCATGTAATTTAAACATATACATTTTGTATTCAATAAGCGATATGTGTGGAAAACACAATTAGATTGTAAATGATTGACACATAGGACAGGACATCTTCGCTAGCCAAGGCTTCTGATTACGTTACACTCCACGAACCCTTGGCGGATATAGTCGTGTTCAAACCGTCGCGCCCTGAAATCCCAGGGCATCCAATCAAATCGCGTTTTACATTCTGGCTTGGTTTCGCAGTAAACAAAAAATGCGGCACCCAGTACAGAGCTACATTGCCGACTATGTCATGGCATTTTACCTAAATACAAAAATCACAATCTTTGGGGGAACATTCGCAGTGTTTGATCAATTCATATAAGTCATTGATCACATATCTCATCGAAATGACACCAAACCTCGATGTGTGTTTGTAAACATCACCGATGAAGTAAATCGGTAACGCTTGTTTTGATTGGTCGAAAATGTCATGCGTGAAGGGTGGTAATTTCGAATCACCGCTAGAGGGCCAGAACTGACGCCTATATCTGCCAAGGGTTCGTGGAGTGTAACGTAATCAGAAGCCTTGGCTAGCGAAGATGAGGACAGGAATGTAAACACCTAATACCCCCTGTGTTGATGTCAGCGGGACACCAAGACTTTAGAATTGTTACAATATTAGTATAGGAGGTCCTGGGGAGTCAGCGGGACACCAAGACTTTAGAATTGTTACAATATTAGTATAGGAGGTCCTGGGGAGTCAGCGGGACACCAAGACTTTAGAATTATTACAATATTAGTATAGGAGGTCCTGGGGAGTCAGCGGGACACCAAGACTTTAGAATTGTTACAATATTAGTATAGGAGGTCCTGGGGAGTCAGCGGGACACCAAGACTTTAGAATTGTTACAATATTAGTATAGGAGATCCTGGGGAGGCAGCGGGACACCAAGACTTTAGAATTGTTACAATATTAGTATAGGAGGTCCTGGGGAGTCAGCGGGACACCAAGACTTTAGAATTGTTACAATATTAGTATAGGAGGTCCTGGGGAGTCAGCAGGACACCAAGACTTCAGAATTGTTACAATATTAGTATAGGAGGTCCTGGGGAGTCAGCGGGACACCAAGACTTCAGAATTGTTACAATATTAGTATAGGAGGTCCTGGGGAGTCAGCAGGACACCAAGACTTCAGAATTATTACAATATTAGTATAGGAGGTCCTGGGGAGGAGTTATCTAACAGTATATATCCAGATACTTAAGTGAGATATTCGAGGCATGTCTAGTTTACACATATATATAGTCAGAACATCATTAGAACAACCAGAACTGCATGATGTATACTTGTAGTCCAATTTTATTCATTATTTTCTTTTTTTAGCATTCTTAAACATAGATTTTTTTTGTTTCAAGCAGCTCATAGACGTAGGGTGTTACCATGGGGTAAGTTTAACACTTTCCGCCTGACCATGGTATAAGTGTATATGTATAGTCTCGTCGACGACCTGCTACATCCCACTACTAGCTATGTTTAGCGACACATTTAGAAATAGATGCTATCTCATGTAACGTCACATTATCAAGTCATCATGTTGTAATATTAGTGGCCAGTTATATCACTGTTAGACTTAGTGGAAATTGCACACAGGATCAAAATATTATGGTCTCAGTTATTGTTTTGTCTGTCCATTGTCCTAAATGTCTGTTCATTGTCCTAAATGTCTCACTGTCTCATCTTAATGTGACATTTCGTCTTTGTCACATCTACCTGTTTCAGCGTTGTTAGAAGATTGTCACATCATATAATTGTCACAAAACCATAATATCATATCTCATTATCTTTTGATTTTATCTATGTTATAAAACATTAGCAGACTCTGCTATTATCTTTATTGTGAAGTCAACAGCATAAGCTCTTCTTGACCATCAGATTTTGTAATCAACTAGGACTCTAGTCCTCAAAGCTTCAGTGTTAAGGACTCTAGTCCTCAAAGCTTCAGTGTTAAGGACTCCAGTCCTCAAAGCTTCAGTGTTAAGGACTCTAGTCCTCAAAGCTTCAGTGTTAAGGACTCCAGTCCTCAAAGCTTCAGTGTTAAGGACTCCAGTCCTCAAAGCTTCAGTGTTAATATAAGGACTCCAGTCCTCAAAGCTTCAGTGTTAAGGACTCCAGTCCTCAAAGCTTCAGTGTTAAGGACTCCAGTCCTCAAAGCTTCAGTGTTAAGGACTCCAGTCCTCAAAGCTTCAGTGTTAAGGACTCCAGTCCTCAAAGCTTCAGTGTTAATATAAGGACTCCAGTCCTCAAAGCTTCAGTGTTAATATAAGGACTCCAGTCCTCAAAGTTTCAGTGTTAATATAAGGACTCCAGTCCTCAAAGCTTCAGTGTTAAGGACTCCAATCCTCAAAGCTTCAGTGTTAATATAAGGACTCCAGTCCTCAAAGCTTCAGTGTTAAGGACTCCAATCCTCAAAGCTTCAGTGTTAATATAAGGACTCCAGTCCTCAAAGTTTCAGTGTTAATATAAGGACTCCAGTCCTCAAAGCTTCAGTGTTAAGGACTCCAGTCCTCAAAGCTTCAGTGTTAAGGACTCCAGTCCTCAAAGCTTCAGTGATTAGGACTTTAGTCATTAGGGCTTCTGGGTTTAGGGCTTTAGTCATCAGATCTTTGGGGAATTAGGACTTCAGTCATCATAGCTTCAGTGATTGTCTTATCAATGAAGAGAGTTTTACTTATTGAGAAATCAATGATCAGAGCTTTAGTGATTAGGCTTCGGTGATCAGAGCTTTAGTGATTAGGCTTCGGTGATCAGAGCTTTAGTGATTAGGCTTCGGTGATCAGAGCTTTAGTGATTGATGGCTTCAGTGATCAGAGCTTTACTGATTTAGGCTTCAATGAAGAGAGCTTTACTTATCGAGATATCAGTGATCAGAACTTTAGTGATTAGGCTTCGGTGATCAGAGATTCAATGATTAAGACTTCAGTAAATTATTAGAGCTTAAGTGATGATGAAAGTTTTATTGATTAAACATCCTGTGATCAGAGTTTGTTGATTTTCTAACAAGATTCCCAGTAGTCAGACCTCCTCAGATGCTCGAGTCTCAAAGAATTTGTTGTTTCTTTTGATATGCATATCACAATTGAATACTACTGCCACCATATATGAGAGCCAATTGAAAAGAATGAATGTAGTAGAATTCTGTACCATCACAGAGACTAACAGAAATCCATAAAATGGATACATATTTGGTATCAGTAAGGTACACTTGTAATAGTATGATAGCCTTGTCATCATTGTGTAATTTCATACCGTTATCATCATTATAACACCATAGCCTTATACTTAATTAGTTACTTTATGTTAGCCATCCAAACAAAATCAGAAACAACTTTAAACAAAAATCTCATAATTATAAAACTTTTTATCCTGATCTTGATAAAAAAAATACTTTGATTTCACAAAAAAATGACATTGTTACTCGGTAATCCTTGTCTATAACTCCTTGGTAAAGTTTGATGGTAAAGGGTAGGACTGGTTGGGTGTTACTCGGTAATCCTTGTCTATCAATCCTAGGTAAAGTTTGACGGTAAAGGGTAGGACTGGTTGGGTGTTACTCGGTAATCCTTGTCTATAACTCCTAGGTAAAGTTTGATGGTAAAGGGTAGGACTGGTTGGGTGATACTCGGTAATCCTTGTCTATAACTCCTAGGTAAAGTTTGACGGTAAAGGGTAGGACTGGTTGGGTGATACTCGGTAATCCTTGTCTATAACTCCTAGGTAAAGTTTGACGGTAAAGGGTAGGACTGGTTGGGTAATCTCAGATACAGAGTATGATGAATTGCATGGAAAGGTTTCTCTACACTTGTATTCCTTCTAGGATGCATTCAATAGTTGGCCATAATCATTATACCAAAAATTCTCTTTTGTCACATTTTGACATAAATGACATTGTATCTTGAATTGATAGAAATTATGGCCAGCTTTTGAAGATCACATTTTCATAATTTGCATGCTGTTCATTGTTTTGTTGCTTTGGACTCATTTCAAGTCATTTGTCAGTAGAGGGACACCATTTTATTCATTGATTTATTTTGGTCAGACAAGTTACATTGATGATATGAGTTAAATGCTGTTAGATAAGTACACGTATGTTTCCTTTAGTTTTCATTTCAATTTTATGTCATGCATTATATTATCAGTTTACATGCATTTCATTATTTTCGGTATATTTGTCATTATTTATATATATATATCTTAGCTCTGATGTCAGCGAGATTATGTATGCCGCCTCTTTCATTCCTTTATGTATTTTATCCCACAGTGTACCTAACACCTGACATGTACAAATCTGTTACAGGGAGATCAAACGTCCTGATAATTAACTTTTTAACAAGGTATAATTTCAATTTCAGAATATGAGGTGGAAAAGTTAAAGAAAGCTGTTGATGCCTTAATGTACTCTAACCAGGAAAAGGTAGAATGCGCTGTTTATAGATATATTTATGATGCTGTAAAACAACACATTATAATTACAATGTAGTTTGTATTGCCTCAGAAGGCTTACAATACTGATAGAGGAAAACTGATTAAAGAAAACATTGTCGAACTGTTTGTGTACAGTACCATAAAAATTCTATTGCAAGATAAATGGTAGACTGGCCACCAGCCCCTAAGTTTTTTGTTAAAACTGCTCCACTAAATTTTAATACTAGATTATAGAATCAGACATATCCTAGTGACCAAAATCATAAAGGTAAATTTTATTTATAATTTTAATATTCTAGAGACAGGGAGCCAGTCTAGATAAATGGTAGTACAAATGATTTAAGATTTTTTTTAATTTTTTTTTTTTTTTTTTACAACCCCTGGTAATTATTTTTTTTTTTTTTACAACCCTTGTTTTTTTTTCACAACCAATGGTATTTTTTTTTTCCTTTTCCAGGATAAAAGAATAGAAGAATTAAGAAAATTATTAAAACGTTACAGAAAAATAGAGGAAATGGTGATACAGGCTCAAGGAAGGAAAGGTAGATATACACAGTTGTAAATACAGAAGTATAGTCGATGATTACTAGGTGGATCAGGTTATGGAAAAATTACAGACTGTAACAATTCAGGAAAACACACAAGTTGTGTCTCCCAGATATCAAAGAAAATTCAGTTTGCTATTTAGAAAAGTTTGTCTTTAACATAAACAATACTCAATATTGATTTCTCTTCAACTTTTATTGAAATTTATATTGAATCATTTCATAAATATTCAATTTTCCCTTATTGAAATTAATTTTTGTTTCTGAAGAAATTTCACATCTTTAAAAAAAAAAAAGATTTTGCAAAACTTTATTCTTCCAGCCGTTTCCCAAAAAATGTGCTTGAAAACATATTTTGTGTTATGATATGCCAAAACTTTTTGTTTACAGCATTAGAAGATATGATCATCAATGCAGAGGATGACACAAGTTCAACCAGTTCTACCACCCCGTCCGTCTCTGACAGTGTCCCCAGGGACCAGGTGGGCTCAGTCTCATCCAATTTGCATGCAGCTTACTCGAGAAATTCCCTTCCCAATATCACTAATTTACTTTCCCCCAAAATGTGACAAAAACGGCCCCATCCCAGGCGGGACTTGAAGGTACACAAGAACCAAAGTGTACTTACAACCGTCCTGCTGTTAATGTTAAGACTAACATATACAGTGTATTTTGAAAAAAAATTCTCTACTGCTAAATGTTGTTAGAGATTACATTTATCAGTGAAGATATATTTTGGTTTGGTGAATACAGGAGTCTTTTCTAATAGTGCTTTTTGATGGTAGTTTGTTTTGTTTTTTTTTCAATTTGTATCTTCTTCTTTTTTCAATTTTTATCTTTATATAAGTTATCATTTCAAAGCTCAGTTGATTTAAAAATGACGTTAATAAGAAATATTTTATTTTATAGCATGATGGTTATGACAGACACCACCCAAGTGCCACTAGTACTCCAGGTATGTGAGGGATCAGGAATATTCTGTTTTAACCAACTGTAGGAAACATTGGAATGATAGAGGAAGTGGTGATACAGGCTCTATTTGATTTGTATATGTACAGTGGACCTGTAAGGAAATTCCAGTTATGTTTAAGTTATCTAGTGTAGGATTTGGAATGTAATGTAAAATGGATTAAAGAAAGAGAAAAGTCATACTGTAGAGCCATGGTATATATACGGTATTATAAGCCACAGAGATAATTAGGAAAAGGAGTATTTGATGAATCGGCCATTTTTGAGGTCTGTTAATCAATACACCAAAAAACAAGAAATTAAAACAAATTAAGATTATCATTATGCCATCTTTATATTTGTAGCTTAACTTGCATCTTAAGAAATTACTTCACCTATGATACTTGTGTGTTATTGTAGTCCACTCTCATCTGGACAATGGAAACCACACACCGTCACCGTCCAGTAATATGTCTACCCCCTCCCACAGAACAACGGGCTTACAGCGGTCAAACAGTGCGGAGGACGTCACACCCACCAATCAAAAAGTAGGTAACATCTGTAAAAAGTAACATCCATCTGTCAAACAGTGGGTAACATCTATAAAAAGTAACATCCATCTGTCAAAAAGTAGGTAACATCTATAAAAAGTAACATCCATCTGTCAAACAGTGGGTAACATCTATAAAAAGTAGCATCTATCAGTCAAAGATTAGGTAACATATAGAAATTAACATCCACCAATCAAAAAGTAGGTAACATCTATAAAAAGTAACATCAGCCAGTCAAACAGTGGGTAACATCTATAAAAAGTAACATCCACCAGTCAAACGGTGAATAACATCTGTAAAAAGTAACATTAACCAATCAAAGATTAGGTAACATAGAAATTAACATCCACCAATCAAAAAGTAAGTAACATCTATAAGAAGTAATAACAACCAATCAAAATGTAGATACATTAAAATAAGTAGGAATGCAAACTACTCAAAAGAATGAGAATTAGTACTGACCAATCATTAAGTAGGTAACATCTCAAAATAAAACAATAGGAAACACCAACCAATCAAAGATAGGTGAAGTAAGTTGACTTATAACAAAACCGGAGAATACTAACTCATCACAAGTTAGATAGAAACATAAATCACTGATTCTTCTATCTTAAATACTCTAAACACACTTCTGGCACTTTCCAATTTCATATCTTATCAAAGTTTAACAGATTAGCACAATAGTTAATTGACATTTTCACAATATTTGGTAGAAGGTAATATACATCAAGAGGAAATACACTTAATGTTTTCACCACTAAACTGTTGTTACTGTAATGGTTTAAGTACACTGATTCAGTCCTGAAAATATTTGTTTGTGTTGAAACTTGTATAGAGATATTTCAGTGTCCTGTCAATGAAAAAAAAAAAGTAATGGTGAAATACATAGTCATGGGAAATTAATCTTTTTTGTTATTTTTTCTTTAAGAAGTTATCAAATTTGTGGTTTTACTCCTGTTTCAGAAAAAGACGGTTTCAAACAACAATCATCAGGAAGGCTACAGTAATGGGAGTAACAACAATAGTTTTGGTACGTTACCTAAAGATCGGGTTCAGAGTGCCGACTTGGATCACACAGAAGTACGAAAGTCTAGGGGGTTCCCGAGTCTGGGCAAATCTCTGTTTCGGGTCAAAACAGGCAAAAGGAGTACCTCGGCCCCAAACCTAGGTGACGGGAATACAACTATTGAGAACGTGCCTGTAAAATCTAGATAAGTGTATAGAAAAGCATGTAAAGAAATGTATCCGTCTTTGGGAAAAAATATACTCCTTTCCAGGATATTCTAAAGTTTTCCCAATTAACAGCTCCTTTGATCTAATAAACAAGTATTTATCTTACTGCATGGAACCATATACCCTATTCTCACAAAGACTGGACCCGGTTGTATACATTAGCATGCTACACATATGAAGGTAAATTTATAACATATAAGAGTACCCAGATCCATTGTTACAGATATCCCAATACCCAGAAACCTTTAAAAAGAAAACAAGTATGAATTAAATTGTTTAATTCCTGTTTTTAAATTTCTGAATGCTTGCTTAATAACATTTTCAAATTTTATTAAATATCCTCTGCTACTACATATGCTCATTGCCTTCAGATTCATGCTATTCCTCTCAGCTAGCTTAAATTGCAGTGAGTAATAATCTTTCTCTCATTTAAAAGTTTGTCAGTTATTAAAGTCTTTCAAGTGAGATGCTTTATGATATTAATTGATCTACCAATTAAGTGTATGCAATTGTTGATGTTTGCATTTCTTTGTATGACGCAAAAAAAGTCTCAATGCTGAATTGCTATATGCTTAAACAACATCAGTTAATCAAGTTGATTATGGCTGCTATTGTTACAAGGCTGGAACCCCTGGTCCTGCATATAGTCATAGTGCTAGTGAAAAATTGTTAATGTAATGTTCATAACTGTATTTCATGATTCTGATATTCATCATTTAATTGTCGGTCAATAAATATTATTGATCAGTGTTAATAGAAATGTTGATACACATGATGATAATAGTTTAAAAGCACCAAGTGTTAAAAATTTGAATAATATTAATAAATCATATGCTGTGTTTCGAAGATTCAATTAAGTTAACAAAGAGATAAGGAGTTTATATTGATCCTATAAACAAGTAATGGATTTTGTCCTGTTGATGTATGGCTGGTTAACTGTGTGTACCTATATTAAAGAAACCAGAGAGTTAGGTAAGTGATGAAGGCTTGCATGAGGAATAAGCTTCTATCAGACATGCATCTCTTGGTAGCATGGAACAGCATACATTATTGACTAATGTGTAACGCCCACTTACCTTTCTGCCAGACATGTCAATACTACACGAGTACTGACAATGGTTGTCCAGCTTTATTTGGATATAGGTTTTGTTACAAGATGCTAGCTTTCTGGTGCATTTTGTATTACAAGGGAGACAATCATTGACAGATTTTTGAAATGTACCCTTGAAGATAGCCTGTCTTAGTAATGTATACGTATTGTAAGTAATAATAGTATAAATTCTGGTGACATAGATTTAAATAGATATAACTACTACATCAATTTATAAAGATTATCCCAGATAATATATGAAATACCACAATCAGCAATTATAATTGTTCCACAATAATCTAGGAGGAATAGAAAGTGTTTTTTCAGTGAGTTATCATTATGTAGGATTGGAAAGTACTTTTTGAGAGGCCCCACTACCTATTTGATATTACCTAGGTAACATAAGAAGATATGGAGTAAAGTCTCGCAGCCAACATGTTGGTATAGGGCCTTTTTACCAACCTCCTTAGTGTATTGTTGTGAAGGTGATGAGATCAAAACAGAAACAGAAAATGTTAATAGCAGTAAACAATGTCTTCAATAATTAAGAGTAGCTTGTAGAAGATAAGGAGACCTATCATGTTTTTATATTAATCCACAGCCCTCTGTGGATATTAATCCACATAATCCACAAACATGTGTCAAGATTAATCCAGAGAGTGTGTTGTTCCTCAGATTTCTCTGTAGTTTATAACTAGATTCCATGGCAGATAGTATCTGGATATCTATTTACATACCATCATTTATACATGATGTATTTTATCAGCAAAATTTGATACCTGCTGTTAAGTTTATAAACCAGAAATTGAATGCCCCAGAGACATGCTTTGGACTGAATATTTAATATCATTACTGTTATCTCTCTAGTTAAACATGCCACAGAGACATCCACGATCAGTTTGACTCCTCCTATATCACATTATACAACCTCTGTACTCCCCCAATCAGACACATTATACGTTGAGTTTGGATACATTTTTTTGCCGTTTTTTGCCGGTGAGGTAGCATGTTAATGGTAGACCAGATTAGACCTTATCTGTTGCCAATGTGTAGTGTACATATCAAGAGAATTGATAACTAATCAAGTCAAGAGGAAATGACTCAACCTCTTGGTATCAATGAATCAAAAATGGCAGGACAACAACCTAAAAAAAATGATAATGGTTTTCAAGTGTAGAGATGGGTATATTATCTACATTAAAATGATGGCACAAAAATATGAGGGCAGGGAAAGTAAACAGTAATGATTATTCAATTATCTCCCTGGTGCTACCGATGTGTCTGGAATCCCCAGTGTAGGAAGAAGGATCTATTTCATTGATAACAACAGAGTTTTGTATCTTGTTGGCTCCTGTCATATGGGGTTTAGTTATACCACTGACTAGTGATAGATAACTTAATATAAAATTCAAACAAATTCATATCTCCAAATAGGACAAACGGAAATCCAGAACAGCTGTCAAATTTATATAAAAAATGGAGTGAACTTAATAAAAACCCAGAACAGCTGTCAAATTTATATAAAAAATGGAGTTCACACAATAAACCAGAACTGCTGTCAAATTTAGGCTAAACATTTTTTTAATCGTTCTTAGTAATGTCTATTGCTCATTTAATGGGATACCTGGAACCTGGTATGTTAGTTCAAACATGAAAAATAATTCTGATATTGATTACGAACTTTTACAAATCGACATAGATTTATCGACTGTAGAAAGATGGTAGGGACAGTTTGTAGGTGTTTTTTTTAACTGCCTCTGCCCTAAAGCTTGCTTACTAGACAGGAAATTGCCAATCAAATTTGTTATCTTTGTTCCATTTGATTCAAATAAACAACTGCTATGTTATTTATTGAAATCCCTCGATTTGGCTTTCTGCTCTAGGCTGACTCCCTAGCTGTTAGGCCACTTTGAAGTTAAATACATCTGAGGTGCTGTAGACTGGCCATATATATAATTGGTAGGATTATTCTCACTATAGCACTGCTTCACCATTATAAAGGTAGATTAGGTTAGAAATACATCGGAGATTGCTTTAAGACTGGCCCTATGTATTATTGGTAGGTTGTTGTAAGATTTGGAAAGTAAATACCTTTGAGACTTCACAGCAATAAACGACTGAACCTGTTTTGGTAGTAGGAGATTCAACATAAATTTTCAAAAAAATTGATACTTTGTGTCACTATTGTAAATCAACTTTATTTATTAGAAATTTCGCAGGGTTACATCAGATTTGGGTTTTCAAGTACTTCCAAGCTTGCTTTGGATCAAGATTGCATTTGCTTCATCATCATGTTTGTAGTTGCTTTAGTCTATAAATCTATCATTTATAAATATCATCGACCAGCAATTGGCTGAGCTAATCAGTTTACCTACAGCTCATGAACAGCTCTTAACCTTTGTTACATTTCACATATAAAAACATCAACCATTATTTCTATAATATATATGTGTAGCATGATTCTGTTACAGTCCTACATAGTTTGGGAGGTTGGTTTGAATGAATTAAAAAAGCCCCTCATAAGCATTATCTGTCCCTGTTGCCAGGAAACATAGTCAGTTACTTAAGTTGAAAAAAGAAATATATCAAGAAAAAGGGCAGATGCCAGTTTTCTTATTATGAGGTAAAAGTGCAGCTTCAGAGAATCTGAAAATTAGTTTAATTTATTTGTCTCTATTTTTTCTCAAATAGATAGAATTTCACATATATATTCAGTAACATCCTGTGGGGCATTTCTGTTTCAGCCTGTACAGCTTTGATTTGATGAGTCTGATTTATAAATGGTGGGTCTGTGGTAATGGAAAGTGTTAAATAATAACAGGAAGGATGTAATCACTTAAGAATAGAAAACACTAAAAAACATAAAGAATGTTTAAAGTTTTAAACAACAGTAACAGGTGTCCGAATGCCCTAAATAGACTGTCCACATGCTGACAGGCTTGTGAGATCTTTCTCAAGTGTTGTATGTTTGTGGGCTGGCAAGTTACTGGCCAAGCATCAGTTACACTTCAAATTAAGGCTGGATGTTGGGTACAATAGCCAGACATTTAGAAAAGTTTTGTGCTGATGTGAAAACCTATTAGGATTTATGTACAGTTTTTGGGGGTAAACTTCGGCAAGAAACATCGTCTGGTGGCCACTTGGGTGAGTTATATCCGTTTTGGGGGTAAACTTCGGCAAGAAACATCGTCTTGTAGCCACTTTGGTGAGTTAAATCCGTTTTGGGGGTAAACTTCGGCAAGAAACATCGTCTTGTGGCCGCTTTGGTGAGTTAAATCTGTTTTGGGGGTAAACTTCATCAAGAAACATCGTCTTGTAGCCACTTGGGTGAGTTATATCCGTTTTGGGGGTAAACTTCATCAAGAAACATTGTCTTGTGGCCGCTTTGGTGAGTTATATCCGTTTTGGGGGTAAACTTCGGCAAGAAACATTGTCTTGTGGCCGCTTTGGTGAGTTATATCCGTTTTGGGGGTAAACTTCATCAAGAAACATTGTCTTGTGGCCGCTTTGGTGAGTTATATCCGTTTTGGGGGTAAACTTCATCAAGAAACATCGTCTTGTGGCCACTTGGGTGAGTTATATCCGTTTTGGGGGTAAACTTCATCAAGAAACATCGTCTTGTGACCACTTTGGTGAGTTAAATCCGTTTTGGGGGTAAACTTCGGCAAGAAACATTGTCTTGTGGCCGCTTTGGTGAGTTAAATCCGTTTTGGGGGTAAACTTCGGCAAGAAACATCGTCTGGTGGCCACTTTGGTGAGTTAAACCAACATTGTCCTTTAGCCACTGTGATAAGTTCTGATATTAATTTGTAGTCGGCCCTTCTTGAAGTTAATCTTCAAGCTAGTGTCAGTATGAAAACTAATTTAGATTATTACTTGGTTATTTTGTTGGTAACTAGACCAGTAGTATCTCTTCAGTACATTCTATACATATATGACAAGAAACATTGGTACTGATAATCATTTCAATAACTGTCAGGTAAGTTGTGTTTTAATACCAGCAGGTTGCGTTGTTAGATAGCTAAGGTTTACTTGTACTGTTTTGTATCAGTCATGTTTATATATATCTCCATTCTGTCTTGGAAACCAAGTTTATGCATCTTTAATTAACCTTGTCAATTACTTAAGCTTGAGGCCTCCTAACGATGTACTCTTTGTGTTGGCCATTGGGCCACTGTTGCTTGACTCACTTGACCCTTACGAGATGTTACACCTGTGTTACCATGGCGATGTAACACCTGCATCCTACATTATGACAATGTTAATTTGATATCAGGAACGTGCATGTATTCTTTTTTTTAAAACAATTTCTGAGATCTCAAATTTCTGAAAAGAGTTTTAATTAAAATTCTTATTGAAGGCTACAGAGTTATTTGTGTTGATGTTTTGGAATAGATCCAAAGCATTTATTATGGAATCTTGGGGCACTTGTAATTTGAGATCTCAGTACCAGTTAAACTTATTTGATTTTATTGAAATTCTTGTTTACTTATCAAGTGCTTATAAAGTAAAATTTTTATATATTTTGTGAATGTACAGTGTAGAACCTTGTTAATCGGGACACTTTGAATCATGAAAATATTACTGATAATGATAAATGATTTCTTTATGATAACAAATGTTCTTCCAAATGAAGAGGAATCAATTTTGTTTAGTCGGGATATCAGTGAAAGTGCTCCTTAAAGTGTGGCATTCCACACCCCAGATTAACAAGGCTCCACCATACTTTCTAGACAAGATAGAAAGATAAGGCTGTTAATCTTTTGTATGTAAATACATAATTATATATCCTAGTCGCATTACTGAGATTGATGTCGTCAGCATTATTAAGTTAAGCTAGTGTGGTAGTAGGTGACATAATCTGTAAACACATGATGTCTAACATGATGGGATGATAGATATTATTAATACACCATATTTTTAACTATAAGTGTACAGTCAGTTCATTTCAAGACCAAGCCAAACAAATGTTAGGTTTAGGTTAACTGATATTGTATGGAGACGACTTTTAAGCTATTGTCAGATGGTATTTTGGATAACCAGGTTGATCCAATTTATGAATTTGAGACGAGATAATTAAGTTATATTTGAATTTCAAGTTTTTCCATTTTAAAGGTGATGAACATCTCTTTTTAGCAAAAGGAAAACAAGAAAAAGTCTTTCAAATGAACTACAAGCTTTTGTTAATCAAACCTTTTTTCAAATTGTGATACGTATAACCAAGTCACAGTTACTGACCGATCTGTAGACAGGGTAGTCACAGGGAAGTTCATAGATTTCATTACCACCTAAATTATAATAAAATCAGGTGTTGTTTTAATATGGATATTATGTTTGTGTTGACACTTTAGTAAAATGTTGCATTCTCAGGAAATACACAATTAATTGTGTTTGCCTTGTCAGTGTAGCCACAAAGATGTGTATTGTGTGTGGTTTAGATACATGCTAAAGGTCAGGATCTCTAGTGTTAACTTGGTGTAGGGAGACTTCAAAGGTCCCATTGTCTCTGTATCATCTGTCTGGTCACCATCATCGGGGTACAACAGTATCTGGCTGAGATGTGTAGGATATTCGTTCATATCGGAAATTTTTAACTGGTTTCGTAAAACATAATTATCCAATAGGTCTAGAAAATTAGTAAATATTGGTGATGACTGGATTGATTTACCTACTGAGACCGAACCATTTGTCTTGCTTGGTCTTGATTTGCTTTTTTCGTCTGTTTCGCGTGTCGGGAGACTTGTATCATGTTGAGAGACATCACATGGTTGTTGGTATATGTAAACAAGGGATAACATTATGATACTGCTTGTAAACATTTAGATGTGTAGAGATTTCTGCCAGATTTCGACTCCAAGTCACTTGATAAGATCTGAAGATATTGTATGTATAATATTCTCTGAGCTGGCTAAGACAGAGTCAACCTGGTACACTGATGTGATAGGAGAATGTTGAGACAGTGTTATAAAGCTAATGGTGTGCTAATAAAGTACTGTATAGATGGTGTGTTATATACCTTGGTAGATGGTGTGTTGTACAGATGGTGTGTTGTACAGATGGTGTGTTGTACAGATGGTGTGGTGTAATACTGTATGTATTAGAAGGTTCGGTATAGTATTGTATAAATTGTTGATGTGGGTTTCCTGTTATATACACTTTCAGCCCATACAGAAGTAGTGACCGACGACGAGGACGGACTCCAGCACGTGGGCATGGCGTCAGACATACCTTCAGAGGTGAAGAAAAAGAAGGGCCTCAAACGCTTCTTTGGCAAGTAAGTGTTTTATGGTTTGTGTTTTTAGGTTAATATTGTATCATTAAATTAACCGTTATAAATTCATGTAACTTAATTTATATACATGTATCATTTCCTTGGTTGTAAAATTCTCATATGTGTATTTGATGTCCATCAAATATGTATTCATGTCATGATTGTATTGAACAAATGACATGATATTAAACACAGATGTACAGTACATTTTGTTAATCGTTCCAGACTTAAGCGGAGTGGTTCCCAAGATTTTCATGAGCGAGAGAGGGTGGAACAGTTTAGAAGAGGTGGAGTACGAGCAACAGCTTCAGGGCGGATAGGGTGGTCAAAGGAACTCAAATATAACGAGTAAGGACCAGAGTATATTGTGTTACCTAACATTTCTACATACATTTCTTGTGTGTTTGCTTTGGACACTGGTACCTTGGACAAGTTTTGATTTACATAATTATAAAAATATAGTTTAACATAAAATGGGTTGTGGTCATCCCATATATCAAGCTGAGGTAGAGGTAGTATGTTCTCTGTCTGTAGTTATAAGGAATCCTTTGTGTTCCGTAGTGACCTGCCATTCTCACGATGGGACAGCGAGCGAGTGACGGCCTGGATGAATGACATTGGTCTCAACATGTATCTGGTGGAATGTCGACGCTGGGTGAAGAATGGGGAACAACTCCAGAGAGCCAGTGCTCACGAACTGGAAAAGGTACTAGCTTGATCAGTTAATGCAGTTAAATAAATCATAACAAATGAAGTGTATTACAGGCGTTCAAATACTGTACAGCCTGTATGGCCTCGACAAACACTGATGTATCAATCATAACAGATGAAGTGTATTACAGGCGTACAAATATTGTACAGCCTGTATGGCCTCGACAAACACTGATGTATCAATCATAACAGATGAAGTGTATTACAGGCGTTCAAATACTGTACAGCCAGTATGGCCTCGACAAACACTGATGTATCAATCATAACAGATGAAGTGTATTACAGGCGTACAAATATTGTACAGGACAGGCGTACAAATATTGTACAGGACAAACACTGATGTATCAATCATAACAGATGAAGTGTAATACAGACGTACAAATATTGTACAGGACAAACACTGATGTATCAATCATAACAGATGAAGTGTATTACAGGCGTACAAATATTGTACAGGACAAACACTGATGTATAAATCATAACAGATGAAGTGTATTACAGGCGTACAAATATTGTACAGGACAAACACTGATGTATAAATCATAACAGATGAAGTGTATTACAGGCGTACAAATACTGTACAGCCGGTATGGCCTCGACAAACACTGATGTATCAATCATAACAATTGAAGTGTATTACAGGCGTACAAATATTGTACAGCCGGTATGGCCTCGACAAACTCTGAGTATAATAGATGAAGTGTATTACAGGCGTACAAATATTGTACAGGACAAACACTGATGTATCAATCATAACAGATGAAGTGTATTACAGGCGTACAAATATTGTACAGCCGGTATGGCCTCGACAAACACTGAGTATAACAGATGAAGTGTATTACAGGCGTACAAATATTGTACAGGACAAACACTGATGTATAAATCATAACAATTGAAGTGTATTACAGGCGTACAAATATTGTACAGGACAAACACTGATGTATAAATCATAACAGATGAAGTGTATTACAGGCGTACAAATACTGTACAGCCAGTATGGCCTCGACAAACACTGATGTATCAATCATAACAATTGAAGTGTATTACAGGCGTACAAATATTGTACAGGACAAACACTGATGTATAAATCATAACAGATGAAGTGTATTACAGGCGTACAAATATTCTACAGCCAGTATGGCCTCGACCAACACTGATGTTAAAAGAAGCAGAGATATAATATATACAGCTTTGGTAATTTGGCATAGTTTACAGGATGTTTACATTTACTTTACAGGATATGGGAGTGAAGAACTGTTTACACCGGAAAAAGTTACAGCTAGCCCTCCAGGCTATTACAGCCAACTCAAAGGACCAGCTCAGCATCCTGGACCATAACTGGGTCACACGTAAGTCTGTCATACCACAGGGTATGGGAAGGCAGTATTAAGGACGATAACTGGGTCACACGTAAGTCTGTCACACCACAGGGTATGGGAAGGCAGTATTTAGGACCATAACTGGGTCACACGTAAGTCTGTCACACCACAGGGTATGGGAAGGCAGTATTTAGGACCATAACTGGGTCACACGTAAGTCTGTCACACCACAGGGTATGGGAAGGCAGTATTTAGGACCATAACTGGGTCACCCGTAAGTCTGTCACACCACAGGGTATGGGAAGGCAGTATTTAGGACGATAACTGGGTCACACGTAAGTCTGTCACACCACAGGGTATGGGAAGGACCATAACTGGGTCACACGTAAGTCTGTCACACCACAGGGTATGGGAAGGCAGTATTTAGGACGATAACTGGGTCACACGTAAGTCTGTCACACCACAGGGTATGGGAAGGCAGTATTTAGGACGATAACTGGGTCAGACATAAGTCTGTCACACCACAGAGTATGGGAAGGCAGTATTTAGGACGATAACTGGGTCACACGTAAGTCTGTCACACTACAGGGTATGGGAAGGCAGTATTTAGGACTAACTGGGTCACACGTAATTCTGTCACACCACAGGGTATGGAAGGCAGTATTAGGACTAACTGGTCAGACTAAGTCTGTCACACCACAGGGTATGAATGACCATAACTGGGTCACACTGTAAGTCTGTCACACCTACAGGGTATGGGAAGGCAGTATTTAGGACCATAACTGGGTCCCACGTAAGTCTGTCACACCACAGGGTATGGGAAGGCCGTATTTAGACCATAACTGGGTCACACGTAAGTCTGTCGCACCACAGGGTATGGGAAGACAGTATTTAGGACTAACTGGGTCACACGTAAGTCTGTCACACCACAGGGTATGGGAAAGGACCATAACTGGGTCACACGTAAGTCTGTCATACCACAGGGTATGGGAATGCAGTATTTAGGACCATAACTGGGTCACACATAAGTCTGTCACACCACAGGGTATGGGAATGCAGTATTAAGGACCATAACTGGGTCCCACGTAAGTCTGTCACACCACAGGGTATGGGAAGGCAGTATTTAGGACCATAACTGGGTCACACGTAAGTCTGTCACACCACAGGGTATGGGAAGGCAGTATTTAGGACTAACTGGGTCACACGTAAGTCTGTCACACCACAGGGTATGGAAAGGACCATAACTGGGTCACACGTAAGTCTGTCACACCACAGGGTATGGGAATGCAGTATTTAGGACCATAACTGGGTCACACATAAGTCTGTCATACCACAGGGTATGGGAAGGCAGTATTAAGGACCATAACTCATTGTTTTGGATTGATTTGAAGTTTCATTAGTATTGAAAGTGCAGGATGATTTATAAATATCTGCACAGAGAAATATAAAGGTATCTTATTGTGTATGTTTATCTGGTGTTGTCAGGTTGGCTTGACGACATTGGTCTCCCACAATACAAAGATGTATTTTATGATGCCCGAGTGGACGGCCGTATGCTGCATTTCCTTACAGTCGTAAGTTTCAAATGTTATCTTTAGCATACTTAGTGTAAATCAGAACCATTTTGTATTCAAAATATTAACAAAATAATGATAAAATTGACACTTCCATCACAATATTGTAATATTGATTCCATTTTGAAAGAGCTTGTTTGGGATTGTTTTTCGTGTATGAAGGTCAAAGGTCAATTCATTATTACTGTAAATAAAATTTGGTAGTGATAGCATAATTTGATTCCTTGTTGAAAGTGTAACTTGAGATTGCTTTTCCAGTTGAATGGTCAAAGGTCAAAGTCTGTGTTACTATAAATAGAAAATCTACTTATGCATAATATCTCTCTTGTTGCCAATCCACCCAAACTTCTCAATTCTGACAGAAAGCTGCTCACAGTCACTGACTCACTGTTGATATGAATTTTGATAGAAAATTGATATCTACACAGTAACTAGAACTTCCTTGGGTTAACCAACTTAAAAATTAATATAGTGCAGTCTTAACATGAGGATTTGCTAAAGAACTTGTATGGCTTCACAAGCATTACATTCATTTCTGTTGAATCTTTGATCTTGGTAATTTCCATCATTGCTTGTGAGCTGGTGTTATTTTGTAATTTGTTTATCAATCTTGCTACTTCTGTGACATCTAATAAACAATTCTGTTCCAGGATGACCTACTGGCTCTGAAGGTGACAAGTGAGCTTCATCATATTAGCATCAAGAGGGGTATCCAAGTCCTTCGTTCCAATAATTACAATCCCCAGTGTCTGAGGCGGCGACCCTCTCCAGACGAGGTAGGCTTACAATAATTACAATTCCCAGTGTCTAAGGCAGCTACCCTCACCTGACAAGGTAGCCTTACAATAATTACAGCCCCTAGTGTCCGAGGCGGCGACCCTCTCCAGACGAGGTAGGCTTACAATAATTACAATTCCCAGTGTCTAAGGCAGCTACCCTCACCTGACAAGGTAGCCTTACAATAATTACAGCCCCCAGTGTCTAAGGCAGCTACACTCACCAGACAAGGTAGACTTACAATAATTACAGCCCCCAGTGTCTGAGGCGGCGACCCTCTCCAGACGAGGTAGGCTTACAATAATTACAATTCCCAGTGTCTAAGGCAGCTTCCCTCACCTGACAAGGTAGCCTTACAATAATTACAGCCCCCAGTGTCTGAGGCAGCTACACTCACCAGACAAGGTAGACTTACAATAATTACAACCCCCTGTGTCTGAGGCGGCGACCCTCTCCAGACGAGGTAGGCTTACAATAATTACAACCCCCAGTGTCTGAGGCAGCTACCCTCACCTGACAAGGTAGCCTTACAATAATTACAACCCCCAGTGTCTGAGGCAGCTACTCTCACCTGACAAGGTAGACTTACAATAATTACAACCCCCAGTGTCTGAGGCGGCGACCCTCACCAGACGAGGTAGGCTTACAATAATTACAATTCCCAGTGTCTGAGGCGGCGACCCTCACCAGACGAGGTAGGCTTACAATAATTACAATTCCCAGTGTCTGAGGCGGCGACCCTCACCAGACGAGGTAGGCTTACAATAATTACAACCCCCAGTGTCTGAGGCGGCGACCCTCACCTGACAAGGTAGACTTACAATAATTACAGCCCCCAGTGTCTGAGGCGGCGACCCTCACCTGACAAGGTAGACTTACAATAATTACAGCCCCCAGTGTCTGAGGCGGCGACCCTCACCTGACAAGGTAGACTTACAATAATTACAGCCCCCAATGTCTGAGGCAGTAACCCACATCTGACGAGGTAGCCTTACAATAATTACAACCCCCAGTGTCTGAAGCGGCGACCCTCACCAGACGAGGTAGCCTTACAATAATTACAACTCCCAGTGTCTGAGGCGGCGACCCTCACCAGACGAGGTAGGCTTACAATAATTACAGCCCCCAATGTCTGAGGCAGCAACCCACATCTGACGAGGTAGCCTTACAATAATTACAACCCCCAGTGTCTGAAGCGGCGACCCTCACCTGACAAGGTAGACTTACAATAATTACAGCCCCCAGTGTCTGAGGCGGCGACCCTCTCCAGACGAGGTAGGCTTACAATAATTACAGCCCCAATGTCTGAGGAGGTGACCTCACCCAATCAGGTAAGCATGGCATTTGTCTGTTTGTCAACTTTAGTGCTACTATTCCAGAATGGCTGTGTTGATTTGAACCAAATTTAGTTTGGAATATCGTTTGCTAAAGGAGACTCTGTTTTGATAAATAAGGGTTGTGAGGCTATCTCAAAAATGGATCTACAATGTGGGATGTTGAGAAGATATGTCTGCAGTAAGATATGTATGAGATGTAGCTGTGGTGTTATAACACCTGAGCGTGTAGATCTAAACTATAAACTGGGGTCTATTGAAGCCAGATTTGTTATGGAGGACAATGTCAAACAATAATTGTCTTGTACACTGTGAAAATGAATGACTGAGTAGTGTTACATTGTTTTTGTTGACAGGGACAACTACAGAACATACCTGGTGGAGTTGTGCTGTGGACGAACCATCGTGTCATGGAATGGTTACGTACAATAGATCTGTCTGAGTATGCCCCAAATCTCCGGGGTAGTGGTGTGCACGGCGCCTTAATGGTGAGTGCCATTACGAGAACTAATATTTTGATTATTTAGTTACATAGTACACATACAAAAACTTCTATTGATGTAGATCTATATACAATTGAACCAAGCTAAAGGAGTGATTGTCATGGTTTCCAGGCTATCCTGGTTACTTAGTTTTTCTGTAACCAACCCTAATGAATGCTAAATGATGATACCTATAATGCAATATATGTGTTATTTAAATCACTATTTTCATAACATGATGTATGTATACTGTTTATGAGGAGAGGGGTTTTATAGGCTTTGCCTAATTCTGATCTGAATGATAAAGTGTTTTGAAATTCTGGAGATGAATGATAATTTACTGAAATAAGCGAACTTTGTAGGTAAGGACCTGTTAATAATCTACTACTGTATTTTGATAATTGTTAGCTATTTCAATATTTCCCAGGTACTGGAGCCACGGTTCAATGCAGAGCTGTTCTCACAGCTGTTGTCCATCCCTACAAATAAGACACTGCTGAGGCGGCACCTCAACACACACTTTGTAGCGCTCATCGGTAATGAGGTACAAATCAAGAAAAGGGAGGCGGAATCGTTGCCTGGCTTCATACCTCTGGTGCTTAACGCCAAGGTTAAGGTAAGAAACAATTACAGGATTCATGATTGACCCTAAACTTTTAAATCTCCAGTCAAGACAAACATTGTTAAAACACTCACAGGGTTGAATTTACCTGTAAATTGCAGTTAATTGAATCTTTGCAATTAACATATTATACTTCACTTTCTCCCTTTTAATTTTAAAGGTTTTTTTCTATGCTAATAACTTCACGACTTCATGATATTTTATTTTTTTGTCAAGGGAGACTACTCTTCAATGCATAATTTTGTGTATTTCAGAACAGGAAATTTGGTTTGTTTGGTCACAAAAGGAGCAAGTCTGACGCAGAGGTGGATAGCTTCATTTGTCCAATGGACAACGGTTTCTCCAATGGAATGACACGCAGAGATAAGGAGGTAGGTATCTCTCTTTGTTGTTTATCTTCGTTACATAGCGACTTGAATTATTTCTGTTTCAATAAATGAAATTGAAAAAAAAATGAAAATAATTGCTGTGAATAATTGAATATTTAAAAAAAAATTCGAAATAACTTGACAATAAGTGCCAATTATATTTGAGAAATATACTTAATTTCATTTTTCTTTAACAAAGCAATTATACATTTACATTTATCTTCACTTTCAGAAAGCAGAAAAGGCAGCAAAAGAAATTGGTGCTTTCTCAAAAGAGATTAATTCATTAACAGTAAGTATCATAGGTGTAGATATTGAGAATAAGTCATTCTATACCAGTAGAAATTGTAATCTGTGACAGTAAGTCATTCTATACCAGTAGAAATTGTAATCTGTGACAGTAAGTCATTCTATACCAGTAGAAATCCTAATCTGTGACAGTAAGTCATTCTATACCAGTAGAAATTGTAATCTGTGACAGTAAGTCATTCTATACCAGTAGAAATCCTAATCTGTGACAGTAAGTCATTCTATACCAGTAGAAATTGTAATCTGTGACAGTAAGTCATTCTATACCAGTAGAAATTGTAATCTGTGACAGTAAGTCATTCTATACCAGTAGAAATTGTAATCTGTGACAGTAAGTCAATCTATACCTGTTGAAATCCTAATCTGTGACAGTAAGTCATTAATCTGTAACAGTAAGTCATTCTATACCAGTAGAAATCCTCCTATGTGACAGTAAGTCATTCTATACCAGTAGAAATCCTCATCTGTGACAGTAAGTCATTAATCTGTAACAGTAAGTCATTCTATACCAGTAGAAATCCTCATCTGTGACAGTAAGTCAATCTATACCTGTTGAAATCCTAATCTGTGACAGTAAGTCAATCTATACCTGTTGAAATCCTAATCTGTGACAGTAAGTCAATCTATACCTGTTGAAATCCTAATCTGTGACAGTAAGTCATTAATCTGTGACAGTAAGTCATTAATCTGTGACAGTAAGTCATTCTATACCAGTAGAAATCCTAATCTGTGACAGTAAGTCATTAATCTGTGACAGTAAGTCATTCTACACCAGTAGAAATCCTAATCTGTGACAGTAAGTCATTCTATACCAGTAGAAATCCTAATCTGTGACAGTAAGTCAATCTATACCTGTTGAAATCCTAATCTGTGACAGTAAGTCAGTCTGTACCTGTTGAAATCCTAGTCAAGTATAGTATCTGAGAATACCAAGTACTACATATATACATTAGGCATAATGCTTCTTAACCATTTGTATAAGTGTATCAACATAATTTTGAAATTTTAAAGTGGCCTTTTCATATTAGGAATTTTTATCAGAGGAATATTTTTACCAAATTGCAGACATATACATTCACTTATATAAGATCCTCTCTGTCCATCAATCTGTCGTACTTTAGACTGACTTTTTTTTCTGTCTTGTCTTACAGAACATGTTGCAGAGTGACCTTGATGATGTGCCAACGTCAACTGTGTGACACGCCCACTTTGACTGTGAACACTAATGTGACACGCCCACTTCAGTTGTAAACATTAATGTGACACGCCCACTTCAGTTGTAAACATTAATGTGACACGCCCACTTCAGTTGTAAACATTAATGTGACACACTTATGGTGAATGCTATGTGACACTAAGTGACATTCTCCCTTAGTGAAAATGTGAACACTTCAGTGTAGAAGCCATTTGCTTTTCAAACATTTGTGATCATCATCGACATGCCAAAGTTTTAGCTTACCAAAAGCTTGCAAGTTCTCAGGGGATGGGGACCCAGCCCCCAACAGTGATAAAGTATGCAGAGTGGGGGAGGGTCAGGGGTCAACATGTTTACAGATTCTGTAGGACAGGAGAGAGGACAGGACTCTGTAGCCTCCGTCAACACTGCTGTTACACTAGAGGATACAGATCCAGCAAATGTTCTCCTCCTGGAACAGCTTCACAGATATGTGGTTTCTTGTGTGATAAAATTCTAACGAAAGTCATCAGAAATCATGGGTAACTACTGTTTTAAAAAGGAAAACTAGCTTCTGGGTTTTTTTATGGATGTCTAAGATCATTTATAGCCTAGATTCTCATCACAGATCTCCTGTAGGATACCTCGTCACAAATTGAGGGAAAATATTGATTTCCATCTTTGACATAAGTCGTCTTTGAAATGCTCATTTGTACCACACAAACTGTATGAAGTGTGTCCGCCATTGAGATGTTCTTAATTTGGTTGTTTATTTTGAGAATTTGTACAGAAGAATTCTGTATATATTATATGTTCAGTTGTGTATAAAAGGCAAACTAGTGTATAATGAATATATATGGAAATCAACAATTACAGTAAAACTTGAGTAGTTTTATTGTTCATATGTCATTTTATCTCTGACAATTGCCATATTGTTAGTGCTTTTTTATATAACGTTATATTTTATACATTTTACATGTCATGCATTTGATTGGCATTTTGTTCATAATTGTACAACAAGGGTTGATTCATCTCATCTGTTCATTGGTTAGTCATTTTGTTTACACTACAGTCACCAGAAACTGTACATGTATGGTCATCAATACCTGTACACGTATGGTCATCAATAACTGTATGTGTATGGTCATCAATAACTGTACGTGTATGGTCATCAATAACTGTACGTGTATGGTCATCAATAACTGTACGTGTATGGTCATCAGTAACTGTACGTGTATGGTCATCAATAGCTGTACATGTATGGTCATCAATAACTGTACATGTATGGTCATCAATAACTGAACATGTATGGTCATCAATAACTGTACGTGTATGGTCATCAATAACTGTACGTGTATGGTCATCAATAACGGTACATGTATGGTCATCAATACCTGTACATGTATGGTCATCAATACCTGTACATGTATGGTCATCAATACCTGTACACGTATGGTCATCAATAACTGTACATGTATGGTCATCAATAACTACGTGTATGGCCATCAATACTTGTAAGTGTAGGCTATAGCTGTAGACATCAGTATTTAGACTTCACATTCATTGATAGGTAGAATTTCCCTGTGTATGTGATTATGGTATTATAATATCATTTGGCATTTAATGTCAGGACATTTATTTAACATTAACAAAACACATAACATTATTAATTCATAAAAATGAAGAGTATTTAGTTAACTGTATGACATTTTAATATTTAAACACATTTTTTGTAGCCGATCAAATTTAACACTAAATTAATAGTTCAAGATCAGGTGTACATTTGCATAAATTCTAAATTTTATAGAAAGTATAGTGTACAACTTCTTCTGACTAAATTCATATGATCGGATGCATTTCATAACAGCATATACACTGGAACTATATTTCAAAATTGTTTTTGATTGTTTATATATCTGTAGAAGATTCAGATTTTAAATCACACATATTTTAAAAGGTAGAATATTGAAATATTTACCTTATCCAACATTTAGATTTGGTTGCTGTTTAAACATTATTTCTATGTTTAATATATAGTGTACTCACCTGGTCCTATGATTCACAGGTAAACTGAGATTTAGGGAAACAGGATTCTGATATTGTTTAAAATGTTATTCCCCTTCAATTTGGTATCATGGCATGCTTAGTCATTCATAGTTAGAGGCATTATGGGCCAATGATCATGGTATTGACACATTGAACCTTTATGTTGACAGATTCTGTGTTATTGCTATGATTTCCTTATCTGCTGGACAGATAGTATTGCAGTTTTTTTTCATAATTGAATTATTTTATGAGGTAGAAATGTAGACACATTCACAAATCTCTACCTATCTCAATCCATCGTCAGTATCACATTTTTCATTTTAACTAGTGACATCTATGCTTCTGATCTGGACAACTTCCAGACTGTCTATACCATGCTGGGTATCCATCTCAGATAAAACCCTTTTTTTTTTTTTTTTTTAAACTCATATGCTGTATCATTTCTGCACATTACTGAATACAGATAAATTGTTATAAAAATGCTTTCTTCGTCATTGTTTATGAGTATAAAAACACATTTTTTTCTTCATTTACTGGTACTTCAAAAAATCTTAATGTCTTTTAACATGTTGTAATATAAATTTTGACGATGGAGATGTTTTTTTCAATTGTAACAAACCTGTATGTGTATTATGGAAAATAATATAGAATGTATAAATCTTGTCTTCCAATTCAATTAAAAAAATACCCAGAATTTGTTTTCTTGGATCAATATAACTGTTGATTATGCCTACACAGATGTTGTAATAGACTTTTGACTAGGTACTGGTATTATACTGTTATAATGATAATCCTGTTGAAATGATACCTTACTGTATCTCGCTTAAACTTCTAGTATTTAAATACCTTACTGTATCTCGCTTAAACTTTTAGTTTTTGAGATCATAACTCATGTCAACCACTTAGAGAATGGGCAAGGAGTCTCATAATTGTTCTGTCTCTCCGGCGAAATTTTGCTAAACATTTTAGATGTTTCCCCCGAGTCAAATCTAAAGCGAAATTGTCTATATTGTTGTATACAAACGGGAATTATGATAGAGTCAAGCAAGTTAATAGTAACTACTTTTTTTGTAAATAAATGATATACATTTTGTAATTACAAGCTTAGGGGAGAAATTCGAGGGAGAAAATATATTTGATGGTGTAAGATATTGTCTCATGCATGAATGGGTGAATTGATATTACAATTTCTTTGTGTTCTGCTGGAATTGCACCAAATGTAGTATTCTTTGATCAAAATTGTTAAGTTAGTGTTAGAGTTGTTAAGTGTGATCTCTAACAGATGTCTACCACTGAGATAGCCTGTAAAGTGGACTTCACCGACAATGCCTTCACGACATTGTATGTTGTGGTCATCATGTTTGTTACAATGTCTCTATTGTATCAACACATACTTTAGGACAAAATTCATTTAATGTGTTTTTCTTTGGACATGATACAATATATAGTGATTGCCTTCAATTTTTTTTTTAATTCAAAAATTTTGTGGCTGTGTGTTGTCAAAATGAATAGAATTTCTACTGCTAAAAACGATATTGAAAAATATAGATTTACATAAGTGTGATGACAGTGGTTGTGGAAGCAAGTATATAATGATAAAATAATAATATTTTAATGTAAATTTATGTGATTTTGAGAGATGTAAAATATTGTTGACTGGGTACCAAGTATATATTTTCACTATAAAAATGGATACAAATATTTGTAATATAGTGTTACCTCATCAGTACAGACTCAAATCACATAGAACACTGGCTTTCCTCATCAGTACAGACTCAAATCACATAGAACACTGGCTTTCCTCATCAGTACAGACTCAAATCATATAGAACTCTGGCTTTCCTCATCAGTACAGACTCAAATCACATAGAACACTGGCTTTCCTCATCAGTACAGACTCAAATCATATAGAACACTGGCTTTCCTCATCAGTACAGACTCAAATCACATAGAATACTGGCTTTCCTCATCAGTACAGACTCAAATCACATAGAACACTGGCTTTCCTCATCAGTACAGACTCAAATCACATAGAACACTGGCTTTCCTCATCAGTACAGACTCAAATCACATAGAATACTGGCTTTCCTCATCAGTACAGACTCAAATCACACAGAACACTGGCTTTCCTCATCAGTACAGACTCAAATCACACAGAACACTGGCTTTCCTCATCAGTACAGACTCAAATCACATAGAACACTGGCTTTCCTCATATTTATGTAATTACCAGTGTGTAACAGAAACTACTTTTTGAAGTCGATGAATTAAATTTCCATGTATAGCTAAGGCTACATAGTAATAATGAACTGTACCTGGTATACATTTCCTTACTATCCTCCATCTTGGAAAATATTCAATTTAGTACCTGTAGTCTTGTAATGAAGCCTTGTTAGTTAGTTCAGACATGTTTCCTATTTTATGTTCCACCAACCCAATATTAGTAATCTCCCTAACTGTTGAAATAACCTTTCAATGACTAGGCCTCTTGTCTCATCACAGTTCCTTTACTTAAGGACATTTTTTAACATAAGATTTTTTTAAAGGAAAACATCTTAGTCAAGGAACTTTCCTTAAAATCTGTATTGCTTTCCTATGGAAAATTGTAAGTTAAAAAACTACCTTAAGTTAAAGAACATTGATAAAATTTGGAACATGACCAGGATCAATGACAAGGTAGTAAGGAAATGGATAGAAGATCAGAGGTTGGTCCTGTAATTAAATGATATGATGTAAGGAGTGGTCAATATGGAGTGCCTTGTCAATAGATCCTTGTGGCCGTTGTGTGCCTGCGTCTGAGGACATATCCTTTCTACATCATTCCTTAGGTACTATCTCATAATCTGTACTCGTATCTATACTCTATCTACCAGCTCGACAGATATGTCATAATACAGTATTACATACATAGTGTTGATTTATTGGGGAAGCAGGCAATATCAGCATTCATTAATTAACTGCCAGTATGGTCAGAACAGTAAACTTTGATCTATAGGCACTTTCTTTGCTTTGTTTAATTCTCTAGAGATCATGGAAGTTCTGAAGTTGTTAATACACATGTAGTACTAAAATACTAGTAATCCACCTTGGAGATATCAATCTGTCAAAAATGTCATAGAATTCATTGATATTTTATCTATCTGTCAAAAATGTCATAGAATTCATTGATATTTTATCTATCTGTCAAAAATGTCATAGGAATTCATTGGAAAATATCAAGTTGTAAAGAACAAGAATGGCACCTGTAAATTGTTTTATACTTGATAAAGTAGTGATTTTAAAAAGATTGAAGAGCATCGATCAGTGGTAGAAATATGAGAAATGTTTTCAAGATCATGAAATTTGACTTTTATGTTGTGTACATTTCAAAGAGTAGGTTTTGTTTTTCACATTTGTTTCTGCAAAAATAGTTTTCATTCACTTGTTCAAATTTCAGGAAGGTTTCATTTCATTATAATATATTTCTCATCTGCACTTGTAAAGTTAATTTTCAGTGTTGCAATTAAAAACAGATTTCATTTTGGTTAAATTGAATACTGTATTGTTTGGTAGCTCTGTAATTGTTTAATTCCATACAAATATGCAATTCTGTTTAATCACAGTATCTAATGCTCATACACAGTAATATAATATTATAAAGTTATATCATGAGAGAGTACCATAAAATCGTTGAGATAGAACCATGAGGATTTATCTTCTTTTCATGAACCTTCGGAATGAAATTTTAAAGTTTTAGATTCACAAAGAAAATTTATCTTGATATTGATTGTCTGCTGACGAAGATTTTAGATGAGCTCTTGTTTTAATTAGATCAATAAGATGTGCAATGCCAGTACTTCATTAGTTCTACATGATACAGGAACAATAAACATGTATATTTTATGTAGCCGGATGTTCTTACTTGTTTTTTATGCTTTTGTCCGTTATCTCTTATATGGCCATAAACAATTCACAAATAACACTTATTATACAAAAGCTCAAGAGCCAGTTTGGACCAACATTTTTAGGAAGTTAAGCTGAGCAGAAAAGCAGAGAAATATTAACAAGAGTATGCTGGGGTGGAACAATACATGCCCGTTAAATGCCATATAGAGTTATAATTATAATATATATTGTACACCATGCAGTGAAATAAAATTTGCCTCACCTTATGACGGGTTATAGGTGGCATGTTTTAACACTCGCCCTTTCTTTCAATGCAAAATCAAAGTTTAATTTCCTAACAGCTTGAGAAATACGAGTTACTAAATTAGTCTCCAACTCATTAAACAATTTGATATCATAATTATAAAGCCTACAAAGTTTCAAAGAAATATAAAAACAAGAGGCCCAATGGGCCTGTATCGCTCACCTGGCTCTACAGCAACTTTGAAGTTGATTGAGGTCATTTCTACAGATACTATGCTGATTATTAGCTCACCTGGTCCGAAGGACCAAGGTGAGCTTATGCCATACCGTGGCGTCCGTCGTCCGTCGTCCGTCCGTCGTCCGTCCGTCCGTCAACAATTGACTTCTTCTTCATAACCACTGATCAGAATTTGACCAAATTTGGTCAGAAGCATCCCTATGGGTAGGGGACTCAAAATTGTACAAATGATGGGGCTGACCCCCCAGGGGCCTGAGGGGCGGGGCCAAAAGGGGTCAATTTGGCTATATTGATATAAACGACTTCTTCTCTGAAACCGAGCAAAGGATATTGCTCCTATTTGTCTGGAAGTATCACTATGGGGTGGGGATTCAAAATTGTACAAATGGTGGTGCTGACCCCCAGGGGCCTGAGGGGCGGGGCCAAAAGGGGTCAATTTGGCTATATTGATATAAACGACTTCTTCTCTGAAACCGAGCAAAGGATATTGCTCCTATTTGTCTGGAAGCATCACTATGGGGTGGGGATTCAAAATTGTACAAATGGTGGTGCTGACCCCCTAGGGGCCTGAGGGGCGAGGCAAAAATGGGTCAATATAGCTATATTGATATTAACAACTTCTTCTCTGGAACCGAGCAATGGATATCACTCATATTTGCCTGGTAGCATCACTTTGGGGTGGGGATTCAAAATTGTACAAATGATGGGACTGACCCCCAAGGGGCCTGAGGGGCGGGGCCAAAATGGGTCAATATAGCTATATTGATGATACCGACTTCTTCTCTGAAACCGAGCAATGGATATCGCTCATATTTGCCTGGTAGCATAACTTTGGGGTGGGGATTCAAAATTGTACAAATGATGGGGCTGACCCCCAGGGGCCGGAAGGGCGGGGCCAAATGTGGTCATTTGGGCTATATTGATATAAACAACTTCTTCTCTGAAACCGAACAAACGATATTGCTCCTATTTGTCTGGAAGTATCACTATGGGGTGGGGATTCAAAATTGTACAAATGGTGGTGCTGACCCCCAGGGGCCTGAGGGGCGGGGCCAAAAGGGGTCAATTTGGCTATATTGATATAAACGACTTCTTCTCTGAAACCGAGCAAAGGATATTACTCCTATTTGTCTGGAAGCATCACTATGGGGTGGGGATTCAAAATTGTACAAATGGTGGTGCTGTCCCCCTAGGGGCCTGAGGGGCGAGGCAAAAATGGGTCAATATAGCTATATTGATATTAACGACTTCTTTTCTGGAACCGAGCAATGGATATCACTCATATTTGCCTGGTAGCATCACTTTGGGGTGGGGATTCAAAATTGTACAAATGATGGGACTGACCCCCAAGGGGCCTGAGGGGCGGGGCCAAAATGGGTCAATATAGCTATATTGATGATACCGACTTCTTCTCTGAAACCGAGCAATGGATATCGCTCATATTTGCCTGGTAGCATAACTTTGGGGTAGGGATTCAAAATTGTACAAATGATGGGGCTGACCCCCAGGGGCCGGAAGGGCGGGGCCAAATGTGGTCATTTGGGCTATATTGATATAAACAACTTCTTCTCTGAAACCGAACAAACGATATTGCTCCTATTTGCCTGGAAGCAATCACTATGGGGTGGGGATTCAAAATTGTACAGATGGTGTTGCTGACCCCCTAGGGGCCTGAGAGGCGGGGCAAAAATGGGTCAATATAGCTATATTGATATTAACGACTTCTTCTCTGAAACTAAGCAATGGATATCACTCATATTTGCCTGGTAGCAACCCCCTAGGGTAGGGATTCAAAATTGTACAAATGACAGGGCTGACCCCAGGGGACCTAAGAGGCGGGGCCAAAAGGGGTTATTTTGGCAAAATTGATATAAACAACTTTTTCTATGAAAATAAGCAATGGATATCTTTAATATGTGACTGGTAGCATTCACTTTGGTTAAGGATTCAAAATTGTACAAATGATGGGGCCGACCCCCTGGAGGCTGAGGGGCTGGGCCAAAAGGGGTCAATTTGGCTAAATTGATATGAACAACTTCTCTGAAACAGCTCATATTTGACTATTAGCATTCTATTGGGGTAGGGATTCAAAATTGTATAAAGGAAGGAGCTGACCCCCCAGGGGGCAGAGGGCAGGGTCAAAAGGGATCAATTGGTCTAAACAAGATCTTCTCTGAAACTAAGCAATGGATATCACTCACATTTGTGTGTTAGCATCCCTATGGGGTCGCGCCAAAAGTCAATTTCATTTCATGGATTAATGTACCTTTTGGCATTTTTAGTATTAAAATAAAACCAATGTACATGTACCCATATAAAATGCTTATGATATATATTGACATAGCAATACCAGCGACAAATATACTTAAGCATCATTCTTGTTTCATATCTCATGAAACCAGGTGAGCGATACAGGCCCTCTGGGCCTCTTGTCATAGTAAGCTAGGTTTATTCATATTAATAAATTTTCTAGTCCTTCATTCCAGCATTTTATTGGCCTAATATCTGGTCTAGGAGGCTCTTGGCTATCGCAAAATTATTGTTTACAGATTTAAGCCGATTTCACCCCTGTGACCTTAAATGTAGGTCAAGGGTCATTAATTTGAACAAACTTTGTAGCCCTTCACCCCAGCATGCTACAGGCCCAATATCAAGTCCCTGGGCCTTTTGGTTATTAAGAAGAAGTCATTTGAAGAATATAGCCTATTTGACCAATATGACCTTGAATGAAGGTCAAGGTCATTTATTTGAACAAACTTGGTAGCCCTTCACCCAAGCATGCTACAGACCCAATACCAAGTCCCTGGGCCTCTTGGTTATTGAGAAGAAGTTGTTTGAAGAATATAGCCCATTTGACCCATGTGACCTTGAATGAAGGTCAAGGTCATTTATTTGAACAAACTTTGTAGCCCTTCATCCTAGCATGCTACAGGCCCAATATCAAGTCCCTTGGCCTCTTGGTTATTGAGAAGAAGTTGTTTGAAGAGTATAGCCTATTTGACCCGTGTGACCTTGAATGAAGGTCAAGGTCATTTATTTGAACAAACTTGGTAGCCCTTCACCCAAGCATGCTACAGGTCCAATATCAAGTCCCTGGGCCTCTTGGTTATAGAGAAGAAGACATTTGAAGATTATAGCCTATTTGACCAATGTGACCTTGAATGAAGGTCAACGTCATTTATTTGAACAAACTTTGTAGCCCTTTACCCTAGCATGCTACAGGCCCAATATCAAGTCCCTTGGCCTCTTGGCTATTGAGAAGAAGTTGTTTGAAGAGTATAGCCTATTTGACCCATTCGACCTTGAATGAAGGTCAAGGTCATTTATTTGAACAAACTTTGTTGCCCTTCACCCCAGCATGCTACAGGCCCAATATCAAGTCCCTGGGTCTCTTGGTTATTGAGAAGAAGTCGTTTGAAGATTATAGCCTATTTGACCCATGTGACCTTGAATGAAGGTCAAGGTCATTTATTTGAACAAACTTTGTTGCCCTTCACCCCAGCATGCTACAGGTCCAATATCAAGTCCCTGGGTCTCTTGGTTATTGAGAAGAAGTCGTTTGAAGATTATAGCCTATTTGACCCATGTGACCTTGAATGAAGGTCAACGTCATTTATTTGAACAAACTTTGTAGCCCTTCACCCCAGCATGCTACAGGCCCAATATCAAGTCCCTGGGCCTCTTGGTTATTGAGAAGAAGTCGTTTGAAGATTATAGCCTATTTGACCCATGTGACCTTGAATGAAGGTCAACGTCATTTATTTGAACAAACTTGGTAGCCCTTCATCACAGCATGCTACAGGCCCAATATCAAGTCCCTGGGCCTCTTGGTTATTGAGAAGAAGTCGTTTGAAGATTATAGCCTATTTGACCCATGTGACCTTGAATGAAGGTCAACGTCATTTATTTGAACAAACTTGGTAGCCCTTCATCCCAGCATGCTACAGGCCCAATATCAAGTCCCTTGGCCTCTTGGTTATTGAGAAGAAGTTGTTTGAAGAGTATAGCCTATTTGACCCATTCGACCTTGAATGAAGGTCAAGGTCATTTATTTGAACAAACTTTGTTGCCCTTCACCCCAGCATGCTACAGGCCCAATATCAAGTCCCTGGGTCTCTTGGTTATTGAGAAGAAGTCGTTTGAAGATTATAGCCTATTTGACCCATGTGACCTTGAATGAAGGTCAACGTCATTTATTTGAACAAACTTTGTAGCCCTTCACCCCAGCATGCTACAGGCCCAATATCAAGTCCCTGGGCCTCTTGGTTATTGAGAAGAAGTTGTTTGAAGAGTATAGCCTATTTGACCCATGTGACCTTGAATGAAGGTCAAGGTCATTTATTTGAACAAACTTGGTAGCCCTTCACCCAAGCATGCTACAGGTCCAATATCAAGTCCCTGGGCCTCTTGGTTATAGAGAAGAAGACATTTGAAGATTATAGCCTATTTGACCAATGTGACCTTGAATGAAGGTCAACGTCATTTATTTGAACAAACTTTGTAGCCCTTTACCCTAGCATGCTACAGGCCCAATATCAAGTCCCTTGGCCTCTTGGCTATTGAGAAGAAGTTGTTTGAAGAGTATAGCCTATTTGACCCATTCGACCTTGAATGAAGGTCAAGGTCATTTATTTGAACAAACTTTGTTGCCCTTCACCCCAGCATGCTACAGGCCCAATATCAAGTCCCTGGGTCTCTTGGTTATTGAGAAGAAGTCGTTTGAAGATTATAGCCTATTTGACCCATGTGACCTTGAATGAAGGTCAAGGTCATTTATTTGAACAAACTTTGTAGCCCTTCACCCCAGCATGCTACAGGCCCAATATCAAGTCCCTGGGCCTCTTGGTTATTGAGAAGAAGTCGTTTGAAGATTATAGCCTATTTGACCCATGTGACCTTGAATGAAGGTCAACGTCATTTATTTGAACAAACTTTGTAGCCCTTCACCCCAGCATGCTACAGCCCCAATATCAAGTCCCTGGGCCTCTTGGTTATTGAGAAGAAGTCGTTTGAAGATTATAGCCTATTTGACCCATGTGACCTTGAATGAAGGTCAACGTCATTTATTTGAACAAACTTGGTAGCCCTTCATCACAGCATGCTACAGGCCCAATATCAAGTCCCTGGGCCTCTTGGTTATTGAGAAGAAGTCGTTTGAAGATTATAGCCTATTTGACCCATGTGACCTTGAATGAAGGTCAACGTCATTTATTTGAACAAACTTGGTAGCCCTTCATCCCAGCATGCTACAGGCCCAATATCAAGTCCCTTGGCCTCTTGGTTATTGAGAAGAAGTTGTTTGAAGAGTATAGCCTATTTGACCCATTCGACCTTGAATGAAGGTCAAGGTCATTTATTTGAACAAACTTTGTAGCCCTTCACCCCAGCATGCTACAGGCCCAATATCAAGTCCCTGGGTCTCTTGGTTATTGAGAAGAAGTCGTTTGAAGATTATAGCCTATTTGACCCATGTGACCTTGAATGAAGGTCAACGTCATTTATTTGAACAAACTTTGTAGCCCTTCACCCCAGCATGCTACAGGCCCAATATCAAGTTCCTGGGCCTCTTGGTTATTGAGAAGAAGTTGTTTGAAGATTATAGCCTATTTGACCAATGTGACCTTGAATGAAGGTCAAGGTCATTTATTTGAACAAACTTGGTAGTCCTTCACCCCAGCAAGCTACAGGCTCAATATCAAGTCCCTTGGCCTCTTGGTTATTGAGAAGAAGTTGTTTGAAGATTATAGCCTATTTGACCCATGTGACCTTGAATGAAGGTCACAGTCATTTATTTTAACAAACTTAGTAGCCCTTCATCCCAGCATGCTACAGCCCCAATATCAAGTCCCTGGGCCTCTTGGTTATTGAGAAGAAGTCGTTTGAAGATTATAGCCTATATCACCCATGTGACCTTGAATGAAGGTCAACGTCATTTATTTGAACAAACTTGGTAGCCCTTCATCACAGCATGCTACAGGCCCAATATCAAGTCCCTGGGCCTCTTGGTTATTGAGAAGAAGTCGTTTGAAGATTATAGCCTATTTGACCCATGTGACCTTGAATGAAGGTCAACGTCATTTATTTGAACAAACTTGGTAGCCCTTCATCCCAGCATGCTACAGGCCCAATATCAAGTCCCTGGGCCTCTTTGTTATTGAGAAGAAGTCATTTGAAGATTATAGCCTATTTGACCCATGTGACCTTGAATGAAGGTCAAGGTCAATTATTTGAACAAACTTGGAAGCCCTTCACCCCAGTATGCTACAGGCCCAATATGAAGTTCCTGGGCCTCTTGGTTATTGAGAAGAAGTTGTTTAAATGAAAAAGTTGACGCCGGACGGCCGGACAGACGGACGGACGACGGACGCCGCACCATGGCATAAGCTCACTTGCCCTTCGGGCAGGTGAGCTAAAAACTAGGATTTTAGGACAAAAGTCAAACACTGAAATATACAAAGGAGAATAACTTTGCAAAAAAGTCCAATCGAAATGCACCACAACTATATACTATGATTAAAAAGCCTACCAAGTTCCAAAGAAATCATTCAAAAAATGTAGACTTCCAGACAAAAAATTAGTACCAAAAAAAAACGAAGGCAATAAGTTTTGAAAAAATATATGAATCAGAATGCCTCTCTTCTGGAAAACATTTACCAGGCATATGGTACTAAAGCCTACCAAAGCCTTTCAAAGAAATTGTTGAAAAAATGTTGGGAGATCTCTAGACATTGGTAAAAAAATGAAGATCTCCGGACGCACAACGCCATACCATAGAACTCCTATTAAAGAGGGTATAAAAATGATAATCTGTCCCACAGAAATGTGTCCACAAATGGGTAAATTGTCTAGAGTTTCAACAATTTTCATCAGACGTAGATGTTCAGAAATCAAAAGCTCCTCATGGATGAAGAGGTCCTAGAGTATTTTTTATCAGATTTTGTTACCTCCAGGTCCCCGATATTCTCAAAGTGGAATATTTAGTTTGTACTACATGTATACATAGAAGTGGTTAAGGTGTCTGACACTTTATCAATAGCCCTCCACCTCTGGGTTGCAGGTTTGAAATCTTTGTGGGGCAGTTGCCTGGTAGGCCGATGGTTTTTCTCTGGGTACTCCAGCTTTCCTCCACTTCCAAAACCTGGCACGTCCTTAAATGACCCTGGCTGTTAATTAATAGGACTTTAAGCCAAAAAAAGTATACATAGAATCTTTTTGGGGGTATACCGTATAGCCGGTTATTTTTGTGGGTCTAAATTTTTCACAATTTTTACTTAAAATGAGGAAATTAAATTTACATGAATTAAATTTTCCATGATCCAGAGATATGATAGTATCTTATTTTCATGGATAAAGTCCTCATATTTTTACTGTAAATGGCGATTATCTTGTGCAACACACTGGAACATACACAATTTCATTATTGTTTTTGGTAAAGCGGTCACGAAAGCATTGCGTCTTTTGGTCGATAACCAGTTGAATTGTTCTCAGTTTATTTACAAACATAAATGTATCGCCTGTATTCAGCACTGAACTGATCTCGGTGTACATCTGTACAACTTACCTGTATGTGTCAATTATGTTCGGTTTCCTCTTATTCTAATATGTAAATCTTGTGTGTCTTACATTAAAATTTACATGTCAATTGACAATGTTTTCGTAACAATCATACGTGCCGATAAACTAGAAATTAAAGAGATATAATTCAATATGAACATGCTTGCTAGTGACGATGCTGATGTTGTCATTTATATCGTGGACAATATGTATGCTTGTCATATTATTACATGGATCAAATTTTCGCGATCACGTTTATGACTCACAAATTAGCAAAAATATATTCCCCACGGAAATAACCGACCATACAGTGTATGTATTTTGTTCCATTGTGTACACATATTGAATGCAGGGAGATGCATTGCTCCTTGTCATCATTCTTATTGCTGTCGTTTTTGGTTGGAGTTTAATCTAACCTACGTCCTTCCAAGGGATGGAATATTTTTATATTCCCATAGAAGTTCGTCCAAAGCATGCTCCATTGTTAGTATGCCTTTGTTACAGCTAGACAACGGTGTGGCCAGTCAGTGGTGTATTTGTTACAGCTAGACAACGGTGTGGCCAGTCAACGGTGTGGCCAGTCAGTGGTGTATTTGTTACAGCTAGACAATGGTGTGGCCAGTCAGTGGTGTATTTGTTACAGCTAGACAATGGTGTGGCCAGTCAATGGTGTGGCCAGTCAATGATGTATTTGTTACAGCTAGACAACGGTGTGGCCAGTCAATGGTGTATTTGTTACAGCTAGACAACGGTGTGGCCAGTCAATGGTGTATTTGTTACAGCTAGACAACGGTGTGGCCAGTCAATGGTGTACTTGTTACAGCTAGACAACGGTGTGGCCAGTCAATGGTGTACTTGTTACAGCTAGACAACGGTGTGGCCAGTCAATGGTGTATTTGTTACAGCTAGACAACGGTGTGGCCAGTCAATGGTGTACTTGTTACAGCTAGACAACGGTGTGGCCAGTCAATGGTGTACTTGTTACAGCTAGACAACGGTGTGGCCAGTCAATGGTGTATTTGTTACAGCTAGACAACGGTGTGGCCAGTCAATGGTGTATTTGTTACAGCTAGACAACGGTGTGGCCAGTCAGTGGTGTATTTGTTACAGCTAGACAACGGTGTGGCCAGTCAGTGGTGTATTTGTTACAGCTAGACAACGGTGTGGCCAGTCAGTGGTGTAATTGTTACAGCTAGACAACGGTGTGGCCAGTCAGTGGTGTATTTGTTACAGCTAGACAACGGTGTGGCCAGTCAGTGGTGTATTTGTTACAGCTAGACAACGGTGTGGCCAGTCAGTGGTGTATTTGTTACAGCTGGACAACGGTGTGGCCAGTCAATGGTGTATTTGTTACAGCTGGACAACGGTGTGGCCAGTCAATGGTGTATTTGTTACAGCTGGACAACGGTGTGGCCAGTCAATGGTGTATTTGTTACAGCTGGACAACGGTGTGGCCAGTCAATGGTGTAATTTGTTACAGCTGGACAACGGTGTGGCCAGTCAATGGTGTATTTGTTACAGCTGGACAACGGTGTGGCCAGTCAATGGTGTATTTGTTACAGCTGGACAACGGTGTGGCCAGTCAATGGTGTATTTGTTACAGCTGGACAACGGTGTGGCCAGTCAATGGTGTATTTGTTACAGCTGGACAACGGTGTAGCCAGTCAATGGTGTATTTGTTACAGCTAGATAACGGTGTGGCCAGTCAATGGTGTATTTGTTACAGCTAGACAATGGTGTGGCCAGTCAATGGTGTGGCCAGTCAATGATGCCTTTGTTACAGCTAGACAACGGTGTGGCCAGTCAATGGTGTATTTGTTACAGCTAGACAACGGTGTGGCCAGTCAATGGTGTATTTGTTACAGCTAGACAACGGTGTGGCCAGTCAATGGTGTATTTGTTACAGCTAGACAACGGTGTGTTCAGTCAATGGTGTATTTGTTACAGCTAGACAACGGTGTGGCCAGTCAATGGTGTATTTGTTACAGCTAGACAACGGTGTGGCCAGTCAATGGTGTATTTGTTACAGCTAGACAACGGTGTGGCCAGTCAATGGTGTATTTGTTACAGCTAGATAATGGTGTGGCCAGTCAATGGTGTATTTGTTACAGCTGGACAACGGTGTGGCCAGTCAATGGTGTATTTGTTACAGCTGGACAACGGTGTGGCCAGTCAATGGTGTATTTGTTACAGCTGGACAACGGTGTGGCCAGTCAATGGTGTATTTGTTACAGCTAGACAACGGTGTGGCCAGTCAATGGTGTATTTGTTACAGCTAGACAACGGTGTGGCCAGTCAATGGTGTACTTGTTACAGCTAGATAATGGTGTGGCCAGTCAATGGTGTATTTGTTACAGCTAGACAACGGTGTGGCCAGTCAATGGTGTATTTGTTACAGCTAGACAACGGTGTGGCCAGTCAATGGTGTATTTGTTACAGCTAGACAACGGTGTGGCCAGTCAATGGTGTATTTGTTACAGCTAGACAACGGTGTGGCCAGTCAATGGTGTAATTGTTACAGCTAGACAACGGTGTGGCCAGTCAGTGGTGTATTTGTTACAGCTAGACAACGGTGTGGCCAGTCAGTGGTGTATTTGTTACAGCTAGACAACGGTGTGGCCAGTCAGTGGTGTATTTGTTACAGCTGGACAACGGTGTGGCCAGTCAATGGTGTATTTGTTACAGCTAGACAACGGTGTGGCCAGTCAATGGTGTATTTGTTACAGCTGGACAACGGTGTGGCCAGTCAATGGTGTATTTGTTACAGCTAGACAACGGTGTGGCCAGTCAATGGTGTATTTGTTACAGCTGGACAACGGTGTGGCCAGTCAATGGTGTATTTGTTACAGCTGGACAACGGTGTGGCCAGTCAATGGTGTATTTGTTACAGCTGGACAACGGTGTGGCCAGTCAATGGTGTATTTGTTACAGCTGGACAACGGTGTAGCCAGTCAATGGTGTATTTGTTACAGCTAGATAACGGTGTGGCCAGTCAATGGTGTATTTGTTACAGCTAGACAATGGTGTGGCCAGTCAATGGTGTGGCCAGTCAATGATGCCTTTGTTACAGCTAGACAACGGTGTGGCCAGTCAATGGTGTATTTGTTACAGCTAGACAACGGTGTGGCCAGTCAATGGTGTATTTGTTACAGCTAGACAACGGTGTGGCCAGTCAATGGTGTATTTGTTACAGCTAGACAACGGTGTGGCCAGTCAATGGTGTATTTGTTACAGCTAGACAACGGTGTGTTCAGTCAATGGTGTATTTGTTACAGCTAGACAACGGTGTGGCCAGTCAATGGTGTATTTGTTACAGCTAGACAACGGTATGGCCAGTCAATGGTGTATTTGTTACAGCTAGACAACGGTGTGGCCAGTCAATGGTGTATTTGTTACAGCTAGATAATGGTGTGGCCAGTCAATGGTGTATTTGTTACAGCTGGACAACGGTGTGGCCAGTCAATGGTGTATTTGTTACAGCTGGACAACGGTGTGGCCAGTCAATGGTGTATTTGTTACAGCTAGACAACGGTGTGGCCAGTCAATGGTGTATTTGTTACAGCTAGACAACGGTGTGGCCAGTCAATGGTGTATTTGTTACAGCTAGACAACGGTGTGTTCAGTCAATGGTGTATTTGTTACAGCTAGACAACGGTGTGGCCAGTCAATGGTGTATTTGTTACAGCTAGACAACGGTATGGCCAGTCAATGGTGTATTTGTTACAGCTAGACAACGGTGTGGCCAGTCAATGGTGTATTTGTTACAGCTAGATAATGGTGTGGCCAGTCAATGGTGTATTTGTTACAGCTGGACAACGGTGTGGCCAGTCAATGGTGTATTTGTTACAGCTGGACAACGGTGTGGCCAGTCAATGGTGTATTTGTTACAGCTGGACAACGGTGTGGCCAGTCAATGGTGTATTTGTTACAGCTAGACAACGGTGTGGCCAGTCAATGGTGTATTTGTTACAGCTAGACAACGGTGTGGCCAGTCAATGGTGTACTTGTTACAGCTAGATAATGGTGTGGCCAGTCAATGGTGTATTTGTTACAGCTAGACAACGGTGTGGCCAGTCAATGGTGTATTTGTTACAGCTAGACAACGGTGTGGCCAGTCAATGGTGTATTTGTTACAGCTAGACAACGGTGTGGCCAGTCAATGGTGTATTTGTTACAGCTAGACAACGGTGTGGCCAGTCAATGGTGTAATTGTTACAGCTAGACAACGGTGTGGCCAGTCAGTGGTGTATTTGTTACAGCTAGACAACGGTGTGGCCAGTCAGTGGTGTATTTGTTACAGCTAGACAACGGTGTGGCCAGTCAGTGGTGTATTTGTTACAGCTGGACAACGGTGTGGCCAGTCAATGGTGTATTTGTTACAGCTAGACAACGGTGTGGCCAGTCAATGGTGTATTTGTTACAGCTGGACAACGGTGTGGCCAGTCAATGGTGTATTTGTTACAGCTGGACAACGGTGTGGCCAGTCAATGGTGTATTTGTTACAGCTGGACAACGGTGTGGCCAGTCAATGGTGTATTTGTTACAGCTGGACAACGGTGTAGCCAGTCAATGGTGTAATTGTTACAGCTAGACAACGGTATGGCCAGTCAATGGTGTATTTGTTACAGCTAGACAACGGTGTGGCCAGTCAGTGGTGTATTTGTTACAGCTAGACAACGGTGTGGCCAGTCAATGGTGTATTTGTTACAGCTAGACAACGGTGTGGCCAGTCAATGGTGTATTTGTTACAGCTAGACAACGGTATGGCCAGTCAATGGTGTATTTGTTACAGCTGGACAACGGTGTGGCCAGTCAATGGTGTATTTGTTACAGCTGGACAACGGTGTGGCCAGTCAATGGTGTATTTGTTACAGCTGGACAACGGTGTAGCCAGTCAATGGTGTATTTGTTACAGCTAGACAACGGTGTGTTCAGTCAATGGTGTATTTGTTACAGCTAGACAACGGTGTGGCCAGTCAATGGTGTATTTGTTACAGCTAGACAACGGTATGGCCAGTCAATGGTGTATTTGTTACAGCTAGACAACGGTGTGGCCAGTCAATGGTGTATTTGTTACAGCTAGATAATGGTGTGGCCAGTCAATGGTGTATTTGTTACAGCTGGACAACGGTGTGGCCAGTCAATGGTGTATTTGTTACAGCTGGACAACGGTGTGGCCAGTCAATGGTGTATTTGTTACAGCTGGACAACGGTGTGGCCAGTCAATGGTGTATTTGTTACAGCTAGACAACGGTGTGGCCAGTCAATGGTGTATTTGTTACAGCTAGACAACGGTGTGGCCAGTCAATGGTGTACTTGTTACAGCTAGATAATGGTGTGGCCAGTCAATGGTGTATTTGTTACAGCTAGACAACGGTGTGGCCAGTCAATGGTGTATTTGTTACAGCTAGATAATGGTGTGGCCAGTCAATGGTGTATTTGTTACAGCTGGACAACGGTGTGGCCAGTCAATGGTGTATTTGTTACAGCTGGACAACGGTGTGGCCAGTCAATGGTGTATTTGTTACAGCTGGACAACGGTGTGGCCAGTCAATGGTGTATTTGTTACAGCTGGACAACGGTGTGGCCAGTCAATGGTGTATTTGTTACAGCTGGACAACGGTGTGGCCAGTCAATGGTGTATTTGTTACAGCTGGACAACGGTGTGGCCAGTCAATGGTGTATTTGTTACAGCTGGACAACGGTGTGGCCAGTCAATGGTGTATTTGTTACAGCTGGACAACGGTGTGGCCAGTCAATGGTGTATTTGTTACAGCTGGACAACGGTGTGGCCAGTCAATGGTGTATTTGTTACAGCTGGACAACGGTGTGGCCAGTCAATGGTGTATTTGTTACAGCTGGACAACGGTGTGGCCAGTCAATGGTGTATTTGTTACAGCTGGACAACGGTGTGGCCAGTCAATGGTGTATTTGTTACAGCTGGACAACGGTGTGGCCAGTCAATGGTGTACTTGTTACAGCTAGACAACGGTGTGGCCAGTCAATGGTGTACTTGTTACAGCTAGACAACGGTGTGGCCAGTCAATGGTGTACTTGTTACAGCTAGACAACGGTGTGGCCAGTCAATGGTGTATTTGTTACAGCTAGACAACGGTGTGGCCAGTCAATGGTGTATTTGTTACAGCTAGACAACGGTGTGGCCAGTCAATGGTGCATTTGTTACAGCTAGATAACGGTATGGCCAGTCAATGGTGTATTTAGATTGGAGGTATCCTAGACCTTGTGTAGGTGTCCTCTTAGTTTTCAATCAATTTCTAAGTTTGGTAGGCCTGCACTTCCCCGAGTAACATTTGAAATTGAAAATTTTGAGAGTATATTGCCTTAGTGCTATACACTCTGGTTGATCTGTTTGACAATTTGATGGATTTATTTCAAGGCTTGCAGATCTGACAATTCTCACACTAATGTACATATTTTCCATGATTGTTCTACACCAGACCATGTGTTACTCTAGCAAATGTAACAAACATACCAATACAATCTATAACATGAACCCTGCAATTTCCTTAAATACTCAAATCTACTAAAAATACTAAATTTTTAGGTCACCTGAGACAAAGTCTCAAGTGACCTATTCTAATTCTCTTTTGTCCGTTGTCGTGCGTCGTGCGTCGTCCGTCGTGCGTCCGTAAACAATTTACATTTTCGACTTCTTCTCCAAAACCCCTAAACCAAATTCCATGAAATTTGGCAGGAAGCTTCTATGGCTAAAGGTAAATTATATGGTCCCCACCCCCCAGGGGCCTGAGGGGTGGGGCTAAAAAGGGTTGAATTGACTAAAACTTCAAAAATCTTCTTCTCTACTCTCAGATATTGTGGAATCAAACACTCTTCATAGATGGAAGGGTCTTAAGGTTCTTTACCAAAATTGTAAATTTCATGACCCAGGGGTCTCACGTTTGCCCCTGGGGAGGGGGTTAACTTTACAATAGTTTATATAGGGAAATCACATTTTTGACTTTTATTTGTTTTATTTCTATTGGAATTCATTCTAACTTGGTAAACAGTGTCAGCATGGGATGGCAGTTTGATGGTATACACATGTTGGCCCTGACTGACCCCTAGGGGCTGATGGGCGGGGCTAAAAAGGGCCAAATTGACTGAAATTTCAAAAATCTTCTTCTCAAGACCAAAATAAGATGGAATAAAATACTCTTTATAGTTATAAGGGTCTTAAGGTGCTTTACTAAAATTGTGAATTTCATGACCCTGGGGTCTCAAGTTTGCCCCTTGGGAGGGGGTAAACTTTACTATAGTTTATATAGGGAAATCACATTTTTTACTATATGTTTGAATTCTATTGGAATTCATTCTAACTTAGTTAACATTATCACCTTGTGAAGGCAGTTTGATGGTATACACATGTTGGCCCTGACTGACCCCCAGGGGCTAATGGGCGGGGTTAAAAAGGGCCAAATTGACTGAAATTTAACAAATCTTCTTCTCAAGACGGAAATAAGGTGGAATCAAATACTGTTTATAGTTGGAAGCATCTTAAAGTGCTTTACTAAAATTTCGAATTTCATGACCCTGGGGTCTCAAGTTTGCCCCTGGGGAGGGGGTATACTTTACTATAGTTTATATAGGGAAATCACATTTTTGACTACAATATGTTTGATTTCTATTGGAATTCATTCTAATTTGGTTAACATTGGAATTCATTCTAATTTGGTTAACATTATCTGCTTGGGATGGCAGTTTGAGGGTATGCACATGTTGGCCCTGACTGACCCCTAGGGGCTGACGGGCGGGGCTAAAAAGGGTCAAATTGACTGAAATTTCAAAAATCTTCTTTTCAGACTGAAATAAGATAGAATCAAATACTGTTTATAGATGGAGGGATCTTAAGGTGCTTTACTAAAATTGTGAATTTCATGACCCTGGGGTCACACATTTACACCTGGGGAGGGGGTAAATTTTACTATAGTTTATATAGGGAAATCACATTTTTGACTGATTTGTTTGATTTCTATTGGAATTCATTCTAACTTGGTTAACATTTTCAGCATAGGATGAAAGTTTGATAATATGCACATGTTGGCCCTGACTGACCCCTAGGGGCTGATGGGCGGGGCCAAAAATGGTCAATTAAATTAACTGAAATATTTCAAATCTCAGGTGACCGTTAAGGCCCATGGGCCTCTTGTTAAATAAAGAAAACCCTAAGTAAGCTGACATAAAGATAAGTTTTTCAAAATGCCAGTGCCTGTCTATCCTTGTGTGAAAGATAGACACAGATTTTATTTTGAACAGAGCAAACATAACTAAAACAATGTAATACAGGTGCAGTATTCAAATACAACTATCTAGTAATAAATATTACAACCAGTGTCACTCATTAGCCTGTATACAGCTACTATTATAATAAAGACATTGTAATACATTTTATACTCCGCGACACTCCTCGGCCCGTATACAGAAACTATTGTAACAAAGACATTGTAATACAGTTTATAACCAGTGTCACTCCTCGGCCCGTATACAGAAACTATTGTAACAAAGACATTGTAATACAGTTTATAACCAGTGTCACTCCGCGGCCCATATACAGAAACTATTGTAACAAAGACATTGTAATACATTTTATACTCCGCGACACTCCTCGGCCCATATACAGAAACTATTGTAACAAAGACATTGTAATACAGTTTATAACCAGTGTCGCTCCTCGGCCCATATACAGAAACTATTGTAACAAAGACATTGTAATACAGTTTATATACCGCGACACTCCTCGGCCCATATACAGAAACTATTGTAACAAAGACATTGTAATACAGTTTATAACCAGCGACACTCCTCGGCCCATATACAGAAACTATTGTAACAAAGACATTGTAATACAGTTTATAACCAGTGTCACTCCTCGGCCCGTATACAGAAACTATTGTAACAAAGACATTGTAATACAGTTTATACTCCGCGACACTCCGCGGCCCATATACAGAAACTATTGTAACAAAGACATTGTAATACAGTTTATAACCAGTGTCACTCCTCGGCCCATATACAGAAACTATTGTAACAAAGACATTGTAATACAGTTTATAACCAGTGTCACTCCGCGGCCCATATACAGAAACTATTGTAACAAAGACATTGTAATACAGTTTATAACCAGTGTCACTCCGCGGCCCATATACAGAAACTATTGTAACAAAGACATTGTAATACAGTTTATACTCCGCGACACTCCTCGGCCCGTATACAGAAACTATTGTAACAAAGACATTGTAATACATTTTATATACCGCGACACTCCTCGGCCCATATACAGAAACTATTGTAACAAAGACATTGTAATACAGTTTATAACCAGTGTCACTCCTCGGCCCATATACAGAAACTATTGTAACAAAGACATTGTAATACAGTTTATACTCCGCGACACTCCGCGGCCCATATACAGAAACTATTGTAACAAAGACATTGTAATACAGTTTATAACCAGTGTCACTCCTCGGCCCATATACAGAAACTATTGTAACAAAGACATTGTAATACAGTTTATAACCAGTGTCACTCCTCGGCCCGTATACAGAAACTATTGTAACAAAGACATTGTAATACAGTTTATAACCAGTGTCACTCCTCGGCCCATATACAGAAACTATTGTAACAAAGACATTGTAATACATTTTATACTCCACGACACTCCTCGGCCCGTATACAGAAACTATTGTAACAAAGACATTGTAATACATTTTATACTCCACGACACTCCTCGGCCCGTATACAGAAACTATTGTAACAAAGACATTGTAATACAGTTTATAACCAGTGTCACTCCTCGGCCCGTATACAGAAACTATTGTAACAAAGACATTGTAATACATTTTATATACCGCGACACTCCTCGGCCCATATACAGAAACTATTGTAACAAAGAAATTGTAATAGAGTTTATAACCAGTGTCACTCATCGGCCCGTATACAGCTCTTAATGTAACAAAGACATTGTTATACAGTTTATAACCAGCGACACTCATCAGCCCATATACTTCAATAACTCAAACAATGTAATACAAGCACAGTATTCAGATGCAACTGATTTAGTTAAAAAGTTACAACAACAGAAGTGGATTGTGGAGTGTATAACATTTGGACTCCTAGGTTCATTAAATGATTCCCACAAGTCTCTTGATTTTCAATTTCAGTCGACAGAAACATTTTGAACACAAAATTTAATGTGAAAAAAACAAAGAAATGTCACTAATCAGGTCTAGTTATAGAACAGACACATCCACAACTTTACTGATGAATTACATTAGTTTAAATTCCCATTAAGTAATGTTTTATATACTAAAATACTTTGCACTGATTAATAACACAGGAGGGAGTTGTCTATATACATTGTACTTGTTAACCATCAAATAATTGCTGGATGTCTGTATCTTAGAGAATATGTATGATAGTGTTAGAAGGACATCATATTCTGACTAAAACATACCAAGGATTGTGTTCTATTTGTTTTCTGAATGTGTTTGTATATTTAATAGATTATACCCATATATGGTCGTTTCTAATGACCATATGTAGTTTTAGACTTGTAGTTAAGGGTAAGAACAATTTCATTTACTGTGAATTATATAAAAATGTTTAATAAGTGATCTTTTAGACTACTGTAAATGTGCATATTTTTGCGCGTTGAAATTTTCGCTTTGTCAGCTTCCAAACTGTTCACGGTATGGATATTTTTGCGCTGTCAGTCATACTGCAAATATATTTTCACGCTGAGATGTTAACTTTACTAAAATTAAGTTTATAGTATTACTGTTTACTGATTAAGTGTTCTGAATGAAATACCTAAAAGAGAATGTCTATAAACTCACCAATTAATTTGTGTATACTAGTACTCCACTATTAGGTGTCTTTATAATCTATTGAAATGTAACAATGAAATTGTCCGTATTAGGCGACAAACACTGGACCGACCATGGCAACGTTACACAACACGGACGACATGACACTTGAAGCTGATATGGTTTACCACCAGGAACTTGAGTCTTTGATTTTGTTGTATTTAGTTTATTTGGTGGAGATATTCGCGTGTCAGAATTTTCACTTGTTAATATGTTTGCGTGTGGATATTTTCGTTGAGATTTTATGATTGCAAAATAAGTGAAAATTAATGTTGTGCATTACCGATATGGAATTTGAAGATTTCATTACATGTATATTGTAAAACATAGATATTTGTATTTAAAATGAGATATTTTGTTGTGTAGTTAAGTTATTTACACGACATGAATATTTTGTATTTAAAATCAGACATTTTGTTGTGTAATTAAGTTATTTACACGACATAAATATTTGTATTTAAAATGAGACTGTAATTAAGTTATTCACACAATAAATCAATCACTATAAAAATCTATTACTGGAGTGTAATAAGTAAAGAAAACAATTCAAAAAATAATATTATTTTAAAAGAAACTAAGAAACACTAGAATACAATGGTACTCATAAACAAAACAAATGTACATTCATATATATTCTGATGATATCTTTTTTTACTCTGCACCAACATTTAATTAAGTTGGAACAGTAACATCAAACGGTACGAGTGTATATGTTTCTCAATACTGAATCTGGCATGGATCCTATAGCTACTGAAGGTGTTGTTAAAGCAGACAAAGTTTCGCTTGAATGATCCAATCCAAGTTCAATCATCTGCCTCTCTTTTGCTATAATTTATTACCTATATATTTCATAGCAAAAGACTGTAGAAGTTTGTTATAGATCAATATGTAAATTAATTTGTAACTACGAGTCATATTGACATCAATTTTATCAAAAATACATATCAAAATGGTAAACTTGAAACATTTTAGAAATCAACACTATTCATGAAGTGCGGTATAGAACTATACATTAACTGACAGGAGGATTTTAATGAAGTATTGTTATACCATTTTTAAATGTAATACATATTCGTACATCAAAACTAGCAAATGTTTATATTTAAAACAAGCAAACTGAGTATTTCTGGACCATAACATGTACCCTGCTGGCCTCCATAAACTACCGGTATTATACGTTATAGGTGCAAAGGGCCATAACTCTGTCATAAATGGTAATGACAAACTGAAACTTGGAAGTAAGTTTGACTATAAAGTTATATACTATACTAAATATCTGATTATTATCTGTAGGCATGACAAAACAGTAGAAAACATCTCAGGTTGGACAGACAGATGGATGGATGGATGGATGTTTGATGAATATAAACCTACAAAGCATGATACAATGTACCAGGTATTTCAGATCAGTTCAATGAGATCAGGCTTTAACAAATAACATCAGAGGCTTTCCGTTCTAGTTAACATAACAACACAATTTTTCATGTTTGATTCATTACAGCTGTACATGCCATCCCTAACCCTTACTTATCAATGTTTGGATAAATTGGTGAAAGACAGAGTTCATTAACAAAAGGATTTTGACAGAGACCTCTGATTCAGTAACAACAGCAGCAATCTAAGAAAATTAAATTTACTTCACACGATGACTCTAATATACCCCAACTCTGCCAAAACGGTATAATGATATCCCCAGTCTATTTAACTCCTTTGTCAAGGTCACCTTACTTACAGATAAATGTATGTCAAGGTCAAATTACTTGTACGGTATCATTGTGTGTCAAGTTCAACTTATACAGTAACTTTATGTCAAAGTCACCTTATTAATACAGTATAAAAGTAATTCAAGGTCAACTTACTTGTACAGTCTAAATGTATATCAAGGTTAACTTATCTGTGTAGTATAAATGTATGTCAGGGTCAATTTGCCTTTACAGTCTAAATGTATGTCAGGGTCAACTTAATTGTACAGTATGCATGTAAGCAGGTTAGCTTACTCGTAGAATATAAATGTATGTCAGGGTCAATTTACTTGTTCAGTATCAATATAAACAGATCAACTAACCTGTACAGTACAAACATATTTCAGGGTCGATTTACTTTAACAGTATAAACGTATGTCAATGTCAACTTACCTGTACAGCATAAACATATGTCAGGGTCAACTTACTTGTACAGTATAAATGTATGTCAAGGTCAACTTACCTGTACAGCATAAACATATGTCAGGGTCAACTTACTTGTACAGTATAAATGTATGTCAAGGTCAACTTACCTGTACAGCATAAACATATGTCAGGGTCAACTTACTTGTACAGTATAAATGTATGTCAAGGTCAACTTACCTGTACAGTATAAACGTATGTCAATGTCAACTTACCTGTACAGTATAGTCAACTTACCTGTACAGTATAAACGTATGTCAATGTCAACTTACCTGTACAGTATAGTCAACTTACCTGTACAGTATAAACGTATGTCAATGTCAACTTACCTGTACAGCCTAAACATATGTCGGGGTCAACTTACCTGTACAGTATAAACATATGTCAATGTCAACTTACCTGTACAGTATAAACATATGTCAATGTCAACTTACCTGTACAGTATAAACATATGTCAATGTCAACTTACCTGTACAGTATAAATGTATGTCAATGTCAACTTACCTGTACAGTATAGTCAACTTACCTGTACAGTATAAATGTATGTCAAGGTCATCTTACCTGTACAGTATAGTCAACTTACCTGTTCAGTATAAACATATGTCAATGTCAACTTACCTGTACAGTATAAACATATGTCGGGTCAACTTACCTGTACAGTATAAACATATGTCAATGTCAACTTACCTGTACAGTATAAACATATGTCAATGTCAACTTACCTGTACAGTATAAATGTATGTCAATGTCAACTTACCTGTACAGTATAGTCAACTTACCTGTACAGTATAAATGTATGTCAAGGTCATCTTACCTGTACAGTATAGTCAACTTACCTGTTCAGTATAAACATATGTCAATGTCAACTTACCTGTACAGTATAAACATATGTCGGGTCAACTTACCTGTACAGTATAAATATATGTCAAGGTCAACTTACCTGTACAGTATAAATGTATGTCAAGGTCAACTTACTTGTACAATATAAATGTATGTCAATGTCAACTTACCTGTACAGTATAGTCAACTTACCTGTACAGTATAAATGTATGTCAAGGTCATCTTACCTGTACAGTATAGTCAACTTACCTGTTCAGTATAAACATATGTCAATGTCAACTTACCTGTACAGTATAAACATATGTCGGGTCAACTTACCTGTACAGTATAAACATATGTCAATGTCAACTTACCTGTACAGTATAAACATATGTCAATGTCAACTTACCTGTACAGTATAAATGTATGTCAATGTCAACTTACCTGTACAGTATAGTCAACTTACCTGTACAGTATAAATGTATGTCAAGGTCATCTTACCTGTACAGTATAGTCAACTTACCTGTTCAGTATAAACATATGTCAATGTCAACTTACCTGTACAGTATAAACATATGTCGGGTCAACTTACCTGTACAGTATAAATATATGTCAAGGTCAACTTACCTGTACAGTATAAATGTATGTCAAGGTCAACTTACTTGTACAATATAAATATATGTCAAGGTCAAATTACCTGTATAGTATAACATATTTCAGGGTCAATTTACTTGTATAGTATAAATGTATGTCAAGGTCAACTTACTTGTGCAGTTTTAATGTATTTGCATTGGGAAAAATTCAGCCCAGCAGGTTCATAAATAATAAATCTTAATGGTATTTATTTGTATGAGCATTTTTTAAATCTATTACTTCCATAAAAATAATGAAAATTCTTAAAATTCTCAGATTATTTTGGCAAACAACACATCTGATCTTTTCAAGCTAGCACCTGTATTTCTTTGACAATGTATAAAAATTAAACTCTCATAAAATATTTAATTTTGGTAGGGTTTTGATGTTCATTTCTTATTGTTCTTCAGCTGTGCTGCGACCCAGCGACAGAGTTTAATCGGTACATCTTTGGAGAACAGCAGCACATGAGTGTTGAAAACTACAGCCTGAACCTTCACTGGAGCCTTGTTCTTGGATATACAGACTGGTAGGAAGCAGGTCACGGCCGCGTCTACACTGTCCTGAAACATCACCGCCTTTCCTGCTTCCTGAACAAAAGTGTAACTACATGTTAGAACACAAACATTATAGCATGCCTGGCTTGTTAGGAAGGAAGCACTTTTTTTTTCATGAATATTTTTTTTTTTTCATTTTCAAAGTAGAAATATAATTCACGACACATCAAACAAGGAATACAGTACCAAGGACAAATCTTGATAGTACTTTGATATTCCACCCACATGTATATCAGGAACTATAGATTCTTTTTTATCAAATAGTACAGATTTAAAAGAATTAAATTGTATTATGTGAGTGGATCAAGAAAGTTCATGATTATCATTTTATCACATTTCCAAGTCTGGGTTAGTTCTTTATATAAGTAAATAATATTTTTCCTTACTCACAGTTCTGCTGTGTATAATTACTGATCAGGTACATAGGTTGTGATGATTGGATACCTTATACATTGTACCATGGATGTGTTTATGTTATAACACCGGCTAGAACTGTAAGCTGATTCATGGTACACTTTCCACATCTTGATCTCAGGATAACTTACTGTATTGAGACAGGTTTTTGTTATTGGACTTCCAGAAGCATTGATAATAAAAGCCGTAGACCCTGGATTATCTTGGTTGATGACTTCCATTTTTTGGCACAAAGCAGTCATCGCTTCTTCCTGTAGACATAAAATATCACCATGTCTCCACCAAGGATGTAGACATAAAATATCACCATGTCTCCACCAAGGATGTAGACATAAAATATCATCATGTCTCCACCAAGGATGTAGACATAAAATATCACCATGTCTACAAGGATGTAGACATAAAATATCACTGTGTCTGCACCAAGGATGTAGACATAAAATATCACCGTGTCTCCACCAAGGATGTAGACATAAAATATCACCATGTCTCCACCAAGGATGTAGACATAAAATATCACAGTGTCTCCAAAGATGTAGACATAAAATATCACCATGTCTCCACCAAGGATGTAGACATAAAATATCACTGTGTCTCCACCAAGGATGTAGACATAAAATATCACCATGTCTCCACCAAGGATGTAGACATAAAATATCACCATGTCTACAAGGATGTAGACATAAAATATCACTGTCTCCACCAAGGATGTAGACATAAAATATCACCATGACTCCACCAAGGATGTAGACATAAAATATCACTGTCTCCACCAAGGATGTTGACATAAAATATCACCATGTCTCCACCAAGGATGTAGACATAAAATATCACCATGTCTCCACCAAAGATGTAGACATGAAATATCATCATGTCTCCACCAAGGATGTAGACATGAAATATCACCGTGTCTCCACCAAGGATGTAGACATAAAATATCACCGTGTCTCCACCAAGGATGTAGACATAAAATATCACCGTGTCTCCACCAAGGATGTAGACATAAAATATCACCATGTCTCCACCAAGGATGTAGACATAAAATATCACCATGTCTCCACCAAGGATGTAGACATAAAATATCACCGTGTCTCCACCAAGGATGTACACATAAAATATCACCGTGTCTCCACCAAGGATGTACACATAAAATATCACCGTGTCTCCACCAAGGATGTACACATAAAATATCACCATGTCTCCACCAAAGATGTAGACATAAAATATCACCGTGTCTCCACCAAGGATGTACACATAAAATATCACCATGTCTCCACCAAAGATGTAGACATAAAATATCACCATGTCTCCACCAAGGATGTAGACATAAAATATCACCATGTCTCCACCAAAGATGTAGACATAAAATATCACCATGTCTACAAGGATGTAGACATAAAATATCACCATGTCTCCACCAAGGATGTAGACATAAAATATCACCGTGTCTCCACCAAGGATGTACACATAAAATATCACCATGTCTCCACCAAAGATGTAGACATAAAATATCACCATGTCTCCACCAAGGATGTAGACATAAAATATCACCATGTCTCCACCAAAGATGTAGACATAAAATATCACCATGTCTACAAGGATGTAGACATAAAAATATCACCATGTCTCCACCAAGGATGTAGACATGAAATATCACCATGTCTCCACCAAGGATGTAGACATAAAATATCACCATGTCTCCACCAAGGATGTAGACATAAAATATCACCGTGTCTCCACCAAGGATGTAGACATAAAATATAACTGTCTCCACCAAGGATGTAGACATAAAATATCACCATGTCTCCACCAAGGATGTAGACATAAAATATCACCATGTCTCCACCAAAGATGTAGACATAAAATATCACCATGTCTACAAGGATGTAGACATAAAATATCACCATGTCTCCACCAAGGATGTAGACATAAAATATCACCATGTCTCCACCAAGGATGTAGACATGAAATATCATCATGTCTCCACCAAGGATGTAGACATGAAATATCACCATGTCTCCACCAAGGATGTAGACATAAAATATCACCATGTCTCCACCAAGGATGTAGACATAAAATATCACCGTGTCTCCACCAAGGATGTACACATAAAATATCACCGTGTCTCCACCAAGGATGTAGACATAAAATATCACCATGTCTCCACCAAGGATGTAGACATAAAATATCACCATGTCTCCACCAAGGATGTAGACATAAAATATCACTGTCTCCACCAAGGATGTAGACATAAAATATCACTGTCTCCACCATATAAACTGCTTATACCTCCAATGGCCCATGAACAATAATATTTACTTTAATTTAGGGAATTCATCTTAAATATGAAATCATTTTAAGGGTAATTTTGATTTAGCTGTTTCACTAAATTATGTTTTCGTTAATAGATATATTGTTTTTTATGGAACTATTGTTGGTATGCCAATTCATCATTGCCTAATCAGTTTCAATTTGATCATGCGCTAAAATTTGAGTGCACCAAAATGTTCTTTAATTGTTTATAGTATATGATGCGTATTAAGTTTCATTCAGTAATCTGAATCCATTCTTCAGTTCCTTGGTCCTTCCAGCACATTGTTAATTACAAAATGGGGTGAATTAATATTCACATGCATTCAACCAATATCAGGAAAATCAACTCACTGGCTTTTGGCTAGTCGTACAGAACTCATCCATATTGACGGTCTGGACTCCTATCGACACACCCATCAGCACTGCTTGAATATCAAGGTCATTTTCACCTAAAAGTAAACCAATATGTCATTTTGTAGCGAATATTTTGACATCACATTTAAGAACAACATGACTAATATATAGAGTCATTATATGGATATTGATTTACATCAAAGAATTGAACTTTAGAAGAATAATGTCTACATATATATAAGACTGATGCCGTGTTTTTCCTGTATTTGGGTTTGTTTGTTTGCTGGGTTTATCGACCTATGAACAGCCAGGGTCATTTTGAGGCAGGGTCTCCTTTTGTAGTAACTGGTGACTACCTAACTGAACAACAAACGAGGCCCCTCATGTGCCATCCAGAGCAATAAGGGTAAAGTGTATTGCCCAAGGACACAACCACAACAGTGCAGATCGGCCCATCCCTCAGCTTCCCAAACAAGAGATCCCAGAGGGATCTTGGCGCCCACCATTGAATGATCTTCATAGGTTCCATGTCAGATTGATCTTTTCTCTACTTTTCCCTTCATTTTACTAATCTGTGCAAATTGAGACATCCCTCCAGTACTTTTCAAACAAGGGAATCCTAGCTATATAAGAAATTTGAGATTTAACGATAATGGCTGTTTGTTTGCCAGGTTGTTTTCAGGACAGACTGGTCCAAAAATGCAATACAAGGGACCAAGGGGAACCTACTTATGAAATTTGAGAAAGATCCATTCAGTACTTTGAGAAATAGAGATAACAAACTTCAATTGTCAAAATCCAAGATGGCGGTCTGTCGGCCATATTGTTTTCCAATTGATCTCAAAATGCAATTAGCATAATGAGGCACCAAGGGGAACCTACATATGAAATTTGAGAAAGATCCCTTCAGTACTTTCTCAGAAATAGCGATAACAAACTTCAATTGTCAAAATCCAAGATGGCTGCCTGTCGGCCATGTTGTTATCCGATTGGTCTCAAAACGCAATATGCATAACTAGGCACCAAGGGGAACCTTCATATGAAATTTCAGAAAGATCCCTTCAGTACTTTCTCAGAAATAGCGATAACAAACTTCAATTGTCAAAATCCAAGATGGCTGCCTGTCGGCCATGTTGTTATCCGATTGGTCTCAAATCGCAATATGCATAACTAGGCACCAAGGGGAACCTACATATGAAATTTGAGAAAGATCCCTTCAGTACTTTCTCAGAAATAGCGATAACAAACTTCAATTGTCAAAATCCAAGATGGCTGCCTGTCGGCCATGTTGTTATCCGATTGGTCTAAAAACGCAATATGCATAACTAGGCACCAAGGGGAACCTTCATATGAAATTTCAGAAAGATCCCTTCAGTACTTTCTGAGAAATAGCGATAACAAACTTCAATTGTCAAAATCCAAGATGGCTGCCTGTCGGCCATGTTGTTATCCGATTGGTCTCAAAACGCAATATGCATAACTAGGCACCAAGGGAAACCTACATATGAAATTTCAGAAAGATCCCTTCAGTACTTTCTCAGAAATAGTGATAACAAACTTCAATTGTCAAAATCCAAGATGGCTGCCTGTCGGCCATTTTGTTTTCCGATTGGTCTCAAAACGCAATATGCATAACTAGGCACCAAGGGGAACCTACATATGAAATTTGAGAAAGATCCCTTCAGTACTTTCTGAGAAATAGCGATAACAAAAATTGTTTACGGAAGGAGGGACGGACGGACGGACGGACGGACGGACCACGGACGCAGGGCGATTTGAACAGCCCACCATCTGATGATGGTGGGCTAAAAACACAAACCGACACAGGTAGGGAACATCAATCCACGCACCACAAATCATCACTTGTGATTACATGGTTGGCACTCTAACCGACTGATCTATCTTTGTCCCCGTGTATTTGGGAGAGCCTAACTCTGGGCCCTCTACTGGATCTACTTATAAATAGGAGTCCAAAACCTCAAAGTATATTTAAATGATGGTAACATCGGCCTTAATGGTCAACTAAGATTTGAAATATTTCTGTAATTTAATTGACCGTTTTTGGTCCCACCCATCAGTTCAAGGGGTCAGTCAGGGCCAAATGTCAATTTGACCCTTTTTAGCCATGCCCATCAGCCCCTGGGGTCAGTCAGGCCTAGGCCAACATGTGCAAACCATCAAATTGTCATTCCATGCTGATTATGTTAACAAAGTTGGAATGAATTCCAATAGAAATCAAATAAATGACAGCCAAAAATATGATTTCCCTATAAAAAAAAAACTCACCTAGGGCAAACGTGAAACCCCAGGGTCATGAAATTCACAATTTTAGTAATGCATCTTATGACCCTTCCATCTATGAAAAGTATTTGATTCTACTTTATTTAGGTCTTGAGAAGAATATTTTGAAATTTCAGTCAATTTGACCCTGTTTATATATCCCTTTGTGTGTGGGGAGGGGGTATAATAAGATTAACTTACATGTATGTATTGTCTAGACCTCTCCAAACACAAATGAATTTTATACATTTTTTATCTGTTCTACATCAGCTGCAAGACAATAGCACACATTATGTATATATTAGGGAATTGCCTGGAATCATAGATCTGGAAAACAGCTTAGATAAGATTTTACTTCTTGGGATACCGATATATACGCTAGCACTCTTGGATGATTATAGGGATATGTAAACTGGCAGTTCTGACAAGAAATAGAATGATCAACCATGAATTGTGATATTTTGCTGTAATTTTATTTTGGTTTATTTGGTACCTGCATGAAAGCACCAAAATTTAACACACCAAAGTTATAATGCATCAGTATTAAATGCTGAATATTCTGGACGCACTGTTCCCCAGCTTGGTAATTATGTAATGAGGCTTTATTTCTGTGAAATCAACAGAGGACATTTTATCCACATGTTTGCATAAAATGTGCCATTTTGTCATTCTTCAATAAAGGTATGTTTCCTAAAATGTGAGATAGTAATATTTGAACTTGTCAACTTTTCTTTTGAATGATTGCGTTATCACAAGTACTGTTCATATAAGTTCACATTGTTCTGATTCATTCTTTGCCTAATTCAATCAGCGGAAAAGTAGCAATATATAGATTTGCTGACACTTGTACTGTGTATATTAGTGAATATGTATACAGATATTTATGTGATAATTAATCTCTTGTTTGTATTTAAAGTGTTGGTCAATTGTATGGGCCACTGTAGATCTCATTGTGAACCATAATCACTTCAAAAGCAATTGCCATATGACGATGATAAAAACTTCAATGGCCAGGGGGAAAATAACCTACCAGTATATCTAGCTCGGGTAGCAGAAGCCAGTATATAAACACCAGAATATACCAAAATTTGACACATGGTTGACAGAAACGGCAAATATATATAGACACACCAAAATTAAAACACAGAGCTTGACAAACAAGAGATCCTAGAGGGATCTTGGCGCCCACCATTGAATGATCTTCATAGGTTCCATGTCAGATTGATCTTTTCTCTACTTTTCCCTTCATTTTACTAATCTGTGCAAATTGAGACATCCCTCCAGTACTTTTCAAACAAGGGAATCCTAGCTATATAAGAAATTTGAGATTTAACGATAATGGCTGTTTGTTTGCCAGGTTGTTTTCAGGACAGACTGGTCCAAAAATGCAATACAAGGGACCAAGGGGAACCTACTTATGAAATTTGAGAAAGATCCATTCAGTACTTTGAGAAATAGAGATAACAAACTTCAATTGTCAAAATCCAAGATGGCGGTCTGTCGGCCATATTGTTTTCCAATTGATCTCAAAATGCAATTAGCATAATGAGGCACCAAGGGGAACCTCCATATGAAATTTGAGAAAGATCCATTCAGTACATTCTCAGAAATAGCGATAACAAACTTCAATTGTCAAAATCCAAGATGGCTGCCTGTCGGCCATGTTGTTTTCTGATTGGTCTCAAAACGCAATATGCATAACTAGGCACCAAGGGAAACCTACATATGAAATTTCAGAAAGATCCATTCAGTACTTTCTCAGAAATAGTGATAACAAGAGATCCCAGAGGGATCTTGGCGCCCACCATTGAATGATCTTTATAGGTTCCATGTCAGATTGATCTTTTCTCTACTTTTCCCTTCCTCTAAGTCTTACTAATCTGTGTAAATTCAGAAACAGCCCTCTAGTACTTTTCAAACAAGGGGAACCTATATATGAAATTTAAGATTTAGCGATAATGGCTGTCTGTCGGCCATGTTGTTTTCAGATTGGTCCCAAAATGCAACACCAGGGACCAAGGAGAACCTACATATGAAATTTGAGAAAGATCCCTTCAGTAACTTCTGTAAAATAGCGATAACAAACTTCAATTGTCAAAATACAAGATGGCTGCCTGTCGGCCAGGTTGTTTTCTGATTGGTCTCAAAATGCGATATGCATATCAAGGCAACGAGGGGAACCTACATATGAAATTTGAGAAAGATCCCTTGAGTGCTTTTTCAGAAATAGCGATAACAAACTTCAATTGTCAAAATCCAAGATGGCTGCCTGTCGGCCATGTTGTTTTGCGATTGGTCTCAAAATGCAATATGCATAACTAGGCACCCCGGGGGAACATATATATGAAATTTGAGAAAGATCCCTTTTGTACTTTCTGAGAAATAGCGATAACAAACTTCAATTGTCAAAATCCAAGATGGCTGCCTGTCGCCCATGTTGTTTTTCGATAGGTCTCAAAATGCGATATGCATAACTAAGAACCAAGAGAAACCTACATATGAAATTTAAGAAAGGTCCCTTCAGTACATTCTGAGAAATAGCGATAACAAACTTCAATTGTCAAAATCCAAGATGGCTGCCTGTCGGCCATGTTGTTTTCCAATAGGTCTCAAAATGCAATATGCATAACTAGGCACCAAGGGGAACCTACATATGAAATTTGAGAAAGATCTCGTCAGTGCATTCTGAGAAATAGCGATAACAAACTTCAATTGTCAAAATCCAAGATGGCTGCCTGTCGGCCATGTTGTTTTCCGATTGGTCTCAAAATGCAATATGCATACCTTGGCACCAAGGGGAACCTACATATGAAATTTGAGAAAGATCCCTTCTGTACTTTCTGAGAAATAGCAATAACAAACTTCAATTGTCAAAATCCAAGATGGCTGCCTGTCGGCCATGTTGTTTTGCGATTGGTCTCAAAATGCGATATGCATAACTAGGCACCAAGGGGAACCTACATATGAAATTTGAGAAAGATCCCTTCAGTACTTTCTCAGAAATAGCGATAACAAACATCAATTGTCAAAATCTAAGATGGCTGCCTGTCGGCCATGTTGTTTTCTGATTAGTCTCAAAATGCAATATGCATAACTAGGCACCAAGGGAAACCTACATATGAAATTTGAGAAAGATCCCTTCAGTACTTTCCCAGAAATAGCGATAACAAACTTCAATTGTCAAAATCCAAGATGGCTGCCTGTCGGCCATGTTGTTTTCCGATAGGTCTCAAAATGCGATATGCATAACTAGGCACCAAGGGGAACCTACATATGAAATTTGAGAAAGATCCCTTCAGTACTTTCTGAGAAATAGCGATAACAAGAATTGTTTACGGACGGACGGACGGACGGACGGACCACGGACCACGGACGCAGGGCGATTTGAATAGCCCACCATCTGATGATGGTGGGCTAACAAACTTAAATTGTCAAAATCCAAGATGGCTGCCTGTCGGCCATGTTGTTATCCGATTGGTCTCAAAACACAACATGCATAACTAGGCACCAAGGGAAACTTACATATGCAATTTGAGAAAGATCCATTCTGTACATTCTCAGAAATAGCGATAACAAACTTCAATTGTCAAAATCCAAGATGGCTGCCTGTCGGCCATGTTGTTATCCGATTGGTCTCAAAACGCAATATGCATAACTAAGCACCAAGGGAAACCTATATATGAAATTTCAGAAAGATCCATTCAGTACTTTCTCAGAAATAGTGATAACAAACTTCAATTGTCAAAATCCAAGATGGCTGCCTGTCGGCCATGTTGTTATCCGATTGGTCTCAAAACGCAATATGCATAACTAGGCACCAAGGGGAACCTTCATATGAAATTTCAGAAAGATCCCTTCAGTACTTTCTCAGAAATAGCGATAACAAACTTCAATTGTCAAAATCCAAGATGGCTGCCTGTCGGCCATGTTGTTATCCGATTGGTCTCAAAACGCAATATGCATAACTAGGCACCAAGGGAAACCTACATATGAAATTTCAGAAAGATCCCTTCAGTACTTTCTCAGAAATAGCGATAACAAACTTCAATTGTCAAAATCCAAGATGGCTGCCTGTCGGCCATTTTGTTTTCCGATTGGTCTCAAAACGCAATATGCATAACTAGGCACCAAGGGGAACCTACATATGAAATTTGAGAAAGATCCCTTCAGTACTTTCTCAGAAATAGCGATAACAAACTTCAATTGTCAAAATCCAAGATGGCTGCCTGTCGGCCATGTTGTTATCCGATTGGTCTCAAAACGCAATATGCATAACTAGGCACCAAGGGGAACCTTCATATGAAATTTTAGAAAGATCCCTTCAAAACTTTCTCAGAAATAGCGATAACAAACTTCAATTGTCAAAATCCAAGATGGCTGCCTGTCGGCCATGTTGTTAACCGATTGGTCTCAAAACGCAATATGCATAACTAGGCACCAAGGGAAACCTACATATGAAATTTCAGAAAGATCCCTTCAGTACTTTCTCAGAAATAGCGATAACAAACATCAATTGTCAAAATCTAAGATGGCTGCCTGTCGGCCATGTTGTTTTCTGATTAGTCTCAAAATGCAATATGCATAACTAGGCACCAAGGGAAACCTACATATGAAATTTGAGAAAGATCCCTTCAGTACTTTCCCAGAAATAGCGATAACAAACTTCAATTGTCAAAATCCAAGATGGCTGCCTGTCGGCCATGTTGTTTTCCGATAGGTCTCAAATGCGATATGCATAACTAGGCACCAAGGGGAACCTACATATGAAATTTGAGAAAGATCCCTTCAGTACTTTCTGAGAAATAGCGATAACAAGAATTGTTTACGGACGGACGGACGGACGGACGGACGACGGACCACGGACGCAGGGCGATTTGAATAGCCCACCATCTGATGATGGTGGGCTAACAAACTTAAATTGTCAAAATCCAAGATGGCTGCCTGTCGGCCATGTTGTTATCCGATTGGTCTCAAAACACAACATGCATAACTAGGCACCAAGGGAAACTTACATATGCAATTTGAGAAAGATCCATTCTGTACATTCTCAGAAATAGCGATAACAAACTTCAATTGTCAAAATCCAAGATGGCTGCCTGTCGGCCATGTTGTTATCCGATTGGTCTCAAAACGCAATATGCATAACTAAGCACCAAGGGAAACCTACATATGAAATTTGAGAAAGATCCCTTCAGTACTTTCTCAGAAATAGCGATAACAAACTTCAATTGTCAAAATCCAAGATGGCTGCCTGTCGGCCATGTTGTTATCTGATTGGTCTCAAAACGCAATATGCATAACTAGGCACCAAGGGGAACCTTCATATGAAATTTTAGAAAGATCCCTTCAAAACTTTCTCAGAAATAGCGATAACAAACTTCAATTGTCAAAATCCAAGATGGCTGCCTGTCGGCCATGTTGTTATCCGATTGGTCTCAAAACGCAATATGCATAACTAGGCACCAAGGGAAACCTACATATGAAATTTCAGAAAGATCCCTTCAGTACTTTCTCAGAAATAGCGATAACAAACTTCAATTGTCAAAATCCAAGATGGCTGCCTGTCGGCCATGTTGTTATCCGATTGGTCTCAAAACGCAATATGCATAACTAGGCACCAAGGGGAACCTTCATATGAAATTTTAGAAAGATCCCTTCAGTACTTTCTCAGAAATAGCGATAACAAACTTCAATTGTCAAAATCCAAGATGGCTGCCTGTCGGCCATTTTGTTTTCCGATTGGTCTCAAAACGCAATATGCATAACTAGGCACCAAGGGGAACCTACATATGAAATTTGAGAAAGATCCCTTCAGTACTTTCTGAGAAATAGCGATAACAAAAATTGTTTACGGACGGAGGGACGGAGGGACGGACCACGGACCACGGACGCAGGGCGATTTGAACAGCCCACCATCTGATGATGGTGGGCTAAAAATGCCAAAATATTCAAGGCACCAAAATATCCCAATTTACAAAATGCCACTTGACCGGACAAGTAACTGAGATACATACTTAAGTTGAAGAGCATGAGCGTTTTGGAATTTCCTAGCACTGAATAGTTCTGTCCTGCAAAGAATTCACACAAGCTTGATAGGATATCATCAGAATCCTTATCATGGATATCCACATACACCAGTCTTTCTGAGGACTTGAAGTACTCGACAAACACTTTGATGGCATTGTCAAAATTTGTAGCTCTGGACTGAAAAAAAGAAAAAATGATAAACATGCATCAGAACGGTTTAAAGAGATTTTTCTAAGGTTGTATGTGACTTTTTAAAGTATCAATTTCACCCAAGCAAGCCACTAGCCATGCAAATACCACAATCTTAAGATTCGAGGTTGCTGGGAAAATGTTTAAATGAACAAGAGATCCCAGGGGGATTTTGAGGACCACCATCGTATAATGATTATTGATTGTAAGCTTGATTTTTTGTGAACTTTTCTGCACCTTCAAATTCCTTTTAAATATATAGTAATAAAAAAATATGATGTTTAGATTAATAGCATCCTAAAATAAACACACAAGTCTTCATACCCCAATTGTGCTAGCCAAGTGTGTTCAATATGATACTCTCCTTTTGAAAAGGAAAGTACTGTATTAAACACACTTGGCTAGCGAACTGTATGTAAACTGACCATCTCCAAGTGGGGTCGATATACTGTTTGACAGTTGTCACAGTGTAAATATATCCTACATGTATACATGTGTCAAGGTGTGACAACAGACCCCTTGGGCATAAACCCAAGTTTATTTTCTGATATCTGATGAAAGCAGCTAGATTCAAGTTTAATAATATTACTGGAAGTGGAGATCGCATCAAAGCAATTGACATAACAAGAGGCCCATGGGGCCTGCATCGCTCACCTGGTTGGATTAGGCCAAATGTCAAAACAATGTTCATATTCCATTTGTTTTATTTGTAAATCTCTAACAATGCTATATATGGTTATAGTGTGGGAATCGAACTGCTTTAAAGATTAATGAAGTCCAGACTCTCTAAGGTCTGAAAGACCTCAAGAATTGTTTATAGAACATGCATTCATCACTTTATGACTAGTAGCGATTTAAAGGAATTACCTCTATTTCACCTATTGGGCCCGCCCCTTTGGCCATTCGGGGGTCAGAGTCACCATTTATGCAAAATCTGTTCCCCTGTTTCTGACCAAATTGGGTTCAAATCCATTCATAACTTGATGACTAGTAGCGATTCAAAGGAATTACATCTATTTCCCCCACTGGGCCCCGCCCTTTTGGCCCCTTTAGGGTCAGAGCCACCATTTATGCAAAATCTGTTCCCCTTCCCCCAAGGATATTTCTGACAAAATTTGGTTCAAATCCATTCATAACTTTATGACTAGTAGTGATTTAAAGGAATTACCTTTATTTCCCCAATTGGGCCCCGCCCCTTTTGCCCCTAGTGGGTCACAGCCACCATTTATGCAAAATCTTTTCCCCTTCCCCCAAGGATGTTTCTGACCAAGTTAGTTTCAAATCCATTCATAACTTTATGACTAGTAGCGATTTAGAGGAATTACCTCTATTTCCCATATTTGGCCCCGCCCCTTTAGCCCCTTTGGGGTCAGAGCGACCATTTATGCAAAATCTGTTCCCCTTCCCCCAAAAATATCTCTGACCAAATTGGGTTCAAATCCATTCATAACTTTATGACTAGTAGCGATTTAAAGGAATTACCTTAATTTCCCCTATTGAGCCCCGCCCCTTTGGTCCCTTGGGGTCAGAGTCACCATTTATGCAAAATCTTTTCCCCTTCCCCCAAGGATGTTTCTGACCAAATTGGGTTCAAATCCATTCATAACTTTATGACTAGTAGTGATTTAAAGGAATTACCTCTATTACTCCTATTGGGCCCCGCCCCTTTGGCCCCTCAGGGGGTCAGAGCCACCATTTATGCAAAATCTCTTCCCCTTCCCCCAAGGATGTTTCTGACCAAATTGGGTTCAAATCCATTCATAACTTTATGACAAGTAGCGATTTAAAGGAATTACCTCTATTTCCCCTATTTGGCCCCGCCCCTTTGGCCCCTCGGGGGTCAGAGCCACCATTTATGCAAAATCTTTTCCCCTTCCCCCAAGGATGTTTCTGACCAAATTGGGTTCAAATCCATTCATAACTTTATGACTAGTAGAGATTTAGAGGAATTACCTCTATTTCCCATATTTGGCCCCTCCCCTTTGGCCCCTCGGGGGTCAGAATCACCATTTATGCAAAATCTGTTCCCCTTCCCCCAAGGATGTTTCTGACCAAATTGGGTTGAAATCCATTCATAACTTTATGACTAGTAGCGATTTAAAGGAATTACCTCTATTTCCCCTATTGGGCCCCGCCCCTTTGGCCCCTCAGGGGTCAGAGTCACCATTTATGCAAAATCTGTTCCCATTCTGCCAAGGATGTTTCTGACCAAATTTGGTCAAAATCCAATAAGAACTTTATGACTAGTAGCGATTTGAAGCAAATGTTGACGGACGACGGACGGACGGACGACGGACGCTGCGCCATGGCATAAGCTCACCGGACCTTCGGTCCAGGTGAGCTAAAAAGAGGTTGCATTGCATCAATTCAAAAAGGGAAAAAATGTGTTGAGAAAGAAGGGATATCAACTGGAATTTAGTCCTTCCAAAATTATGACATTAAGTGATTGCAGTTCCTACCTTTGTTCTAACAAAGCTGACTTCATCACTCGCTGCTGGCTGTTTATTTGGGTCAGCGTCCTTGCCTGCAGTAGGTTTCGCACTTACATCTAGCTTCTGGGCACACTGATTCTGATATTTCTTGATGATTTTGTCCACAGGCATAGCCAAATGTATCGCACAGGAGAACGAATACTGCACACACAAAATTCACACATATGATAGAGGTATGACTGATGATAATTTGGAGTTAGTATACTGCTATATACCACAGCATCATATAGCCGTTGCAAAGCAGTTCACAAATTAGCAACCAGCTATTATGTCTTTCTCAACTCCCTTGGGAGCATATAGTTGGAGCTGTCATTTTATTACTTACAGCTTACACATAACATTTCTTTCACTGCCCTTTCACACATTGTTTGCCCTTTCACACATTGTTTTACAGCAGAGTCGACTGGAACACAATAGAGTATCTTGTTCAAAGACACAACACAACAACCGTGCCGGGACTCAAACTAGTAACCCTGTGTCCTATGACTCACACTAGTGACCTTGTGTCCTATGACTCACACTAGTAACCCTGTGTCCTATGACTCACACTAGTAACCCTGTGTCCTATGACTCACACTAGTAACCCTGTGTCCTATGACTCACACTAGTAACCCTGTGTCCTATGACTCACACTAGTAACCCTGTGTCCATGACTCACACTAGTAACCCTGTGTCCTATGACTCACACTAGTAACCCTGTGTCCTATGACTCACACTAGTAACCCTGTGTCCTATGACTCACACTAGTGACCTTGTGTCCTATGACTCACACTAGTAACCCTGTGTCCTATGACTCACACTAGTAACCCTGTGTCCTATGACTCACACTAGTGACCTTGTGTCCTATGACTCACACAAGTAACCCTGTGTCCTATGACTCACACTAGTAACCCTGTGTCCTATGACTCACACTAGTAACCCTGTGTCCTATTACTAGACCAGATGTGCCTATAGATGGTTAAAAACAAATTCATACAAAGCTGATAATATCATCTCTTGAAAAGCTTACCTTGGTTTCAAAGTACTTGAACTCATTGTTACAGTCCTTTATGAAAAGATTAGAAGACAACAATAATTTTCTATTAGGAATCAGGTCCAGGAGGTAGCACTTTGATGGATCTGCCTCATCCAGAGTCTTAGAGATCTTTTTCAAACATCTGTCCAGTCTTAACAACTCAGGATTGGCCTGAAATAAAAGGATATACTTTTATCCGATTGATAGCATAAATGTATAGTTGGTTTTCTTGAACTTTATTAATACACATCATGCAGAGTAAAAAAACAGCCAAGTCAGTTTTGCTTACAATAAGAGCTTTGAATTCTCGAAATCTTCAACTCTATTATTCTCAAAACTTCAAGTTTTGACTTTGTAATTATAGGCCATCTATGTCGAAGACATGTCCATGTTCCTCTAACAATTGATATAACACCCTCCGGAGTGACAGAGATATCACACCCTAGGGGGTGGCAGAGATATCACACCCTACGGAGTGGCAGAGATATTACACCCTACGGAGTGGCAGAGATATCACACCCTACGGAGTGGCAGAGATATCACACCCTATGGGGTGGCAGAGATATCACACCCTACGGAGTGGCAGAGATATCACACCCTACGGAGTGACAGAGATATCACACCCTAGGGGGTGGCAGAGATATCACACCCTACGGAGTGGCAGAGATATCACACCCTACGGAGTGACAGAGATATCATACCCTACGGAGTGGCAGAGATATCACACCCTACGGAGTGACAGAGATATCACACCCTACGGAGTGGCAGAGATATTACACCCTAAGGTGTGACAGAGATATCACACCCTAGGGGGTGACAGAGATATCACACCCTAGGGGTTGACAGAGATATCACACCCTACGGAGTGGCAGAGATATCACACCCTACGGAGTGGCAGAGAAAATCTTGAACAAGGATTCCATGGAAGTGGATGTGTCGCCTGCGCAGCAAATTGGGTGATTACGAAGAAATAGATATATTTTTCTATTCAAGAAATAATGTTAGAAATAAGCAAGACCAGCAACGCTCCAATATGCTCAAAATTCAGCAATACAGTGCAGGAACTTTCAGTAAATGGAAACTTCAAGAAGTTTGAGCTTGATCAGCCCAAGTGAACTGGAGTTATTGCATAGAAACATATTTTCTATTTATAGTAACAGTGACCATGACCTTTGGACCTGAAAAGCAATTCCCAAGCAAGCACTTTTGGCAAGGAAGAACTGCTTGAAGTTTGAGTTTGATCAGCCCAAGGGAACTCAGTTATAGCACGGAAACTTGTGCGGACGCTGCCGACATAGTGATACCTATATGTCGCTTGCTTTTTGCAGGCGACACAAAAATTAAAATGGGAGACAAATCTGTAAACGATGGGAGAAAGCAAACTCCTCAGCTACTGTGGGTCACAGGTAAGTTCGGTCAAGATACATATCTCTAACTTTCAAAATTGAGAGTTATCAAAAAATTACAAGAACTCCCAAATGTTGATTGTCAATTGGTGACTACACAATAATCCCTATATCTATGTTACCTTGACCATTTTATAGACATTAGCAAATGTCTGTGGTTCATCTGGTTCCAATTCCTCTTTAATGCTTTCCAATAAAATTGATTCTGCATTTAATATTTCAAATCCAAAGATTTGTGACATATCACGTAGTATCTGTCCTTTCTTGCTCCCTGGTCCACCTGATAATATAAACATAATTACATGTATATTATGAAAATATAACAAAATTTAAATCTATTTTTTTTTCAATAAGGTCAAATCAAATTTTGCAAACTTCTGACAGGAAAAGAAGGAGTCAAACAGGTAAACGGGGTGACAGACAGGTAAATCAGCCTTCTGACAGGTCAACCATTTTAGTCAGATAGTTAAACAAGGAGTCTGACAGGTAAAAAAGGAGTCACACAGGTCAACCAGGAGTCACACAGGTAAAAGAGGAGTCACACAGGTCAACAAGGAGTCACACAGGTCAACAAGGAGTCACACAGGTCAACAAGGAGTCACACAGGTCAACCAGGAGTCACACAGGTAAAAGAGGAGTCACACAGGTCAACAAGGAGTTACACAGGTCAACCAGGAGTCACACAGGTCAACCAGGAGTCACACAGGTCAACAAGGAGTCACACAGGTCAACAAGGAGTCACACAGGTCAACCAGGAGTCACACAGGTCAACAAGGAGTCACACAGGTCAACAAGGAGTCACACAGGTCAACCAGGAGTCACACAGGTCAACAAGGAGTCACACAGGTCAACAAGGAGTCACACAGGTCAACAAGGAGTCACACAGGTCAACAAGGAGTCACACAGGTCAACAAGGAGTCACACAGGTCAACCAGGAGTCACACAGGTCAACCAGGAGTCACACAGGTCAACAAGGAGTCACACAGGTAAAAGAGGAGTCACACAGGTCAACAAGGAGTCACACAGGTCAACCAGGAGTCACACAGGTCAACCAGGAGTCACACAGGTCAACAAGGAGTCACACAGGTCAACAAGGAGTCACACAGGTCAACCAGGAGTCACACAGGTAAAAGAGGAGTCACACAGGTCAACAAGGAGTCACACAGGTCAACAAGGAGTCACACAGGTCAACCAGGAGTCACACAGGTCAACAAGGAGTCACACAGGTCAACCAGGAGTCACACAGGTAAAAGAGGAGTCACACAGGTCAACAAGGAGTCACACAGGTCAACAAGGAGTCACACAGGTCAACCAGGAGTCACACAGGTCAACCAGGAGTCACACAGGTCAACAAGGAGTCACACAGGTCAACAAGGAGTCACACAGGTCAACCAGGAGTCACACAGGTCAACCAGGAGTCACACAGGTCAACAAGGAGTCACACAGGTCAACCAGGAGTCACACAGGTCAACCAGGAGTCACACAGGTCAACAAGGAGTCACACAGGTAAAAGAGGAGTCACACAGGTCAACAAGGAGTCACACAGGTCAACAAGGAGTCACACAGGTCAACCAGGAGTCACACAGGTCAACAAGGAGTCACACAGGTCAACAAGGAGTCACACAGGTCAACAAGGAGTCACACAGGTCAACCAGGAGTCACACAGGTCAACAAGGAGTCACACAGGTCAACCAGGAGTCACACAGGTAAAAGAGGAGTCACACAGGTCAACAAGGAGTCACACAGGTCAACAAGGAGTCACACAGGTCAACCAGGAGTCACACAGGTCAACCAGGAGTCACACAGGTCAACAAGGAGTCACACAGGTCAACAAGGAGTCACACAGGTCAACCAGGAGTCACACAGGTAAAAGAGGAGTCACACAGGTCAACAAGGAGTCACACAGGTCAACCAGGAGTCACACAGGTCAACCAGGAGTCACACAGGTCAACAAGGAGTCACACAGGTAAAAGAGGAGTCACACAGGTCAACAAGGAGTCACACAGGTCAACAAGGAGTCACACAGGTCAACCAGGAGTCACACAGGTCAACCAGGAGTCACACAGGTCAACCAGGTGTCACACAGTTCAACCAGGTGTCACACAGGTAACCAAGGAGTCTGAAAGGTAACCAAGGAGTCTGACAGGTAAACCAGGTGTCAGACAGGTAACCAAGGAGTCTGACAGGTAAATTAGCAGTCTGACAGTTCAACAATTCATCAGACAGGTAAACAAGGAGTCTGACAGGTAAATCAGGAATCAGGCAGGAAATACACAAAATACAATATCTACAATATTTACAGTTGTTTTTCAACATTATCACTAGCTATATATTGATGTCACACAATGACTCTATAACAGCAATAACACAGCCTTAACATCCAGTTCTAACTCTATAGCAGCAATAACACAGCCTTAACATCCAGTTCTAACTCTATAGCAGCAATAACACAGCCTTAACATCCAGTTCTAACTCTATAACAGCAATAACACAGCCTTAACATCCAGTTCTAACTCTATAACAGCAATAACACAGCCTTAACATCCAGTTCTAGTGTCTATAGATTACTGGTGTAGAACATCATAAAGGGTTTTGATAGAATCTTGGGTGTTTCCAGCCAATCTCTACATCTCTGTAACAAGAGTTGTGTAATTCGATCACATCCATTTAATGACTCGATACTGCTCTGTCTACCATCACCATGTTAATACTCTGTGACTTTCACCTTCAATGTGAGCCCTTGACTATCAAATGTCGTAAGTCAAACTTTGTTAAGTGTACAAATTTAAGTGGTACCTCAGTATACAAGTTGAGTGAGTCTGGCATATTCTGTCAGTATGCTTGATAGATCTGATCTGGGCAATTTAACAGTCACTGAAACATATTTTATTGTTTGCTACAAGGCTTCAAGGATTCACAAAATTGTCTTAACTGAAAGAAGTCTGGTCTAAACATCTGACAGTAATTAACACCTCCCAAAATTCTTTTGCCAACATTTAAAAATTTGGTCACATTCCCTTAAATCTAGAAACATACCAGTTACATGAAATTAAGGACTTTTTCTTTGTATATTTTTTTTTTTTTTTTTTTTAAATTTTGAAATTTTGTCAAAATCTAACTTTTTTAAACCCATGCTTAAGTAATCTTTTAAGATTATACCCATTTTTTTTTAAAGATTATAATCACCTATTTCTTGTTTCTTGTCCCTCTATCCCAAGAGACTACGTGTATATCTGATTCTCCTAGTAGCCCCAAAAATGATTTAGTAGTATTGTAAAAGAAATTTGATTGCAGGGAACATACATACATCTTTTTCTATTTTCTTGTAACAATTATTAACCCTCACAGTTTGAACACATTGTTGTTTCCATCAAATTAATTTCAGACATTCTAAATCAGCACTAATTCACACATTCATAACCATATTAGACGTATCACGCCAAATGATGGATGGATTTTATTATTTCCATCTTACTCTGAAAAAATAAATCAATATGTTACCGAGCTGATGTCAATTATCACCATTGGATCATATCAGATAATTCTTTATTTGGTATCAATATTATTAATTTACTTGTTGACTCTAACTTATGGTTGCATCTGATAATGAATTACTGACATCTAATATTTAACAAGCAATGCTGTTTCCAGCTGTTTATAATGTAATATGATTCAGATCAACTGTTTAACATCAGGAAAATATCATTCCTCCATAACTTTGACTGTTGTCATGACACGTAAACTCCATACAAACACTGGGGAAACATTCCTCCATAACTTTGACTGTTGTAATGACATGTAAACTCCATACAAACATTGGGAAAACATTCCTGTATGACCTTGACTGTTGTAATGACATGTAAACTCCATACAACCACTGGGGAAACATTCCTGTATGACATTGACTGTTGTAATGACATGTAAACTCCATACAAACACTGGGAAAACATTCCTGTATGACCTTGACTGTTGTAATGACATGTAAACTCCATACAAACATTGGGAAAACATTCTTGTATGACCTTGACTGTTGTAATGACATGTAAACTCCATACAACCACTGGGGAAACATTCCTGTATGACATTGACTGTTGTAATGACATGTAAACTCCATACAAACACTGGGGAAACATTCACTGTATGACCTTGACTGTTGTCATGACATGTAAACTCCATACAAACACTGGGGAAACATGCCTGTATGACCTTGACTGTTGTAATGACATGTAAACTCCATACAAACACTGGGGAAACATTCCTGTATGACCTTGACTGTTGTAATGACATGTAAACTCCATACAAACACTGGGAAAACATTCTTGTATGACCTTGACTGTTGTAATGACATGTAAACTCCATACAAACACTGGGGAAACATTCCTGTATGACCTTGACTGTTGTAATGACATGTAAACTCCATACAACCACTGGGGAAACATTCCTGTATGACCTTGACTGTTGTAATGACATGTAAACTCCATACAACCACTGGGGAAACATGCCTGTATGACCTTGACTGTTGTAATGACATGTAAACTCCATACAAACACTTGGGAAAACATTCTTGTATGACCTTGACTGTTGTAATGACATGTAAACTCCATACAACCACTGGGGAAACATTCCTGTATGACATTGACTGTTGTAATGACATGTAAACTCCATACAAACACTGGGGAAACATTCCTGTATGACCTTGACTGTTGTCATGACATGTAAACTCCATACAAACACTGGGGAAACATGCCTGTATGACCTTGACTGTTGTAATGACATGTAAACTCCATACAAACACGTGGGAAACATTCCTGTATGACCTTGACTGTTGTAATGACATGTAAACTCCATACAAACACTGGGGAAACATTCCTGTATGACCTTGACTGTTGTAATGACATGTAAACTCCATACAAACACTGGGGATAGATTCCTGTATGACCTTGACTGCTGTGATGACATGTAAACTCAATACAAACACTAGTACTGGGGAAACATTCCTGTATGACCTTGACAGTTGTGATGACATGTAATTATTAACTCCATACAAACACATTGGGAAACATTCCCCAAACTATTGATGAGGTCCCCATGAGTTCCAGTAGCTATATATATATATAAAGGTAAGTGGGATTTTACTGTAGAAGCTTACAGTGTGCATTATTATTTTTTATTTTATTTTTACAATTAAGTCAGAGTAAATCTGATTGGTCTTCATACCACATTAAGCTAAACATGTATACATGATAATATGAAGGGCCTCAGTGCCTCAGTTCTGTAGAACTGACAAGTTGTGGAATGCAGGCTAAAATTTGCAAATACTGAATTCGAGTTTGAATTCGAATTGGCCACATTGCTTTGAGGACCCGATGGTAATTGCAAAATGTTTTGGTAACAAAATAAAGTTAACTACCATCTTCTCTGTGTGAAGACTGACATTGTATACCCATGGAGTCCAATTATTTTCTCTATAAATGGACCGATATATGTTGATGGACAGATCGACTGACAGACACTGAAAGTATACTCTACTGCAACCTTGTTTCTGAGAGGTAGGTATCAAAACTATCAGTAAGCTATGTATACTATCAGCTTTCTGGTTTTAATTTGCACTTAGTAACTTTGTTGAACTAACATATAAGATTTTAATTTCATACATACTCTACTGATCAATACAATATAGACTTACATAATTTCTGCTTAGTCATTATCTAGTTCTAAAAATCAATAAATATGCAATGCATTTTCAAATCAATATTTATCACTTAGAACCAATAATTAAGTCAGTGCCTCAAAAGAAATTATGATCCATATATACAAATTTCATTTCCTTTGGACTAAACTTCATCAAAGAAAAGAGGTTTGTTATTAATAAATAGAACATAACGTGACCTTGTAGTCTTTTAATTAATCAAGGAAAATCAATTATCTCTACGTAAAAGCCTGAAAGATGACTATAGGAATAGGGATCCCAGAATAGATGGAGGTTGGCATCCATAACTTACATAATAAACTACAAATGGACCTTTTGCCTTAAATTTATTAGATCCTATATCTAAATCTTGTGATGATGAAGTTATAAAATAGATTTCAAAAGGTTCTCTTCCTATTTCGCATTGTCTGACATCCCTTTTTCCGAATTCCACTCAAAATCCCTTTATTGAGAGAGTTCAATTCAAACCATTCTAATCCACACAACAATGATTCAAACTACTGGAAATTTCATCAATATTGTATGTGACATTTAACGAATGAACCATATATTGGTCATGGGTGACAATGCCTGATGCCAAAAGCTCAATTTTGATGATGGAGTGGGGATCTCTATCAACATTTAATGACCCAGAAACAAAGGACCAGACCCCAGAGGCTGCTAATCCTTGTTGTAAAATTGTATTTACACTGTAAATAGCAAAGACCTCCACCATTTCCAAGATAAGATAGAGCATTTCAGGGACTTCACGCCATGATCTGACAGGATTAATCAAAGCAAATCCTACTTTACCAACAGTATGTAAGTTACTGTAATTATTTGTACATCCATGCATTATGTTTGTGTATGTGGTTAAAGTAGATAACTGGATCATTTTAAATAGCTCATTAACTGTATTCAAAAACTTCATAATTCTTACACATGCCCCAGTGACCCCTCCAATTCCAGCTGGGGTCACCTCAACTCTGTATGACAAAAACAAAAATACATTTATATATGTTGAATTAATATTTTGGTAAATAATTTAAACAAGGATTGATAGTATTGCAACAGCAATACAAAGTCCCCTGCCTGACCTAGGAGTGCACCTATTCATTTCCCATTTTGGTGTTATACTGATCATGCATACCAAGTTGCGTTAAAATCGGAGTAGTACTTTAGGAGGAGTTGTCCGGACAAGCCTCAACCAATGAGAAGCCAGCGGCCATTTTGAAAAAAGGATTTTCGAAAAAAAAAATGTGGGATGCACATCTACATGTTATACTGATCATGTATACCAAGTTTAGTTAAAATCGGAGTAGTACTTTAGAAGGAGTTGTCCGGACAACTATTGCGTGACAGACGGACGGACGGACGGACGGACTGAGGGTAAACCTATAGTCCCCCCATTTTTCAACGGCAGGGGACTAATAATGAAATGCATGTATTTTTGTAAGAAATTCCAAATACTGTAACTGGCAGCCGTTTTCATGTTTTTCTAAAGAGTATGTAAACTGGAAGTGACATAAATTTATAAATGATATGCACATGGGTGCATTCGATACGGTATAAAAAAAGCTAGAAATGCTATAAAACTGTACTGTTGTAAATGCTGATCATGGGTGTTTGTTAATTTTTACATGGTGTCCAAATTAAATACTGAACTTTAATTTAAATCTTTGTTCTTTGTTCTGTTGGTAGAGTTGGTACAAAGGCGAGCTCCAAAATGTAATAAACTCATACATAACTTGGAAGTGAAATGTTACTATACATAATCAATTCTTATATTCTTTACATAGTCATTAATGGCCATCATATGTCAAACACAATTCATAACGTATTCATGTATTCGTATGAACCCTGGCAATATATGGTCTTTAGATAAAACTTAGATAAGCGTTTATTGTGTCACACAGAATAATAGAAAATAAGAGAAATACTTTTACAGCTATATATTGAAACCACATGCCTGCATGAGAAAAAAAGAAGTTGTGTTGAAATTCTTGTTGTTATCACCTGAAAAAATTAAATACAATGGTGGTTTTAATCTATCAGTATATAATTTCTGTATTCTCTTCGTAAACCATCTTTAAATATCCCACCTCAAACAATGAATGGTCACACTCACAACAATCCTTATGATCTTAATAACGTGTTTGAAAAGCTAAAATCACAGAGAAAGCTCTTATAAATCAACGCAAAAAGATCAAGCAAAATATGATCCATTGGTGGAAAAAATTACAAGACAAAATATATAAGAAAAATTTTCAATGAAATGATATAGCAGCAAAAGAATGAGTCTGGACTGGCAAATAATAGAAAAATTATTGGGTTTCTAGGTGATCATGATCAATAGGCATAATTCTGACCTGTCATTACCTTGATAAGTAAATTATATAAACAAAAGATCGATAATAACACTCTCACTGGCCACTAGGTAGAAAATCTGATAATTTGTGTGTTGTAAGCTAGTGGAAAGGGTGGTCGTTCAGATAAACAGAAGATCTAATGCCTGACATGCAGCAAGCTGTTCACGGCATGCTGCACACCAAGTAAGTTTGACCACAGGTGACTGGTCGCAATCTTAGGGCCAATTAATGTCAATTAGTGGTCTTTAGGACTGGCAAAACTGGCCATAAAACAGAATAACGGGGTGGTCGTATTACTGAAGCGACCAATACACAGACATAATGTATAGAGAAAAATAACAGGACTGAAAAAAAAATGCCCGTAATAGCAGGGTGGTCGTAATTTTGAGGTGGTTGTTAAGTGAGGTTTCTCTGTACATGCAAGTTAGGTTTCTTTGTACATGTAAGGGAGGTTTCTCTGTACATGTAAGTGAAGTTTCTCTGTACAGGTAAGTGAGGTTTCTCTGTTCATGTAAGTGAGGTTTCTCTGTACATGTAAGTGAGGTTTCTCTATACATGTAAGTGAGGTTTCTCTGCACAGGTAAGTGAGGTTTCTCTGTACAGGTAAGTGAGGTTTCTCTGTACATGTAAGTGAGGGTTCTCTGTACATGTAAGTGAGGTTTCTCTGTACATGTAAGTGAGGTTTCTCTGTACATGTAAGTGAGGTTTCTCTGTACATGTAAGTGAGGTTTATCTATACAGGTAAGTGAGGGTTCTCTGTACAGGTAAGTGAGGTTTCTCTATACAGGTAAGTGAGGTTTCTCTATGCATGTAAGTGAGGTTTCTCTGTTCAGGTAAGTGAGGATTATCTATACATGTAAGTGAAGTTTCTCTATGCATGTAAGTGAGGTTTCTCTGCACAGGTAAGTGAGGGTTCTCTGTACAGGTAAGTGAGGTTTCCCTGTACAGGTAAGTGAGGTTTCTCTATACATGTAAGTGAGGTTTCTCTGTTCATGTAAGTGAGGTTTCTCTGTACAGGTAAGTGAGGTTTCCCTGTACAGGTAAGTGAGGGTTCTCTGTACAGGTAAGTGAGGTTTCTCTGTTCAGGTAAGTGAGGTTTCTCTGTTCAGGTAAGTGAGGTTTCTCTATACATGTAAGTGAGGTTTCTCTGTACATGTAAGTGAGGTTTCCCCTCTGTACATGTAAGTGAGGGTTCTCTATACATGTAAGTGAGGTTTCTCTGTAATGTAGTGACGTTTTCTGTACATGTAAGGAAGGTTTCTCCTGTTACAGGTAAGTGAGGTTTCTTGCCTGTACAGGTAAGTGAGGGATTCTCTGTACAATGTAAGTGAAGGTTTCCTTATACATGTAACGTGGGAGGTTTCTCTATACATGTAAGTGAGGTTTCTCTATACATTGTAAGTGGGTTTCTCTGGTTACATGTAAGTGAAGGTTTCTCTGTACATTGTAAGTGAGGTTTCCCTACAGGGTTTCCTGTACATGTAAGTGAGGTTTCTCTATGCATGTAAGTGAGGTTTCTCTGTTCAGGTAAGTGAGGATTATCTATACATGTAAGTGAAGTTTCTCTATACATGTAAGAGAGGTTTCTCTGTACATGTAAGTGAGGTTTCTCTTTACATGTGAGCTAGGTTTCTCAATAAATGTAAGTGAGGTTTCTCTCCAGGGTACCTCAATAACCTAGAAACATCACCAATGTCAACCCTCCTTCTTTATGAGAATATATTGCCATATTTGAGACTTTACAAAAATATAGATTTACAAATAAACTATGGTTTAGTGCATACCAATCAATGTGATCTTGCTGAAAGAGAAATGCAGGCTACATGTGTACATGTCTTGCACTCATTTTCCCAATCAGAAACCTCAAGTGCATGCCCATGGCTCTTTTCACAGGTTTGGAATGGGGCCTTTTTGTATCATTTTGGGAAGAAAATTTGTGGATTGGGAAAGATTTTTTCGGAAATAAACAGCAAATTTTGGGAATTTGGCTTATATATGAAATAATTTCCAATTGGAATGGAATGGGGCCCATTAACGGCCCCAAAAAACTCTCAGGATATTTTTTTTGAAAGCCCTGATGCCACACAGTGACCCTCTCCAATAGAAGACATTCACAATTTCATTCTTGTTCATTCCAGTCAACTGAATGAAATTATCACTATTTGAGGATTTTCACGGTAGCCAGTGAATGATCTATTCGCGAGTCCAGAGTCCTACTCCTAATACAATACTCATAGAAATTTGACGGAACTCCCAGAATTTCTGGAAATAGTTAAATTCAAGATTGTGAGACATGATTGTTTTAAGCAAGACAGTTGAAAAGACTCATTACAATAAATTGTAAATTGACCACTGAGTGTGAAACCGAGTAGCTATATATAGAGTACAATCATGGATGTTTCCATCTAAATATCTATACTGTACTTGTGCTATATATAGTGTCACAAAGTTAGATAAGCGTACAGATATATACGTCCAGCATATATACATCACTAATATACAACTTTCATCATGATCATTGGAGTTTAAATCGACTACATCCTGATTACTGGGAGCATGGAGGTGTCCATTCTATTATTTACCATAGGAACAGTGCTAGCTGTGACTTCACACTGTATGATAAAATCAATACTGTCTTCCTCTGCTAATGGAACCATTCTAAAATTACCTCTACTAAAATACAGCATTAATACTCTGGGTACGATATTGTAAGATGTCTAGTAAGGCAGCCCAATATACTTCATACTAAATAATATTGGACATCTTGGATATAAAATACATATTTCTCTTTGTATTCAACCCATAAGATTTTCAGTTTACAGGTGTAAACACATTATAAGACAAAATATTTTTGGAACAATTAAACCTGGTCTTAACCATACATGGGACATCTATATAGAGGCCAAATCAGAACTGGTCAAAATATGGACTATTTCAACAAAAGTTCATATAAACAGAACTACTGAGCTATTTTCTGACTCTGCCCGAAGTAACAAGTGTAAACAACCTGTGTCTTATGAAAGGACTAGGAGTTATTGAGTTGGTGTTGTATACTTCAGCTCAACAGTCTATTATAGATGTAACAAACAACTAATACATGTACCTGAAAAAACAGAACATTGAAAAACATCTTACAAAATAATTCAATGTACTGTATGTTTACTTCATATTATTCATTACAACAAAAGCCCACAAATGTTCAATATCCACTAAAATCAGTCATTGTGCTATCGACAAAAGGAAACGATTGATGTTAGGGTCAAAGGTAAACAAACATTTACTAGTTCTTCATAAAAATACTTTTCTATAATGTTTGTTAAAATCAATGAGCAAACATATATCAATACAACCGAAAATGCTTTGTAAAACTCAGTAGTAACTACAATGTAAATGAAGTATGCAAACAAATATAAAACCTTGTCATTGTGTAGATTTTATCAGAGCTGCATTCTTTTTGTCTACTTTGTACTTCTATTAGGACAAAGATTTTAATAAAAACTTAGGCAATGTTGAACCTATTTACCCTAGCAGCATGACACTGTGTAATAATATTTGGGTAGCAGGATTCAATCACTTAACTTAAAGATCCTGTAGATATTGACTATTTGAATTGGCTATGACCTATCTCTTTTATTTCTTGAATTGGAAATGACCAATCTCTTTTATCATTTTTTTTAAGACTAACTGATCTTGAAATTGATTACTCAGTTATGGCTAATCTCTGTATAACTTTTCAAATTTGTTTATATAAATGTATATTCGTATCTTAATGTCACAGGTTCATCTTCATGGTGAGAACATTTTTGTTTAAGCCCAGACTCGACAGCCCAGGGCCAGTAGATTTGGTCTGTGGGAAAGTAAATATTGGTGACTACTTGCCCAATTGTCTGTGTGCAAAATTTCTTGTAATCTTTCCCTTGTCTTTAGAGTAATTTGAGATACTATTCAAATTCAATTAAAGCATACCACCATGTTTCACCTTTGGGCAAGTAATTTTTAACACAAACTTGCCAGACGGACCAGTGATGCTGAATTTCTATTCCTCCCCTAATCCTGTTCCTGAAAAATTACAAACTAAAATATGAATAAAACAAGATGCCCATGGGCCTTAACAATTATCTGATCCTAAGTTCTTTTGGTTTTAAAACAGGACCAAAAAAATAATTGAAGACTTAAAAAGCAATTAAACTGTCTTATCCAATATCTAGCACACAAGTATATGTTAACTGTCCAAAGAGCTTGCCTAGGTCAAATGCTTAAATTTCCAAAGCATCAAACTCATATCTAAACAAATTGCAAGAGCCTTGTTTCAGGATTTTGATACATTGACCCTTGTGCATAAATAGTTATATTATCATCATTCTTGCCCTAATTGGTTAATGAAAAGAGGTGGTTTAAAGATTTTAATACTTTTGACTCTTTTGACCTTTAAAGTAGGTCAATGTCATTCATTGGGGATAAGTACATGTAGCTCTTTATTACAGCATAATAGATAGGCCCAACATCTTGATTCTGTACCTCTTTACTAATGAGAATTCATTTTAAGATTTTAGCACACTGAAACCTAGCTAGGCCTGTGACCTTGAGAACTTGGTAGCATTTCATCCCAGCAAGCTAGAGCTGGCCAATTATCAGGTATCTGGATCTCTAAGTTATTGAGAAAATTAGCAAGTGGTTTCAAGATGTTAACACTTGTAACCTGTGTGGCTTTAAAAGTATGTCAAGGCTGTTCATTTGAACAAACTTGGTAGCCCTTCATTCCAGCATATTAAATCTGTCAAATTTCCCTGTCTCTAAGCTTCTATAGGTTATTGAGAAGCTGCTATAACATAAAAAAAATAATGCCAGAGTGGCAGACAAGTGACAACAGTCTAGTATAGACAAAACAGTGCAGTCTTTATGCATGTTAGCTTGATCGCTTTGCCAGAAAATTTATTAATTTTGACTTATCTCGGACTTTTGTACAGGTCTGTATGTCCTTAAGACTTGTATCAAAATTTTGAAGTAAAAACTGCTCTAACATGTGAATTTACTATTAGAAGTCTGGGGAAATACCTATTTTTATTTTAATTAAATTATGGATTCTGAAATTCAATCTCTATTCCAAATTCAAAAAATCAAAAATACATTTTTTATATATATATATCAAGCTAATATTTTCGTTTCGCTTAAGAAAAACTGGTCAAGAATGACATTTCATTTCCTACACTTTGATTCAGTATCCTACTGTCAGTACAGTAGTACCTGAGTGCATTGTACCTAGCAACACCTGTGTACAGCCGCTGAAACCTTTTCCCCTCTTTAATATATTTATTATTTTTTGACAACACACATCAGCAAAACATAAATAAAAGAAATATAGGGTATTTTTATTTAAATCTGAATTCATAGACAAATATGTCCCTAGAAGCGACAAAGAGAATGAGTCCTACTTACCAAACACAACGATCAACACTGGACCTGGATTTCTCCTCATCGTCACGTTTTGTCCTTTCTCCATCACAACAGGATTACCTCCGAAAATTGAAAGTTTTCGGGTCTGTTCCGTCTGACACTGTGGTGTGCTCCCACCACAACCCATATCTGTAATAGAGGTGTTTTCCTCTCAATGTAAGCATATAAATTTTGGTGAATACTAGAAATGTCACTTGTAAAAATATCGACTGCTATCCGATAATGTCATCCTTTTGCGCATACAGATTTGCGCACTGTGTAGAATATAGTTTTAAAGCCCCACAAATAAGTAATTCCGGAATTATATTAGTTCGCATTTTTTACGAGACATTACTTTCAATCACTCATAAGGTAATAGTTATACCTAAAATTATTGTTCGATATTATAGAACCGTCTGAAATTTTATTTATAAAATACAAACTTTTTCTCGTTTTTATGAAGAAGTGCTGGTTCCATTTTTAGATTTTACATTGGTCACGTGAGCAACAAAATGGCCGTCGTCTTTTGAGGAGACGTCTTGATGTAAACTTTTGACTGTCAGAGGATTACGTCCCAAAACAAGGAAGTACAGCGCATTTTCGCTTCTATTTGTAAGCATTACAAGATTACCCCAAAATTACATATTTTTGGTTGCAAATTATCCATTTTTAACTATTTAATTGGAAATATAGCTCTCACAAGTCCGGCATATTTTGGTTACCGTGATTCACCGTGATCATGAGAATCGTGTCACCCAGACACCCTTTGGGAGCATGAACAGTTATGATAATTATCAATGTCTACGATACGTGTTTGTGAATCTAATGGATTGTTACTCTTTTAATTTTTGTAGCATTATGATTTGGAATTAATGTTTTTTTGGAGATTATTGCTACGATATTTGAGTATGATTCGTTATTTTCAATTACATATGGTTAGATTAATATAACGTTAGATAAGCCGGCCGCTGGAATCAGTTGCCTACTGCTGGTTAAAGTCGGAATAATAACAACATAGGCCTAGCTTAAAAAGCTTAAATAGCTTAAACTTATAATATAAGTTGTATCGATTTTCATATACTACTAATAAATGACATGTACAGAGGCCAGCTATTTTGTGAAAATAAGCTTTACATTTTTCTCTGGCATGCAAAAATCCTATGGTGTATCTATAAGGTGTAAATTTTCCTTATGAAATATTTCAGTGTTTCCCTATCCAAATATATGTTTTTTCCAAATATATATAGCTGACACAAATTAAAGAAGTATTTTGATTTTCCTTATCTATAATTATGTAATTTTACTGTTACTGTACATGCTGACATCACATTGCTGAAAGGTAGGAATGTGTCAAATTTCATGCTGTCTTAAAATGTTATTACAAAATGAAAGAAAGAAATATAACGAACAACTTGCAGAATGTTTCATTTTTAATTATATATATATAATACGTATACGCCTTTCAACATTTGGTATGGTGCATGTGTCATTCGGCCATCTGGTGTTAACTTCTGTTATCCCCTATATATATATATATAGCTAGCTTATGGAGATCGGTTGAATTAAAATATATATTTCATCTGTCTTGTGGGGATTCAGGAGCATATCTACAAAAATGGTCAAGAAAAATTTCTACACACATCAATCAAAGGATCCAGTATATATATGCCTTTTGTTATGGAGCAGTTTTCGGTTTCAAGAATTTTGTGCAGCAAAAGCATGTCCTTATGTTTGAGTACTGTATGTTGCACCTGAAACATTTTCCGTAGTCTAGAAAACAATACTGGTATATATATATATGTATGTATACATTGATACAGATAATGTAATGTGGGTATAATATCAGTACAGTCACAATATAATGATACTTTCAGCAGCATTAGAACAGAATAAACCACTAAAATATGTACATAATGATACAGCAAACCAAAAGAAAATGATAAGAGACCATACCATTATAAAGTCCGAGTAAAACATAGTGTCAGATGATATAAAATACCTGGTAATTTTGGTGGTGCTTTCCTTTGTCAATTCAATTCAATTAGCTGACACGGCTGATTGCTAGATGTGATGGAAGTTCTGAGAGACCAAGACAATTTTTCTGGATATAAAGTATAGCCTTCGTCTGGATAATCAATGTTGTATTACCTAGCTGTATTACTGTATTAATGTGTTCAGTGTTGTTATTTCTGACCATATTGAATCAATTGTTAAAGAAATTCTGGCATGACAAATATCTTTATAAAAATTCAAAATCAATCACTAATTGGTTGATGTGTTATAAGTTGTGACATTCAAGTAGATTGACTATACTAAAAGATGTGATGTTCCTGTTTCAGAAACAAGATGACTGAGTTTTGGCTGATATCTGCACCTGGGGATAAAACCTGTCAGCAAACCTGGGAGAACCTGTGCAATGTGACATCTCGACAAAATGCTTTGTCCACCAATTACAAATTTTCTATACCTGACTTAAAGGTACAATTTGAGCTTTTCACCTTACAAAATGCTATAGAGTACAATGGTAATGGAGAGTACATGGATTTGTTGACAAACCTTATTATTTATAAACCTATACTAACTGCAATGACCTTTTGAACCATCAATTAAAGCAAAAACAATATATTTTCATAAAGTCATGGAACCAGTGAAAAAGAAGCCGTATTTATACTGTATGTAATGTATAAAAGATGATAGGGCATATGAAATATCCATGGATACTTCCTTATTTGAATTCAAGTTATTTACATTGTTTTGTGGTAGACTACATGGATATCAATTTTAAAATAATATTCTGTTTCATGTATTTCAATTACATTTTCATGGTTATTCATCAATGCCAGCAGCAAATTTTATACACAACAAATATCTATGTTACATTGTGTTTGTGCATCTCGTGCGTAAATGAGCCTATTTTTGCCTTGTTCACCTTCCTGTCAAGTCACATATTACTGATAATTTCAGTTTTGGAGATATATATATATGAGTAAATAAATTGGACTAATTTTTATTTTGCCTTGTGATAATGTTTGTGTATATTCTATTGTAAAACAGGTTGGAACACTGGACATACTGGTTGGGTTATCTGACGAATTGGGAAAGCTTGACGCTTACTGTGAAAGGTAAAAAAAACTTAAATCAGTCTTCAAGCTCGGAATGTTATATCTATTATTTTTTCTGTATGCATCCAGATGAAATAGAAAAGTTGCTATATGAGTATTCCTTGTCATAAGGAGCATATATATATATACATTGGTCACAATACATTGTTTAGAATTGTTGTTCTGATGACACCTCGCCTAGAGCAGAAACATGTAAACAACACTGGAATAATCAACGGGTAGACAGACTACCGTGTTGGACTCACTCCTGAGAGCTTATAACTGGATATTTTAATGAGATCTCTTGATACTATTGTATCCATGGCAGGTTCATCAGAATTTCACAGATTTCTACCCTGAGAGATGTTGTGCCTCCAACCTTAACCCCCTGTAATGATATATACATAATATAACTCATCCCAGCCAAATCAAAATCTGAAGATTATTATCATAAACATGAAAATCTCCACAAGATTCAATTTCTGTAGCTGTACTTTTAGGTAAAACAATTAACTTAGTAAATGCATGTATTTTCTTTTTCAATTCAATCAGAAATAACTTATTTGGTGTGGCTATACTTTTCAGTGTGACTAGAAAAATTTCCCATTACATGGGAGATGTTTTAGAGGATAACCACAAGCTACAGGAAAATCTGTTGGCTAATGGAGGTAAGTTAGTTAATACCTACCTACAGGAAAATATCAAAATAAAAAGAAGAAAAGAAAGAACCCAGCGATGAAACAAAGCATATTTTTGAACTCTGCAGGACGTTGGTTCTTGGAGAATTTCTCCTTAGGGAGAAATTTCTCTTCTGATTTTATTTACAGGAAAATATGTTAGCTAATGGAGGTAGGTTAGCTGGTACCTACAGGTAAATCTGTTAGCTAATGGAGGTAAGTTAGTTAATACCTACAGGTAAATCTGTTAGCTAATGGAGGTAAGTTAGCTGATGCCTACAGGTAAATCTGTTAGCTCATGGAGGTAAGTTCGTTAATACCTACAGGTAAATCTGTTAGCTAATGTGTGGTATACTTACTACAGGTAAAATTTCATTAATTGGAGAGTGTTTAAGTAACCTTACAGGAAAATCTGTTGGCTAATGGAGGTAAGTTAGTTAATACCTACAGGAAAATCTGTTGGCTAATGGAGGTAAGTTAGTTAATACCTACAGGTAAATCTGTTAGCTAATGGAGGTAAGTTAATTAATACCTACAGGTAAATCTGTTGGCTAATGGAGGTAAGTTAGTTAATACCTACAGGTAAATCTTTTAAAAATAGTAAGTAGTGAAAAACAGGAAAGCTGTTACAAGCGATATTTTGAACCTACAGGACTTGGCTATTGGAGAATTTAATCCTTAGGTAAATTGCTCTTCTGATTTTATTTACAGGAAAATATGTTAGCTAATGGAGGTAGGTTAGCTGATACCTACAGGTAAATCTGTCAGCTAATGAAGGTAAGTTAATTAATACCTACAGGTAAATCTGTTAGCTAATGGAGGTAAGTTAGCTGATGCCTACAGGTAAATCTGTTAGCTAATGGAGGTAAGTTCGTTAATACCTACAGGTAAATCTGTTAGCTAATGGAGGTAGGTTAGCTGATACCTACAGGTAAATCTGTTAGCTAATTAGTAATGAAGGTAAGTTAGTTAATACCTACAGGTAAATCTTTTGGCTAATGGAGGTAAGTTAGTTAATACCTACAGGTAAATCTTTTGGCTAATGGAGGTAAGTTAGTTAATACCTACAGGAAAATATGTTAGCTAATGGAGGTAAGTTAGTTAATACCTACAGGTAAATCTTTTGGCTAATGGAGGTAAGTTAGTTAATACCTACAGGTTAATCTGTTAGCTAATGGAGGTAAGTTAGTTAATACTTACAGGAAAATCTGTTAGCTAATGGAAGTAAGTTAGTTAATACCTACAGGTAAATATGTTAGCTATTATATACCTACAGGTAAAATTGTCATGTTATGCCTGCAGATAAATCTATTACGCTAATATCTATAGGTAAATCTGTTAGCTAATTCCTACAGGTAAATCTTTAAACTGTATGCAAATAGTGGTAGGTTTATCAACAATAGTCACTATTACTCCACAGTGTAATCCTCTTCAAACACTAGACATACATAATCTCTGTTAATTATAACAATACTAAGAACATGTACATTCACACGTTAAATTGACAGTTTGTTAGTTTTGGCCCTTTATATATACATTAATTAACATTTTGGTTCGGAATGATAATTTCTTAGTACAACTCCATAATGATGCCTAATCATTAGATTGTGCTGGCAGCATCACTTTGTTGATCTTAGTAGTTCAGTAAAAACAATAAGTGTCATGTTTACCTGTGTATCTTAGATGTTAATGGTAGGTCTAAATAAGGTAAATGTGAGGCTCCCTGTGAGAAAATTATACGTAAACACGATAATTTAGTTATTGATTTTGGTAAACAAATTTGTGGTCTTCTAACAGAATAACAAGTGAAAGGTTGACAACACTAATGTAAAAATATTTTTCTGTACAGTGGATTTGGTGACCTACATGACCCGGTTCCAGTGGGATTTGGCTAAGTATCCCATCAAACAATCCCTCAGGAACATTGCACAGATTGTCAGCAAGGTAAGGCTCTTCCCTGCGGATGTGTAAACCATGTGATTTTGTTTACATGCAGACAGTCAATGGATTTTCAAAACCAATATAAGTGAATGGTATCACAATAACATTAACTTGCCCCTGAGGAAGTTTAAGGGATTGACAAATCTTCACACTCTGACACCTTAAACTCTTTCCTCTCAATATAAACCCCTTTGTTGTACCTTGAAGTATGTAAAAGTTCATTTGATAACTTTTAGGTTTAATTTTCAGTCTTTCGAAAATATGAGATCAGGATTATCATTATTAAACATCCATGTAGTTGTTTAGTATATTGATGTAAAAATTGCATATGTATGTATGGTACATTGTATACATGATGAATTTCATTGGAAGAGTCCCCAGTTAATCATGTAATAATTGACAATTTCAGCAAGTTTCTCAAATTGAGGGTGATCTGAAGTCAAAGGCTAGTTCCTACAATAACCTGAAGGGAAGTCTACAAAATCTGGAGAGAAAGGCAACGTAAGTTTGACCTCATGTAAACTATTTATAGTACATGTAGAAGATATATTGATTATAATACTGTAATATCATAACAACCAGCTAAAAATCACTCTTGTCTAAAACGTTGACTGCAGCCATTATGATTTCAAATTCATTTTGAGTTGAAGGACTTAAGTGAATACTGTCACAACTTAGTACTGCCAGTTCTCATGCTTCAATGCTTTAATAATATTGTTATTTTGTAAACCAAGCTGATAAAATTACATGAAAGTCAATAAAAGAGTACTATTAGAATAATTAATCATTCTGATGTGTTTTTTCTGTTACAGTGGAAACTTACTCACTAGAAATATTGGTG